>NW_027507785.1:143953031-144553031 GCF_037356315.1 Lithobates pipiens
CCTAATTGTTCACAAAATATCGTAATTTTTGCGGCGAAATATGTCACATAGGAATGAATGGCAAAATGTTCAAAACTAGAGTGGGAGGTGACAAAAGCTGACAACCCCATTATCAGCTAAAACACGTGTTTTTATTCAACCTTACTAACCATGAAGAAAAAAATAGGACTTTTGTACTCACCGTAAAAATTATTTTCTCTGTAATTCACCGGCCGACACAGCTCCTCTCTAACTAAATGGATTGTATAGCCTGCCATTAGGAGAACTAGGCAAAATTGTTACATAATACACAGAACTTTTAATCCCGCCCCAGGGGGGCGGACCTTGTGCTATCAACACGCCTCACTGCTCCCAGCAGATTCAGTACGTCAACAAGCAGTATAACGTAGAGAAAAGGAGGGGTGGGTGCTGTGTCGGTCAGGGAATACAGAGAAAAGGATTTTACGTTGAGTACAAAAAAACTATTTTTTTCTTCATGGTTAGTAAGGTTGAATAAAGACACGTGTTTTAGCTGATAATGGAGTTGTCAGCTTTTGTCACCTCCCATTGAATCAATCTGGGGCAACCACTCTCCTGGGTCCAGCATCTGGGGGCTCCACCCCCGGGATGTAAATGGCTGACAGGGCCGGAACATGTCGCTCTGCCCACCGAAGTATGTGAGCAACCTCCCGAGCAGCGGCTGAGCTTCTTGTCGCCCTTGGTGATTTAAGTACGCCACAGCCGTGGCATTGTCTGACTGAATCCTGGTCGGACGCCATTGAAGACACGTCGACCACGTGTGGAGGCACAGCCTGATCGCTCTCAAATTGAGCAGACCAGAGGCCCTGAACTGACTGAATCCCCATCACTCTGCCCCAGCCGGACAGACTGGCGTCCGTAGTGATGACCGTCCAGTGCAAAGGAAGAAACGATTTTCGGATTGAATCAATGGGGACCTCATCCACCAGATCAGGGAATCCCTGACTGACTGGTTGGCTCACCTGGATGAGCCAATCCAGGGACAATGGAGATTTGTCCCATTTTGGCAATATCTCCTTCTGCAGGACTCTGGTGTGAAACTGGGCATAAGGTACTGCCTCGAAGGAGGCCACCATGAGTCCCAGCACTCGCATGCAAAAGCGGAGCGACGACCACTTGTGCTTCATGAGTAGCTTGACCGCAGACCTGAGAGTCAGCAATTTGTCAGAGGGGACAAAAACCCTCGCTTCCCTAGAGTCAAATAGTAGACCCAGGTACCTTAGATGCTGAGTTGGTACAACCACCGACCTCTTTAGGTTCAACAGCCACCCAAATTCTTGCAGGGTCTGCATGGTTATCGCCACATGCTTCTCTAATTCTAAGGTGGAAGATGCTCTCAGGAGGAGATCGTCTAGGTAACCCACGATCGCAATCCCGCGCTGCCTCAGCAACGCCAATACTGGGGCCAATACTTTGGTAAAGACTTGGGGGGCTGATGCCAGGCCAAAGGGAAGAGCCACAAACTGGTAGTGGGCTTCCCCTACTGCCAAACGCAGAAATTTTTGATGCCAAATGCAAATGGGTATGTGCAGGTAAGCATCCTGGATGTCCAAGGACGCCAGGAAGTCCCCTTGATGGAGTGCGACAACTAAGCAAAATTAATCCATTCTGAACCTCGGCACCTTTACAAAGTGATTGAGGGCCAAGTCCAAGATTGGACGTACCCCATCCTTCTTGGGAACCACAGATTTGAGTAGAACCCCTGCAAGCATTCCGATACCGGTACAATCACCCCCTGACTCAGCAAGTCCTTTACCACCCCTAACAGGGCCTCCCGGCGAGTCGGGGATACGCGTATGGAGGGTAAGAATCTGTTTGGCGGCCAAGAGAAGTCTTGAAGAGAAACCAAGAAGAGAAAACCTGTAGCCTGTGGAAATCAGATCGCAGACCCATTGGTCGGATAATCGGGAGGTCCACCGGACTGCAAACTCCCAAAGACGACCCCCCACCCGAAAAGTGGGTGGGGGGCAAACCTTCATGCGGTAGCCCTTTTGGTCGCAGGCTCGTTAAGCTTGCGGTTCCAGGGACGCTTCTGACCATTCGTGGGTGTCCTGTCGGGCTGGGGGCATTTTGCCGAAGCACCGGGCGGACGAAAAAGCCCCTTGTGAGTGGAAAAAAGAACCCTTGCCTGCGGCGAGGCTCCTTAGCCTTCCTGGCCTGTGGGAGTAGTGTACTCTTACCACCAGTGGCATTCTTAATAATGTCCTCCAATGAGGCTACAAAGAGCTGCCAGGGCTTTCTTGGATGCCTGGTCAGCAGACCAGCATTTCAGCCAAATCAGGCACCTCAGAACCACGGCTGACAATGAAGCCTTGGATAACAAAGGAAGAGTATCCAGGGCCACGTCACAAACGCACTTAAAGCAGGAGTCCGCCGGGACTCCGCGTTTTTTTTTTTTTTTTAAGTCAGCAGCTACAAATACTGCAGCTGCTGACTTTTAAAATAGTGACACTTACCTGTCCAGCGCGCCCGCGATGTCGGCACCCGAAGCCGATCTCTAGATCGACACTCGGGTGCTGCCGCCGCCATCTTGGGTATGGGAATCAGGAAATGGAGCCTTTCGGCTTCATTTCCCGGTTCCCTACTGCGCATGCGCGAGCCGCGCGGCGCAATCTGGACGGTCCCCGCTGCCTCTGGGAACTGTGTGTTTCCCAACAGGCAGCGGGGCACTTGCGCAAAGGGGCGGGCAGTTGCGGAAAGGGGCGTAGTGTACGCCCCTTTCCGCAGGCAGCTATCCCGGAAGTGGGTGCAGTTACCTGGATTATCCAGGTAACTGCACCCCCCTCCCCCCTGAAAGGTGCCAATTGTGGCGCCGGAGGGGGGGGGGATTCCGATGAGCGGAGGTCCATTTTAGGGTGGACCTCCGCTTTAAGTCCTTGCACCAGTAGGTATGCTAGCTCCACACAGACAGGGAAGGCGTTCTGCTCTCCCAATTCGCGATGCAAAAGTTTTGCCCACTCAGTGTCTACGACACCAGTGCGGATGCCAGTACAGGTCGTACGGCTGACCCCACAACCGTAAATAAGGAACGAGCCACGACTCGGCCTTCCTGTCCATGGGATCCTTGAATGCAGGAGTCCCCTCAACCGGGATCCTGGTTACTTTGTTTAACCTGGATACTGGGGGGTCCACGACTGGAGGAGCCGACCACTTTTTGAGAAGGCTTTCCTCAAAGGGGTAACGCACTGCCACATTTCTGGGGACCAAAAAGGTCAGTTGTGGGCTACCCCATTCCCTGTAGATGAATTTTTCAAAATAAGTCAAATACGGGAACACCTTAGGTGAACGTTTTGGCTTGCAGGACCCAAAAGGGACCGTTACATCAGCAGAGGGATCCGCTGGCCCCTAAATCTTCAGGGTATCACGCACAGCTGTGATAAGTGCTCCAACAAGCGATTTGTCGTACCCGGACGGGGAATCCTCGTCACTGTCCGAACGGTCCTGGTCAGCCACGTGTGATAGGTCAGAGCAGAGGTCACCAGCCGCAGCAGGACCCGAGTCTACATAAGAGCTCTCCACAGAGGATGGGGGGGCAGGGGCTTTTTACGTGCACCTTTCCTTCCACGTGCCACCTCTATCTTAGCGACAAAAGAGTCAAGGACCACCACCATCAGGGTGTCCATGCACACAAAGCAATACACAGATGACCCAGTTGCTATAACCTGGATTTCGGGGGAAGAAACACCAGTTTCTGAAGTCATGCTGACCCTAGCCTGTCTGCAACCTGCAAGGGGACTTAAGACCGTGAAGGTCTCACCCTCCTGCTGCTGCCGCCGCGTGGGGGGTACTTAGCGCCAGACTCACAACCCTGGGGCATTCTGTAAATGCCACTAGCAGTGCTTGTAGTCCCTACGGAGGTTCCCAGTTGCAGAGAGGAGAAAACTGTCAGCAGAAGCTGCTTATAACAGCGGTGAAACGTTCTGCAGAGCTAGCTTCAGCGTTCAGCAAGGAGCCATCCAGCGTTCTGCACACACAGTGGACACAGGAAACAGCAAGTGAGAGCACATGTAATGCTGCCACAAGAGAACAGCGGCGAAAAGAGTGCTCAGGCTTCAAGAAAATGGCCACAAATGTAACTAATAGGAGATCCTAAAGAAGATGGCTGCTGAAGCTCACCAGGGGAATACAGGCTTTCCCACATCCAAGATGCCTGCCGGACAGCGCCATGCGGTGACAGAACAAAACTAGAAATGCGCTGCCTGCCTACAGCCAGAACAACCTCCACAGACCCTTTTGGGACCGCCCAGACTGGGACCAGGACCACAGAGCCCCCCACAGGTGAGAAACCAACAAACCCACTCACACATACACAGCCCGCAGAGCATGCAGCCACCCCCTCAGAGGGGGGAAGGAGGGGTGATAGGGACTTGGGAGAGAAGATGGGGAGGTGAGATGGCCCCCAAATCGACCCCCCAGGGAATGCCCAGCTGCTCACCCCACCGAAGCAGGGAGAGCCGTACTTACCAGTCCTGAAGAGCTGGGAGACATTGCATCACAGACCTACTCCTGCGCAGTTACAGGGTAGCTGCTGGCCCGGGTATACTGTGATCCAGACAGCAGTAGCCCGGTCATATGTATACCCTGGAGCATTCAAGCTCACCGACCACCTCTGGAGCTGGGGCATGTCATGGCCTGCCGAGCCTTAACTGCAGCCTGCTCACGCTCGATGGCCAGACTGGGGAGACTACAAGGATATCATTAACCAGCCTGTCACCCAGCCGGCAGTTGATGAAAGATCCTGAGATCTTCTATCTTGCGCAAAAAGCAGCAAACCTGCAGCAAAAACATAGACCGAGAGGGCCCGTAGGGTTCCTAGGTCATTCTCCTTACTAGGCAAAATAAAAACTGAAGCTGCTGGGAGCAGTTTAGAGGGTTGATGGCACAGGGCCTCCCACCAGCGGCAGGATTAAAGTTCTGTGTATTGTGTAACAATTTTGCCTAGTTCTCCTAATGGCAGGCTATACAACCCATTTAGTTACAGAGAGGAGCTGTGTCGGTCGGTGAATTTAACCACTTGCAGACCGGACCATTTTGCTGGTCAAAGACCAGACCACTTTTTGCGATTCGGCACTGCGTCGTTTTAACTGACAATTGCGCGGTCGTGCGACGTGGCTCCCAAACAAAATTGACGTCCTTTTTTTCCCACAAATAGAGCTTTCTTTTGGTGGTATTTGATCACCCCTGCGGTTTTTATTTTTTGCGCTATAAACAAAAATAGAGCGACTATTTTGAAAAAAAACCCATTATTTTTTACATTTTGTTATAATAAATATCCCCCAAAAATATATAAAAAAACATTTTTTCCCTCAGTTTAGGCCGATACGTATTCTTCTACATATTTTTGGTTAAAAAAAAAAATCGCAATAAGCGATTATTGATTGGTTTGCGCAAAAGTTATAGCGTTTACAAAATAGGGATAGTTTTGTAGCATTTTTATTAATTTTTTTTTTTTTTACTAGTAATGGCGGCGATCAGCGATTTTTATTGTGACTGCGACATTGTGGGGGACCCATCGGACATTTTTGACACATTTTTGGGACCATTGTCCTTTATACAGTAATCACTGCTATATAAATGCAGTGATTCCTGTGTAAATGACACTGGCAGTGAAGGGGTTAACCAGTGGGTGGCAGTGTAGGGGTTAAGTGTTCCTAGGGGTGTGTTACTAACTGTGGGGGGGGGGTTGGGCTTTCATTTAGTGAACACTGATCTCTGCTCCAATCACATGGAGCAGAGATCAGCGTCACTAGTTGCTAGGCAGAATGGAAAAATGCTGTTTACACGGCATTTCCTCCATTTGGCCGCTCCGTGAGACGATCGCGGGGATGCCTGCGCCGATCGAGTCCGCGGGTCCCGCGACCGGACTCACGGGGGTCTTGACCAGCGCGGGACGTGCCTGTATGCCAATATGCCTGCCCGTGCCATTCTGTCGACGTACATCGTCGTGCGCTGGTCGGGAAGTGGTTAAGCGAAAAAAAAAAATCTAAATTTTTTTTTTATTATTAAAAAAAAATAAAACTCTTGAAAAAATTTTTTTTTTAAAAAAAATGTTCCATCATTGGCTGAAAGAGCGGGACTTCAACTTCTTCACAGTTACTCCAGAATCTCCAACCACACAACAGTTACTCGAGCCACTCCACCCAGTTATTCCGCCCACTCCAGTACGTGGAGGCAAGAACAATTGCAGGGGGCACACTTGCAACTGGAGCTCTTTCTCCAAGTGGGGGGATTTCTATAAGTGGAAGCACTTCTGACTCTGCACTTATTAACTGATTATCTGACTGTCTCATCTGAGAATCTCTTGTCTGACCCTACAGGTATGTGCTAACTGAACCATCTCCACCCAAAATCTGAAACACGGCTATCTGCTTTTCATGTGTGTCTTTAAAAATGCTGGTATGTTGTTTTTGCTCAACAGTCTGTAGCCCTGTCCACATTACAATGCTTTATTATCTCCCTTGTCTTACCCAAAATGATGGCCCCTCTAACTTTAGTGCCCTCTTGCTAGTCTGTTTCTGAAGTTAGAATTTTGCCCTGTTAACCAGCCAAGCTTTATTACCTTCTGAGTGATAATTGAAATCCACCCACACCCCTCCCCTATAAGTATAAAGATAAGCTTCATTTTGGGGGAAGCTATTGCAGGGGGCACACTTGCAACTGGGGCTCTTTCTCCAAGTGGGGGGATTTCTATAAGTGGAAGCACTGATCACTCTGCACTTCAGCGAATGCACACAAGAAAATACTTTGAAAAACACCACAAACACACCAGGTGACCTCGTTTTACCCTTTAGCTCTTTCTCCATATAACATGCACTCTCTACCACTCCTGACAGCACTGTCCTCTATACTAAAATTATCTCAACTCCAACCCTCTTCTCCCCCCCCCACAGCATATATAACCCTCACTTCTGTCCTCTACTTATTACTGCACCCACCAACTGCTAATTCTAAATCCACACACATTAAAAATCTCCAAGCCCCTGGGGCATGTCCCTTCATATAAATCTCACTCCCATATTACCTCCCTCACCCTCCTGCTTCTCCCAACCTCTGGAGATATATCCCCAAACCCCGGGCCTCCATCATTAAATTGTACCCATCACCCTGCACCCTCTGGCAGCAGCCGCAATCAACACAATTTAGTTCCCATTTCTATTCTTCCGAAGACCAGATTTCCTTTCTCTTGTGCCCTTTGGAACTCCCGCTCTGTCTGCAACAAACTCACCTCTCTCCATGATATCTTTATCGCCAACTCATTTAACCTACTCGCCATCACCGAAACCTGGCTCCACGAATCCGACACTGCGTCTTCTGCTGCCCTATCCCATGGTGGTCGTCTTTGGACTCACTCCCCCAGATCAGGGTAGGAGGTGTTGGAATCCTTCTAGCCCCACATAGCACCTTTCAGGTACTTCAGCCACCTCCCTCTCTGTCTCTCTCCTCTTTCGAAGCACACTGCATTCGTCTCTTCACTCCAATTTCTCCAAGAATAGCCATGATCTACAAGACCCCTGGACCAGTATCAACATTTCTTGATGACTTCTCTGCCTGGTTACCCTACTTTCTTTCTTCTGAAATCCCCACAATCATTCTCGGGGACTTCAACATCCCTATTAATACTAACACTTCTGCCCCTTCCAAACTTCTCAGCCTAACCTCCTCCTTTGACCTGAAGCAGTGGATACATGATCCTACTCACTCCGAAGGCAATATCCTTGACCTCGTTTTCTCTCACCTTTGCACTCCATGCAACCTCTCTAACTATCCATTCCCTCTCTCTGATCACCACCTTATTAGTTTCACTCTCTCCCTCTCCTTCACCTCCTCTCCCTCCAACCGCATTAAAGTCACCCGTAGAAACCTATGTCATCTCAACCCTTCTCTTCCCTACTCCATCGACAACCTCTACGACAAAATCTCACCCCTATCCTGCACCAACCTAGCCACTTCTGTCTACAACGCTTCACTTCTAGCCTCTCTGGACTCACTGGCCCCCCTCACTACACACAAAATCAAGCCCCGACCCCTTCAACCTTGGAAAACAGATGTCACTAGAAGTCTGGAAAAAGTCGTGCTCTTGAGCGCCTGTGGCGCAAGACCAAGTCTCAGAGAGATTTCAAACAATAGAAATCTACCCTCCAAAAATACAATTCCAGCCTCCTCTCTGCCAAGCAGAACTATTTTATCACTCTCATCAGCAACCCATCATCCCGTCCCCGTCAACTTTTCTCTACTTTTAACTCTCTACTTCGTCCTCCACCGCCTCCACCCACCAACTCACTTCCCAGGAGATTGCCAATCACTTCAAACAGAAGATTGATTCAATTCGCGCGGAGCTCTCTACTGTTCCGATACCCTCCGCGCTTTACACATCATGCCCACAGGCACAATCATTACTTCCCTCTTTCAACCCCACCACTA
Source organism: Lithobates pipiens (assembly GCF_037356315.1). Classification (NCBI taxonomy): domain Eukaryota; kingdom Metazoa; phylum Chordata; class Amphibia; order Anura; family Ranidae; genus Lithobates; species Lithobates pipiens. The sequence goes on from NW_027507785.1 coordinate 143,961,471, forward strand.
TAGATGAAGTTGCTAAACTACTTGGTAATGTCCACCTTACCACCTGCCCTCTGGATCCTGTTCCCTCACAAATGCTACGATCATCCTCTGGCTCTATGCTACACTCTCTAACTCACATCTTCAATCTCTCCCTCTCTTCTGGCATCTTCCCCAACTCTCTAACACACGCACTTGTCAAACCCATACTTAAAAAACCCTCACTGGACCCATCCAATCCTAACAACCTACGCCCCATCTCCTTGCTCCCCTTCTTATCCAAACTACTCGAACGTCTGGTCTACAACCGACTGAGTGTCCACCTCGCTGATAATAGCCTTCTTGATCCCCTTCAGTCTGGATTTCGTCCTCAACACTCCACAGAAACTGCTCTCCTAAAACTAACAAACGATCTACTAACGGCCAAAACCAAATCAACATTATTCTGTACTCCTCCTCCTGGACCTCTCTGCTGCCTTTGATATGGTTGATCACCACCTCCTCAAAAAAAAACTCCACACCTTTGGTCTCCGTGACTGGACTCTACGATGGTTCTCTTCCTACTTATCCAACCGCACCTTTAGCGTTTCTTACAACTCTACTTCCTCCTCTCCACTTCCTTTCTCTGTTGGGGTCCCCCAAGGTTCTGTTCTTGAACCACTCTTATTTTCTATCTATACCTCCTCCCTGGGTCAACAGATAGCCTCCCATGGCTTCCAATACCACCTCTATGCTGACGACACCCAAATCTATTTCTCTACCCCTCAGCTCACTCCCTCTGTCTCCTCACGTATCACTAATTTACTATCAGATATATCAGTCTGGATGTCACACCACTTCCTCAAACTCAATCTATCCAAAACTGACCTTTTAATTTTTCCTCCCCCATATGCCCCTACCCCTGATCTCACTGTCAAAATCGATGGCACAACCATAAGCCCATCCCCTCACGCCAAGGTTCTAGGTGTAGTCTTGGACTTTGAACTCTCCTTCAAGCAACACATCCAATCACTGTCCAAATCCTGCCGCCTCAACCTCCGCAACATCTCAAAAATACACCCCTTTCTAACCAATGACACAACAAAGCTCTTAATTCACTCGCTGGTCATCTCCCGCCTCGACTACTGCAACTCCCTTCTCATTGGCTTACCTCTACATAGTCTATCACCTCTTCAATCCATCATGAATGCCTCTGCCAGACTCATCCACCTTACCAATCGCTCTGTGTCTGCCACTCCTCTCTGTCAATCCCTCTACTGGCTTCCGCTCAGCCAAAGAATTAAATTCAAAATACTAACAACTACGTACAAAGCCATCCACAACTCTGCCCCCAGCTACATCACTAGCTTAGTCTCTAAATACCAACCTACTCGTTCTCCTCGTTCCTCTCAAGACCTCCTGCTCTCTAGCTCCCTCATCACCTCCTCCCATACTCGCCTCCAGGACTTTTCCAAAGCCTCTCCAATCCTATGGAATGCCCTACCCCAATCTGTCCACCTATCTCCTACTTTATTAGCTTTTAGACGATCCCTGAAAACACTTCTCTTCAGAGAAGTTTACCCCACCCACGCCTAACTGTATTTTCATTTTCTCCATCAGCTCATCCCCCACAGTTATTACCTTTTGTTTCAACTTGACCCTCCCTTCTAGATTGTAAGCTCTAACGAGCAGGGCCCTCTTATCCCTCCTGTATTGATTTGTATTTTAAGTGTACTGTCTACCCTCATATTGTAAAGCGCTGCTCAAACTGTAGGCGCAATATAAATCCTGAATAATAATAATAATAATAATAATAATAATAATTCACACAATATCCCCAGAAATTGTAGCTTTTATAGTTGCTGTTCTTGTTTTTATAGTTATTTTTTGTCGTCTTGCATGGATAAGTACTGCGTTCCACCCTCCCTGACTACCTGTCTTTGGTATGCTTTGGGGCTGTGGCTATGATTGGGGACGTTTGTCCTTGGCGGTGGGGATGGAGGTTTTTCTTCTCCCTCCTCCCATCCTCCCTACACTGTCAGCATGCGAGAGATGGCGCCAGCGCACCATGGCCATTAGATGTTGCTGGTGCGCATGTGCGTCTCCAGGGACACCCAGACTGGAAGTGATGTCAGGGGTCAGTATTGACCCATCACTTCCTTGTGGGAACGTGGACACTTAAGATGGCGGTGCCTGTTCTGACGACAAACGTATCTGTGTCTAGTGTGCGGTACTTCGCACACTGCCACTTTTGTGTTCCTACCATGGAGATTCTTTTGAAGTATGCCTTCACACTCTACTAGGCAAGAATTAATATTGTGGGCATGGTTTTCTGTTGGATATGGTGGGGGAGCTGCAGAGATTAATTACTGTATGGGGGGAACCGATAGTGTGACAGACAACCAGTAGTTGCGGTGCCAACCATGGGATTAGCTTTTTTCCTGAATATATTTGGTCCTGTCCTGACGTAGTTTTTCTCGATCTCTGTGGAAATTTCATTCCTACTTAGCAGAGTTATGTTACCCTGATATGAAGATGTCACGGGTGCCCCTAATTCGTTCTCCCCAATATAACTGACCGCTCTTATGTTTGCACATGCCGCTTGATAACAGGCTGTGTTCAGCCTCATATTACACTCCCCGGCATTATATTGCAATTTACTGATAGGGAGTACATTCTCCTTTATATTATTCTTATGTTGAACATCATGTTTGTAATTTACCCCTTTAGAATACCCTTGGCTGGGATCCAATAGTGGCATGATCCAACTTCCCCACTGGCTATCCTTGTTGGATCTGGCTTCCATCGAGAATCATCCCCTGTGGGTGTCCCATAATGGATGATCATGGTATTGAGGTGGCAGCAGAGCATCTCATGTTTTAGAAAACCAGGTGAGCACCTAATGTTGTTGCTATATTATATGTAATAATATATTAATGCATGCAAAAAATGTATATAGATACTGTACCATTGATATTGCAACGTAGATTAATATTGTTAAATGCAGAGCCCCAATGAAGCATTCTTTGAAACCTATTGGCTAATCATGCATTCTGATGCATCTGATTTTCAAGTATCCATCTACGGTCTTAAATGTGCACTATGGATGTGTTTTTAAACATTGTTAATAAATATATATCTTTTTATCAAATTGTGATTGTTGGTGCCGACCTCATTTACAAACACTATATCTCAAATTTAAACATCCCACTTCTGAAGGAGCGGTGTCCTTCAATTTTCTTTGTAGATATCCGCCAACACTATCAAGTATAAGGCCAACTCGCTGTGGGAAAATGCAGCGAAAGCCAGAGCCATACACTTGAGAAAATTTTCCAACCCTTGGTATAAGCCTTGCAGCATTACTGGATAATGAACAATTAGCTAAATTTATCCCATGTGTCCGGAAAATGACTTATCCATAACCAGCAGAGAGTAAGAGGGAAAAGGTTTGCCCACCAGCTCTGCTTCAAGGTGCTGCAAGAAATGTGAAAGATTCAGTCAAGATAAAGCATTGGCTGCGCCATTTTCATTTGTACCGATGAACTCTGCCAGGAAGTGAACTTGACATCAGGCCTGACCATGTCAACCTATGCATTTAGGACATGATGAGAAGGGACCCCAATCTACCCAAGTAACAATTTGGCTGTGGCCAAAACATCCGTGAGAAACACTGAGCTCCCTACCCAACCAGTCAGTGACTGTTACTGTCAGGCTTGGGCAAATAATGAACAACGCCAATTTATTTGCAAACTTGGGAAGACTAACTTCTGGGGCCAATCACTCATGTCCAAAGATGTCCAATAACCAACTGAGTCAGTGGCATCCTCCTGCTCATTGCTTTGTGGAATGAACATGGAAATACCATTCCAGACACACAGGAACTGGTCCCACATGATTAAGTCGGGTCGTACCTTTGCTTTTAAACTAACCAAGTTAGAGTCCTGATGTAGGAAGGAGGGCCAGTAACCTGGAACAAAGCTCTATCCTGAGGAATAATTCTCATGGCATGAGTCTCTATTTCCAAGAGAGACTGTAAGCACCCTTTGGAATAGACTGGGGATCAGACAACAGATGAATGGGATACTGGTCAGATAAGTAGGACCAAACAACCTTGCACTCATGAGATTAGAACTGAGTGATGCCCAAAATGTGAAGATCCTGTGAGACTGCAGATCCCTTGGCAATGATCAAGACTGCAAGGAAAATTGGATTTTCATAACAGCTTACCTGTAAAATCATTTTCTTGAAGTACATCATGGGACACAGAGCCTTAAGTAATTACTTAATGGGTTATGGGCCACCTTGAGGTGTTGACACTGGTATACCCAACGTAGGAAGTTGACTCTCCTATATAACCCCTCCTCCTTCCAGGAGTACCTCAGATTTTTGCAGCCAAGCAATATACTTAAACCCCAGAAAAGAGGGGAGGGACCCATGATGTACTCCAAGAAAAGGATTTTACAGGTAAGCGGTTACAAAAATCCTATTTTCTTTGCCATACATCACGGGACAAAGCCTTGGGGACTTATACTGCTGCTTGCAGGACACTGCGCTCGAAGGCGATATCCTCATTCCTTCTTACATCCACTTGATAGAATATCGTGAATGTATGGACCCAAGACCAAGTTGTGGCCTTGCAGATCTGAGCAAAGGAGGCATGGTGACGCACTGCCCAAGAAGCACTAACCACCCTGGTAGAGTGCGCCTTAACTTGAAAAGAGGGAATCTTACCCCTTAAATCATAACTTTGCATTATAACTTGCCAAAACCACTTGGCAACAGTGGATTTCGACTCGGCCTGTCCTTTCTTAGGACCCTCTGGTAGAATAACTACATCAGTCTTATGAATCTGAGCAGTTTTCTTTAAATAGATTTCCACTGCTCATTACATCAAGACAATTACTTTTCTTCCCTGGAACATGGTTTTTGGGAAAAACTATGGCAGGAAAATACCTTCATTCTGATAATCTGTAACCGCTTTTGGCAAAAAGCCTGGATGAGGGTGAAACACTACTCTGTCCTGATCAATAATCAAATATGGCTCCTTACAAGAAAGGGCAGCCAATTGTGAAACCCTCCTTGCTGAGGATAGAGCAACCAAAACTACCAGCTTCCTGGTCAAAGCTACTAGAGGAATAGTATTGGTTCAAATGCCTGTTTTTGTAGCACAGACAAAACTAAATTCAAGTCCCAAGGGCTCAAAGGTGTTTTAACCGGTCGATTAATACACTTTACCCCTTGCATAAAAGCCCAGACTAAAGAATGCGTAAAATAAAATTGATAGGCCTGAGACTTGGCCCTAAATAGCACTCTGGGCCAATTTCATCTCTACGCCCAATTGTAGAAAGGCAAGAATAATTCCTATGATACATCTTGAAGGTGTCAAACCTTGGATTCACACCAGGAAACATAAGTCTTCCAAACCCTATAACATAGTTCTGGAAGCTGGCTTTCTTGCATTAATCAAAGTTGAAATGACTGACCCGGAAAGCCCATGTTTCTTCATAATGTGGATTTCAATAGCCAGGCCGTTAAATTTAGAGTTTGTAAAGTAGGATGGAATATCGGCCCCTGTGAATGCAGGTCTGGCCTTAGTGGGAGGTGTTATGGACGCTCCACTGCCATCTTTACGATTTTGGCATACCATGACCTTCTGGGCCATGCTGGTGCCACCAGAATTACTGCCTCTCTTTGCAGCTTGATCCTGCAAAGAAGTTGTGACAGCAACTGAACTGGAGGAAATGAATAGATTGGTGAGAACTGATCCCACAGGGTCACCAACGCATCTGCTCCACATAAGAATGGATCCCTTGTCCTGGACACCAAGTTTACCAAGTTCATGTTGAATCTGGACGCTAGAAGATCCACGTCCAGAGTCCCCCATCTTTGGTAAACCACCCAAAAAACATTGGGGTGAAGGGGCCATTCCCCTGGGAATAACTGCTGGCGACTTAGATAGTCCGCCAGCCAATTCTCTACTACCGGGAAGAAAACTGCAGATAGGCATGGGACATACTTTTCTACCCAAGTTAAAATATGGTTCACCCCTCTCTGAGATGAGACTCTTGGTGCCCCCTTAGTGATTGATATAGGCCACAGCCCTGGCATTGTCGGACTAAATCCTGACAGGACAATTCTTTGACCTAGGGGTCCAGGTTTACAAACCCAGACATGCTGCCTGAATCTCTAGAATGTTGATGGGCAGGGTTCTTTCAGATCTCAACCACTGTCCCTGGACAGTAGTTTTCTCTAGTACTGCTCCCCAGCCCAAGAGGCTGGCATCTGTCGTTAACACTTTCCAGATAACTGGTCTGAAGTATTTTCCTTACAGCAGATTCTGGGTTAGTAACCACCAGCTGAGGCTTTGGGACACACTTGGGGATAGTCGCATTCGCAAGGCCAAAGCTTGCGTCATTTTGTTCCAAGCAGATAGGATACTGTTTTGCAATAGTCTTGAATGGAACTGTGCATAGAGAACTGCTTCGCATGAAGCTACCATCTTTCATAACAACTTCATGCAAAGGCGAATTGAGGGATTTCTTTTTGACCTGACCCTCCCTACCAGCTCTTGTATGGAGCTGATCTTTGCCAGAGGCAAAAATACCTTTTTTCTGGGCTGTGTCTATGATCAGGCCCAAACATTACAGCTTTCTTTGTAGTTTTAAGGAAGATTTCTCTAAGTTGAGATCCAGACTTTTCAGGTAACTGGTTGTAATGCCTACACTCTGCTCCAAGCGAGCCACTGACTGGTCTATTAATAGATCGTCTAGGTACACCAAGACTGTTATGCCCTGTGCCCTTAGCCTGGCTAGAGGTGGGGCCAGTGCTTTTGTGAACACCCTGGGTGCTGTGGCTAGCCCGAATGGCAAAGCTATTAACTAGAAGTGCTGTTCTACTTCAAACCGCAGGAACCTCTGGTGAGCAGGGAATACAGGGACATGCAGATATGCATCTCTGATGTCGATGGACGCCAGAAGTTCTCCTCCTTGTAGGATGGAAACAACGGATGAGATGGACTCCATGTGAAAGGAGCCAATTTTCAGGAACGGATTTAGAGTCCTTAGATCTAAAATGGCTGACATTCCCATTTGGTTTTGATACCTGCTCTTGTGTGGGAATCTGTATGATCAAGCCCCTGAGCCAATAATCAGTCTAGTGCCAGAAACAGATAGTCTTTTCCGTGGATCTTCCATTGTTCATTAGACCCATGTATCCACAAGCTTCCAAATTGGTGCCCAGTCAGTGCCCCATCATAACCTCTTGCCAGTGCCCAGCAATAACACCCGTCAGTACCTGCCCAATCAGTGACACCCATCGGTGTCCATCAGTGCTGCATATCAGTGCCCATCAATTCTACATATCAGCGCAATATCTACATATCAGTGCCCGCCAGTGTTTTTTTGCTAAACAAACGCAGAGGTGATCAAATACCACCAAAGGAAAGCTCCATTTGTGGAAAGGAGCAAAAGTGACTGGTATTGATGGGATGCCATCATGCTCTGAACCTGAACCGCTTTTGAAACTGTTCTCATACAGATTACAGTACCAACATCCCAACAAGATTATATATATATATATATATATATATATATATATATATATATATATATATATAAATAAACATAACTTGGAGGTAGGGGACTTTACAGTACCAATTACAAATATGAAACACATAGTAGATAATAAAAGTAAAAAATTGAATTGATTTAAAGTGGAGGGCCACCCTGAAAAACAAAAGTACATTAAAAATTAACAAAAAAAAAACTGAAATTTGTTTTTAAACTTACCAGAAATGCATGTTGCTAGGCATATCGTCCTAATCTGCCTCTTGCTCCTCCGCAGTGATGTTCTGTCTTCTCGCCTCCGTGCAGCGTCTTCTGGGTAATGGGTCGTGCTGTGTTCTGGGAACTGTGTCCCCCAGAACACAGCGCGCCCCATTCACAAAGCGATGCGCGACTCGTGAATGCGCAGTAGGAAACGGGCAGTGAAGCCGCGAGGCTCCACTGCCTGTTTCCCTTAGTTGAAAAGGCGACGCCGGGATCTGAGAGCCAAGGGACGGGTCAGCCTTGGGCGGCCGACATCGCGGGCGCCCTGGACAGGCAAGTCTGCTTATTAAGTCAGCAGCTACAGTGTTTGCAGCTGCTGACTTTAAAAAAAAAAATTTTTTTTAAAGCTGGCCCTCCTCTTTAAACATACAAAAATTTCACAAACACGTGGAACTTGCATTTGTTTCAATTCCTTACAGTCTATACAAAGAGCCTGCTACAGAGAAACAAATACAATTCCAACATAAAAACATGTTCTTCATCCCAATTTATTTGACCCGTTTCGCCTAAGCGGCTTCTTCAGGAACCAAGGACTGGGCGTATTGAATCCACAAGGAAAAGGATATATTACAATCTAAATGTACACATAAAGAAAAAAGAATTGCATAATTTAACAAAAAGTAAAGTAAATTACAAACAATATTAAAGAGATATGGAAAATGTACAGATCATATGTGCAAACGTGTGGCTCAAAACCCCAAAGAAAAAGGCCTTATGGACAGAAACCCACTCCCTGCCTTTCTACAAAGCTAAATGTTACATAGTCCCTGAAGTAACTGATAAATTCAATCTACTATTATCAGTTATGTATTACTTTGTCTAGTCCCTATAGTTTAGTTAGTCTATCTATACTCCAAGCACATGTATCGTTAATATCACAATACTACCACAATTAGCTATGAAATTAATAAACGGTCTAAGATCAATCAAATCTCATTTATTTCCCAAGGAAATAAGAAAGCTTGCATAAAGTATCAATAGAAGTTACAAGAATACATAGCATAAAATCAGAGTACAATACAAGCAATACTTATCAGATCTTCGCAGCTAAGCCTCATGATGGAAATGAGAGGCCGAACTCATTGTTGAAACCCTTTTTGATAAACACACCTCAGCCACACCACACCCCATTGCCCTCCCTCCTTTGCCTGTGGACCAATCAGCGTCTCTGGGGCGTCTCCTCCCCCAGGCTAACTACCTCTGACAGTCCTGCCATAACTGGCCTCTGGGGGGCAGTGTTTGCCCATGAATTGTAACTGCTCCGACTGGGTTCACATCTTGTGATTCGATCTCGGACTCCCTTCCCGCTCATTTAGTTATCTTCTTTGTCCTTACAGACAGACCGGCGCCATCATTGTCCTAAATGTCTTTGAAGCTTTGTGCACACCAGGTGGGCTGAATAGAACTCATTCTGCTATGCAGATTCTGTCTGGTGCCACATTCCTCTCAAATATCAATATGGCTGAGTTCGGTTGTACAAACAGATGTGTAGAACTTTATATGTATTCCAACAGTCCCCTTACCTCCAAAAAAAGCGGGAAGATAAACAAACAAGGGGGTCAATTCCCATCAACACAATTCCCCATCTCTCTCATCCCCCGTAGTGCCAAAAGCGGTCCAATGAAAGGCCAGATAACCCGTAGAGAGGGGTAAGGTTGCTACACTTGTCTCTGAAAAATATATAAATTCATGCCTGGGATAATATCAAAAAATCCAAACTAAAATATATAAATAGAGAAACCGAGGCGGAAGAGAAGCCCAACCAGGTTAACATTCAGGGACTGCACCTACCTCCCACTCAAAAAAACTTGACAAGAAAATTGAATCATCGAGCTCGGATAGAGGACTAAAACCTACAGTTAATTGTCACCAGGATCTAAAAAATAAAAAAGGGAAGAAAGCAGAGAAAATTATGAAAATAATTAAAGGAACCGCATAAAGCGCACGTTAAGTTGAAATCCCAAATTAAATTTGGATACACATATTGGATGGTTGGTTCGGGTTTGCTTGTTGTCGGTGCCGTGTGCTCGCTTCCCTTGGGGGTGTGTGACACCATCTAGGCAGACAGACCCCCCCCCCTCTTAGGAAGCTTAGTGACGCTATGCATTAGCAACATAGCATCCTCACAGGTGAGAGGCCATCTTTCTGGTGCTCTTTGGAATATGTCATTGAAGGAATATACAGAACGACGTGTTTGTTTTTTGATGTTCCCTGGTGGGATTTCAACTTAATATGTGTGCTTTATGGGGTTCCTTTCATTATTTTCATAACTTTCTCCACTTTCTTCCTTTTTTTTTTTTTTATTTTTTTTTTTAAGATCCTGGTGACAATCAACTGTAGGTTTTAGTCCTCTACCCGAGCTCCATGATTCAATTTTCTTGTCAAGTTTTTGGAGTGGGAGGTAGGTGCAGTCCCTGAATGTTAACCTGGTTGGTCTTCTCTTCCGCCTCCGTTTCTCTATTTATATATTTTAGTATGGATTTTTGGATGTTATCCCAGGCATGAATTTATATATTTTTCAGAGACACATGTAGAAACCTTACCCCTCTACACGGGTTATCTGGCCTTTCAGTGGACCACTTTTAAAACTACAGGGGGAATGGGAGAGATGGGGAATTGTGTTGATGGGAATTGACCCCCTTGTTTGTTCATTTTCTCCCTTTTTATATTGGAGGTAAGAGGACTATGTAACATTTAGCTTTGTAGAAAGGAAGGGGGTGGGTTTCTGACCATAAGGCCTTTTTCTTTGTATGGGGTTTTGAGCCACACATTAACAAATATGATCTGTACATTTTCCACATCTCTTTAATATTGTTTGTAATTTACTTTACTTTTTGTTAAATTATACAATTATTTTTTCTTAATATGTACATTTCGATTGTAATATATCATTTTCCTTGCGGATTGAATACTCAGAGTCCTTTGTTCCTGAAGAAGCCACTTAGGCGAAACATGTCGAATAAATTGGGACAGAGAACATGTTTTTATGATGGAATGCTGTTTGTTTCCCTGTAGCAGGCTCTTTGTATAGACTGTAAGGAATTGAAACAAATGCAAGTTCCACGTGTTTGTGAATTTTTAGTATGTTTAAATAAATTACATTTTTTACTTCTATTATCTACTATGCATTTCATATTTGTAATTGGTACCATAAAGTCCCACACCTCCAAGAGATAGAGATATTATATATATATCTATCAGAAGAAGGATTGCTGCACAAACAAAAGTAAATTTATTGATAAAATTTACATCACATCAGGTGTAATTCAAGTATTCAGGTGATGTTTCGGGCTAAGCATGATATCGCCCTTCCTCATGACCACATACCTGGTTCGATAGAGATATTTATAAATATTAACAGACAATCGGAACATGAAAAACACCACCACCCTTCCGTTCCTGCCCAAGTATATGGACGTAGGCGCAGTAAAGACAAGACCAACAGCGCATGAAAATGAACCCAATGACAACACCACCCTAGTGTATGCAGTAAGTAAGTCCGAGTAACCTGCAGTGCAAAGACAGGCAATTAAAAAACACTTAGGGCTGATGCACCCACAAGCCCATGGTGGGTAGTCATACAGATGTAATGAAATGAACAAGCATCGTATGGAAGTATTATATACGGGAGAGAAGATTGTGTTCCAACAAATCAATCAAAAACAAAACCTCAGCCCATATGGATCTGGATCTATAGACCTGACAGATCCTGAAATGTGAGCACTAGCTAACTATACCCGCGTATACAATGGAATAACTAAACAAAAGTACGATGAGACATGGAAGTGATTGATGGTGTATGCATCATACCCGCATGATAACCAAAGATAAAACACAGATAAAATGCAGCCCAATGAGAACCAATGAAAAACAGGCCCATATGCCAGCCCTATATCCATGGAAGTTGAGCTCCCACCCCCACTAAGGGCTGCGATACCCAGGCTGTGGTGGGAAGACATTTATGTCAGGATGGAACAAATACTGTGAATGTGCAGTGTGCCCGATTCTCAAATGACAGAACATAGAAATAATCATATGCCTATGCATGAGTTGAAGAATGACAACCCCTACCCCCATGGAGCTGGGGGTGACCGAACCCAAGCAATGTGCCCTTAACCCTTGTGACTACAGTGGTGCAGAGCTGCTGTGGAAATACAAGTCCTAGTGCAACACTTTGCAGCTGAGAGGCTATAAGCAACCGTGCCCCGTGGAACTATCAGACCCAGCATAACCTCTCCTGGGTCAAAGGCACTGCGGCCTGCACCCTGCCACTCCCCCAAAACTGTTGCAGCCCTTAACCAAACAGAGGTCCCGACAGCCCGCAAGACTACAGCATGGGGGCCCCAAGCTGACGTCCTCACCAACTGGAACAGTGAGCATCGAGAGAGATGAACCGCCACAAGTCTACTGCAGCTGCTCTGGAAATCAAAACAAAAAAAAAGGGAAGTGACGCTGACGCCCTGTGACATGGAAATGACGTACGTCAGCTGTAACCTGGCAATCATGAACATGAGCCGACGCAGAAAGATGGAGGAGGAGGGATATTTATACACCCAGACGACTCCTACAAATGCAGGCTAGCCTCTGGCCAGCCTTCTAAATTATAATATATACACACACAAACGCACACACACACACACACACACAAACGCACACACACACACGCACAAGATAAATATCAAAGATGACCATCTCAAGCAGTGTCAGACAACGCATAGCATCACTATGCAATGTGATGGATACAACAGAGGCCAGTCTATTTAGCCCTATATGTCATCCATCATGACGTTCAGAAAAGTAGACACGGAAAACAGGTGAAGAAAGCAAGAGGGCTTGGATAATTTTATTCATAATGGGAAACATCCTAAGCCAGTCTGTTTTCTAGTATTGGAACTAAATATCTAAAACTATTTTTCTCCCTCCTTAGCCAACCTCTATATGGGGTGGTGGGAGAGGTCCTACATTTTTGAACCTGGGAGTCCCCGTCGTTCAGACATCCTGTTTTATTGTCAATATATAGAAGACACGTCTCCAGTAACGTGGATAGTTTGAATGATTGGTTGCTATATATGAACAACAATTTGAATTTACGGCATACGGGGCATTGGGACCCCAAGTCTATTGAATTTCTAGATGTTTTATTAATAGGCAAATCATCCACTGGCAATGCCCTTTTGGGAGCCTATTCCAATTACCCTAAACACACTAAGGGGCATACCAGTGAGCAAATTTCTGACATTAAGCCTAGGTTCACACTGACAGCGGGATTGAAATTGTGCGAGTTCAGCTGAACTCACCCGATTTCATACCTGCATTTCAGTCCAACTTCAGAGAACTTTTTTGTTATTGGTGCGGGGCCACAAATGCGGAGTAGCAATGATTCAGACGGTGCCATTGACGGCAAGAGGTCGAATCGCATCAATGTGAACTTGGCTCAAGCATATTGGTAGCGAGGAAGAAAAGGTGAATTAGGAGGTGGTGGCTAGGTGTAGAGCAGCTCTATCCTCAAAGCCCTGTCCTCAAAAGGGCCATTAAACGTGGCGGAGAGTGCCCCACGGGATAATTTGCTGCAGGAAAGGAATAAAAACAAAACTTTGCAGCTGAATAATGCTCCTGTGTTAACCACTCATTTTAGTTAAGAGTTTGGCAAAATCAGGAACATTGTCCTTAAAATATTTACCTGTATTCATTTATTCAATGATGTGCATGTCCAGATTTTATCTAAAGAAGTGAAGACAGTTTCCCGCAGGTTCCCACCCTAAGTAGGACACTGTCTTCAAGTTTATATTCTAGTAAAAAATCCCATCCATATTGGTTGCAGTTCAAGGGCACTTGTCAGTGCCGTATCAATGCATGCTCTTGTTTCCCCCACATTAAGGGGGGGGGGGGGGCACGATCCATTCAACCACAACAATGTAAGATTCTTTTTATCAACTGCAACACCAGACATTTAGTATATTTTACCTGTGTATTGTGTCAAATTCAATGATCACCATCAGAAAGAAGGAAGGCTGTCTCTAGTCTAGTTATCCAAGGGGTGGAAAAAGTTTTGTTACCAGTCGGGGACATGTTTAGGATATTATGTACAAAAAGAGGTTTATTGAAGATCTTGTTTCAACGGATATTCATAAGGGATATTTCATGTCAGACTAAGTCACAACAAAAAATGGGCTAAAAATACGTTCTCCGCTGATCTAACAGCGGAAGTGGATCAAGTTACCACTAAGAGGACACTACCCTATAGGAGTCTTATATCCTTCTACTAATAAAAAAAACAAACAGAGTTGCAACCTATCCGTACCCAGGACAAAATCCACTGTCCCGTTCTCATAGGCAGCCTCCAATGTTATGAGCTTCATAACAATTCTTTTACCGGAAAAATATATTTTTTTTAAAATGAAAAATAAGTCAAAATAGAGGTCATCTCTGTTTTAAATGATAAATGGTAATCCAAGGCCCTATAATGCAACCCCTAAAAATCAAATTAAATAATGGTGCACATATATTTAATCTCAAAAAACCCTTGTAGATATTATAATCCACTACATAACCACCATATCGGTAGATGCTTTTTGTGACCTCTATAACGGGGGTCATATAGTTCCAGTAAGAAGTGAATCTTCACATATCAGTAGTGGACTGAGCACGTCTTACAGTTGAAAGATTGGATTTGCTTTTCTTCACTAATGGACTTTGATATTTATTGTGTATAATTTGCATGGGTGTAGGTTTCATGTTTATAGTCACGCATTTGTATTTATTTTTAGGTTTAATTTTCAGGTGTTTAGTCTTTTATTAATTTGTCCTACACTATCAATTTTGTGGGAATTTTTAGTTATTTGATGTTAATACTATCACTAGTACATACATGGTATATTTATGTTTGATTACCGTAGCACACTGGGTTTTATACATCAGATGTGCGCTGTTCTTTGAGTTAGGAAGCGTGTTTCTGACTAATGTTTATATCACATACACATTTGAGAATTTAAATAAACAAAGAACTGTCTGCGCTCACATGTATCAAAAGAAAAAAAATTGCAAGCTGTACACCTCAAGGAGCAATACACAAAAACACCTTAATGGCAAATTAAATTATACAAATGGTGCAGGGCAACATACAAAAAAGTCCATAGATATTATTCTTGTATGTAAACAGAAAAATATATAAGAAGACGACACCACGTGGAGAAACATCTTTTGGCTTGTATGTGACAACTCCTTTCACCAGTAGGAATAAACTCTTACCACCTGGGATGGACCTCTGAAATCTCAGATGGTCACAAGGGCAAATTGTCATCCGGGGTATGCATAAGCCTTATTGCTCGACTTTCCACGTATCCACGAGGAGATTTTCAAATCTGACACCGATAGGCACAGATAAGGCGGCACAGATGGGCACAGATAAGGTGGCACGGACGCGTGGCACGGACAGGTGGCACGGACAGGTGGCAGGGAAAGATGGGACTGATGGGCACTGATAGGTGGCACTGCTGGGCACTGGTAGATGACACTGATGGGCACGGATATGTGGCACTGAGGTGCAGCAATGTTGTTGAGATAGATTATGGGCACTGATAAGTGGCACTGTGGGCACTGATGTATGGCACTATGGGCACTGATGTATGGCACTTCTGGGTGGTACTGGCAGGGGGCAGGTGGACACTGATAAGTTGGCTGCGATCGGGACTAATGTCCCGATCACGGCCGCCGGTGATCGGCTTTTACAGACTCTGTTTTGTCACATGATCAGCTGTCATTGGCTGACAGCTGATCACGTGGTAAGGGGTCTGGATCGACCCCTTGCTCGTATCCGTGATCAGGCGAGTCTCATAGACTCGCCGATCACAGAGCACGCCGCGCACGCAGGCCGCTCGTGCATGGAACAACGTCAATAGACGTAGTCCTGGCAAAGCAGGTCCGCGCTGTAGCCGTCATTGGGCTATAGCGTGGATCTCTAGTGGTTAAGGAATTGAGAATGCCAATTGGCAGTGCTCAAACTCTAATCAAGTGGAAAATGAGGGGTTCTGTTGAAACCAAACCATGGTCAGGTGAGCTACAAAGCACAGGAAACTGTCAAAATTGATGGCAAGTAAAATGCAATATGTAATCAAAAAAATACTGGAAGTACTTGCATTCATCAGCCAAGAAGCTGCGCATGGTTCTTTCCAACATGACAATGATCCAAAACACAAAGCCAAGTTGATCTGTCATTGGCTACAGCAGAAAAAAAAGTGAAGTTTCTGGAGTGGGTATCTCAGTCTCCTGACCCTAATATCATTGAGCCACTCTGGGGAGTTCTCGAACGTGCAGTTCATGCAAGACAGCCCAAAGAACTGGAGGCTTTTTGCCAAGAGGAATGGGCAGCTTTACCATCTAAGATTAAGAGCCTCATCCACAAATACCAAAGACTAAGTTGTCATTGATGTTAAAAGGGGTAATACACAGTATTGAGAACTGGGGTATGTAAACTTTTGAGGAGGGTCATTTGGGTAGGTTGTTGCCATTATGATGTAAAAAGAGTAAACAGTTGATTGATAATAAATGGCCAAACACCAACCATGAGTGAAAGAAATGTGTTATTCATATTCTCTGAAAAATGGCCACAAAATCTAATTCTGAGAGGGTATGGTAAAATACGAGCACAACAAAATATAAAATATAAATTATATTATATATACACACATACATACACCTACACAGTTAAGTCCATACATATTTGGACTCAGTCACAAATTTCATACTTCTGACCCTGTATGCCACCAGAATACAATTATATATGTGTGAGTTTTTAGCCTGTTATTTCAGATGGGACTAAGCACCAGTAAAGGGTGTGAAATGTGTTAACTTTTTGATTCCATTGCCTTTGTATGCTGTATGGACTGTCTTAAATAACCGTCTTAAATAAAGTTATTTCATAACCATGCTGCCGGCCAGCCGGCTCACCCATGCTGCCTGCTGGCTGGCTTGCTCATGGCAGCATGGGAGAGCCGGCTGGCCTGCCGACAGCACGGGAAAGCAGGCTCACGGGCTGACAGCATGCCACAAGTTTGTTTACATTTTTTTTTTTTAAAGTTTGTAATTTTCCAGAAAGTTGTCACTTAAATGATATATTGCTCACACGTGCCATGGGTAAATATATTTTTACACCTCAAAGCTGTGATTATTAAAAAAAAAAAAAAAAAAAAATCTTGAAATGACAGATGCTTTATCTAGCTGGATTTCTTAGTGCAACCTATAACATCCAAGTGACAGATATAACGCCAATATGGCAGAAATTGTATTAAAAAAATTGAAAAAAAGAATCAGTTGGAAAAAGGATCACCACCCCCCCCCCCCCCCCAAACCCCTCACCATGTCAGTATTTTGTTGAACCACCTTTTGCTTTAATTGCAGCCTTTAGTCTGTTGGGCTCTGTCTCTACTAACTTAGCACATCTACACTTTGTAATATTTGTACACTTTGCAGAACTGCTTAAAGATTTCCTCCCTATTTTACAACTTGATCTTAACCACTTCCATACTGGGCCTATTCTGGCACTTATCTCCTACATGTAAAAATCATTTTTGCTAGAAAATTACTCAGAATCCCCAAACATAATATTTTTTTTTAGCAGACACCCTAGGGAATAAAATGGCGGTCATTGTAACTTTTTATCCAACACAAAAAAACAGTTTAATGATTTAAAAAAAAAAAAACAGTAAAGTTAGCCCAATTTTTTTGTATAAAGATGATAAGTGAAAGATTATGTTACGCCGAGTAAATAGATAGCCAACATGTCACATTTTAAACTTGCACACACTCATGGAATGACGCCAAACTTCAGTACTGAAGTCTCCATAGGCGACGTTTTAAATTGTTTTGCAGGTTACATGTTTAGATTTACAGAGGTATAGAGCTAGAATTGTTGCTCGTGTTCTAACGTGGCAATACCTCAAGCGTCGGTTGAACGGAGTTTACATGTGGGCGGGACTAACATGTGCATTCGCTTCTGAGTGCGAGCTACCAGGGACAGGGGCGGTTTAATTATTTTGTTTCTTTTTAGATTTTTTTTTTTTTTATCACTTTTATTCCTATTTCAAGGAATGTAAACATCCCTTGTAAGAGGAATCATTTGTGAAAGGTCATCTTTACGGAGAGATGCGGGCTGGAAAGCAAGAGATTGTGTGGGTTTTTTTTTTTTTTTTTTTAAATCTCATGCTTACTAGCTGTGATCGCTGCTTTGTTTACATCCGCCGCCTGGGCGTGACATAACGTCGCCAACAGGCCTCCAACGGTCATGGAGAGAGGCTATCTGGTCACAGACGGAAATCTCTATGCTTGTCATCTGGCAGCAGCCGATTCTTTCTCCGGGTCCCCGATGGCACGGAAGAGCCCCGGAGAAGGACCGGATGGTGGGGGGGGGGGGGGGGGGGGGGGTGGAGTGTTCCCTCCCATCGCCTGTAAGATTGATCAAGCAGCGGAACTGCTGCTATGATCATTCTTATGGTGCACAGAATCGCAGGCTGAAATCAAGGATATCTGAATGATGTCTTATTCAGATTTCTCAAAGTTCAAGACGTTGTAGGACGTCCTTGGGCGGGAAGTGGTTAAAGGAATTACCACCCCTTCACCACTCCTTTTTGGAGAATTTATTTATTTTCCTCTTTACGTACCTTAAGTACTAGGGGTGTTGAAAATATTCGGCGTATCGATGCATCACGATTATACCCTTTTCCGATTCCGCATTGATGCGTTATCCAGCATAATCGATTATGCATGCCGTCATTCCGGCTCCTCCTCCTCCCCTTGCACAGCAGTGTCTTTGCTGGAATGACAAGCCGCCCATCGGCTGGCTGCGCCTGGTGCTGTCCCATCCTCACGGACATTGTAGCCTTAGAGTGCTACCCCCACCCATGCTCCACCCCTCCTCTGGGATTTTTAGCTCTGGACAAGTGGACAGTGACACTGGACATCTCCCCAATGGGCGGGCGCCAGGACTGCACTGAGCTGAGACACACAGAGATCACTGCAGCTGTGTGTCTCTGAGTCGGCTTCAGGAAACAAGCTGCGAGGAGAGGAGGGGGGTTGGTAGGAGTGCTCCTGAAGTGAGAGATAAGCCTGTCATGCTTGATATATGTGCTGGTGAGTGTATAGAAGTGGCACATCCCCCCCCCCCCCCCCCACTTGCTGCAACTATCCAGTGTGTGTGTGTATACTGTGTGCCTAACACATTGGGGGCTGCACAAACTTTTATTGTCAAATTTCTTCCTGTGATTTCCCTATCATCCCTCCCATCTGGAACCATCTACTGATCTGCAAGCAGTATATTTCTTACTGATTAGAATGTCTTCCTTTTATTTTTTTCAGTGATGTTGACCTGTTTACAATCCAAGTTGCTGCCAAAAGACTCAATGGATTTGTTTAAGTGATACTAAAGGGCATTATTTTTCTTTCAAATAAAAATAAATAAAAATAATGATATCATACTTAACTGCTGATCTCGCGTATCATGTCCACAGCCTGACCATCTTCTGTATCATTTCCCCAGTCTCTGACCACCTCCTGTACTATGTACTCAGTCTCTGACCACCTCCTGTACTATGTATTCAGTCTCTGACCACCTCCTGTACTATGTATTCAGTCTCTGACCACCTCCTGTACTATGTATTCAGTCTTTGACCATCTCCCCTAGTATTTTGGTGGAGAGCCTGGAGCTCCTTTAAGTTGTTGTCTGCTATGTTTAGACTTTGCTACATCATGCGCACTTGCTCTGTAATTGTGATGCATCGCAGGATCGAATCGTTGACATGATAATCGTAATCAAATCGTGAGGCCAGTGAAGACGCGCACCTCTATTAAGCACTGGGTGTACTTCTGTCCTACCTCAGCCACGGCCTACGGCGTCATTACCTCCTTTAGACCGCTGTTTTCTGGGACCTGTGTGTACCTGTGTACTGCATGTGCAGTAGGAAACAGCAGTGAAGCCTACAGGCTCCACTGCTGGTTTCCCTTAGTTACAATGGTGGCGCCCGCAACCGAAGCTGATGGACAGATCGGTCTCAGGGGGGCAGACCTTGCGGGCTTCCTGGACAGGTAAGTGTCCTTATTAAAAAGTCAATAGCTACAGTGTTTGTAGCTGCTGAATTTTAATAAGTTTTTTTGCGGCCTGAACACCACTTTAAGTTCAGTTAGATCTGATGGTGATTGTGGACTGCTATCTTCAAGTCATTCCACACATTTTCAATGTGGTTTAAGTCTCGGTTCTGACTAGGCCATGCAAGGACATATACAGTACCCTTTTCTCCTTCAATCACTGTGTGGTCAATTTTTGGTATGTGTTTTGGGTCATTTTGATGTTGGAAGGTAAATCTCCTTCCACTGACAATATTCTGGCAGAGGGCAGCAGATATTTCTCAATAATTTGATGGTATTTTACCCCATCCATTTTTCTTCTATCCTGACAAATGCTCCAGTTCCTGTTGCAGAGAAACAACCCCATAATAGAATATTAAGCATGGAGGTGGTAATATCCTGTTATGGAGGAGTTTCTCATGAAATTCTGCAGACCTCTGCTAGAAAGTTGTCAATGGAAGGGGGTTTACCTTCCAACATCACAATGACCCAAAGCACACACCTAAAATGACCACACAGTGGTGGAAGGAGAAAAAAAGTGAATGTCCTTCCATGGCTTAGTCAGAGTCCAGACTTTAGGCGATTGTACAAAGTATTTTTTTTCTATTAAAACATGTTATACTTACCTGCTCTGTGCAGTTGTATTGCAAAGGGCATCCCATATCCACCTCTCCTCAGGTGCCTGGCTGGAGCTCCTGGCCCCTTCCTCCTGTCGAGTGCCCCCACAGCAAGCAGCTTTCTACGGAGGCACCCGAGGCATAGCTCTGTGTATCCATTTAGATACAAAGCCACAGCCTGGCACCCCTATCCTTATTTGATTGACAGCAGCAGGAGCCAATGGTGCTGCTGTTGTGTCTTAGCTTATCAGCAGGAGGAGTCCCAGATAACCGAGGAATTCATGGACATCGCTTTATTGAGGGGGGGTTCAGGCAAGTATTAGGGGGGCTGCTGCACACAGAAGACTTTTTATCTTAAAACATAGAATGTAATAAAGTGTTACTAGACCCACAACAGTAAAATTTATATGCAGAATAGCATGCTTGTTATACTCACTGTGGACCTATAGGGGATAATCCTCTGTGTTGTGTAAAAAGTCTCTGATCCTGTATGGACAGACCCTCCCCCTTGTGCAGGGTCTCTCTTGGCAGGGCAGAGAAGACCGTCAGAGTAGCAAGGCTACACATGCACAGTTTGGTCTATATCGCTAGAGAGAACATTTCCTTGTTGAGCTGAGGTATTCAGGTCACACGATATTGACACCGCACATGTGTGCATGTATACTGATCCTAAATGACAGCCCATCCCCCCCTTCTCCATGCCCAGTAACAAAACAACAAAAAAAAAAAAAATGGGTGTGAAGTCAAATCTTGATTCATGGAAGATCCGCCTACCATAACAGCATGAGGACACATGCTGTAGTTGAAATCTCTTATCTTATCTGACTGAGCACTCTCAGCACTTAGGCAGACCCTGCAGTTTATAATGAGACCATGGTATACAGATCCGTCAAAAAGGTAAATAGTGGCAGTATATTAATGTAAAAAGATGATTTAGAAGCTGTGGGCACTGGGGGCGAGTGAACTATTTTCACTAACAAGAGAGGGTGATAATTTTTCCCAAATTAGTGATTCTGTTTTGGAATTTTTTTCTTCCTTTGTCCTGACATGTTGGTGTTCTATCTTTCACTTGGGATGTTATATGTTACATTGAGTAAATACAGTTGGAGAAAACAAAACGGTCTTCATTTCAGGCTGTAAAGCAAAATGTGATTTTTAAGGAGGTGATTCTTTTCTATACCCACTGTACATTCTGCTATTTCTCTTGAGTATGGGGATAACACATGCGAGAGACTTTTTGGCAGTCTAACCATATACAGGGCCCTTAAATCCAATAATCACCGTCTGTTTTTTAATGGCATTATTTCCTCAATACAATTCTAATGACTATCAGTTTCAAAGGCCCTGAAATAATAGTGTAGCCAGGTGCTGGCTAAATTGCATGTGTCATTAGAGGGACACGCTACATCAGTCACAGTGAAACTGTCCCCTCTAGTGTTAGACATGGTATAGTCACATCCTGAATGCAAAGGAAGTGAGATCTGAGAGAAGAGCCAAGGATATTGGAACATGTAGTCCGAAGATCCACGTTTACACTGGGGACAGACTGTGGTGGTCTACAAGTTCCAGTCAGCTGGAGGGAGAGAACAGAATGCTTAAGAGAGGTGCCTGTGCTGGGGAGAAGTCACTCACTTGGGACCACAACCTTCAGCTGCGAGCAGAGACCCAGACCGTGGAAGGAATATGAGCCGGTGCCACGGCCTAGGCAGCGGGATAGTGTCTCTGGCGGGTTTGTGTGAGGACACAGCCATCAATGCTAGCAGTCGGTCCGGTGACAGGGGGGGATCAAACTCGTCAAAGATCCTGCTGAACCCAAACACTGCAAGGAGTGCGATCAGACACCCTTTTCTACTAAGATTCTTCAGGAGCCTGCTCCGAAATGTCGCCACTATTCCCTTGAGTCTGGTGTCATCTTATGAAACAGAGAGAAGGCAGTTCTCCCAAGAGGGATGATAAGGACACTGATTAACCACTAGAGAGCCACGCTATAGCCTAATGACGGCTATGACTTTCAATCTGGGACTACGTCTATTGACGTTGTGACGTGCTCAAACAGCTTGCACGACCCCCTCAAGGGCACATGTGGTGCGCTCTGTGATCAGCAAGTCTATGAGTCTCGTTGGATCACAGATCGGAATAAGGGGTCGATCCCGACCCCTTACCAGGTGATCAGCTGACAGCCAATGACAGATGATCAGGTGTTGTCAACACAGCCGGTAATCCCGCTGTGTACACGCCGCTAGCTTCCGCCACTCACTGAGGAAGCTAGCGAAACGTGTCAGAAAGCATGAAGTCAGTGTGTTGCCTGGGGGAGCATCAGCTGACTGCACGAGTGAGGACTAAGTGGCTGAAGCTAGCAAAGTGTACACGGCGGAACTTTCAATGCACACCTGTTCGGAGTACTCATCAAAGCATGCAATTTGCACAGTGGAACTTTATATCAGATTATTTATCCCAAATCGGGTTTTATTTATATTGATGGGTAGAGGTAGCGGAAAGCGGCCAGGTAATGGATAAATGGTGAGAGTGTCTTGGACACTAAAACCTAATGTGACACTTTGCTTCTGCTTATCCTCCCCCATCCTACTTTTCCTGCTTTGCTTTGGAGATGTGTAGTGACGTAAGAAATAAGCAAATATGTGTTTGACTGTTCCCTGACTATATTTACAGTCATAATTTACACTTTGCATCTCAGATTTCTGTAAACAAGGCTAATCTTTAATGTTTACAGAAGAGATCTTTATCATTCATGGAATCACTGTGAACTATGTTTAATTACCCGGTTTTCAGATTATTGGACTGCCTGTTCGTTCATGACCTTGCTGAATTGCCACAAAACACCTACTAGTTGTGTGTGTGTTTGAGCATGGTGTGTATGTTCAGCTGCACCCCCCTTTAACATGACAATGTTGTCTTAATATATCTGTGGGATACACTTGTAGTATACTTTGTTTTGGAAATTTTGATTAGTGTGTGTTTTTCTATTTAATACATTTAGTAATTAATCAGTGTCCTTATCGTCCCTCTTGGGAGAACTGTCTTCTGTTTTGTTTGATGTGCCTTAGGGTCAGTGGGATCACCTTTTTGGTGGGAATCTTCCAGAATTTAGTGATTAATTAGAACATTATAATCTATTTATGGTATTTATTATATTTGGTTGATCCAGGCATCCAATTTAAGTTTTTCTGGTGTCATCTGGACTGGTGAGCAGGCAAAAGCCCACCCCCTCTTTACATCCCATGCAGACACCTTTACCGTATCTTCTTATTAAAGATCTAACAGACACTTTGCACTTGCCATTTTAAAAACATTGTCCTTGCTAAGCTGGCTGAAGACACAGAACCTATATAAACTAGGACGATCCAAAACATTATATTTTGCGTTATCT
The DNA here is from genome assembly GCF_037356315.1 of Lithobates pipiens. Lineage (NCBI taxonomy): Eukaryota > Metazoa > Chordata > Amphibia > Anura > Ranidae > Lithobates > Lithobates pipiens. The sequence goes on from NW_027507785.1 coordinate 143,985,371, forward strand.
GTTGGAACACTCGTGTGTTTCAGTGGATGTTTGGGCTTGTGGCGTCAGGTGTTGAAGGGAGTAGTCTGACAAAGATGGTCATTCTGCTTGCCTTTTCTACACGTTACTGGTTGCTACTATCCATTTTCTTGAAATTCTATAGCCCTGCCGTTTATGTGTGCTTAGAATTTAGCATTTAATATTCACAGGATAATTTTCAAAGCTGATTTTCTTTGCTCTATTTGCAGAACTCTAAGTAAAATACTTTTACTGTGTCAGTCTGGTGACTGTAATACATTATATATATATCTACATCTAGCGGACAAGTCTCCTTACAGGTGAATGAAGTGGAGAGCCAAAAGACCAAGCAGGAAGTAATATATATCCCCTTTTCACCCCTCTCCTCTTTCTATAGACTCTGTACTCATCTCTACTTTGTGTTCTCTATATCCTTCTCTCATCCTCTCCCCCTGTAATGTTCCCTGCTAATCATTGCTGGGAAGATATTAGACCAGTCCAAACTGGGGGTTTACAAACACACTGAAACTCCTGCAATTGGGCAGCACAGGTGAGATGGGGGGGGGGGGGGGGGGGCATATGGGGCTATGCACTCCGGACACTCCACAATCCTCCTCTCTATACCCCAAAACGTCACAAAATAACCCGCACATTACCCCTTTGCTTTCAGGCATATTTCCTGCAAGAGATTTAAAAAAAAAAAAAGTTCCTTATGGTTCCACGGCCACTTCTTCACAATTTCTTCTTCGCCTTTGAATCTATTAGCTATCCCAACAATTTACCTATTTGTCACTGTCCCTGATTTTTTTTTTTTAACGATATATCATAGACCCAGCTTATTTCTTCCAATTTAAATTCACTCTGGCGCACCAAGCAGTATACAGTGCACCATCCGCGGGTCATCTACAATACACAGTACAGCATAGGATTTCAGCTTGTATGGCATATGCAGTATACCCAGTTTAATTAGACAAACATAAGCATTTTAAAGTTCCTAAGAGACCTTTTACCTGGGGAGGCAAACAATGGAAATTACTGGTTTAAGCCGTCGGCATACAGTTAGCAGGATACACTTTAATTAATCATTCAAATGCTAACTTAATTCCTTCAGCGTAACTCCTTGTGCCTCCAGCTTTACTTGCTTTGGCTGCCTGTGCTTTTCCTCCTGTAACCAGCATAGGCAATGGTAAGCGAGGGGGGGTTGGGGGGACGGAGGCCGGTCGGGACGAGCCCCTGGGGCACTGCTCTACTCCTCTCCTTTTTTCTGAGTGCTCCTCCGGTCCATCAGCCCTGCTAAGCATGTGTTCTTGAGGCTGTCACCTGCGGATACTTTCTGCGGTCTCACACCACTCGGCTCCGGCTGGACTCCCCTGAGGTCTTCCATGTGCAGCGATCAGAGACCTCCCCTATCTTGTCAGCGTCACATTGGCATCTCCCTGGACTCTAGTTTGTGACCATTTGGTTTCTCATTTGGTTTGTTGTGCATTTTCTGTATTCAAGGCGTATTGCTTTAAGATTTCTATCTTGATGCTTAGATGTCTTCATTGGTCTACCAGTACACTTCCCTTTAACTTCCCATTTGATTTGCATTTGGTCCAGAATTTAGACACAGCTGACAATCAACATTGTATGCAACATTCCATAATGATTTACCCTTCTTGAAAGGTTAAAATCCTCCTTCATTTCAACTGACATCTCTCGTGTTGGAGCCATGATTCATGTAAATCAGGTTGGTGCAACAGCCCACCAAGGTGTGCAAACATGCTTTTTTAACTGCAGACTAATTAGATGTAATCTGATGCAGAAGTTTGTTTTAGAACTGCAAAGTACATGGGGATTCCATATATTTTTCCTCAGGCTTCATATGCAGAAAGTTGCAATCGACTACTGTTTCTTAAAGCCGAAAGATTGGAATGTTAAATGAAAATAGTTTTAAGGCATGTCATATTACTCGTATTTATCAGCGTATAACACACCAATTTAAGAGGGACGTTTCAGGTAAAAAATAGGATTTTATAAAATCCTTTTCTCTGTAATTCACTAACACAGCTCCTTTACTTAGACCATCGGGTTGTTACGCCACCTTCAGGAGAGGACAAGGCAGAACATGTAAACATGTACAAAGAAAAAAACAGAACTTTCTAGTTCCGCCCAAGGGGCGGTCCCTTCAGTAACAACCCCACAGCCTGCAAACTGCAACCTCAGTACGTCAACAAGCAGTATAGCAGTATAAAAATAGGAGGGGAGGGTGATGTGTCAGTGAACTACCGAGAAAAATGATTTTACAGCGAGTACAAAAATCCTATTTTCGGTTATGTTCACTGACTGACACTGCTCCTTTACTTAGACCATCGGGACGTCCCCAAGCAGTGTCAAAATGAGGGGTGGGAAACCGCATCAAAAAAAAAAAATTCCCCCACAAAAGGAATGTGGGAACAGCATAAAAGCTACACCCACAAAACAGAGTGCTCCCTAACCGGGGAGTCACCACCTTATCTAACCGCATCAGAACTTGTGGTAACAACGCAACAGTGCATTTACTTAACGTAACTTTTTCCAAAAAACTGAAAAAAATTTAAGTGCAATTGCAAATTACACTGCCGCCTGCAAAACATTGCGGCCATAAAAGGCATCAGCTGATGCACTGACATCTACCTTGTAGAACTTTGTAAAGGCACAAGCAACCAAGTCACCGCTTTACACACTTCAACGGCAGACGCTTGATGTCAGAAGGCCCAAGAAGTTCCAATTGCCCTGGTGGAATGGGCCATGACTGGAAAGGAGGGCACCTGCCCCTTCAAGGTGTAGGCCTAAATCACAATCTGTCTGATCCACCTGGAAATGGTGGCCAACGAGACTGCCGTGCCTTTTTTCGGACCAGCTACCGAAACAGTCTGACTTCCAAAAGGGAGCCGTGACATATACCCTTAGGCTTCATGCACACGAGACGCAGATGCAAACTCTGCTGGACACATGTTTTTAAAAGCTGAAACCGGCGTTTAGAAACAGCCGTTTTGCTGCGATTTTTACCACAATTTAGCTGCGTTTTACCGCATTTGCGTCTAGAAGCGTTTAGTTAAGCTATCATAGACCCTCCCCAGCTCAAAAAAAAACAGCATTATTAACTATTTCAGCTATTTTATGAGTGAGTAGCAGCAGCTGTGAGAGCAGCAGTGTACTTGTATTTAGCGTGTCACTTGCCATGGCACCTGCCACAAGTTGTGGATTGTCCACTGGATTGTCCACTTGCCACGTCACCTGCCACAAGTTGTGGATTGTCTACTTGCCACGTCACCTGCCACAAGTTGTGGATTGTCCACTTGCCACGTCACTTGCCACAAGATGTGGATTGTCCACTTGCCACGTCACTTGCCACAAGTTGTGGATTGTCCACTTGCCACGTCAATTGCCACCTGCCATGTCACTTGCCACAAGTTGTGGATTGTCCACTTGCAATTGCTTAAAATATTTTTTGAATGGATTTTCATCATTTGCAATCATTGAGATTTTTTATGTAAAAAAAAAAGGTCACCTTTAAAAATGCTTATAAGAGAAAACGCGGCAAAACGTGGTAGCAGCGTTTTTGCGTCGGAAACTTTTGCGTCTGAACCCATTTTTTTGCTTCTGGAAAAACGAGGTTAAACGCAACTGCATAAAAACGGCAAAAAACGATACTGTGTACATGGACACATAGGATAACATTGAATGAGTTCAGGGGCAGTTGAAAAAAAAAGTGTCCAACTGCCTCTGAACACGCGTTTAACAGCGTCCCGTGTGCATTAGGCCTTAGAGCCTGGACCATGTCCAGGGAGTGGAGGGGCACCTCCTTAGGATGTGTCGGTTTAGGACACAAAGATGGTAACAAAATGTCTTACTTTATGTGGAACGCCGAAATCCCCTTCGCCTGAAAAGAAGGTTGGGGAAGCAATACCCCCTTATCCTTATGGATAACCAGATAAGGTGACTTGCAAGACAAGGCCGCCAGTTCCTGAAAACCTCCGGGCTGATGTAATGGCCACCAGAAAGACCACTTTCTGGGAAAGAGTCAACAGGGGAATCTCTGATATTTTCAAACGGCCGTTTATGAAGCGCCATTAACACTGGGTTCAGATCCCACAGGGGTAGCGGTGGATGCACAGGAGGAACTACATGCCGGACCCCCTGAACAAAAGTGCTCACCAAGGAGTAAGACACCAGGGGTCATTTAGAAAAGTCAGCCAAGGCAGGATCCTGGATATAGAAAAGGAGTGCAGATGCCATCATCTCTCCTCACACATGGAGATGTAGGCCTTCCAGGTACGATGATAAATCTTCGAGAACAAGATTTCCGTGCTCTCAACATAGTTGGAATCACTGAGTACGATTCCTTAGAACCTGGCTCTCAACAGCCATGCCGTTAAAACCAGCGATGGTAAAGCAGGATGGAGAATCGGACCTTGAGACAGAAGGTCCTCTCGTAACGGCAGTACTAGGTTGGTGTACCAGGGGCGCAGATGCCAATCTGGGGCAATCAGAAAAACCGGGTATCATCGGTCTCCGCTCTGTCAAGCAGACGTGGTAGTAGCTTTAGTAGAGGAAAAGATTAGATCAGTTGGTACTGACCCCATGGAGCCACCAGCGTGTCCGACGCATCTGCCCAAGAATCTCTTGTCCTGGACATGAATCTTGGCACCCTCTGAGACGGGAGGCCAGAAGATCCACGTCTGGTGTGCTCCAACGCAGGCACAGTAGCCTGAACACCTCCGGATGCAACACCCATTCTCCGGGGTGCAGCATCTGGCGACTTAGGTAGTCGTGCTGCCAGTTCTCCACTCCCGGGATGTAAATGGCCGATACATGTCGCTCTGCCCACTGAAGGATGTGAGCGACCTCCCATGCGGGGCCCGAGCTTGTTCCTCCTTGATGATTGACATATGCTATCACCGTGGCTTTGTCTGACTGGATCCTGATCGGACGCCCTCAAACTCTTATTGAACATGATCGCTCGTAGCTCCAGCGCATTGATAGGTAACTTGGATTCCTCCTCCGACCAGAGGATCTGGGTCGACTGTACTCCCAGTACTCCACCCAAGCCGGTTAGGCTGGTGTCCATTATGATCACTGTCCAATTCAGGGGCAGGAGCAACTTCCCGGACCGAAGTGCCGGGGATCTCAACCACCAGAGCAGGGAGTCCCTGACTGACTAGCTCACCTGAATCTGCTGATCCAGGGATAACGGAGATTTGTCCCATTTCGTCAAAATCTCCTTCTGCAAGACTCTGGTGTGAAACTGGACGTATGGTACTGACTCGAAGGAGGCCACCATGAGCCCCAGGACTCGCACATAGTAGCGTAGCGACGACCACCTGCAGTTCATCAACAGTTTTACCACAGCTCAGTGTCTGCAGCTTGTCTGAAGGGAGAAAAACTCTTGCTTCCATGGAGTCCAGCAGTAAGCCTAGGTACTCCAAGCACAGAGTCGGTTCTTTTTTTAGGTTCAACAGCCACCCAAATTCCTGCAGGGTCTGCATGGTGATCGCCACATCCTCCTCTAATTCTGAGGTGGGAGATCTCAAGAGATCGTCGAGGTAACCTACGATCGCGATCCTGCGTTGTCGCAGCTACGCCAGAACTAGAGCCAATACCTTGGTAAAGACTCGGGAGGTCAATGCCAAGCCAAAGGGGAGAGCCACAAACTGGTAGTGGGCTTCCCCAACTACAAATCGCAACTTCTGATGCCATAGGCATATGGGTATGTGCAGGTACGCATCCTAGATGTCTAAGAACGCCAGGGAGTCGCCTTGATTGAGTGCAGTGACTACTGAGCGAACTGATTCCATTATGAAACTCTGTACTTTTACTGGGCTTTTAGGTCCAAGATTGGATATACCCCTTCCTTTTTGGGGACTACAGATTGGAGTAGAACCCCTGGAATCTTTCTGGCTCCGGAACAGGTACCATCATCCTGCGACTCAGCAGGACCCTTACCGCCCCCATTAGGGCCTCCCGGCGAGCCAGGTCTAAGGGTGTACTGGAAGGCAACAATCAGTTTGGTGGCCAAGAGAGAAACTATCTTGTACCCAGAGGAAATCAGTTCGCAGACCCAGGATCACTGGGCTGCAAACTCGTGAAGGCGACCCCCCCACTCGAGAGACGGGCGGGGGAAAACCTTCATGTGGTAGCACTTTTGCTCGTAGCCTTGTGGTTCCAGGGGTGCCTTTGCCCTTCAGAGGTCATCCTGTTGGGCTGGGGACTTTTAGCCGAAGCCTTGGGCAGACGAAAAAGCCATTTGTGAGTGAAAAATGAGGGTCCCTGCCTGCAGCGTGGCTCCTTAGCTTTCCTGGCCTGTGAGAGAAAGGTACTCTTCCCACCTGTGGCATTCTTAATTATGTCACCCAACGAGGCTCCAAAGAGCCATTCATCAAGGAACGGAAGATCCATCAGGGCTTTCTTGGATGCCTGGTCAGCAGACCAGCATTTAAGCCAAATCAGGCACCTCAGCACCAGAGCTGACACTGAAGCCCTGGATAACAGAGGAAGGGAGTAAGGGTATCCAGGGAAGCGTCACAAACGTACTTAAGGCCTTGCACTAACTGGTCTGCTAGTTCCACGCAGACAGGAGAAGCCTGTTGCTCTCCCAATTCGCGGTGCAAGAGTTTTGCCCACTCAGTAAGTGTCTGTGACACAAGTGCAGATGCCAGTACTGGTCGCATGGTTGACCCCACAACCGTCAACAAGGAACAGCAACTGCCTCGGCCTTACTGTACGTGGGGTCCTTAAAAGGCAGGAGTCCCGTCTACCGGGATCGTGGTCATTTTGGTTAACCTGCATACTGGGGGGTCCACAACCGGAGGAGCCGACCACTTTTTGAGAAGGCTCTCCTCAAAGGGGTGTCCTGAATTTTTAGGGTATCACGCACAGCTGTTTTAAGTGCTCCAACAAGCGCTTTGTCATGCTCGGACCCGGATGGGGACTCCTCCTCACTGTCTGATCGGCCCTGATCAGCGTCATCTGAAAACAGTGCAGGGGTCACCAGCCTCAGAGCTCTCCACGGAGGATGGGGGGGTGCTTTTTCCCACCTTTGCACCCACGCACCACATCCATCTTGGCAACGAATGTGTTAAGGACCGCCGACAAAGCGTCCAGAGGCACTGCACTGTCTGCAGGTAAACCGGTTGAAATTGCCTGTATTTTGGGGGAAGAAACACCAGTTTCTGAAGCCATGCTGACCCTACCCTGTCTGCCACCTGAAGGGGACTTAGGACAGTAATGGTCCCAACCTCTTAAACTGCTACAGGCTGAGGGGCCCCCACCGCAGGACTCACTACCCTGACCGAGTTCTGCGCTGTCCAGCTAGGTGTGCCCGTGTCCTCTGTCAGCTCCCAGATGCTTGTGAGAGAAAACAGTGCTTTGCTGAGCCTCAGGGAACAGCACTGAGCATGAAAACTGTTTAGGCTACAACAAAATGGCCACTGAGCATACAGTACAAGGGACATAATCACAGGGAAAATGGCCGAACTACAGAAAAATGGTATCAGACCATGCTTCTCCATGGTCACACCAAAAATGGCCGCTGAGCACTGTATACATTGAGGGACAGTGAAACAAAGGCAAAGGAAATGGTGGCAAACAGCGCTACAGCGATCAGCAGACAAAGACCTCCAGACACCCAGGGGGACATTACAGAATACCAGGGCACAGCCACCCAGCGCAGCCCCCCACCCAAAGTGAGAGTCCCCCAGGGGGCCCGTCTATGTACACACACACCACTCAGCAACCCATGCAGCATCTCCCACGGAGGGGGATAGGGAGAGAAGAGAGGGAGGTGAGGGACTCCCTGAATCGACCACCCAGGGAATGCCCAGCTGCTCAGCTCCACTGAGGCAGGGAGAGCTGTACTTACCAGTCTTGAAGAGCTGGGAGACATTCCATCACAGACCCACTCTCCTATCAGTACGAGGTGGCTGCTGGCCCGGCACACTGACGCAGACATCAGTAGCCCAGTCATGTGTGCCTCAGAGCATTACGCTCACCGGCCGCCCTTGGAGCCTGGGAGGCATGTCGTGGGCGACCCAGCATGGAGCTCTGGTCTGCACACACTAGCTGGCCAGGCTGGGGAGACTACAAGGCTAAGGGTATCCAGCTTGTCACCCACCCGGCTATTGATAGCAGATCACAGGATCTTAATCTTGCGCAAAAGGCAAACTTCTGCAGAAAAAATCCACAGAACAATGGGCTCACAGGGTTCCTAGGTCCTTCCTCACTAGGCAGAAGAAAAAAAACGGAGGCTGCAGTATGCAGGCTGGGGGGGTTGTTACTGAAGGGTCCCTTGGGCGGAACTAGAAAAGTTCTGTTTTTTTGTACATGTTAACATGTTCTGCCTCTCCTGAAGGTGGTGCAACAACACGATAGTTTAAGTAAAGGAGCTGTGTCAGCCAGTGAATGTAAGAGAAATGTTTTTTGTTTTTTTAAATTAACTACTTTCAACCAAAATAATGGTCAGTGAGAATCAATGCAGCCTAATCTGTGCCCATCTCCCCCATCAATACAGCTCACCATCTCTCATATGAAATCACCAAGCCATCATCTGTTTCCTCAACTCTCAGTCGGCAGTCACATACACAGTTCCGCCTCCATCGGCTTTGGACAAGCTCCTGTGATAGACAAAACACTGGTCCAATGACGGTGGCAGAAGTGGGACTGTGTATGTGATGTACGAGCAGAGTTAGCGCCGAGTGGAGAGAAGATGACTGCTCAGTGATGTCTGGCGGCACTCGTTCCCCTCCTTCCCCTCCGAGGTAGGCAGTCAGTGTATAACACGCAAACACAATTTTCCCCCCATTTTCAAGGGGAAAAAAATTTGTGTGAGATAAGCTAAATACGGTAGGTTTTTTTTCTACATAATTAACCACACACCGACCGGGCCATAGCCGAAAGACAGCTGCAGCAAGGTCGGCTTATCCTGGGTGGATGTCCATGGGACAGCCTCACAGAATGGTGCTCCACCCTGGGGCAAGCACCTGGGAACATCCGTGACCGCCGGGGTCCAGAGGACCCGCCGCATCATGGATCACGGTAAATGGCCGCTGTCAAACGATCGAGCGATCACTTGTAAACAAACCGGCGTCGTATCATGACACCGGTTCCTCCCTCCCCTCTGTTTATTGATCGGTACAGGCTGAGAGGAGAGATGGGATTGGCAGCAGCGTTGTGGGCTGGATCTGTAGTACCCACAGCGGTGCTCAGTGACAATTGCAGTCGCATCCATCCTGCCGTACCGACATACCCTGCTGTATCCTTAAATACCCTGCCGTGCTCAACCGTACCCTGAAATACCCGACCATGCTCAGCCATACTCTGCCTCTGTATGTGGCCAGGCTGTGGAAGTCTCACATGTGGCATCGCCGTGCTTCGGTGTAGGAGAATCTATTTTGGGGTGTCATTTTTGGTATGTACATGCTTTTCGTTAGAAATATTGTATAAATGGACAGCTTTTTATTTTTATTTTTATTTATTTTTTTTTTACACAAAGTGGTTTTAACTTTGTGGGGGGATATCTGAATGATGCCTGCAGCTACAGGCATCATTCAGATATCAGCTCTTTCAGCCAGCGATTCCCTACACCATAAGAATGATCATATCGGCTGTTCCGCTGCTTGATCCTTCTTACAGGAGGCAAGGGGGGACTTCCTCCCCTCCTACCGACTTAAACGCTACAATCGAAGCCAGGACCATTTTTTTTTCTATTATTTCAAGCTTCCCAGCCTAGAGGTGAGATGTGGGGTCTTACTGTAAAGAGGACCTGTCATGACATATTCCTATTACAAGGATTGTTTACATTACTTGTAATAGGAATAAAAGTGATCAAAAAAATGTATTTTTGGGAAAAAAAAGTGTGAAAGTAAAATGAATAAAAAAATAATAATCATTTTAAAGCGCCCCTGTCCCCGTGTGCTTGCATGCAGAAGCGAACTCATATGCAAGTCCCGCCCACATCTGAAAATGGCGTTCAACCCACACATGTGAGGTATTGCTGCAAACGTTAGAGCAAGAGAAATAATATTGGCCCTAGACCTCCTCTAACTCAAAACATGTAACCAGTAAAAAAACAAAAAAAATATGTAAGCGTTGCCTATGGGGATTTTTAAATAACGAAGTTTGGCGCCATTTCACGAGCATGTGCAATTTTGAATGGCGACATGTTAGGTATCTATTTACTCGGCGTAACTTCATCTTTCACATTATGCAAAAACATTGGGCTAACTTTACCTTTTTTATAAAACACAAAATAGTTTTTTTCCCCCAAAAAAATGCGCTCGAAAAAAACTACCGCCATTGTATTCTCTAGGGTCTTTGCTAACAAAAATATATAATGTTTTGGGGTTCTATGTAATTTTCTAGCAAATAAAAGATGTTTACATGTAGGAGAGAAATGTCAGAATTGGCCTGGGTGCTCCAGAACGCCTGAAGGTGCTCCCTTTGTGTGAGAAATAGCCTGCTAATATGACAATTTTGTGAAAGAAAAAAAAAATCTTGATTTTGCAAAGAATTGTGGGAAAAAATTAAAAATGCAAAAAAAAACTAACCATGCCTCTTTCTAAATAACTTGGCATGTCTTCCAAAAAGGGGTCACATTTGGGGGTTATTTATACTTATCTGGCATGTTAGGGTCTCAAGAAAGGAGATCGGCCCTTAGTGCTTTAGGTGTGATCAATTTTCAGATATTGGCACCATAGCTTGTGGACTCTAACTTTCACACAGACCAAATATACACCAATTTGTATATATGTTTACCACATATATGTAGCAGTATAAATTTTGGCCAAAATTTATTTAGAAAAATTACTAATTTGCAAAATTATATAACCGAAACAAAAGAAATTTCTTTTTTATTTTACAGAATTGTCAGTCTTCTTTTATAGCGTAAAAGATAAAAAAAAAAACCCTATGTGATTAAATACCACCAAAAGAAAGCTCTATTTGTGTAGAAAAAAAAAAAAAAAGGACAAATTTCACATGGGTACAGTGTTGCATGACTGAGTAATGGTCATTCAAAATGTGAGAGCATCGAAAGCTGAAAATTGGTCTGGTTAGGAAGGGGGTTTAAGTGCCCAGTGGTCCAGTGGTCAAATGAATGAACATTTTTTTTTGCCAGGGGTTGCAAGTGCTGCAAGTGATTTTCTCAAGATGTCATTAGCCAGAACAAAATTTTTAATTTAGACAAAACTGGCTTGTTTTGTTAAAAGATGACCTACATTTCAAAACAGAAAAAAACAGCTTACCTGTAAAATGTTTCTTTTGATGTACATCACAGGACACAGAGCCATAGTAATTACTATGTGGTTCATAGTCTACCTTCAGGTGCTGAACGCTGGCACACCCTAAACAGGAAGTTACCTCCCTATATAACCCCTCCCACTACTTCGAGTATCTCAGTTTTGTAGCAAAGCAGTATACTAGAAAGAGGGGCAGGACCTCCGAGTCCCTAGATGTAAAGGATTTTACAGGTAAGCTGTTATAAAAATCCTATTTTCTTTAATCGTACATTATGAGACACAGAGTCATAGTAATTACTTTGTGGGATTTCACAGAGCAATGCCAACTGAGGGGAGGGAGACAACCAAAGTAGAGCACCATGAGATGATTTATACTGCTGCTTGCAGTACACTGCGCCCAAAGGCGACATCCTCATGTCTGTTTACATCCACCAGATAGAATTTAGTAACTGTATGGATTGAAGACCAAGTTGAGGCCTTGCAGAATTGAGCCATGGAGGCTTGGTGATGCACTGCCCACAAAGCACTAACAGCCCCAGCTTTATTTCTCATCCCAACTGCAAAAAAGTAAATAATTCTACCTTTGACCTATTTCCTGGGGTCCCAATCCTGGTTTCACATCAGGAGACATGCGTTTCTCACACTCCATAATATATAATTATGGAGGCCGGCTCCCTTGCATTAACCAAGGTAGAAACTACTGAACTTGACAGCCCACGCTTCTTCAGAGTGTGGGTCGCCATAGCCAGACTGTTAAGTTTAGTGTTTGTAAAGTAGGATGGAACACCGGACCTTGCGAGAGATGGTCTGGCCGCGATGGTAGGGTCCATGGGTCCCCTATTGCCATCTTTACGATCTCTGCATACCAAGATTTCCTGGGCCCCGCTGGAGGCCACAAGAATCAGCGACTTCCCTTTCTGCTTGATCCTGCGAAGAAATCGTGAATGCGGGCAGATTAGGAGGAGATGCATAAATCAGTGAGAACCGATTCAAGGCAAATGTTCTGCATGCTAGCGGATCCTTTGTTCTAGTTGTCGATTTCTTTGTTGAACCTGGATGCAAACAGATCTATGTCTGGGATCCCCCATTTTTGACATATTGACAGGAAGATATAAAGTATCTGTGAAGGAACCATTCTCCCGGGAACAACTGCTGGCAACTCAAGTAGTCCACCTGCCAATTTTCTTCGAAAGAAGACTGCCGATAGGCAAAGTACACAGTTTACTGTCCAAGATAGGATATGATTCACCTCTCTGGGCCGCACAACTTCTTGTGCCCCCTTGGCGATTAATATAGGCCAGTGATGGGGAACCTCAGCACCCCAGATGTTTTGGGACTACATTTCCAATGATGCTCAACTACACTGCAGAGTGCATGAGCATCATGGGAAATGTAGTTCCAAAACATCTGGGGTGCCAAGGTTCCCCATCACTGATATAGGCCATTGCTGTGCATTGACGGATTGAATCCTGGCAGGACAATACCATAAACTGAACAATCAGGCACTCAGGACCAAAAGCTCTGCCTTAATATCTAAAACGTTAATGGGCAAGGCCATTTCTGATCTGGGCCACTTCTCTTGGACAGTTGCCTCTTCCAGGACTGTTCACCAACCTAAACAAAAAAAGGTTGGCATATGTGGTTACCACTTCCCAGGTAACTCAAGGATTTTCCCCTTTTTAGATTTTTGGATCTTAACGATAAACTGAGGCTCCAGCGCACCCAGCCTACAGAACCTGTCATTTCCAGGTGGTCTCTCATCCGGGTACTAACCAGGCCCAACCCTGCTTAGCCTGCAAAATCTGGTGAGATCGGGCACTATCAGAGTGATTTGGCCATAGGCTTTGGTGTCAGACACATTTGGAGTGTAGAGTGAATTTTTTTTTTTTTTTTTAATTATGATAAAAAAAAAAAATATTAGACTCCCACGCTTATGGTGAAAATGAAAACTCTATAGTGTGATACTGTACAAATATCCCCAACTGTATTAATACTGATACATTTAATAAAAATCATTAAAAAGGAAACCAGTATTAAAACAGGAAACTGGAGCGATCTGCGCTCCACGCCTCGAAACCAGAGGTGATGTAATGACACTGATAGGGCGGGACTATACAGCGTTATTGCATCACCGGTTTCGAGCCGTGGTTCGCAGATCGTTCCGGTTTCCTGTTTTTAAATACGGTTTTCGCTTTTAATGATTTTGATTAAATATGAGTACCCATCAGTGTCAATACATTTTTGGATATTTGTTAGGGCATCACACTATGGATTCTTTCCTCTCTACAGTGAAGAGACCACTTACATCGCAGACAAGGAGGCACTTGGAGAACAAGGGACAGGAAGTTTCCTTCCACATGCCACAGACTGCAGAGTGGCTCATACTGTGAAGGTGAAATAACTCCTCCTTGTGGGGTGAATGATAGCGGTGAGTGAATTTCTTATGGGGCGCTGTTTTCCAAGAAGCAGAACAATTTGAACAACGTTGTCATTTTATTGGACTTTTTTTTTTTTTTATACACCAAGGTTTAAAGGACGGTATATGCATATTTCTGAACCCAGATCACAGCAACAATATACACCAGATATATATGTTGGATATTTTTTTGCACAGAAATGTCACTTTGAATTGCAGGTTTTGCACAGGATTGTGTTTATTTTATTTTTGTTTAACAATATACATTATATATAAGCGGTCAGGAAGCTTACACAGTAGGATTTTCTGCACCTTTTAGTCACTCTTTGCACTAAATGCACCCATGACACAACTTTAGACACTAGTATTTAGAGGTTTTAAGTAACCGCTTAAGGGCAGCGCCATACTTAGCCCCTCCTTTTCACACTGGGAATGTAGAGCTTGAACCCTTAGTTCCAAGCCGATTGTTTTGCAGCAGTCGCGAATGAAACTGAGCATAAAGAATGGCCTTGAATAAGGCCACCATCTTTACCAACAACCTCATGCAAAGTTGAATAGAATAAATTAATTTTGTTTCAACCAACTAAATCAGTTTCTTTATGTCACTGATCTTTGCCTGGGGTAAGAATACCCCTTTTCAAGTGTACCTACGATTGGACCCAAGTATTTTAGGCTTCTTTAAAAGGTTTCTCTCCTAGGTTGAGAATCCGACCTAGATATTCCAGGTAGTTGAATGTGGCGACCATACTTTGGTCTAAGTGGGCTACCTATTGTCTATCAAGAACAGATCAACTAGGTAAAACATAATCGTTATACCTTGGGCATTTAATCTGGCTAGAAGAGGGGCCAGAACCTTTGTAAACACTCAAGGTGCAGTAGCTGGACCGGAAAGCAGAGCTACACACTGAAAAATGAAGATTTTCCACCTTGAAAAGTAGATATTACTAGTGAGCAAGCAAATAGGCATATGGAGGTATGCATGCGTCGACAGACACCAGAAGTTCTCCTCCTTGTAGGATGGAGATAACCGATTTGGATTGACTCCATACGAAAAAAAAAGGAGTGGTTATATACAGGAATAGAAATTAGATTTTTTTTAGCTCCAGAAGGTCCATTCGGATTTGGCACCGTAAAAAAAAAAAAAAAAAAAAAAAAAAAAAAAAGGTGTTTGAATCAAACCCCAACCTCTGTTCTTACAAGGGGTGTTCGATCTGAGAAAATAAGGAGACAGGAACTCTTGGAACTCCAGTTTGTACCCTGGAGCCATTAAGGAAGTCCTTATTCGTCTTGGCACTTTTCCTGCCAGATCCTCGAGAACTGCAGAAGAAGCCCCTATTTGAATGAACCTGGCAGTGGAGGCTGCCGTGACTGCCTAGAGGCTGATGCCTCTGGCACAGGAGAAAGCTTTAATCACTTGGCGCCCAAGCTACGTCATATGACGTCATGGGCTTTGTGGTGGTATATCTGAATGATGCCTGAGGTTACAGACATCATTCAGATAATGGCATTTTCAGCCAGCGATCCCCTGCACCATAAGAATGATCATAGTGACTGTTCCGCCGCTTGATCCCCCCCCCCCGTCGCTTCTACCAACTCACTGCTTCCATCGGTCACAGGATCCGCCGGCCCCCAGATGATAGTTTTTTCCGGCGGACCAGATCGTCCCTGAGTCTCTATGATCTTTCGGAGGCCGGGCGCGATGTTATGACGTCACGCCCGACCTCTGCATTCAAATTAACGGCGCCGCTTTGGCTGGGAAGCCAGGATTTTTTTTATTGTTTTTTTATTTTTTTATTTTAGGCTTCCCAGCCTAGAGGTGAGATGTGGGGTCTTACTGAGCCCATATTTCACTGTAAATATGTCCAATCATGCCACATTTCTATTACAAGGAATGTTTACATTCCTTGTAATAGGAATAAAAGTAATCATTTTTATTTATTTTTTTTAACCACTTCAGCCCCGGACCAATTTTCAGCCTAAGGACCAGAGGTCTTTTTACAATTTCGCACTGCACTGCTTTAACTGGTAATTGCGCAGTCATGCAATGTTGTACCCAAACGAAATATGCGTCCTTTTCTTCCCACAAATAGAGCTTTCTTTTGATGGTATTTGATTGCCTCTGCGAATTTTATTTTTTGCGATATAAATGGAAAAAGACCGAAAATTTTGAGAAAAAAAAAAAAAGATATTTTCTAATTTTTGTTATAAGTAAAATCGAATAAACTCAATTTTAGTCATACATTTAGGGCAAAATTTATTCAGCCACATGTCTTTAGTAAAAAAAAAAAAAAAAAAGTCAATAAGCGTATATTTATTGGTTTGCGCAAAAGTTATAGCGTCTACAAACTAGAGAACATTTTCTGGAATTTACACAGCTTTTAATTTACAACTGCCTATCTAATTTCTTGAGGTGCTAAAATGGCAGGGCAGTACAAACCCCCCCCCCAAATGACCCCATTTTGGAAAGTAGACACCCCAAGGAAATTGTTGAGGGGCATGTTGAGCCCATTGAATATTTTTTTTGGTCCCAAGTGATTGAATGACAAAAAAAAAAAGTTTACAAAAAGTTGTCACTAAATGATATATTGCTCACACATGCCATAGTTCTATGTGGAATTGCACCCCAAAATATATTCTGCTGCTTCTCCTGAGTACGGGGATACCACATATGTGGGACTTTTTGGGAGTCTAGCCGCGTATGGCACCCCGAAAACCAATCACTGCCTTCAGGATTTCTAAGGGTGCAAATTTTTGATTTCACTCCTCATTACCTATCACAGTTTCGAAGGCCATAAACTGCCAAAATAGCACAAACCCCCCCCCCCCCCCCAAATGACCCCATTTTGGAAAGTAGACACCTCAAGCTATTTACTGAGAGGCATGTTGAGTCCATGAAATATTTTACATTTTGCCACAAGTTGCAGGAATATAAAAAAATTTTTTTTTTTTGCACAAAGTTGTCACTAAATGATATATTGCTCACACATGCTATGCGCATAAGTCAAATTACACCCCAAAATAAATTCTGCTGCTTCTCCCGAGTACGGGGATACCACATGTGGGGGACTTTTTGGGAGCCTAACCACACACGGGACCCTGAAAACCAAGCACTGCCTGCCGGATTTAAATATAAAACGCTACCAAAAAAAACTGTTAGCGATCGCAGGGATCAGGCCTGACTCTGCGATTGCTGCAGTTATGTGTTTAGTGTTTTGTAAGTGACAGTGATCGATCGATACTGCACTTGGGTGGGCTGGGCGGAGGGGCAAAACGCAGGTGCTAGCAGGTATCTGGGCTGATCCTGCTAACAATGCGTTTTTTTGGAACCCTAAACTGCTGGGGATGCTAGTATAGATCTGATCAGATCAGATATTGATCTGTTCAGATTCTATACCACTACGGGAGGTTTATGCTTTGTGCGTGGGTGTTAGCGGTACTGGCACTAACCTAGCGCTGCCTGGGGCGACGCAGACCCTGACCCTAAAACCTAATTGATATAACCCGCTGGGTGATCAGGGGGTTAAACCTTTATTGATTAATAAATGGTGGGTGCCCTGATGCAAACTAACCAGAGTCACCCGTAACACTTATACGGTGATCACTGGTGAAAGGGTTAACTAGGGGCAATCAGGGGGTTTGAAACCATTATTGGGTAGTATATCGGGGTACCTAGCGCTATAAAAACCTGGCGGTGAACCTAAAAAAATAACTAGCTACCTAGCGACACTAGCGACACTAATGCAGCGATCAGAAAAATTATCGCTTAGTGACACTGGCAAAAGGGGGTGAAAGGGTTAACTCTAGGGGCAATCGGGGTTAAACCTTTATTGGGGGTGGTAGGGGGCTACCCTGGACCTAACACTAACTGCCCTGACAGTTTTTACTGTCACAACTGACACTGAATGCAGTGATCAGTAAATAAATGATCACTGCAATCAGTGACATTGTGACTGGGGAGGGGGGGGAGCAGGGGGGTTTGTGTGCCTGTGTGTGCCTACGTGTTAATGTACACTTACTTTCACGTCTCCTCGTAGTCCGGTCAAAAAGACCGCCCCGAGGAGAATGACATCACTTCCTCCCTGCCTGTGTTTACTATACATATGTGGGAGGAAGCTTCTCAATCGCCAGGAGCGATCGAGAGGGGGTGGCCAGAAACCAACGGCCATCCCCTCATCCCGGATCGCTCCTGAAGCGAAACGGTAAAATCCAGTGTCACCGGCCAGTGTCACCTGTCAGAGCTGCCCATTAGTGGCACCTGTCAGTTCCCATCAGTTGCATCTCAGTGCTGCCTATTGGTGCCCATCAGTGCCACCTGCAGTGCCCATCAGTTCCAACCTCAATGCCGCCCCATCAGTGCAGCCTATCAGAGCACATCAGTGAAGGAGAAAAAAAAATGATTTGCAAAATCTTATAACAAAACAAGTTTATTTTATTTATTTATTTTAATATTGTCCTTTTTTCTCTTGGCATCAGGCATTTGCAATTCTTATTGCCCGATGCCCCAGACATGCAGTTCTGGGCGCTGGGCAGAGGATTTAAATAACTGGCTCCTAACTTTTTCAGCTGGCGCCTAGATTCTAAGCAAATTTGTCAAGCCCTGGGATAAAGTGTGAAAACCTTTTAGGAGGGAGAAAAATGCTTATCTGGATGATCCTCTCAGATACAAAAAAGCTTTTCCAGCAATGAATGGAAAGAAAAAGGCCTGCACAGCTTGACGAGGCTTTAGTGAACACAAACACACTCAGCTAAGGGTACTTAAACGTGGAGCAATCTTTCAGCAAGAAATTGCACCATCAGTCTTAAGATTGGAACAGCCGATTCTCCTGCATTTGACACCTCAGAAAGGAGTAAAAAAAACAAAAAAAACAGGGGCTGCAGTGTTAAAAACTGTTGCAGACATTTCATGGCCCTAATGCGGACTCTGACCAGCCACCCCCTCTCAGGGGAGGATGCCATTTGTAGAGATGAGCTTTCCAGAGCTTGAGGGAGACCCTTTTAGTTCTTTCTTGGAGGTGTTTCAACCCCCCTTCTGACCATAGTCCGATGCACAAAGCAGAGGTACTACCAGAAGAAACTGCATCAACTGTTTAAGCAATAGTCCAGCCACAGTCACTGTTATTAATGCTCAGCCTGATGCAAATAGTAAATGTGTCAAATAGGAAATGCCTGCATCATTAAAACCTCTCATGCTTTTCTTTGCTCTTATGTGTCTGACAATTTTGCAGCCAAACACACTCCCGCGCTGGAGGACGCCAATGGCGACCCAACCGTCACATTGCGCCCCCCTTTCTTTTAAAAAAACTAAACAAAAACCTTTACCATGCAACCACGGGCCTCCGATCCGACAGGATCGGCTGAGTGAGGGAGTGATGGCGTGGAGGAGACATGGAAGCCCCCTCCGTGTAGGGGCAGTGAAAGAAAACGGCATTGCCGATCATTTTTTAATTCTCCCTTATACTTAGCCTCATGATGGAGGGGAAGAGTTCAGCTCAGGTGGGGGTGTCTGGAGGAAGCAAAACCCCCCAAACTTACCGGAGGTTTGCCTGCTAGCCGGAGGAAAAAAGTCTGCTCAGTCCTGCTGTGTCACAGAAGCAGCAAAGCTTGAGAAGGCAAGTGCTCCATACAGACCCCAGTGGTGACACTTAGGCATGACATAATTTACTTTTCTTTTTTATTCTGTTTATTATTTTCACATAAAGAATACAATACAAACAGTGAACGGCCGCTGAACTAGCTAACATGGTACAACTATCTATCCCCCAACCCCCCCCCCCGGGTCACAGCTCGACCTAACGGATTCACCTGTTGTCTTGCAGCACCTTAAAGCGGGAGTCCGCCGGGACTCCGCGTTTTTTTTTTTTTTTTTTTTTTTTTTTAAAGCCAGCAGCTACAAATACTGCAGCTGCTGACTTTTAAAATAGTGACACTTACCTGTCCAGCGCGCCCGCGATGTCGGCACCCGAAGCCGATCTCTAGATCGTCACTCGGGTGCTGCCGCCGCCATCTTGGGTATTGGAATCAGGAAATGGAGCCTTTCGGCTTCATTTCCCGGTTCCCTACTGCGCATGCGCGAGTCGCGCTGCGCAATAAGGATGGTCCCCGCTGCCTCTGGGATCTGTGTGTTTCCCAGCAGGCAGCGGGGCACTTGCGGAAGGGGGCGGGCACTTGCGGAAAGGGGTGTAATCTACGCCCCTTTCTGCAGAGAGCTATCCCAGGAAGTGGGTGCAGTTACCTGGATTATCCAGGTAACTGCACCCCCCTCCCCCCTGAAAGGTGCCAATTGTGGCGCCGGAGGGGGGGAGGATTCTGATGAGCGGAAGGTCCATTTTAGGGTGGACCTCCGCTTTAACAGGTCAGCCCCATTATCAGAACCTCAGTCTCCATACCCCCCTAGATGTATTACAGGAGTCACTAAATCACATCCTAGCTACTTCAGCATCAGCAGGCCCTGCACCCGAGCAACCATGTGACTCCAGTCGATCCCACTGTTGATTCAGAGTTAAACCACGTGTGCCATACCTTATCAAACTTCTTCATGCACCCCCTAGCTTCATAGGTGGCCTTGTAATATGGCAGCATCGAGTTAACCAACCCCTTCCAGAAGGAAATATCCGGAGCCCTGAGACCTTCTTCCAGTGCAGCAGTATGGCTTTCCTGCCATAAAATAATAACACATTCAACATTGTGCGCATAGCCCTTGACGGGACCACCTCCTCCACCAACCCCAATAGGCACACACGGATTGTTAAGGGGATTGGTACCTGTATTAAATCAGATATGCAAGAGACTACCTCCTCCCAAAATTCCTGCATCTGGGGACATTCCCAGAAGATGTGATCCGCATCCGCGGGTGCATCGCCCGCATTCCGCAGACACGGTCGGGTAGATCTTGTGTAGTCTGGCCGGGGTATAATAGCTCCTGTGCAGGAACTTGAACTGGATTAGCCTGTCCCGTGCAGAGACCAAGTGTCTAAATGGTTGGATCCACAGAGAGTCCCAGTCCTCCCCCCTTACCTCCGGGACCTCCATCGCCCATCTATCCCTGCATTTAACAATCGCTAGAGGTGTGGACGCAAACATTGCTTTGTACGTGAGCGATAGAGGCTTGACCAGACACTCACTCCGTAGCAGAGTCTCGAGCGAGGAGGGCATCGACTCCGCGCTCATCACTCGAAACTGAGCTTGATAAGCATGTCGGATCTGCAAATATCTAAACAAGTACCTGTTAGGGAGGTCATGTCTCGCCTGCAATTGAGGGAAAGTAATCAGCTCCCCAAAAGTGGTTATGTCCTGTACCGTCTTAATACCTTTTGTCGCCCAAAGCATAGGATCTGGTAAATTATCGAATCGACAACGGAGTCGACGGGGAAACGCACCGAAAAGACGGGCATGCCAACTTGACCGCTACCCCCCATGCCTTTATGGTGGCCTTCATTGTTTCCGTTAAGGGCAAATCCGACCGGCAACCCCTGAACAGGGCGAACCGGAGACTCTCAAAGGAGCCCAGTTGAGCAGCCTCCAGCATGGTCGCAGAATCTCCCTCATCAGTCGTCAACCATCTATGTGCAAACACCAGCTGACCAGCTAAATAGTATTTGTGACAGTTGGGTAGAGCTAGTCCCCCCTGGTCAGTCGGCTCCTGCAGCGTTCCAATGCCCACCCTCGGGGACCCGGGGGCCCAAATGTAAGACATGATAATGCTATTAATTTTCTTGAAATAAGACTTCGGGACCCATACAGGAGCATGTCTAAAGAAATACAAAATAATCGGGAGAAATTTCATCTTTAGAAGACTAATTCTCCCAGCAAGGGATAACGGTAATTTAGCCCAGGCCTGCACCTTTTTCTTAAGTAACTGAAACAGAGGGAATAAGTTCAAAGACATATAGTCCCGGACATTAGCTGTAATTTGAACACCTAGATATTTCATAGACTCGACCCATTACAACGGTAACGCGGGATCCGCCCTCCCCTTGGCCCCCTGGTCTACCGGCAGGATAGAGGATTTACTCCAGTTCACCCTGAGAAGCCAGCGAAGTGGTCAATAATTTGTAATGCCGCCCTCAGCGACGCCCCCGGGTCATTAAGATAGAGCAGCATATCGTCTGCATAAAGCGCTAAGGTCTCGTGGATAGTGCCCACCGTAATAGGATTAATCTCGGGAGAGGTGCGCAGGGCTATCGCCAGCGGTTCCAGGGCCAGGGCGAACAAAAACGGAGATAAGGGACATCCCTGTTGGATCCCCCTACCAACCTCAAAAAAAATCTGAAAGTAAGGAGCCCACTCTGATAGCTGCCTTCGGACTCCGATATAACATAGACACCCATTTTCTAAACTGAGGGCCGAAACCCAGGGCCTTCAACACCGTGGACATGTATACCCAGTCCACAGAGTCGAAGGCCTTTTCAAAATCTATCAAAACCACCACCCTCGACGCATCAGCCGGCGGGGGAATCTGCAAGTGTGTAAATAACCGTCTTAAATTTGTGTCCGTTGACTTACCCGGCATAAATCCCGTTTGATCAATATTAATTACCGTGGGCAGTACAGTAGCCAGCCTAGTGGCCAGTATTTTGGTCAGAATTTTAAGATCCATGTTTAGCAGCTCTATCGGTCTACAAGATGCGCACTCCGTAGGATCTTTGCCCGGTTTCAGTAGAAGGACCATGTAGGCCTCTAACATTGAGTGTGGGAGAGTATCATGGTCATGACAGTATTCCAAAAGGAAATGGAGTCTGGGAGCTAATAATTCCACATTGGCCCTGTAGAACTCCACTGGAAAACCATCCGGACCCGGTGCTTTATTGGGCGGGAATGTAAATATTGCCCCTTGAATTTCTTTAAGCGTTATTTTGGCATCCAGAAGATCTGTCCTCAGTGGACAATTGCGGAATCGGGAGGGTCTCCAGAAGGGTCCCCAAGGCCACAGGATCATAGGAAGGGATGGGAGAGTATAGCCTAGAGTAAGACACGAATTCTTGCATAATCTGTTCAGGATCGGTTACCAAGTTCACCCGCCCGTCCCGGACCGCCGGTATACACGTGGGGGGGGGGGGGGCGATCCGTCACCAGCATCGCCAAGAGCTTCCCGTTTTTATCTCCCTCCGCGAACACCGTCTGGGCATTCCTCGTCAACTCCACCCTGGCCTGTCCTGTAAAATGTAGAGACAAAGCTCGCCTAGCCGTCATCAAGGCCCCATACGATTCCCTAGACTGGGAGTCCGCATGCGCCTTTGCCTCCTGCCTTTCCCTTAGCGTCAACTCTGCAGCCTCCTCGCTATCTGTCGTCCGTGCAACTTTAATGGCTGATATCAACTTGCCCCGTGCTACCGCTTTGAAGGCGTCCCATACAACCCCCAGGATCAGCCGTGCCATCATTAGACGTCCAATATGTTTGCATAGCTTTACTCCCTTGGGCAGAAACCCCTTCATTCTGTATCCAACCCGGGGAGACCCGCCAACCACACCTCCTCTTCTCCTTCCCAAAGGTTAGGGTAACTGCCAGAGGATTGTGGTCAGTCAACCCCCCCCCCCCCCCCCCCGCCAGATATGAGGTCTCAGATACATATGGCAACAACCCATTATTTCCAAAGGCCAGGTCAATTCTGGCTGAAGACCTATGTGTGGTCGATATGTGCGAGTAGCATCTGTCTAACGGATGCCGCCAGCGCCACAACTCAGTCAACCCCGCCACAGTGCTCCAGCCAACGAGTCCCCCCTGCCCGGATTGGAAGAGTCCAAAGCCGCATCAAGAACGGCATTGAAATCCCCCAGCCATATAGTCGGGAGATGGCTATATGGTGCAAGCTGTCAGCAAGTCGTAGAACACCTTTGAGTGAAATGGGGAGGCACATATACATTCACCACCATTTGCTTATGGAACACATCTAGGACAAGCGCCACATATCTCCCATCCGGGTCAGACACAACCTGATGGATCACGCAGGGCACACTCTTGCTGACCAGGAGGGAAACCCCCCTCGCAAACGTGGATTAAGTGGAATGAAAGGTCCTCTGTATCCACGGCCTGCGCAGGGCAAGGACCCTACTCCCATCCAAGTGTGTTTCCTGCAGGAGAACCAGGTGCGGCTTAGAAACTTTAAGGAATTGAAACACTGAGGCCCGCTTAAGTTTGTGGTTAAGGCCCCGAACGTTCCAAGACACAATTCTTAACTCAACCGCCATTATCAATTGTGGCTACCATGGCTAGCCAGCATGACCCAAGTGGCGGGAGTTGCCTCTCCCACAAGGTTTGCAACAACACTAAGACAACTGTAACATCAATTACACCCCTGTATCGAGCTGTGACCCTAAAAACCTGCCCTGCTTGTGTACCAGAAAAAACCCCAACAAGTCCGGCACTAAGCTTAGTCCCAAAACAAAAAAAGTGACCATAACTGTCACTGTGAACTCCCGCCGCACTAATCAAAAGTCTGGCAGTTCCTTAGCTGGTTTCGTAGTGTCTTCACAAGCACCGATCAGCATTACAGGAGCTAGGCCCGACTTCACCGCCAGCCAGAGGCCGGCAGCCGGCCCTACATAGCAAGCAGTCATTGGACAGACATCCGTTGCAGTAACTGCTAAGGGGGTCCTGCAGGAATCCGGCACAGGAAGAGGGGGTGGGGGACAGGGCGCCACGGTAACCAAAAACCCCCATGGTAAAATAAACCTCCAGAGTGGCAGAACACACCACCCCGGCATTGATGTCCAGGAGGTGGCACCCCATCTCCACTCCCGCACCTCTGTCCCCTTAATCTGACATATGGGCAAAACAGCAGGGGAACACGCTGACCTCCAGACCCCAGCATCCGATCAGCAGTAGCAGGCTGCAGGGGTTACACCCCGTAAATTATGCCAATCCATGGTCAATCCAGCAGGCCCAGATCGGATGTAGGAGGCCCCCCCCCCCCCGGGGCAGAATGGGACTCCTTCGCCCCGTTTCCGTAGGTGAGAAGTTTACCTTCCAAACTTTATCCATCCAGTCAACGGCTTCCTCCGGGTGATCAAAGAACCTCACTGATCCCTTATATTGAACAAGGAGTTTACTCGGGTACAACATGCTATACTTGATCTCCTTCTCTCTGAGGCGTCTTCTGATGTCAGTAAAAGATCTTCTTTTCTGTTGCGTGGCCGCAGAGAAGTCTGGAAACAGCATAATCTTTGCGTTTTCGTGGCGCAATTCCGGCAGCCTCCTGGCGCTGGACAGGATCATGTCGCGGTCCCGAAAGTTCAAGAAACTTACTAGGAAAGGGCGAGGGAATGCTCCAGGGGGACGTCTGCCAGTGGGAACCCGGTATGCCCTTTCAACTACATATGCAGAAGAAACCTCTTGCAGAGACAGAAGCTGTTTAAAAAATTGTTCTGCAAACTGAGATGGCTGATCACCTTCTGCCCCCTCGGGGAGCCCAACCACTCTGACATTATTGCGCCTCTAGCGGTCCTCGGCGTCAATAGCCTTAGGTTGTGGGGACCTGACCTGGTCCCTGAGCTCTGCCAACTGGGCTCCATAATGGGATGTGTCCTCCACTGCCGACACCCTCGTCTCCACAGTGCTTAGGCGGCCCCTAATCTTGTCCAGATCATGCCTGATCAGGGTGCATTCAGAGGATAGGTGGTCAATACGCCCCATGAGTTCTGCCTTGCTGGCATTAATGGCCTCAAGGATAGGCCTAGTAATGTCTGTCACTTCAATGCCAGAGGACTGTGCCTGGCCTGGGAGGATTTCCTCTGCCTCCAGCATCTGCGCCATACCTCCCTCCTGGAGTGCGGCGTGCTGCGGCTTCGGCGGGGAAGACAAGATAGCGGGGGCGGGGCCAGCCTCCATGCGGCGGTGGATTTCCGCGGGGTGCCGCTAGCTTTAGCCGCTCTACTTGTGGCCGACGAAGGCATCCACAGCAGCCGCACAGTGTCCTCTAGCCGGTGTGATATCTTGCGGGTGCGGGATTCGCTCCACAACGGTTGAATGGCTGACGGAGTAGCGGAGCTGTGAGACGCTACTGCTGCCATGATCACATCCGGCCGGAAGTCATGACATAATTTACTTTAAAGGAGACATTTCATAAGAAAATTTTAAATTTCCTTAGAAAAACTCCTTACCTTTCCTGCTGTAGGGTTTTCTGTGGTAAAACCAACAGACCCAATCTTCACCCTTCACGGTGGGTTCCCTTAAACCTTCAGGAACCGGGGACCTTCAGTGGAATCCACAATCCTGGACCTGTAAAAAACACCCCGCCAGTAAAACTTTATGGCCCTAATACCAAAGGAGATTCACTCATGTAATGTATTTGATGGAGTTGCACTTAAAAATGCACTTGTCCAACTTACAAATTAAACCTAAAACAAACCTACAGTCCCCATCTTGTTCATAACCTGGGGACTGCCTGTATACCATATTTTATAGACCAACTTTCCTACAGACTAAATATACATCAAATTTTTTGGATGGGAGAAAAAAAACCAAAAGTGCAAAATTTTATAACCGAAATAAAAACGTTTGGTTTTCAAAATGTTCTGTATGTTTTTTTTTTTTGGCTAAATAAAGACCCAGCAGTGACTAAAATGCCACCAAAAGAAAGCTCTATTGGTGTTAAAAAATTAATTTAAATGGGGTACTGTGCTGCAAGAAGACGCAATTCTAATTCAAAGTGTGACAGCGCTGGCCTGGGAAGAAGGAGGTTAAAGTTCCCAGTATTGAAGTGGTTAAAGAAAAGGGAAAGTAAAAATCATTAAGAAAATGAATTGAGAAAATAAATTATATGATTTGGGGCAAAATTAACATATTAAGTCGACTTAATTTTGACAAGGTGGCTATTCCTATTTTGGACCTGCCAATTTCCATTGAAGGGGCCCACCTTATCACTAAAATTTATCGAAAGGAGACTGTTGCTAATACTTTTTGGAATTGCACAGTGGGCATGCTCTGGATGAGATGCTCGCCAACAACAAAGTAATCAGAAATGTACCCGAAAGGATTATTTTAGGGAAGAGACTGTTAAAATGTATGGGATATTTAGAGAAAGGGGCTACTCTCAACGTAACAAAGTGCCAAGAAACAGGAAATATTAACCACCTCAATACAGTGCACTTACACCCCCTTCCAGACCAGACCAATTTTCAGCTTTCAGCGCTCTCAGTTTGAATGACAATTACTCAGTCATACAACACTGTACCCATATGAAATTTGCATCCTTTTTTCCACACAAACAGAGCTTTCTTTTAGTGGTATTTAATCACTAGTGGGTTTTAGATTTTTTGTGCTTTAAAAAACAAAAAAAAAACGTAAATTTTGTGAGAAAAATGACTGTTGTTTCGGTCATAAATTTTTTCTAATTAGTAATTTTTGTTTATAAATTTGACTTCATCACGGCCGATCATGTGGTTAACAGCCACACCCAATGGCTGTTCTTCACCCCCTTCGGTGGCGAGCGGTGTCTCCGTGACACACCACCACCGCAGTAACAGGGATGTTCGCGCACATTCCCTGTTTAAACGGAAGGACATCATATGACGCCCTCCCGCCACAATAGGTGCGCCACCTGGCCATCATTTGGCGGCCAGCGGTCGGGAACTAGTTAAAATAAGCAGAGGACCCCCTTCAGCCCAGTGATTAGCCAATACGGGGCACAATGGAACAAGGTGAAAAGGGCACTAGACATTAACTCATACTGACACTTAGACTACCAGCTGTGGTCTGGGCCCAACTATCTCTGCTATTTGAGGCGTGTCAGAGAAAGCAATTTAGTTTTTTTTGCCCAATACGGAATTTCAGAAAGATCCCCATTCTGCCTGTGTCCTGAGCGATCGATGGATCCGGGCAGACATCACATCCAACGACCCCGCCAATTGGCTCCCACCGTGTCCAAGCGGGTCCCCGGGGGCACGCATGCGTAGCCCAGACCCGGAAGTGCAGAATCACTTACAGGTACGAGATTCTGCCTAGACTGGCCTCCCTGCCGCAGAAAATTTACGCGGGGTGTTTGGCATCTGGTTAAGGAGATGGAGCTGCATGTATATGTACTAACGTTTAAGGGACTGCAGGTCGTTTTGAAAGTTACATGTGCACACAACAGCCCTATGTAGATTTTTTGTCTATTCTTAGGCTAGCTCTTTTCACAAATGTTATTAGTATTACTATTGTTGGAGGCTGTTCAGTGAAGTTTAGTGAACTGACCATTAACATTTTTTTTTTTTAAATAGATGACAGAAATCTGTGGCTGCAAACCACTAATTCCACTCTATAGTGGCAGAGTTTGGAATAATTGCAATGTGAATTTTTGGTTACAAGGCCTGCACTACTAGAATATACAGTAAATTTAGGAAGTCTGAACTTTTACATACATTTTCAATTTTTTTGGGAGTTTTACATACTGCGTCCTCCAATGAAAACAGAAGAGAATGTTAAAAGTACAAAAAAAAAATATATATATTTTTTTACTGGCAATAACGTATATACCATCTTGCATAAATAGTGAGTGTTTATTACAGAAGGCATGGGAAGTTGCAATTTTATGCAATTTAAAGAGGAAGTAAACCCTTCCAAACAATTTGGACCTACAGGTAAGCCTAGATTAAGGCTTGCCTGTAGGTCCAAGCAATATCTCCTAAACCTATATGGTTTAGGAGATATTTGCCCGAAAATGGGCACCGCTGTCTACGGCGCATGCGCCGTAGACAGCGGCGCGCAGGCGCATGCGCCGTAGACAGCGGCGCGCAGGCGCATGCGCCGTAGACAGCGGCGCGCAGGCGCATGCGCCGTAGACAGCGGCGCGCAGGCGCACTAAATACGGCAAATCCATGAATGGATTTGCCTAATTTGTCGACTCCCGTGCGCATGCGCGGGAGTGCCGTCATCGCGGCTTCGCCGAGTGGCAGCGGCGGAGCTGCGAGACGCGACTCCCGTGCGCATGCGCGGGAGTGACGTCATCGCGGCTTCGCCGCTGTGATTCGTCGGAGCTGCGAGACGCCACCAGCAACATGGATGCGGCGGAACTACAGGGATCAGCGGCGACTTCGCTGGCTCCTGTGTCAGGTAAGTGACACATAATGAGCTACTATGCGATGCATAGTAGTCCATTATGCTTTACCTTTGCAGGGAAAAAAAGAGGAAGTAAACCCATAAGGGTTTACTTCCTCTTTAAGAGACCACTAAAATGCTGAACAGAAACACATGGCTGAAAATGGTGGAGTTTTTTTTAATTATTTATAATTTAATCATTTTTGGGTGGGTCGACTTTCTTTGCACTTTATATTAACACTATAAAAATTAATGCTGCACTTTCTTGGAGAGTGGAGTAATGGAATTGTGTGCGGATGGGTTTTGCTTTAGCATGTTATATGATTAATATACGCATTTGTATTGCATATTTATTTTGTAGCGATATTGCAACATTTCTGACATTTTTACAGCTTAATTTATCTGTTAATTGTCTGTTACAAACCCCACTATTGGCTTCATAGTGACTTGAAAAGGGAGTCAACAGGCTCATATTACCCTGCTCCAGTGCGATACAGTGCCTTGCGAAAGTATTCGGCCCCCTTGAACTTTTCAACCTTTTGCCACATTTCAGGCTTCAAACAAAGATATAAAATAAAAAATTTTTGTGAAGAATCACTAACAAGTGGGACACAATTGTGAAGTGGAACGAAATCTATTGGATAATTTAAACTTATCAGACCACTGCAAATCTACCAAGACCTGGCCGTTCCTCTAAACTTTCAGCTCAGACAAGGAGAAGACTGATCAGAGATGCAGCCAAGAGGCCCATGATCATTCTGGATGAACTGCAGAGAACTACAGCTGAGGTGGGAGAGTCTGTCCATAGGACAACAATCAGTCCTACACTGCACAAATCTGGCCTTTATGGAAGAGTGGCAAGAAGAAAGCCATTTCTCAAAGATATCCATAAAAAGTCTCGTCTAAAGTTTGCCACAAGCCACCTAGGAGACACACCAAACATGTGGAAGAAGGTGCTTTGGTCAGATGAAACCAAAATCAAACTTTTTGCCCACAATGCAAAACGATATGTTTGGCGTAAAAGCAACACAGCTCATCACCCTCAACACACCATCCCCACTGTCAAACATGGTGGTGGCAGCATCATGGTTTGGGCCTGCTTTTCTTCAGCAGGGACAGGGAAGATGGTTAAAATTGAGGGGAAGATGGATGCAGCCAAATACAGGACCATTCTGGATGAAAACCTGTTGGAGTCTGCAAAAGACCTGAAACTGGGACGGAGATTTATCTTCCAACAAGACAATGATCCCAAACATACAGCAAAATCTACAAAGGAATGGTTCACAAATAAACCTATCCAGGTGTTAGAATGGCCAAGTCAAAGTCCAGACCTGAATCCAATCGAGAATCTGTGTAAAGAGCTGAAAACTGCTGTTCACAAACGCTCTCCATCCAACCTCACTGAGCTCGAACTGTTTTGCAAGGAAGAATGGGCAAGAATTTCAGTCTCTCGATGTGCAAAACTGATAGAGACATACCCCAAGCGACTTGCAGCTGTAATCGCAGCAAAAGGTGGCTCTACAAAGTATTAACGCAAGGGGGCCGAATAATTTTGCACGCCCCACTTTTCATTTTTTTATTAGTTAAAAAAAGTTTCAAAAATCCAATAGATTTCGTTCCACTTCACAATTGTGTCCCACTTGTTGGTGATTCTTCACAAAAAATAAAAAAATGTATATCTTTATGTTTGAAGCCTGAAATGTGGCAAAAGGTTGAAAAGTTCAAGGGGGCCGAATACT
This sequence comes from Lithobates pipiens, assembly GCF_037356315.1. Lineage (NCBI taxonomy): Eukaryota > Metazoa > Chordata > Amphibia > Anura > Ranidae > Lithobates > Lithobates pipiens. Next base: position 144,015,791 of record NW_027507785.1, read on the forward strand.
TTCGCAAGGCACTGTATATAGTTCTATGAGGCCAAGTGTTTGAATGAGATAACAGGACTTTATACTTACTTGTAAAAACCCTTTCTTGGAGTACACCACTGGACATAAAATGTAATTCTTATGCTACTGGGTCATGCTTCATCTCCAGATGATTGGACACAGGGCAAAACCTAAAAGCTTGAGCAAGAGACCATGTAGCTGGCTTCCACACCTGGGAAACTGAGGCCTAATTTTGAAAAGCACTGACACTTCTGGTGGAATGGGCCTTAACAATAAAAGTTAGAACCCGGTCTTGTCAAAACCAACCAGCAACTGTGCATCCAGAGCCAGCCTTTCCCTTCTAGAAGTCTTCAGACTAATACAAACAGGGTGTCAGATTGATGAACCAAGGCTGTGGCTTTTTATTAGACCAGCGCAGCCGCAACCACATCCAGGGAGTGGAAAGAAAATCGCTTTAGGATGTTTTGGATCTGGAAAATGTAATTAGTTTAGTAAATAAACTTCTAAATATCTTTTCTCATTAGCAGTATATAGAAGTCTTGTAACTTCCATCAGTGTCTGGTTAAAGTTGTAGTACGAGTTTTCATTCGACTTGGACTGTCCTATAAGGCTGCATGATCCCTAACCTTCTGTCTGGACAGTGCCAACTGGCCCTGTACTGATCACATTTACCCTCCCAAGGGAAAAAAAACAAAACGCTCCAGCATTATATACCAAACTGAGTAAGTGCAGAGCGACTCTAAAGGCCCTGCCTCATCAGGAGATAGATTGGAGAGAGTGGAAGGGGGGGGGGGAGGGGAGGGGGGGGGGGAATCAGAGAAGACGGGATCACACAGCCTTTTTACACAATGTACACAATCCCTTACTTAGTAAGTATAACAAGCATCCAGACTTAATGTACAGTTGTGGGTTTAGCAACACTAACACATACTATAACATTTGGAAAGTTTTCTGTTGCATAACCAATTTTGGTGCAAGCAGCAACAATAATTTACCTCTTAGTAGACACTGAATTGTACCACGGGCCCAATGAAGATTTTTGATATGTATTTGAGAGTCTTGGTTATTTACCTTTTACTGCCAGACCAAAAAATAAATGCGCAAAACTTCAAATATTTTTTTGAAGCAGAGATGTTGGTAGTTGTAAAATTATGTTGCACATACATCTTGGTGCTACCATTTATTTAGCCTATTATACCCTAAAATACCTTTACTGTAATTTTAGTGCACACATACAAATAGTCATATAATCCCCATTTTTGGGGTACAAAACACGTCAGGCTTCAAAATTGCACGGAGGTGTTGGGGAATACTTCACAGTGGTGTTTAAGTGATTGGAGGGCTTACGGCTACATTCACAATGGAGATTAAGGTCAGTGCAAATTGTTGCTGCAGGATTTTTCTGCTTGCAGCTGCAGATGAGAGCAGTTAGGTGCAGCCACCAGACACATTCACTCTGACAGGTTGCCGGTGGCCGCAGCTATTCGTGGTTTTGTATACAGCTAGCATTACCTGCAATGATCAATGCTGGCTGCACACCAGCAATTATCACTGAAAGTAACTGCAGGCTGTACAGAGAGCCATGAACAGCTGCAGCTGCCAGAGACCAGTCAGAGCAAATCGGACGATCCCTCCCCCTGCTATACCCTGTGGCTATAAACTAACATGTGTTTGAGTGTAAATCCAGGAAGTGAACATGCAGCAGCTTCAGCTGTCCAGTTAAAATGGCTGCAATCAGACTTAATGGAGGGAGATTTCTGCAGCATATTTGGCAGAGTACAGAATCACAGTATATATAAAATATGCAAAGCGTTTGGAGGGAAGCTTCAGAATGGCAAAGATTTTTTTATTACAAATTATGTGAGCAGACTGCAATTCCTATTTAAGCCGGGAGGCAAATGGCAGTCTCATCAAGGTCTCCCTCTCAGCCACGATACTAAACTTCTTTACACTTGCCAGACTATGACAAAGGCCAACCCAATGTCCTGACATTATACACACCAATACAAGTATGCTCTACTTCACAGAAGACATATAATTTAAAATCAATCCATGATTTTTACTTAAAAAATAAAAAGACAGATAATTATACAAGTGTGAGCCTAACCTGTTTGGCAGGAGGATGGTTGACGATATTTATTTTCATTCCTTTCATGGAGCGAGTTACAATGGCTTGGCTTGATATCTGTTGTGGTACCTGGGGGGAGGGGAGAAAAAAAGACTTACCATAACCATTTTTTGTAGTCTTTCACAACAGCATAGGTGAGAGAGAAATGCTTCTGCCACCAGGGCAAAACACCCATGAACAGGTCAAAGTTTAAAAGAAGCACTTTTAATGGTTGTCCTCAGTATAGCAGAGAATCAAAAGAAAAAAATGCATAGGAACACAAACATTGAGGGACGCATGCATGGCACAATGCAAGACCGTCACCCGTTTTGTAGCCGAGTAACACTGAGAAGACAGCCTGTTCCCTGGGGCTAGCCTCTGAGAAATCCCTCCTCACCCAAATTCTTAGAGCCAAAAGAATGCAAAGATGTTCTAAGATGGCTGTTGGGCACTGCATGGTTTCCCAGAATTACACACAAGCTCTCCAACACCCATCTGCTTTGAGAGAACAATAATCACGGCAACTCATAAAGTGGTTGAAAACCAAAAAATAAAAATAAATCATGCTCTATCCTTTTAACCACTTAAGCCCCGGACCAATTGGCAGCCTAAGGACCAGAGGACTTTTTACAATTTCACACTGCACTGCTTCAACTGGTAATTGCGCAGTCATGCAATGTTGTACCCAAACAAAATTTGCGTCCTTTTCTTTCCACAAATAGAGATTTCCTTTGATGGTATACGATTGCCTCTGCAAATTTTTTTTTTTTTTTATAAACCAAAATTTTTGAAAAAAAAAAAAAAAAAGATATTTTCTAATTTTTGTTATAAGAAAAATCTAAAACTCAATTTTAGTCAGACATTTAGGCCAAAATGTATTCAGCCACATGTCTTTAGTAAAAAAAAAAAAAAAAAGTCAATAAGCGTATATTTATTGGTTTGTGCAAAAGTTATAGCGTACAAACTAAAGTACATTTTCTGGAATTTACACAGCTTTTAATTTATGACTGGTTATCTCATTTCTTGAGGTGCTAAAATGGCAGGGCAGTACAAACCCCACCCCCCCCCCTCCCAAATGACCCCATTTTGGAAAGTAGACACCAAGGAAATTGCTGAGAGGCATGTTGAGCCCATTGAATATTTTTTTTGTCCCAAGTGATTGAATGACAAAAAAAAAAGAAAAAAAAAGAAGAAGGTTTACAAAAAGTTATCGCTACCAAGCACCACCTTCAGGATTTCTAAGGGTGCAAATTTTTGATTTCACTCCTCACTATCAGTTTCGAAGGCCACAGAATGCCAAAATAGCAAATTTATAAAACTGTGACGGAGGAGGATAAAGGGGATGTCCCCCCCCAAGTGTCAAGAAATGGGAGAAGGAAATAGGCACGAATTGTGATAGAAAAAGGTTAGCTAAAATATGGAGATTGACACACGAAAGATCCCCGGATACTAGGACCGCAGACATAAATTATAAGTGCCTGGTGAGATGGTATCTTACTCCGTATAGATTGAGTAGGTATCAACCCAAAACATCATGTGAATGCTGGAGAGGATGTAAAATGGTAGGTACAATGTTTCATATATGGTGGGAATGTCCCACCATAAAAGACTATTGGCTTAGGATCTTAGCACTGATAAAAAGGAGATAAACGGGGGAGTCTATCCCTTATGACCCATGGGTCTGCCTGTTCCACGGGATGGATAGACCAATTGGGTCTTATAAAGCCTCACTGGTACCAATCTTTTTGAATATAGCTAAGGGATTGATCCCTAAGAACTGGAAGAGACCAGAAGGACCAAAAGATAAGCAGGTGTATAAATAGAGTAAATTATATTCACAAAATAGAGAGGGAGCAAGATAAAGAGTATGAAGAAGGAAAGGATGGTGAAAGGAAAGATAGATGGAAGGATTGGGATGGTTTCAAAAATTCTTGTAGGCATGTCTGGGAGATAACCCGAGAAAATTAGTAAGGGTAAGAGTAGGTAGGTTTAGCGGCGGGGTTAACGAGATGAAATCTATATTGCTGAGGTGACATGCATGGACTGGGGGACGGGATGATTAGAGGGGAATGGGGATAAATAATAGATGTAACTTATAAGGTATAATGTCAGATCCCTTCTTTTGTATGTGTGGAAAATGGAAAATTTAAATAAAGAATAAAAAAAAAAAGGGACACTTTCATGAATTAAAAAAAAAAAAAAAAAACAGTAAAATTAGCCCAATTTTTTTCATAATGTGAAAGATAATGTTATGCCGAGTAAATAGACACCAAACATGTCACACTTTATAATTGCACGCACTCGTGGAATGACGGCAAACTACAGTACCTAAAAATCTCAATAGGCGACGCTTTAAAAAAAAAAATCCGGTTACCAGGTTAGAGTTACAGAGGAGGTCTAGTGCTAGAATTATTGCTCGCGCTCTGACGATCGCGGCAATACCTCACATGTGTGTTTTGAACACAGTTTACATATGTGGGCGCGACTTCCGTATGCATTTTCTTTGCTGCGCGAGCTCGCGGGGACAGGGGGCGCTTTACATTTTTTTTTTCATTTTTTTTTTAATAAAATAAAAAAAAAATTTTTTGATCACTTTTATTGCCGCCACAAGGAATGTAAACATTCCTTGTAACAGTAATAGGTGGTGACAGGTAGTCTTTATGGAGATCGGGGATCTAAAAGACCCCCGATCCCTCCTTTACACTTCAAAGTATTCAGATCGCCATTTTCGGCGATTCTAAATACTGTATATATTTTTAAATCCGGCGCCATTGGCAGCCGAGCCAATCAGAAGTGACGTCATGGCGTCACTGCCGTGTTTACAATTAGGAGACTGGAATTACGCCGCTTACGGCTTCATTCCAGTCCCTCCCTAGACGCCAGAAGCATCGGATGTGCGATCGGTGCTCCCAATTCAACGGGAGCATCCAGTATAACAGCCGAGCGGCTTTTAGCTGCATCGGTTGTTATGGCTGAAAAGCCAATCACCCACTGTAAAAATCAGTACCGGGATGATGCCCGCACCTGCAGGCATCATATCGGTACTGATTTTTACATAACCCCCGGAAGCCGAGTACGCACATCTGCGTACGCTCAGTGGCAAGGGGTTAAAATTGCGCGCAGTGGCGACAAACTACATACATTTTTAAAAGCCTTTTAAAGCCTTTACACGTTACCACATTAGATATACAGAGGTCTACTGCTAAAATTACTGCCCTCGATCTGACCTTTGCGGTGATACCTCACATGCATGGTGCAATTGCTGTACATATGACACCAGACCGACACTTGCGTTCGCCTTTGCGCAAGCGCAGGGGTGCTTTTTTTTTTTTTTTTTTTTTTACATTTTTATTTTATTTTTAAACTGTTCTTTCCATTTTTTTATCATTTTTATTGTTATCTTAGGGAATGTAAATATCCCCTATGATAGCAATAGGTAGTGACGGGTACTCTTTTTTTTGAAAAAATTGGTGTCTATTAGACCTTAGATCTTTCCTCTGCCCTAAAAGCATCTGACCACACCGTTCGGTGTGATAAAATGCTTTCCCTATTTCCCAATGGCGCTGTTTATATCCGGGAGGGGACATTCTCTCCCACTGCTTGTAAAAGCAGTCTAGAGGCTAATTAGCCGCTAGGATTGCTTTTACATGAAAGCCGATCACTGGCTGAAAAGAATTATAACAAGATGATACCTAAACCCACAGGCATCATTCTGGTATAACCATTCAAAGCAACGCTGTTGCTGTCAAGATAAATAAATCCGCGCTGCAGCTGAATGGCGCACCTGAAAACAAAAAAATGGTTAACAATATAACACAGTAAACAGTAAAGTATAAAAAAAAAATTCATACCTGAAAAGCAAGCATGAGAAAACATAATAAAACCATGCAGAATAGAATAGAAATAAAAAAGAGCAACAATAATAGAGAAAACAATAAAAACGACAACTATTTTTGGTTTTTATATTTTGTGGTTTTTTTTGTGCTTTTTTTTTTCCCCTTACACTTTTTTTGTAACTGTAATGGTTCGGGTCTCTCAAAATGCGATGGCGTCTTGGGAGACCCTGTGTAAGTGTGTCCTAGCCTGTGAAATGCTGTACCCTATGCTAAAACTTCACTAGTGTGTGGTAGCGTTCAAAACATTCACCAATGCAAAGACCAGGATTGCCAGTACAGCGGGAATAATAACGGGTGTCACGCCTATATCCGCGCTTGGAACAGACACAACATCTTCTTTGGGGGGGGGGGGGGGGGGTTTCGTTGGGTAGGGGTACTCGGGATGACATATGGAAAATGCCTCACATGCAGCCGGCTTACTGCATTTGGTTGGGAATGGTGAGGAGCAGAACCATCTGGATACAGAAGGTCTGTAACAATCTCTTTCTGGAATAAAAGAAAGGATAAAGTCCCGCCTGAAGCTCTGTATAGCACACGAGCATTCAGCAAAGCCAATTGAAATAAGTAAACAGACACTTTTTTTGTACCAGCGTCTGGCCTTACGGGCAATTCGATACGGCGCCAATAACAGGTCACGGAGGTCCACCCCTCCCAAATTTTTCTTTATATTCGTGGACACAGAGGGGTTTCTCCACAACACCAGTCGCCGTAGAAATTTGGACTGTAGTGTCTGCATGAAGGGAGGTAAGAAAGAAAACATTCTTATTATCCCTCCATTTCATAGCGAGTAAGTTATTACACTGCAAGCAGGCTCTCTCCCCCAGCCTAAGACGAGAATCTACAAGCTCCTACTAGGTCACACGGTGCCACATGCTCCAATCTGCTGATCAAACAAATGACCAAACAGTGGCACGCTTGTGTAATATTTGTCCACGTACAAGTAGTACCCCTTTGCGAATAAGGGTGACACCAAGTTCCACACTATATTGCCAGCGCTCCCTATGTAATCTGGGCATTTCTCCGGCTCTACATAACTATCTTTTCCCTCATAAACCGTAAAGCTCCATACATAGCCTATTGCCCTGTCACAGAACTTTTAGAGCTTGCCCCCTGTATCTGGCACGCTTGTTGGGAATGTACTGTTTGAACGACAAGCGGCCAGAAAATTTAATCAGGGACTCATCAACGCAGACAACTTGATTGGGAATAAACAAGGCTGCAAAACGCTGGTTGAAGTGGTTTATGAGGGGCCAAATTTTGTAGAGCCGATCATATTCAGGGTCTCCATGTGGGCGACAAAGTACATAGTCGTTGAAGTGCAAGAACCGCAAGATCTGCTCGTATCGTGACATGGAGGTAGAGAATACGGTCAATTGGATGCGTGGACCAATACGTCCACAACATCATGCATTTATGTATGCCCATGTTGGGGGAAAGGCCCAGAAAGGTCTTAAATTCGGAAACCTTAATTGGTTTCCAATCTCTGGCAAGGGAAGGCAACTGGGGATTAGTGGCGATGTGTTGACCAGCATATACATTTTTTTAAATATTTTATTTTTATTTATTTCCATTGTTGTGGCATAGTAACAAACAAACATGGCAATTGCTTATCACTTTTTACAATATTAACAAATAATTGTTAGATCCAGTATCTTGTATATATTCTACGTGCCAGTTCCTTCTCGTTGCTTCCTACCCCCTCCACCCCCCATAAGCAAGGTACAAAATACAAGAGAAGAAGAAAAAAAATATATATAAAAAGGAACAAAGAAAATTCAAAATCAAGGGAGCTCAATCAGCCATTGTAATCATATCTATCACTGTCTGTATCTTTTATGGGGGGGATCCCCATTTTTTCCAACCAGGGCCCCCATAGTCTTTTGAACTTACTGAGGTTTCCTTGTTTTATATAGAAGACTCTTTCATTGCCTATTGCTAAGTTTACCTCCTTCACCCACATCTCGAGTGACGGAGGTAGACGCTCTTGCAAGTGTTGTGCCATCAACTTCCTTGCAAGGAATAAGCACCTTAAGACCGGTTCTACATTTTTTTGGGGAGATACCAACTCCTTCGAAAAGGCCCAGAAGGCAAATTCTAATCGTTACATCCAAGGCGATCCCAAGGGTCCTATTTATCTCTTCCATTATAGTCTTCCAGTACCTATACAGCTTTGGGCACCTCCAAAACATATGGATAAAGTCCCCCGTTGATCCACATCTAAAACACTGATCATTTGCTCGCAGTCCCATTTTAAACATTTTCTTGGGAGTATAGTATACCCGATAAAAAAAGGAAAGATGTGATACTCTATGGGAAGGGGAAATTGAGACAAGTGTATTCTGTTTAAGGATCAACTCCCATTCCCTCTTTAACAGTGGCCCTACTTCCTGTTCCCACCATGGTTCAATGCCATTTCTCTAAGTCTGGTGTATACTGTAGATATTGCTCCGTTAGTTGGTGCCAGGGACATTATTTGCATAAGAATCGGGACTTGGGTCCACTGGACCCTCTGGGATCCAAATTGCGTCTGGATTGCATGTCTGACCTGGAGATATTTGTAAAATTAGCCATTTGTTAGGTTGAATTCTTGCTTCAAATCAAAAAATGATTTCATAACATAACTTTCAAATAGCTGCTTTACTCGGATAATCCCGTGGGACACCCATTCCCTAGATCTTTCCACTTTAGCTAACTCGGCCAGATTCTTATTGTCCCACAAGGGAGCCAGTTCTGATACCCCCTGGGATCCCAGCAGGGTTCTCATTGTTCGCCATAATTTAATAATTAGATTAATCGTTAGATCGCATTCAACAAATGAATTTGCCTCCAAGGCCTCAGCGAGGGTATTGTGTGGACAACCTGCCAATATCAACCTCTCACTAGGGCAACCCCCCTTCAAAGCCCCACCCCTCAATATATGCTGCATTTGAGAATCCATAAAGAACAATCTGGGGTGAACAATCGCCAACTGCCCCTCCTCCCGTGGGAGCTGCAGCGTTTGCAAACAGATCCTAGGTTGGCCTTTTTTTCAAATCAAATCCCTAAATAAAGATTCTATCTTCCTGAACCACTTAAGGCCTACCCATATTGGTGCATTGTGTAAGAGGTATAAAATGTGAGGTAACCAAATAATTTTTACAAGACTGCTGCGACACGCCACCGATAGGGGAAGGAGACTCCACACTTCTACTTTAGGTTTCATCCTTAACAAGAAAGGGGCTAAATTATCATCAAGATAACGGTTAACATCCCTAGTTATCCAAAACGCCAGGTATTTGAGTTTTTCTACCACCTTTAGGCTCAGTATAACCTTTGTAACCTGCTCAGCCTGTATATCTATCGGGAGCCAAGCTGATTTGTCCCAATTGACAGCCAGGCCGCAAGTACAGCCAAACCCCTCTACAGTATCTATCACCTCTTTTAGAGTATTTTGCACATCTCCCAGAAAAAACAGGACATCAGCAAACAACGATATCTTGTCCTCCTAGAGTCCTCTCCTAAAACCCTGTATGTACTAATTAACTCTGGTAGCAATAGCTAAGAACTCGATCATAAGAGCAAAAGGCAGCGGAGACGGGACAACCCTGTCTCGTACCTTGCTCCAGGTGAAACACACCCGAATAATCATTATCGATTAAAATTTTTGCTCTTGGATTGGTGTAAAGTAGTTTTACCCAGTCAGTAAAGTAAGGCCCAAATCAAAACTTTTCAAGTACTTTGAACAGGTATTCCCATTCGATACGAACACCTTGGCAGCGTCTAGTGCCAAAATAGCTCTGGAACCACTACCGTCTGCTGGTATTTGAATATTCAGATAAGTTCTTCTTATATTTATACTAGTTGATCTAGTCGGGATAAATCCCGACTGGTCCAGGTGGATCAACTTATGGATAAAACTATTCAGGCGTTTCGCCAGAACTTTGGCTAGAATTATTATGTCAGTACATAATAATGAGATTGGGCGGTATGAAGAAGGATCCCTAGGATCTTTTCACCTCTTTAGGGATTACTACTATATTGGCTTCTGTCATTGAATATGTCAGAAACCCTGCAGATACAGCCTGGCGCTGAGTATTCAATAGCTTCGGGAGTAAAATCTGGCCATATCTTTTATATACTTCACTTTGAAGTCCGTCAGGACCTGGAGACTTCAAGTTTTGCATCTTGGCTACTGCCTCGCACAGTCATTCTAATGTAATAGGGGCCTCCATAATAAATTGGTCATCTAGTGGCAAAGTTGGAATTTTAAGATTTTTGAGGAATGCCTGCCTCCATTTCCCCCCTCTCACTTCCCTTTCATGTGAAGTGAGCCGTAGTATTGTCAAAATATCTTTCTGATAATACTTGGATGCAAGGAAATCTCCCCTTGTGGGGTCCTAACCTCCAAGATCGTCGAGGGGGGATTGTTTGCTCTAACCAGTAAAGACCACACTCGACCCACTTTTTCGCCTTCCCCAAAACTAACTTGTCGCTGGAATATTCGTTTATTGATGATTTTCCTCCTAATAAGCATATTATAAATATCCTGTTTTTTTAGCCACTCTTCCTTTGTAACCTGGGTAGGATTAATAATGTACTGTTGTTCTGAAACCCTTGCCTCCCTCCTTGCTTCGGCTTCTCTATCCCTCGTTTTTTCCCTTGGATCTCGCTATTTGTTTTATTAGAAGTCCTCGCAGAAACGCTTTTAAGAGTCCCAAACCACTTCACCCAGTGCGGTGCCTACATTATTAATAAACTCCCGCAATCTTGTCTTCAAGTCCCCAGGAAAGACACCTGATGGAGGGGGGAGGAGCTGCTGACTAAGTGAGCTCCATGAGGTCAGCATGCTGACACGCTGGTGTAGTAAGCTGCTGCTGGTGCCTGTGCTGTGGCATAAAGAGATTATGGAGCCTATATATTAATATCTGCACAGAAGTTAAGCTACGTTATGGAGACTCTGAGCCGCATATGAAATCTCCCTGGAAGGACTCACTCAGGGATTGCTAACACAGCAAATTTCCGAGCTGCATAAGGGATATCCCTTTCACCCCTCACCTGTGGCTAAGTGGATGGAGTGCCTGGCGTGATCACTGTGAGGAGGTGGAGAGCCCGTGGAACGCCGTTCTTTGGAGCCGCACGTCCGGTGGATTGGAGGAACCCGTGGAGTGCCGGTCCCTGCGCCGCAAGATCTGAAGCTGAGAGAGGCTGGGGGAGGGAGTGGATCCGAGCGCCGGTCCGTGTCTAAGGCTTGAGAGACGGAGCCGACAGATGTGATCCTCCCTTCGGAAGCCTCGGAAGTGTCCCAGAGGAGTCGTACAGAAGACGGCAGAGATCAGGAGATCCCGGAAAGATCTCGGGAACCTCGGGAGAGCTCGAGAACCTCTGGGGGGGGTACGAAAAAGAACGGAGCTGGATGGTGAAAGGATGGTGAAAGGTGACAGGAGAAAGTAAAGCTGAACAAGCAAAATATGATGCTGACCACCACTCTATGGACACTGTTCAAGGTTAGTAAGGCAATAAAGTAAAAACAAGTAAATAAAGTAAAAAAGTAAAAGGAGAAGCAATCTTGAACAAGGCGATACCGCTGAAAGCTCGGGGGGGGGGGCGCTTTTCTCTTTGAAGCCCAAAAATCACAGCTAACAGCTTGTGAGCAGCCTATATACTTGTGAATATTGAGGACTAAATTGCACTCTATTTTTCATCTGCTATCGCTGGTCGCTGCTGAATAGTATATGGGAGGTTTCGAGTTGGAGAACAAACTGATGCAATTTTGCATAAAGTGATATCACTGAAGGCTCGGGGGGGCTGAGTGACTGCATGACTCTGGCATTTTTTGCATATCCCCATGCAGCTTGAAAATCGCTACCAATAATCTGTAAGCAACCTTTATATCTGCGATTACTGGCAACTTAATTGCATTTTTCTGGCATTTTTTGCATATCCCCATGAAGCTTGAAAATCGCTACCAATTATCTGTAAGCAACCTTTATATCTGCGATTACTGGCAACTTAATTGCATCTTTTCTATGTTTTTTTTTCCCTCAGCCATCTTAACCAGTTACCGACCGCCGCACGACGATGTACGTCGACAGAATGGCACGGGCAGGCATATGGGCGTACCTGTACGTCCCTGCCTTCCCACGGGTGGGGGGCCCGATCGGCCCCCCCCCCCACCCGGTGCCAGCAGCGGTCGGAATCCGTTCAGGAGCGATCCGGGATGAGGGGGCGGCCATTCATTCATGGCCACACCCTCGCGATCGCTCCTGACGAATGGAAGTGCAGCATGACATCACTTCCTCTCCTGTAATGTAAACACAGGCAGAGGAAGTGATGTAATCTCTCCTCGTGTCGGTCTTTTTCGTTCCGGCACCGAGGAGAGAGGATCGGTGAGTTGCACCAACACACCACACGTACAGTAGAACACGCCAGGCACACTTTCACTCCCTCTTCACCCCCCCAATCACCCCTGCACCCCCAGTCACAGTGACACCAATTGCATTTTTTTTTTTTGCATTGGTATCATTTGTGACTGTAATAACTGTTAGGGTTAGCCCCCTTTAGCTCTAGGATACCCCCTAACCCCCCCAATAAAGGTTTAAACCCATGATTACCCCCCCGTCGCCAGTGTCACTAATAAGCGATCGTTTTTCTGATCGCTGTATTAGTGTCACAGGTGACGCTAGTTAGTCAGGTAAATATTTAGGTTCGCCGCAGCTTTTTATAGCGTCAGGGACCCCCATATACTACCGCATAAAGCCCCCTGATTGCCCCCTAGTTAACCCTTTCACCAGTGATCACCATATAACTGTTACAGGTGACGCTGGTTGGTTAGTTATTTTTTTATAGTTTCAGCGCACCCACCATTTATTACCTAATAAAGGTTTAACCCCCTGATCACCCGGCGGGTGATATAAGCTTGAGGGTCAGATAAGGTCTGCGTCGCCCCAGGCAGCGTCAGGTTAGTGCCAGTACCGCTAACACCCACGCACAAAGCATACCCCTCCCTTAGTAATTTAGTATCTAAATCAGATCTATATTAGCGTTGCCAGCACTTTAGGTTTCCCAAAACGCATTGTTAGCGGGATCAGCCCAGATACCTGCTAGCACCTGCGTTTAGCCCCTCTGCCAAGCCCAGCCCAGCCCACCCAAGTGCAGTATCGATCGATCACTGTCACTTACAAACCACAACACACATAACTGCAGCGTTCGCAGAGTCAGGCTTGATCCCTGCGATCGCTAACAGTTTTTTTTGTAGCGTTTTGATACAGTCGCTGACAGCCTAGGTGCTTTATTACCTGTGAGTCTCACTAGTGTACCCCTAAATTTAGAGTCCAAAATGGCAAAGCGAAGGTACACTAGTGAAGAGGCCTACACGTTTCTGAGCATGACAGATAGTGAAGAGGACGTCACTCATCTGTCAGATTCAGGCTCAGAATACGATCCTGTAGAGGACAGCGGCTCCATGACAGATAGCTCTGGCGACGGAGATGAGGTCCCTGTTAAGGGCAGGTGTACCCGATCCCGAATGTTTTCTGTTGTTCAGGTGGAGGAACCGCAGGTCACTCGTATGGAGCAGAGACGTACTAGAGCCTCTCATCCTTCTGGTGAACTGGCAAGCACCAGCTGCCTAGTACACCCTGGACGTACATCCAGCACTGCAGTAGCACGTGGTGACGTGGCGAGTCCCATAAGTGCAGTTCAAGCTGGCGAGGTGGCAAGCACAAGTAGTGTCCCACTGCCACCAAGACAAAGACAGGCCCGTCGTACCCATAGTGCCCTTCCTGCAGAATTCGCCAATCCTGATTGGGTGCCCACCACTTCTGCAGAACCCGTACTTCCCCCCATTCACTGGCCAACCTGGCATTAACGTGCAAACAGTTGATTTTACGACACTTGACTTTTACTCACTGTTTTTCACCGAAGATCTCTATAGATCTATTGTGGACCAAACCAATTTGTACGCTGGTCAACACATCGCCACTGTTCCCCAGTCCGCCCTTGCCAGACAATGGAAACCAGTTACGGTTTCCGAATTTAAAATCTTTCTGGGCCTCTCCCTCAACATGGGCATAACCAAAAAGAGTGAGTTGCGGTCATATTGGTCCACTGACCCAATTCACCATATGCGCGTGTTCTCTGCTTCCATGTCCAGGGCACGATACGAGCAGATTTTGCGGTTCATGCACTTCAGCGACAATGAACTCTGTCGTCCTCGTGGAGACCCTGAATACTATCGGCTCTACAAAATTCGGCCCCTCATAAACCACTTCAACCAATGTTTTGCAGACTTGTTTACTCCCCATCAAGTTGTCTGCGTTGATGAGTCCCTGATTACGTTTTCTGGTCGCTTGTCATTCAAACAATACGTTCCCAACAAGCGTTCCAGATACGGGGTCAAGATGTATAAGCTCTGTGACAGGGCCACAGGCTATACAGGTAGTTTTATGGTTTATGAGGGTAAAGATAGTCACGTAGAGCCGGAGAACTGCCCTGACTACATAGGAAGCGATGGCAAGATAGTGTGGGACATGGTGTCACCCTTATTCGCAAAGGGGTACCACTTGTACGTGGACAATTATTACACAAGCGTGCCACTGTTTAGTCACTTATTTGATCAGCAGATTGGAGCATGCGGCACCGTCCGACCTAATCGCCGGGGCTTTCCCCAGCGGCTTGTAGAGTCCCGTCTTAGGCTGGGGGAGAGAGCCCGCTTGCGCAGTAATAATTTGCTCGCTATGAAGTGGAGGCATAATAAGAATGTTTTCGTTCTTACCTCCCTTCATGCAGACACGACGGTCCAAATTCCTACGGCGACTGGTATTGTGGAGAAACCCCTCTGTGACCACAAATATAACCTTAATATGGAAGGGGTGGACCTCAATGACCAATTGTTGGCGCCGTATCTAGTTGCCCGTAAGGCCAGACGCTGGTACAAAAAAGTGTCTGTTTATTCCAATTGGCTATGCTGAATGCTTATGTGCTACACAAAGCTTCAGGACGGACTGGATCCTTCCTTAAATTCCAGGAGGATATCGTCAGAGCCCTTCTGTATCCAGGCGGTGCTCCACCTCACCTTCCCCAACCAGATGCAGTAAGCCGGCTGCATGAGAGGCATTGTCCTTATGTCCTCCCGAGTACCCCTACCCAACGAGACCCCCAAAGAAAATGTTGTGTCTGCAGAAAGCGCGGATATAGGCGTGACACCCGTCATTATTGTCCCCGCTGTCCTGACAATCCTGGTCTTTGCATTGGTGAATGTTTTGAACGCTACCATTCACTAGTTGAGTATTAGCGTAGGGTACAGCATTGCACAGGCTAGGCACACGTTCACAGGGTCTCCCAAGATGGCATCGCATTTTGAGAGACCCAAACCACTGGAAACGTTACAACAGAAGTGTTAAAGTTACATAAAAAAGTGTTAAAAAAAAAAAATAATTGTTGTCGTTTTATTGTTCTCTCTCTCTCTCTATTCTCTCTCTATTGTTCTGCTCCTTTGTACTGTATTCTATTCTGCAATGTTTTATTGTTAACCATTTTTTGTTTTCAGGTACGCCATTCAGCTGTAGCGTGGATTTATTTATCTTGACAGCAACAGCGTTTGCTCCCACGATACGTAAAGCCGCGACTCCAGCACTGTCGGAGGTGATTTCACCACCACAGTTAAAAAAGAGCATATATGCCGAAGCATGGGGGCATAAGGGGTAGAGGAGCGATCTGCTCCTACCTTTTGCGGGAGGATGCCCCCATGCTTCGGCATATATAAATGGTGCATGTATGCCCACCATTAGAAGTGGGTGGATGAAGGGAGGTATTCTAATGGTGGGCATACCCACCGATCAATATTTTTTTTTCGTTCAGCCCACAGGCTGCATGAAAAAAAAATTACAATATATGCCCAACCAGTTCCAGCAACATACTGGTATGTTGCTGTACTTTGAGTGCTTATACCAGAATGATGCCTGCAGGTTTAGGCATCATCTTGGTATCATTCTTTTCAGCCAGCGGTCGGCTTTTATGTAAAAGCAATCCTAGCGGCTAAATAGCCTCTAGACTACTTTTACAAGCAGTGGGAGGGAATGTCCCCCCCCCCCCGCCCCGCACCATCTTCCATGGTTTTCTCAGGCTCTCCTGTCCCAACAGGGAACCTGAGAATGCAGCCGGTGGTTCCGCCAGCTGACCATAGAGCTGATCAGAGACCAGAATGGCTCCAATCATCTCTATGGCCTAAGAAACCGGAAGCTACGAGCATTTCATGACTTAGATTTTGCAGGATGTAAACAGAGCTATTGGGAAATTGGGAAAGCATTTTATCACACCGATCTTGGTGTGGTCAGATGCTTTGAGGACAGAGGAGAGATCTAGGGTCTGATAGACCCTAATTTTTTCAAAAAAAGAGTACCTGTCACTACCTATTGCAATCATAGGGGATATTTACATTCCCTGAGATAACAATAAAAATCATAAAAAATATATATATATAAATGAAAGGAACAGTTTAAAAATAAAATAAAAATGCAAAATAAAAAATAAATAAAAAAAAACACCCCTGTCCGCCCCTGCTAAGGCGCAACGTCGAACGCAAGCGTTGGTCTGGTGTCATATGTAAACAGCAATTGCACCATGCATGTGAGGTATCACCACGAAGGTCAGATCGAGGGTACTCATTTTAGCAGTAGACCTCCTCCGTAAATCTAAAGTGGTCACCTATAAAGGCATTTAAAGGCTTTTAAAAATGTATGTAGTTTGTCGCCGCTGCACGTTTCTGCGCAATTTTAAAGCGTGTCGTGTTTGGTATCCATGTACTCGGCCTAAGATCATATTTTTTATTTCATTAAACATTTGGGCAATATAGTGATTTTTAGTGCATTAAAATAAAAAAAAAGTGTGTTTTTTCCCCCCAAAAATGCGTTTGAAAAATCGCTGCGCAAATACCGTGTGAAAAAAAAATTAAACACACACCATTTTAATCTGTAGGGCTTTTGCTTTAAAAAAAACACTTCATGTTTGGGGGTTCAAAGTAATTTTCTTGCAAAAAAAAATTTTTTTTCATGTAAACAAAAAGTGTCAGAAAGGGCTTTTTCTTCAAGTGGTTAGAAGAGTGGGTGATGTGTGACATAAGCTTCTAAATGTTGTGCATAAAATGCCAGGACAGTTCAAAACCTCCCCAAATGACCCCATTTTAGAAAGTAGACACCCCAAGCTATTTGCTGAGAGGCATGTCGAGTCCATGGAATATTTTATATTTTGACAAAAGTTGCGGAAAAAAGACATTATTTTTTTTTTTTTGCACAAAGTTGTCATTAAATGATATATTGCTCAAACATGCCATGGTTATATGTGAAATTACACCCCAAAATACATTCTGTTGCTTCTCCTGAGTACGGGGATACCACAAGTGTGAGACCTTTTGGGAGCCTAACAGCGTACGGTACCCCAAAATCCAAGCACCACCTTCAGGCTTTCTAAGGGTGTACATTTTTGATTTCATTCCTCACTGCCTATCACAGTTTCGGAGGCCATGGAATGCCCAGATAGCACAAAATCCCCCCAAGTGACCCCATTTTGGAAAGGAGACACCCCAAGCTATTTGCCGAGAGGTATGGTGAGTATTTTGCAGACCTTCATTTTTGTCACAAAGTTTTGAAAATGGAAAAAAAAAAAAAAAAAAAAAAATATACATTATTTTTTTTTTTCATTTTCCAAAACAAATGACAGCTGCAAAATACTCACCATGCCTCTTGGCAAATAGCTTGGGGTGTCTACTTTCTAAAATGGGGTCATTTGTGGGGGTTTTGTGCCATCTTGGCATTTTATGGCCTTCAAAACTGATAGGTAGTGAGGAGTGAAATTACAAATGTATGCCCTTAGAAATCCTGAAGGCGGTGCTTGGCTTTCGGGGCCCCGTACGCGGCTAGGCTTCCAAAAAGTCGACCACATGTGGTATCCCCGTACTCAGGAGAAGCAGCAGAATGTATTTTAGGGTACAATTCCACATATAACCATGGCATGTGTGAGCAATATATCATTTAGTGACAACTTTTTTTTGTCATTAATTAATCGCTTGAGGCAAAAAAATAAAATATTCAATGGGCTCAACATGCGTCTTATCAATTTCCTTAGGGTGTCTACTTTCCAAAATGGGGTCATTTGGGGGGGTTTTGTACTGCCCTGCCATTTTAGCACCTCAAGAAATGAGATGGGCAGTCAAACTAAAAGCTGCGTAAATTCCAGAAACTGTACCTTAGTTTGTAGATGTGACAACTTTTGCGCAAACCAATAAATATACAGTTATTGACTTTTTTTACCAAAGACATGTGGCTGAGTACATTTTGGCCTAAATGTATGACTAAAATTGAGTTTATTGGATTTTTCTAATAACAAAAAGTAGAAAATATCTTTTTTTTTCAAAATTTACGGTCTTTTTACGTTTATATCGCAAAAAATAAAAAAAATCGCAGAGTCAGTCAAATACCTTTAAAAGAAAAGCTCTATTTGTGGGAAAAAAAGGACGCAAATTTTGTTTGTGTACAACATTGCATGACCGCGCAATTACCAGTTAAACCAGCGCAGTGCCAAATTGTAAAAAGACCTCTGGTCATTGACCAGCAAAATGGTCCTGTCTGAAAGTGGTTAAGTAGATGCTTTTGAATAGTATATGAGAGGTTATATGAGAGGTTTTGATTTGGAGCATAAACAGTGATAAATGGGAACAGAGTAAAGGGGAGGAGGAGAAAGGAAAAAAGAAAGGAATATTATATATATATATATATATATATATATATATATATATATATATATATATATATATATATATATATATATATAATGGCACCTAAAAAGGGTAATAAACCACTTTGCTCTGGAGGGAATAAAAAGGACAGTAAAGGTAAAAGCAATACAGAGGCTCAAGCCACACAAACCACTCATATTAAGGAATTTTTCCAACAATTACAGCCTCAAATATCGATGCAAACATCACATACAACACATTTATCACAGTTATCTCAGGAGGTAATAAACTCTGTGGAATCATCTTTAGTATCTGGTATATCAGGAGAAGAAATGATAGATCATCCTAGAAATAGTTCCCCCATAGATATCCTGGAAATGGAAATAGATGACAAAAAGGAGGAGAAGGAGAACGAAGAATGGGATATTAAAGCTTATATAACCTCCTTACCCACAAGGGCAGATATGGATCACTATGTTCAGAGGATGGAGAAAGCGTATAAAACAGAAATCCAAGAGATAAAAAAAATTACGTTGGAAACGCATAGTAAAATAGAAGGTATGAATGTTTGGAGAAGGAGCTAAAGCAGGTGAAGGAAAAAATGCAAGAGCAAGAAAAGGATTTAAAGCAAGCAGTAAGTACTATGGATGAGCAAGAAAACAGAAGTAGAAGGAATAATATAAGAATAAGAGGCTTAAAGGAAAGCGTGACTTCAGAAATGCTCCAGGAAGTAATTCTAAAGATCTTTAGTAATATATTGCAGGACTTATCAAAAGCAGAAATATTAATTGATAGAGTGCACCGGACTATGGCACCAAGGAAAGGGGATGTCAATATGCCTAGAGATGTGATATGTAAACTTCACTATCCTCAAACTAAAGAGAAGATCATGGCGGCAGTACGGAAAAATAATCATATACAGTATGACTTATCTAAATTAACATTGGATAAAAGAAGGGCTCTGAAACCATTGTTGGAGCAGTTAAGGATTAAAAATAAGCAATATAGATGGAAATTTCCCTTTCAGCTACAGGTTCATCATGAAGGACAGACTGTAATATTTAGAGAAATGGCTGATTTAGAGGACTTTCAGAAGAAATTGCAGATTCCAGAAGTGAAAATACTAGACTGGCCTAAGGATTTTATTAGAAGGAGATAGGAGGGAAATGGGGGCTGAGGTGGAGGGGAGGGGGAGTGGATTGGGGGGGGAGGTTGGATATAGGTGGGTAAAGGGTGGAAGGGGTGGTGAGGATAGGTGTTGGGAGGGAGGGGATATAGGGTGGTATAATGGTAATGGGTAAAAGGAAGTAAGTCGAAAAGGCAAGAAAGAGTCACTAAATTGTATGGATGTATTATATTTGGTATGTCACAGGCTTTAATAGTAATAATGAAATTGTTAACAAGATTATTAAATATACACAATGGGGTTGGTTATGTTAATTTAGGGTTAATAAAACACTATTGATATGGGAGGTTAATATACAGTTTGGATATGTTAGATATGTAGTGGTATATCTAACCTTAATTAAACACTTAGTAATGGGTGTGTAATATTACCCCCCTCCTCCCTCCCTTTTTATTTTTTTATTTTTTTTTAAAAAAAATTTTTTTTCTCCCCCTCTTCACTACTCTCCACCATATCCCTCTCTCCCCTGGTTTATTTTCCTATGGTCTCCTCATTATAGTTGGAAGGGGAAAAAATAGCTCAAAGCTTGATGGTAAGATGGAAGATGTATAAATAAATGATAAGGCAAATAGATGTATATAGAAAAGGAGAATAATTCGAATAGGAATGGAAAAATAGCATGTAACTGCCAAATGGTAGTAAAGTTAGATCAGCAGTATCAGATACCCCCTCAATAGGGACCTTACCTAGGGTAAGATAGACTAGTATAGTCAATAATTAGGGGATAAGAGGTGTCAAAGGGGTGGGTTGGAGTATATGTGAGTGTAAATTTTAGGGCGAATGAGTGGTAATGGATTGGGTAGGATAAGGAAGTAGATTGGAAGGTATTAAGTGATATTTGTGTTAGTATAGTACGGTAAGTGTTTGCGTGTTCATTTATTTATTTTTTTTCTTTATGGGAAATCTAAGGTTTTGCTCCTTTAATGTAAGAGGTCTAAACTCCCCCTCTAAAAGAAATCAAATATTGAATTTTATGAATAAACAGAAAATTGATATAGTGCTATTTCAAGAAACACACTTTCGATCAGATCACATACCTAAAATAAATAATAGAAATTATAGTGTGTGGATACACGATACATTTCCTTACTCTAAATCAAAAGGTCTATCGATTGCGTTTCATAGGGATAGACCAGTCCAAATAATACAAAAATATGAAGGTAAGGATGGGAGGTTATTAATAATAAAGTTTAAGCTGTATGGAAAAATATTTACAATAATAAATTTGTACCTTCCTAATTATGGGCAAATAGAGACTGGAATAAAAGCCCTATCAGACGCAATGGAGAAAGCTGAGGGAATAGTAATTGTGGGAGGCGATTTAAATTTCCTGATGGATATAAAAAGGGACACTACAAATATTAATATGCAAAAAAAAAAAAAGAATAACATTAAAATAAAGGAATTTAAAAATGTTTTGAGAAAATACCAGCTAACTGATATATGGAGGGCCCAACATCAAATGGAGAAGAATTATACATACTATTCAAATATTCACAACTCATACCACAGATTAGATTATTTTTTTGTAAATAGGGAAGGTTTAATAATGAAGCCAATATCAGAGATAGGGGGATTTCTATGGTCAGATCACGCCCCAATATATCTAGAGTTTGCAGTAATTGCGACAAAGAAAAGGAGTGGGATATGGAGATTGAATGATAATCTAATCAAAGATAATAAATGTGAGGTAGAGATACAACAAACTATAAAATAATTTTTAATAACTCATGAAGGAGATGAAACATCATTCCCAATTCAATGGGAAACATTAAAATGTGTATTGAGGGGAATATTCATCAAGCATGGAGCAAGAAAAAAAGAAAAAATATTGAAACAATCTCAATTGGAAACAGAGATTAGAGAATTAGAGGAGATACACAAGAGGAGTATGAAACCGTCTGATAGAATAAGATTAAAGGAAAAACAAATGGAAATGCAATCAATGCTTGATGAAGAGTCCCTACAGATAAGAGACAAAAATAGAACACAGTGGTATAAGTTCGGAAATAAATCAGGGAAAGTGTGGGTCCGAACATTAAAAAAGCAGCAACCCTTAAGTTACATAGAAAAAATTGTAAAACCAAATGGGGAAATGACATATGACCCAGTGGAAATATCTGAAACTTTTCATACTTATTACTCCAAGTTATATAATATAAAAGAAAATCAGGAATATATGGAGAAAGGGAATAAGGGTAAGGCGATACGAAACTATATACGGGAAACAGCGGTACCCATGTTCTCAATAGAAAAAATTAAGGATCTGGAGCGTGAAATCTCAATAGAAGAAATAGAGCATGCAATCGCAGAACTTGCACTGGGAAAGAGTCCAGGCCCGGATGGGTATACCGCTAGATTCTATAAGACATTTAAGAGTTTAATCACGCCTATTCTTAAGAAAACATATAACTATCTCTCAAACACAGCCATTTGCAGTACAGAGCACGGAGGCCCATATCGTATTAATATTAAAGCCTGAAAAGGATCAATTTGTAAAAACTATAGACCTATATCTTTGACAAACATAGATATAAGAATATACTCTAAGATAATAGCGAGACGAATAACATAAATTATATCAGATCATATAAATTTGGACCAAACGGGTTTTATGAAGGGTAGAGAAACAAGGGATAACATTATCAAGACATGTACACTGATGGAATACGCTCAGAGAAATGCCATCCCTGCCTGCCTTCTGGCTATAGATGCCGAGAAGGCTTTTGATAGGGTGGGATGGCAATTCTTGGAGGAAGTATTGAGGCAAATAGGAATGGGACCTAAAATGCTAGATAGGATCACTGCATTATATAAAAATTCAAGAGCAAAAGTTAGGACAAATGGGATGTTGTCAGATTATCTAAAGGTATCAAATGGGACTAGACAGGGGTGTCCCCTATCCCCACTTCTGTACGTTATGATAATGGAACATCTTATGGAAGCTATAAGGGGAAATACGGATATCAAAGGGATAGAGGTTAAAGGTAAAGAATATAAGACGGCTGCATATGCAGATGATCTTTTATTATATATAACTAACCCTATAATTACAATACCAAATGTAATAAAAGAACTGGAAAGATTTGGGCAATTGAGCAACTCTAAAATAATGAACATCTTATTGGAAGAAGGAATGCAAAAGATAATACTAAATGATTTCCCATTTAAATGGAAACAAGACGCAATTAAGTATCTTGGAATATATATTCCAAGTGACTTAAAACTTCTACAGGACATGAACTATAATAAAGCAATTTATAAAAGGTAAAAAAACTTTTAGGAAAATATGATAAAATAACTTATTCCTGGTTAGGGAAAATAAATATTCTAAAGATAGTGATACTACCAATTATGCTATATATTTTTCAAACTGTCCCTATTATACCATCAGGAAAGATTATGAAGGATTTAAGAGAAGCTGCAGAAAGTTTTATATGGTCGCATAAGGTTCCTAGAATAGGAAGAGAAGTATTAATAAGAGCAAAAAAAAAAAAAAAAACGGAGGACTGGCAATGTCTGACTTCTCCAAATACCTCCAAGCAGCGTCAAGAATAAGAATTATAGATTGGCAGCATAATGCAAAAAATAAACAATGGGTAAAGTTAGAAGAAGATATAATAGGGGCTAGAATAAAACATCAACCATGGATAAAATCTAATTTAAGACCAGAAGAAAAGGAGTTACCCATTTTTGTAAAAACAACATTAAAAATTTGGGATGATATTAAAAAAAAAGGAAATCTCTCCTCAATGAGTGGCCCTATGACCCCATTATTTACCAACCCCGAATTTAGACCAGCACTAAAAAGCACAACATTTCTTAAATGGAATATGGAGGAGCATGAGCTAATAATACAAATCCTGATAGATGGGAGAATGCCAACGTTTCAGGAAATGGGACATGAATATAATAATAAATGGCTGCAATACTCTCAATTGAAAGCATATATAGATCCATTAACCACTTGAGACCCGCGCTATAGCCGAATGATGGCTACAGCGCGGATCTCCTTTTCCGGGACTACGTCTATTGACGTAGTCCCGTGCACGAGCGGCCTGCGCGCCCCCTGAGGGGCGCGCTCTGTGATCGGCGAGTCTACGAGACTCGCCTGATCACCGATCCGTGCAAGGGGTCGATCCCGACCCCTTATCACGTGATCATCTGTCAGCCAATGACAGCTGATCATGTGATATAACGGAGCCAGTAATCGGCTATCAGCGCGAGGAGAAAAAAAAAAGCCGATCACCGGCAGACTTGATCGGGACATCAGTCCCGATCACGGCCAGCCCTGCCAGTGCCCACCTGCCCCCTCATAACTATTTATAATAAAAAATTAGTGCCCCCCGTCAGTGCCACCCAGCAGTGCCCACAGTGCCACCCAGCAGTGCCCACTATCTGCCTCAAATGTGCTGCACCCCAGTGCCACCTATCCGTGCCCATCAGTGTCATCTACCAGTGCCCAGCAGTGCCGCCCATCAGTGCCCAGCAGTGCCACCTATCAGTGCCACCTATCAGTGCCCATCAGTCCCATCTATCAGTGGTACCTATCAGTGCCCATCCGTGCCACCCATCCGTGCCAATCTTTGCCCATCAGTGCAGCCTTATCTGTGCCTATTAGTGCCGCCTTAACTATGCCCACCAGTGCAGCCCAGTGCCCACCAGTGCAGCCCATCAGTGCCCACCAGTGCAGCCCATCAGTGCCCACCAGTGCAGCCCATCAGTGCCCACCAGTGCAGTCCATCAGTGCCCACCAGTGCAGCCCATCAGTGCCCACCAATGCAGTCCATCAGTGCCCACCAATGCAGCCCATCAGTGCCTCCCATCAGTTCCCACCA
This sequence comes from Lithobates pipiens, assembly GCF_037356315.1. Classification (NCBI taxonomy): domain Eukaryota; kingdom Metazoa; phylum Chordata; class Amphibia; order Anura; family Ranidae; genus Lithobates; species Lithobates pipiens. The sequence goes on from NW_027507785.1 coordinate 144,040,527, forward strand.
GTGCCTCCCATCAGTGCCGCCTCATCAGCGCACTTCAATGAAGGAGAAAAATGACCTGTTTGCAACATTTTATAACAAACTATTAAACATGATTTTTATTTTATTTTTTGCATCTTTTTTTGTTTGTTTAGCAAAAAATAAAACTCCCAGCTGTGATTAAATACCACCAAAAGAAAGCTCTATTTGTTGGAAAAAGACTAAGTTAGACTTACCGGTGACGGTATTTCTAAGAGCCTTTCAGGACAACCCGGAGAGAGTGTAGCTCCACCTTGTCATTAGGAAACACATGCCCACTTTAAAAACACCTCCTCTTCCTCCATGGCTTCAGTTATTGTGGCCTTCCGACACTGGAAAACAAAGCACAGAAAGCACAACACCATGGTAGAACTTAATACATTTACTAAGCATAACCTAGGGAGGGAAGTAACGGTTGTCCTGAAAGGCTCTTAGAAATACCGTCACCGGTAAGTCTAACTTAGTCTTACTCAAATCGCCTTTCAGGACAACCCCGGAGAGGATAACCGAGAAACTTACCCTAGGGCGGGACTACTGCCTGCAGTACCTTCCTGCCGAAGGCCTGATCTGCTGCAGACAGTAGATCTAACCGGTAGTGCCGGAGAAATGTCGAATAACTGGACCAAGTGGCAGCCTTGCAGATTTGTTCAGGCGTTGCACCGGCCCTTTCAGCCCAGGAAACTGCCGTGGATCTAGTAGAGTGGGCAGCAATACCTGAGGGAGGTATTTCTCCTTTTGCTTTATAGGCTTCTGTTATAGCCAACTTAAGCCACCTACCCAGCGTACTTTTAGAAGCTTTCTCCCCCTTGCGTGATCCAGAAAAAAAAAAAATCACAAAAAGGGCGTTTGATTTTCTAAAATCTTTAGTCATTTTCAGAAACTGTAATAGACACCTTCTCACATCCAATGTGTGAAAAACTTCCTCTCCTGCATTCGCTGGGGTTGCAGAGAATGTAGGTAACACTATTTCCTGCGATCGATGGAAAGCTGAGGATACTTTCGGTAGGAATGCTGGATCCGTCCTCAGTACCACCCTGTCCTGATAAACTCTAAGGAAGGGTTCTGTAATAGCTAGAGCTTGGAGCTCGCTGACTCTCCTGGCCGAGATGATGGCCACCAAAAAGATTGTTTTTAAAACCACCTTCTGTAAAGAAGCTTCTTGTAAGGGTTCAAACGGTGCTCCCGATAGACCCTGTAAAACTGTAGACAAATCCCAACTGGGAAAGTCTTTAAGGGCTACTGGTCTACTTCGAGCAAGAGCCCTAAAAAAATCTAGAAATTAAAGTTTCTTTAGCTAAAGTCTTTTCAAAGAAAACTGATAAGGCAGCCACCTGAGTCTTCAGGGTACTGGCTGCGAGACCCTTCTCCATTCCCTCATGGAGAAACTCCAATACGGACACCGTGCTCTTGACCTTGAGCTCTCTAGAACTACACCAGGAGTTGAACTTTTTCCAGACTTTCATGTAAATTGCCTGTGTAACTGCCTTCCTGCTAGACAGCAGGGTCTTTACTACTTTATCTGAAAGACCTTTGGCTTTTAATAGGTCCTCCTCAGAAACCAGGCGGTTAGCTGTAGAAGTTCCACCTCTGGATGATTTACTGTCCCCTGGGATAACAAATCTTTTCTGAGTGGTAACCTCCATGGGGGCTTCGAGGCTAGGTTTCGAAGACCCGCGAACCAAGGCCTTTTTGGCCAAAAAGGAGTGACTAGTATTAAGTCTGTCCCTTCTTCCCTGAATTTCCTCAGTACTAGTGGAATTAGAGGAAAGCGGGGAAAGGCGTAGCACAGCTGGTAATGCCAGGGGTGAGCAAATGCATCCAACCCTATTGCTACATCTCCTCGGTGAAGAGAAAAGAATCTGTCCACCTTTGAGTTCTGCTGGCTGGCAAAAAGGTCTACCTGTGGAACCCCCCAGGCCTCGGAGATCATCAGGAACACTTCCTGATTCAGACTCCATTCTGCCTCTAGCAATTTGCGCCTGCTTAGGAGGTCCGCAAACAAATTCTGAGAGCCCTTCAGATGCACTGCCGATAGTGAGGCTGTGTTCTGCTCTGCCCAGGCTAACAACAGATTGGCCAGCTCCATCAAGCTCCTGCTTCTGGTTCCCCCTTGCTTCATAATGTAGGTAACCGCTGTTGTGTTGTCTGACAACACCTGGACATGGTGGCCTCTCAAACTCTGCTGAAAGGCCACTAATCCCAGAAAGATCGGCCTCAACTCCCTCCAGTTGGATGATCTTTGAGCTTCCTGTTTGGACCAGACCCCCTGAGATGTCTGACCATCCAGGTGGGCTCCCCAGCCCCAGGCACTTGCGTCTGTAGTAAGGCGCTTGTCCACCGGAAAGGTCCACACCAGGCCCCTTGAGAGGTTTGCCTGGTCTCTCCACCACCAAAGAGCCCTTTTCGTCCTTGACGAAATTTTTAGCTGTTTTTCCAAAGGATCCTGATGGGACCAGCTTGACAGAACCTCCCTCTGAAGGGGTCTGGAATGAAACCTGGCCCACTGAACAGCCGGGATTGCTGCCGTAAGCAGGCCCAGAACTGCCATAGCCGTCCTGACAGACTGTCTGGTTGCTCTGTATCCGCTGTACAGCTAGCTGCAACTTTTCCCGTTTTTCCAGCGGCAGGAAAACTTTCTGGAGAATCGAATTTAACGTATACCCCAGAAATTTCATTTCCTGTGAGGGGGTCAGGATTGACTTCTCTAGATTTAGAAGCCATCCCAGGCCCTCGAGGTGAGACTGGGCCCTCTGGAGATTGACTAGGACCTGCTCCCTGGAGTCTGCAAAAAACAAAAAGGTCGTCCAGATAAGGGACGACTGGAATCCCCTTCAACTTCAGGGGCTCCAAAGCCTCTGCCATAATCTTCGTAAAGACCCTGGGAGAGGACGAGAGTACGAATGGCAGAGCCCTGAATTGGAGGTGCCATACCGAACTCCCCACCTTCAATGCCAGGCGCAGGAACTGCTGCGATGCCTGATGAATGGGTATATGAAGGTAGGCATCCCTTAGATCCAGGGATGCCATGAAGCATTCTGGGGTCAACAACTTTTTGATGGAGAAAATTGTATCCATCCTGAAATGTTTGTACCGAATGAACCTGTTCAGAACTTTCAGATTCAGGATTAAACGGTACTTCCCTGAGGGTTTTTTCACCAGAAAAATGTGAGTAAAAACCCCTGCCCTGCTGGTTTACTGGGACTTGAATCAGAACCTCTTGCTGTATCAGCTCCTGTAACAAAAGCTTCATTGCAGAGGCCTTCTCCTGATCCCTTGGCAATGTTGTCACATAAAACCTGCTCAGGGGTGGTTCTGAAAATTCCAACCTGTACCCCTGATCGACAATATTCTTCACGAACAGATTTGGAGACAGCCTGTCCCATTGTTCGCGAAAAGCTGACAGTCTCCCCCCCACTGGGGAGATATTGTCACTTGCTCTTAGGGGACTGCTCTGGGGGAGATCTAAAGAGGACTCCACCCTTGCCTTTGCCCTTCTGTGAACCCCATCTGCTCTTGCGATCCTGGTCTTTTTTATGGGACTGCTGAAAAGCACGAAAATTCTTTTTGGCAACCTGCTTTTTCTTAGCTGGAAAAGCCTTCTTTTTATTGGCTGTCCTATCCAGCACAGACTCTAAATCGGGTCCAAAGAGCAAGTCACCCGAGAAGGGTAGACCACACAGTTTGACCTTAGAAGCAGTGTCCCCAGACCATGTTTTCAGCCAAACTGCTCTCCTGGCTGAATTTACAAGAGCCGAAGACCTAGCAGCCAGTTTAACCGATTCTGCTGATGCATCCGCCATATATTTGACTGCATTCAGGATCAGTGAAAAGGACTCTAAGAGATCCTTGCGGGGTGTCCCCGCTTCAATATGGCTCTTCAGCTTCTCTACCCAACATTCCAGATTCCTGGCCACAACCGTAGCTGCCATAGCTGGTTTTAGACTGACTCACGCAGCATCCCAAGCCTTTTTAAGGATGGAGTCAGCTTTTTTGTCCATTGGGTCTTTAAGGATCCCCATATCCTCAAAGGCTAGATCCGTTCGTCTGGATACCTGCGAGAAAGCTGCATCGACTCTGGGCTTTTTGTTCCAAACCTCTGAGTCTTTATCTTCGAAAGGAAACCTTCTTTTGAGAGCTTTAGAGAAGAAAGGGGCTTTTTCTGGGTCCTTCCACTCTTTTCTCACCGAATCTGAGAGGACCCTGTGGACTGGAAAAACTCTCCGTTTTGTTTTGTCCAACCCCTGGTACATTTTGTCATGAATTAACAGTTGTACTTTTTCTTCTTGAATTTCTAGAGTAGTGTAGATTGCTTTAAGAATGTCATCTACTTCCTCTAGTGATAGCTTGTATTTAGAGCCCCTGCTATCTTCTTCCTCTTCCTCCTCCTCAGAATCCCTGAAGGAGATGATAGTAGTACCCCCTTCGTCTCCAGAATCCTCGGTATCCACCTGTTTGAACGACGACGCCCTGGGGCTGGGCGGTAAGTTCTGAGGCTCGGTCTGTGCGGGAGGGTTTTGTATCAGGATGGACCTGACTGAACTCAAGGAGTTTGTCAGCTCTTTAACCGAAGAAAACAAATCCTTATATTGCTGGGATGTTTCCTCTTCCACCAAGTCTCTGATACAATTTCTGCACATTGCCTTCTGCCATGAATCTCTGAGGGGGGTCTTGCAAGAAGGACATTTTCGCTGACCTGGTCTAGCTTTTCCTAGTGATTTTTCCTGAAACGACATGCAGGTTTAACTCACTAAAAGCTCACAACAACCAGTTGCTTAACACCAAGCCAGTGCAGAGACCCACCACCAAACAGACCACTAGTGAGACCCCAGACCCAGGCTGCAAAAGGTCCGAGCGAAGTCACCTCTGACCTGCAGCGACAGGCCCCCAAGAGGGGGGAACAGACAAAGACATAGCCCAACAGTGAAGCAGAGGGTGCCAGTGCACCTTACGTACCTGGGCTGGACCGGTGCTAGGGGCGCCTGTCTCCGCCATAGCTGGCTTACACTCCTCCATCGCTTGAGTAAGGCAGCTATCACAAACAGCTCCGTCATTTTTTTTAATTTTCCCGGCCGCCGCGTCATCAGGGCGGGCCGGAAGCGGAAGCACACGGTCACCTGACCCGCCCCATGATCCCTGCATTCCAGGCGCTTGAACCACGGCGCCACGCCCCCTCAGAGCGCCTGCGCGTCACCGTAAACGACGCTGTCGCCGCCCGGGACCCGGCGCCGAAAACTGAGCCACGCCGCTGACCTGCAGCGACCTCCGCCAGCGACAGAGCCCTCCCTGTGCTAAATCAGCGGACACCGGGCACCCGACGCCGGCACTCCGAGGGTCCTTACTCCCGTGAGACGGTGGGACCAGGAGCTCCAGGAGTCCTCCCCCACTGGAGATGCTGCTGGGGGTCAAAAGAAGAAACAACCTGTAACGAAAGGTAAGCCTTACTCCCCTGCAGAGAGTGTAGCTCTCCCCTGGTTCAGGCACATGCTTCCTCCAAGGAGGAAACACAATAACTGAAGCCATGGAGGAAGAGGAGGTGTTTTTAAAGTGGGCATGTGTTTCCTAATGACAAGGTGGAGCTACACACTCTCTCCGGGGTTGTCCTGAAAGGCGATTTGAGAAAAATGATAAAAATTTCATTTGGGTACAGTGATGTATGCCCGCACAATTGTCATTCAAAGTGAATCAGCTCTGAAAGCTGAAAATTGGTCTGGGACTGAGGGGGGTTTAAGTGCCCAGTAAGCAAGTGGTTAATGATAAGTATTACCGTATATACTCGAGTATAGGCCGACCCGAATATAAGCCGAGGCCCCCAATTTACCCCCAAAAAACTGGAAAAAATTATTGACTCGTGTATAAGCCGAGGGTGAGACATGCCTGTCCATCCCTGTGTGTCCGTCCATCCCTGTGGGTCCATCCATCCCTGTGTGTGTCCATGCATCCGTGTGTGTGTGTGTCCATGCATCCGTGTGTGTGTGTGTCCATGCATCCGTGTGTGTGTGTGTGTGTGTGTGTGTGTGTGTGTGTGTGTGTGTGTGTGTGTGTGTGTGTGTCCGTCCAGCCTGCGTCCCGTCCAGCCTGCGTCCCGTCCAGCCTGCGTCCCGTCCAGCCTGCGTCCCGTCCAGCCTGCGTCCCGTCCAGCCTGCGTCCCGTCCAGCCTGCGTCCCGTCCAGCCTGCGTCCCGTCCCGGCCCGTCCCGGCCCGTCCCGAGCCGAGCCTCCGTCCTTCAGCTCTTCGTCGGCGGCCATTCTAGGATTCAAAAGCCGCGCCTCCGTCGGTGATAGGCGGAACACTCAATTTCCCACTGACTGCTGGGAAATTGAGTGTTCCGCCTATCGGATGTCCGTGATAGGCGGAACACTCAATTTCCCAGCAGTCAGTGGTCCGCCTATCATGGACGTCCGCTCATCCTCATACTACGGACGAGGATGAGAGGATGTCCGTGATAGGCGGAACACAGACTGCTGGGAAATTCAGTGTTCCGCCTATCACCGACGGAGGCGCGGCCTTTGAATCCTAGAATGGCCGCTGTCTGTCTGCTCGACACGCTGATCGGGCAGACAGACAGCGATGACTCGAGTATAAGCCGAGGGGGGCACTTTCAGCCTCAAAAAAGAGGCTGAAAATCTCGGCTTATACTCGAGTATATACGGTAATAGACAATTAACTGTAGTCGAGCAAATAGTATTAAATAAGGATAAAGCGAATAAAAAACTTTCTAAGATATACAATCTATTACTCCCTTATGGTGATATTAAAAAAATAGCAGCAGTGAAAAAAATGGGAGAAGGAAATAGGGAATGTGTTGACAGAAAAGGAATGGGAAGGGATATATGGAAGAATACATAAACTATCGGTAGCAATCAAGGACCAAGAAAAAAAACTATAAAGTTGCAATAAGATGGTATAAGAAGCCCAGTAGTAATGAATAGAATAAATAAAAGGAACCCTGAAACCTGTTGGAGATGCAAAATAGAAAAGGGTACTTTAGAACACATATGGTATAGCTGTTACAAGTTAAGAGATTTTTGGGGTAAGATAACAGAAATATATCAGCGAGTGACAGGTACTAGGATAAAGATAGATATAATGATAGTACTATTCTCTCTCACACCTAAATCATTAACACAGAAAGAGATAGAGTTTTTGCACTGTATGACTACAGCTGCAAAAGTTGTAATAGCGCGAAAATGGACGAAGGAAAATGCTCCATTAATAATGGAGTGGAAATGTGAAATGAGTGAAACACACTATATGGAGAAGCAAATAAAAGAAGGATATGTGGAGAATCCGATTTCAAAGCATTGGAAAAAGTGGGAGGAGTTTTGCACCTCAGGGAACCTTAATGAATATTTTTAAGTGAGGAGCGATAGGGTAGGTGGGAGGGATGATATATAGATATAGATATAGATATAGATAGAGAGAGAGAGAGATTTTTTTTATTTATTTTTTTGAGAAATATGTAGTAGTTGATGGATGTTAGGTATGTTGATGGATGTTTTGTATGTTTTATAATTATAAAAGAAATAATAAAGAAAGATTTGAAACAAGTCCCCAGGAATATCAATTATTTCCAGCCAAGCTGGATCAATTTTCCACTCTCTCACGAGGGCCCTTTTCCCAGTGGCAACCGTCACCATCGGGGGCGGGGGGGGGGGGGGGGGAGTGGTCTGATATCCCCCTAATTCCATATTCTATTTTAGTTATTAACCACTTCAGCTCCGGACCAATAAATACCTTAAGGACCAGAGGTCTTTTTGCAATTTCGCACTGCGCTGCTTTAACTGGTACCGTATATACTCGAGTATAGGCCGACCCGAATATAAGCCGAGGCCCCCAATTTACCCCCAAAAAAACTGGCAAACTTATTGACTCGTGTATAAGCCGAGGGTGAGACATGCCTGTCCATCCCTGTGTGTGTGTCCGTCCATCCCTGTGTGTCCGTCCATCCCTGTGTGTCCGTCCATCCATCCCTGTGTGTGTGTGTGTCCATCCATCCATCCATCCCTGTGTGTGTGTGTGTCCATCCATCCATCCATCCCTGTGTGTGTGTGTGTGTCCATCCATCCATCCATCCCTGTGTGTGTGTGTCTCCATCCATCCATCCATCCCTGTGTGTGTGTGTCTCCATCCATCCATCCCTGTGTGTGTGTGTCTCCATCCATCCATCCATCCCTGTGTGTGTGTGTCCATGTGTGTCCGTGTGTGTGTGTGTGTGTGTGTGTGTGTGTGTGTGTGTGTGTGTCCAGCCTACCTGTGTCCCGAGCCTGTGTCCCGAGCCTCCGTCCCGTGCCTTGCCTCCTTGCCTCCGTCCCGTGCCGTGCCTTGCCTCCTTGCCTCCGTCCCGTGCCGTGCCTTGCCTCCGTCCCGTGTCGTGCCTTGCCTCCGTCCCGTGTCGTGCCTTGCCTCCGTCCCGTGTCGTGCCTTGCCTCCGTCCCGTCCCGTGCCTTGCCTTGCCTCCGTCCCGTGCCTTGCCAGGATCGCCGCTCTTCGTCGGCGCCTCGGCGGCCATTCTAAAATTCAAAAGCCGCGCCTCCGCCTTCGCCTGTGATAGGCGGAACACTGAATTTCCCAGCAGCCTGTGTTCCGCCTATCACGGACATCGTCTCATCCTCGTCCGTAGTACGAGGATGAGACGATGTCCGTGATAGGCGGAACACAGGCTTCTGGGAAAATCAGTGTTCCGCCTATCACAGGCGAAGGCGGAGGCGGAGGCGCGGCGTTTGAAGGGTAGAATGTCCGCTGTCTGTCTGCTCGACACGCTGATCGAGCAGGCAGACAGCGATGACTCGAGTATAAGCCGAGGGGGGCACTTTCAGCCTCAAAAAAGAGGCTGAAAATCTCGGCTTATACTCGAGTATATACGGTAATTGCGCGGTCATGCAATATTGCACCCAAACGAAATTTGCGTCCTTTTCTTCCCACAAATAGAGCTTTCTTTTGATGGTATTTGATTGCCTCTGCGATTTTTTTTTTTTGCGATATAAATGGAAAAAGAGCGAAAATTTTGAAAAAAAAAGATATATTTTCTTCTTTTTGTTATAAGAAAAATCGAATAAACTAAATTTTAGTCATACATTGAGGGCAAAATTTATTCAGCCACATGTCTTTAGTAAAAAAAATGTCAATAAGCGTATATTTTTTGGCTTGCGCAAAAGTTATAGCGTCTACAAACTAGAGTACATTTTCTGGAATTTACACAGCTTTTAATTTATGACTGCCGATCTCATTTCTTGAGGTGCTAAAATGGCAGGGCAGTACAAATCCCCCCCAAATGACCCCATTTTGGAAAGTAGACACCCCAAGGAAATTGCTGATGGATATGTTGAGCCCATTGAATATTTATTTTTTTTGTCCTAAGGGATTGAATAATGACAAAAAAAAAATAAAAATTTTTTTTTTACAAAAAGTTGTCACTAAATGATATATTGCTCACACATGCCATGGTTATATGTGGAATTGCACCCCAAAATATATTCCGCTACTTCTCCCGAGTATGGGGATACCACATGTGTGGGACTTTTTGGGAGTCTAGTCGCGCACGGCACCCCGAAATCCAATCACCACCTTCAGGATTTCTAAGGGTGCAAATTTTTGATTTAACTCCTCACTACCTATCACAGTTTCGAAGGCCATAAAATGCCAAAATAGCACAAAACCCCCCAAAATGACCCCATTTTGGAAAGTAGACACCCCAAGCTATTTACTGAGAGGCATGTTGAGTCCATGGAATATTTTATATTTTGCCACAAGTTGCGGGAATATTACAAACTTTTTTTTTTTTGCACCAAGTTGTCACTAAATGATATATTGCTCACACATGCTATGGGCATATGTGAAATGACACCCCAAAATACATTCTGCTGCTTCTCCTGAGTACGGGGATACCACATGTGTGGGACTTTTTGGGAGTCTAGTCGCGCACGGCACCCCGAAAACCAATCACCACCTTCAGGATTTCTAAGGGTGCAAATTTTTGATTTAACTCCTCACTACCTATCACAGTTTCGAAGTCCATAAAATGCCAAAATAGCACAAAACCCCCCCAAATGACCCCATTTTGGAAAGTAGACACCCCAAGCTATTTACTGAGAGGCATGTTGAGTCCATGGAATATTTTATATTTTGCCAAAAGTTACGGGAATATTACAAACTTTTTTTTTTTTTGCACAAAGTTGTCACTAAATGATATATTGCTCACACATGCTATGGGCAGAAGTCAAATTACACCCCAAAATAAATTCTGCTGCTTCTCCCGAGTACGGGGATACCACATGTGGGGGACTTTTTGGGAGCCTAGCCACGTACGGGACCCCGAAAACCAAGCACTGCCTTCCGGATTTGAATATAAAATGCTACCAAAAAACCTGTTAGCGATGCCAGGGATCAGGCCTGACTCTGCGATCGCTGCAGTTATGTGTTTAGTGTTTTGTAAGTGACAGTGATCGATCGATACTGCACTTGGGTGGGCTGGGCAGAGAGGCAAAACGCAGGTGCCAGCAGGTATTTGGGCTGATCCCGCTAACAATGCGTTTTTTTGGAACCCTAAACTGCTGGGGACGCTAGTATAGATCTGATCAGATCAGATATTGATCTGTTCAGATTCTATACCACTACGGGAGGTGTATGCTTTGTGTGTGGGTGTTAGCGGTACTGGCACTAACCTAGCGCTGCCTGGGGCGACGCAGACCCTGACCCTAAAACCTAATTGATATCACCCGCCGGGTGATCAGGGGGTTAAACCTTTATTGGGTAATAAATGGTGGGTGCCCTGATGCTATAAAAAACAAACTAACCAGAGTCACCCGTAACACTTATACGGTGATCAGTGGTGAAAGGGTTAACTAGGAGCAATCAGGGGGTTCAAATTTTTATTAGGTAGTATATGGGGGTCCCTGGCGCTATATAAAAACCTGACGGGGAACCTAAATAACTAACTGGCTAACCAGCGTCACCAGTGACACTTATACTGTGATCGCTGGTGAAAGGGGGTGAAAGGGTTAACTAGCAGCAATCAGGGGGTTAAAACCATTATTGGGTAGTATATCGGGGTACCTAGCGCTATAAAAACCTGGCGGTGAACCTAAAAAAATAACTAGCTACCTAGCGACACTAGCGACACTGATGCAGCGTTCAGAAAAATTATCGCTTAGTGACACTGGCAAAAGGGGGTGAAAGGGTTAACTAGCGGCAATCAGGGGGTTAAAAACATTATTGGGTAGTATATCGGGGTACCTAGCGATATAAAAACCTGGCGGTGAACCTAAAAAAATAACTAGCTACCTAGCGACACATGCAGCGATCAGAAAAATGATCGCTTAGTGACACTGGCAAAAGGGGGTGAAAGGGTTAACTCTAGGGGCAATCAGGGGGTTAAATCTTTATTGGGGGGTGATAGGGGGCTACCCTGGACCTAACACTAACTGTCCTGACAGTTTTTACTGTCACAACTGACACTGAATGCATTGATCAGTAAAGAAATGATCAATGCAATCAGTGACACTGTGACTGGGGGGGAGGGGGGGCGGGGGGGATCGGGGGGGGGGGGTTGTGTGCCTGTGTGTACCTACATGTCAGTGTAGTGTTGGTGCACACTTACTTTCTGTCTTCTCCTCCTAGTCCGGTCAAAAAGACCGCCCCGAGGAGAATGACATCACTTCCTCCTTCCTGTGTAAACAATACACAGGGGAGGAAGCTTCTTATTGGCCAGGAGCGATCCAGAGGGGGTGGCCGAAAACCAACGGCCATCCCCGTATCACGGAGCGCTCCTGGACCGAATCGGACCGCCGTAACCAGCGGGAGGGGGTCCGATCGGACCCCCCACCCGCTGGAAGGCAATCACGTAGATGTACGTGATTGTGCCTGCCTGTGCCATTGTGCTGACGTACATTGGCAATACGGCGGTCCTCAAGTGGTTAAAGTCAGGGCTTCAGAATTTACTAGGGCCGTATCGAGTCTAGACAGTGTCAATAAAAACTTGAAAAACAAGAATACTGCACTCCAACGGGTGTTTTATGCGCCATACATCGCATAGCCCCACCTCCCGTATAAACCGCGCTAATCTCCCCCGTTCTGTAGACTCTGAGTGGTTTACCATTGGGTATCTGTCCAAAGAGCTGTCCACAACTTCATTTAAGTCACCTACCGCTATCCCTGGGACTCCTGCTTTATCAGACATAAATGCTATTAACTCATAGAGAGTCTTTAGTTTAAATGGAGGTTGAACATAGATGTTTGCTATCACATACGGACTGTTTTCAATAGCGCAATTTAAGAAAATGTAGCGACACATCTTATCTATGCGAGTCTCATAGCAAGAAAACGCCAATGACAATCAATGTGCTCACCCCTCTTGAGTATGACGAGTATACAGAATGATATTGGGACTGAAATCTCTGACCACGGAGCAGTGGGGACGTCCCATCTGTCAGGTGGGTCTCCTGAAGTCACACTAATCCAGGCTCCCTGTCCTCCAACGCTGACATCACCAGAGCCCTATTGGCCGGAGAGCCCATGCCCCGCACATTCCACGACACTATGCTTATTGTCTTATCTTGCATACCACCTTCAAAAGGCCATATTTCGTCATATAAATGTGAAAATAGAAAAAGAAAAAAAAAAGGAAAAGGAGGAGGGAAAATATATTAAATGTTTAAGTACCACATAAAAATACCCTACAACTAAGAAACATACATTTAGGGGTTCTCCCGTGAGCTTTTTTCACCCACCCGATGCAATCCCGCCCTCCCCTCCTGCAAAAATAAGTAAAAAAAAATAACCGTGCGTCAGAAAAAAAAACAAAAAACAAAAAAACACATTTGATTAAACATATTGTCACCTCATCTCACTCGCCCCCCCATCCCCCGGTGTCTATAACCCCCTCCTAGTCTAACTCATCTCCTACTAATATCCGTCCATATAAAGCAAGGTTTCTTCTAGCCATGTGGCGGCCTCCAACGGGGTGTTGAAAAAGAAAGTTCCCCCCACTGCTGTCACTCTTAGGCGAGCTGGATATAGAAGAGCATATTCAATTTTATACTTAATCATATCTAGCTTAATTGGGATGAATTCTGCTCTGTGTCTCTGAAGGTCAGGTGAAAAGTCAGGGTAAAAAGAGATCCTAGCCCCCCAAATCTAATATCCCCCAGCTCCCTAGTTCTTAGCAGTGAAACCTTATTATAGTTAAGAATTCTCATCAATATCGGCCTGGGGCGTTCACCCTGGTGTTGAGTTCTTACGGGGCATCTGTGTGCACGCTCTATCAACAACATGGGTCTGAAAGAAGTCTCTCCAAATAGGTCTCTAAGCCATCCTTCCAAAAAAGCTATCAAATTAGAGCCCTCGCTACTCTCCGGCAGTCCAATAATTCTTATATTATTCCTTCGGTTCCTATTTTCCATCTCGTCGAGCTTGGTGGCCTGGTTCTTTACTGTATCCCTTAACCATTTGATGTCCTGCTTTATAGGGTTCATTTCATCCTCAACTAGGCTTATACGTTCTTAAAGCTCTGTGGTCCTTTGAACAGTTTTACACAGTTCTTGTCTCATAGAAAATAGCTCTTCCTTAATACCACTTAGTTGACCATCGAGAGTGAAGATAGACTCCTTACAGTCCTTAATTGCATTTAGTATCTCTCGTAAAGTAGGCTCAGTAGGCTCAACCTCTAGTACTTTCTTAGTCGAAGAGGGGGAGGTTACACCTACTGGTACATCGGTTGGAACTGCGTTTAGGGTAGGATTTGAGGATTTGCCTCTCCCCAATCCCTTAGTGCTGGAAATTTTATTGGCAGTGGGGGTTGGAGAATTAGATAAACTAGAAGAAGGAGTGCCACCTTGGCTCCTATCCACAGCAGAGCTCTTATGATCTTTATTCTGGCCCTCTAATTGGTGGGAAATCCGTTTATAAGGCGATACAGGAGCAGAATGGGCAAATCGCTCTAATTTCGTAGCCGCTGCCATCTGCATACTTTTATCTTTAGCGGAGCGGGTTATCTGCTGCCCTTCCTGGGGTAAATACTCCTCTGGTGGTGGTCTTTTCCTGGTCATGGCTAGTTTGGTCAACAGGTTGACTGTTGCTCAAAAAAAAAAAAAAAAAAAAAAAAAAAAAAAAGGGGGGGGAGGAGGAGGGGGAGAAAGTCCCAGGTACCTCAATCAGATCTGGCACAACTTGCTAAAATCGCTCCTCTGTAAGCATAAAAAAAAAAAAAAAAAAAGGTATAAATTGTACTCAAGCTCAAAAAAAAAATAATAATAATAAAAACGGCATGAATAAACGAGGAACAATTTAGTTGCACTCACTGCAACATTTATCTGTGGGTCCAATTCTCAGTATGCACGTGCCATATATACTATTAAATCAATTAAAACAAGTCAGCCAATACAACCAGAACAGTGCAGAGACTTCCCCACCAATCCTGGGGGGGATCCCTCCGAGTTGTCCTTTGCTCAATTCCGCCGGAGCCTGGGGGCATCCACCCTCGATCTGATAGCTTGAATTCTTTGTCTTCTTCACCCCTATGGAGTGGAACTATAGCTTGATCTCAGCAGCAGTAGCAGCACCGCGAGAGCACAGAACCTAATCCAAACCTCGCGGGATACCGTGCGAGACCTTCAGTCCTCACTCCGCCAGCAAACCACGGAACTCCGGAGCGGCAAACGCCGAGATCAGGGAGGAAAGGGAAAGCAGCATCCACGACGACTCACAAGGCTGCCCTGAAGCCAGGTAAAAAGGTAATCTGCCGATCCTTAAAAGCCCAGGGGATGGAGAGTCAGGGCAGCAAACTTGTGCTAGGCGGGTTGGAGGAGTGGAGGAGGGAGCTGCACCATACTCTCACTCCACCTTCATTCTCACTCACGTCCAGTCACGCCCCGTAATTCAACCTTCAATAGGAAAATTAGTCTGGTCCACAATAGATCTATAGAGATCTAATGTGAAAAACAGCAAATCAAAATCAAGTGGCGTAAAATCAGCTGTTTCCACCCGAATATCAGGTTGGCCAGTAAATGGGGGAAGTAAAGGTTCTGCAGAAGTGGTGGGCACCCAATCAGGACTGGCGAATTCTGCAGGAAGGGCACTATGGAAACGACGGGCATGCCTTTGTCTTCTTGGTGGCAGCGGGACACTAATTGTGCTTGCCACCTCGCCAGCTTGAACTGCACTTATGGGACTCACCACATCGCCACGTGTTACTGCAGTGCTGGATGTACGTCCAGGGTGTACTAGGCCGCTGGTGCTTGCCAGTTCAAAAGAAGGATGAGTGGCGCTAGTACTGGCTCTCTACTCCATACGAGGGGCCTGCAGTTCTTGCACCTCAACATCAGAAGATCAGGGTCTGGTACGCCTGACCTTAGCAGGGACCTCACCTTCGTTGCCACAGCCATCTGTCATAGAGCCACTGTCCTCTACAGGATCGTATTCTGAGCCTGAATCTGAAAGATGAGTGACCTCCTCTTCACTATCTGTCATGCTCAGAAACGTGTAGGCCTCTTCACAAGTGTACCTTCGATTTGCCATTTTGGGCACTAAATTTAGTGGTACACTAGTGAGATTCACAGGTAAAAAAGCACCTAGGCTGTCAGCGACTGTATAAAACGATACCAAAAAAAAAAAAAAAAAACTGTTAGCGATCGCAGGGATCAGGCCTGACTCTGCAAATGCTGCAGTTATGTGTGTTGTGTTTTGTAAGCGACAGTGATTGATCGATACTGCACTTGGGTGGGCTGGGCTGCCCTGGGCGGAGGGGCAAAATGCTGGTGCTAGCAGGTATCTGGGCTGATCCCGCTAACAATGCATTTTTTGGAACCCTAAACTGCTGGGGACGCTAGTATAGATCTGATCAGATCAGACAGTGATCTGTTCAGATACTATACCACTAAGGGAGGTGTATGCTTTGTGCGTGGGTGTTAGTGGTACTGGCACTAACCTGGGGCAATGAAGACCCTATCTGACCCTAAAACCTAATTGATATCACCCGCTGGGCGATCAGGGGGTTAAACCTTTATTGGTTAATAAATGGCGGGTGCCCTGATGCTAGAAAAACTAACCAGCGTCACCCATAACACTTATACAGTGATCACTGGTGAAAGGGTTAACTCTAGGGGCAATCAGGGAGTTAAAACCTTTATTAGGCAATATATGGGGGTATCTGGCGCTGTATAAAAACCTGACAGGGAACCTAAAAAATAACTGGCTACCTAGCGGCACCAGTGACACTAATGCAGCGATCAGAAAAACTACACTGGTAAAAGGGTTACCTGGGGGGCAATCAAGGGGTTAAACCTTTATGGGGGGGGGTGGGGGGCTAACCTGGACCTAAAGGGGCCTAACACTAACTGCCCTGACACTTTTTACAGTCACAACTGACACTAAATGCAGTGATCAGTAAATAAATGACCAATGCTATCAGTGACAATGTGACGGGGGGTGACTTGGGTGCCTATGTGTACCTACGTGTCAGTGTAGCGTTGGTGCACTTACTTGGACATATTCTCTCCTCGCCGTCCGGTCAAAAAGACCACCACGAGGAGAGTGGCATCACTTTCTCCTGCCTGTGTTTACACTACACAGGCAAGGGAAGCTTCTCATTCGCCAGGAGCGATCGTGGGGGGGTGGCAAGAAACCAATGGCCGCCCCCTTATCACGGATCGCTCCTGAAGCGAAACGGACCGCCGCCGCCAGCGGGAGAGGGTCCGATCAGACCCCCCCATCCGCTGCGAGGCAGGCACGTAAAGGTACGCGATTGTGCCTGTCCGTGCCATTGTGCCGGTGTATATCTACAGGCAGCGGTCCTCAACTGGTTAAGACACAAGCCAACAGTGCTTTTGTCTCTTCAACCATCCTTTTGCATATTCTACAGTACCTGGCTGATTGATCCTGCCTGGTCCTGACATGCCCTCTGAGCTGACCACATTTATCATGGTTGAAGAGCTTAGGAAGGACACATGACCTCAAATCAGGGCACAGGAAAAAGGTATTTATGGATTAGAAAAAACACACACACACACACACACACACACACACACACACTGGACTATTAAATAAGCAAACGAATGGAAGAAAATTGGTTGCAAACTCAAATTCACAAAACCGCTTTATACACATGAAGAGAAGGTAAACCCAGCTTATCTACATCACTATTCTGGTATGCTGTGTTATTGAGTCATGGGCCGGCCCATACCTCAAAAGGAGGGATGGTACAGGGTGTACACAACATATGGTTTTACAAAAAAAATTGTCTCACATGTCCGATTTGTAACAGATACCATGCACAAGGTGCCCTAAGACTCTTAAGGGGTCATTTCCCACAACCCCCTTATCCCTTTCACACAATATGCATGGATTTTTTTGAATTGAACAAATGTGAGAATAAGTACTGTATGCTTATTGTTGACAGGTCCAAGTACTAATCAAAGAGGTGATTCCATGTCAAGGGATCCCCTCTCCGATTTACAGTAACAATGGCTCCCATTTTGCAAACTAAACAATACAACGAATCGATATATGGTACAATATCTGACCTGCTACGGAGAATCACTATTTAGGATATAACCCCTGGTCAGAACACCCCAGACCCAGAGCCAACTCCGTTTCAACTTAGTCTTTCCTTGTTTAAAACAGATTTTACCTACAAGGAACAATTAAGTATAGAAACAGGATTTGGAGACACATATGAATGGATAGAATGGGTCAGATACACAACCCAAGCAAAGGGGTTAAGTGAATATATTTTTTGTACAAACCCAAGACCACAACTAACCACTTTTCCTCTCCCTGAAGAGGAAATAGACTTGATTTGTATAATAAGACTGTTTTCAAAAAATCTTACTGGGTTAGAATGTGTAAATAAGAAAAAGAGCTACCCTAAAACTAAAATGCAAAGTGCACCCCCTTCAGTACAAGCATTACCAGAAAATTTTACTTGTTTCTCTAACAAAGATAAGGATGGTACAAAGGTTGACACCATATCTCCTGAATACTGTGTAACTACAACATCAACTACAGACATTAAGTATCAACTAAAATGGTTTCAGGAGCAGAAACCGTAACTAGCTGTTTGGTGGCTGTGTGGGGACAAGCAACTAAGGCCCAGACTGCCACCTACATGGGAGGGTAGTTGTGCCCTTACCTGCTTGTTGCTTCCCTTTATATTGTTCCTATGACTAACAAGTTGATGAGACTACCAGGTAAACACTATTTTAAGTCACTTAAGTGTACAGGATAATTTGACAACCGTGTTTCACGAGGAGTTCCAGATGAATTTAAAGCGCAGAATCAAGTAACAGCAGAATTCACCTCACTCTTCCTATGGGTACAGCCCAATAAGAACGTTGACTGGATAAACTACATCTACTGCAACCAGCAGAGTTTTCTGAATTACACCAGAGATGCTATTAAAGCAGGGGTTGACAAATTTGCTTGGAATCTAGGAGCCAGCTAAAAAAGTTAGGAGCCAGGTCCGTGACGGCGATCTGGACCTGTCCCTGGCCTGACATGGAGACGAGTGAGGGGAAGATAGCCCCCAGCCCCCCACCTGTCTCCAAGTCATTGTCCATAGCTCTTAGAGGGACATTTTATTTATTTCATTTTTTTCAAATGACAAATTTTTTTAAAATTGCATTTTAGTGTAAATATGAGATCTGAGGTCTCTCTGACCCCAGATCTCATATATAAGAGGACCTGTCATGCTTTTTTCTATTACAAGGGATTTTTACATTCCTTGTAATAGGAACAAAAGTGACACACTTTTTTTTAAAAGAACAGTGAAAAAAATAAAAACAAAAGTTAAAATAAGAAAAAAATTTTTTTTAAACGCACCCTGTCCTGCCAAGCTTGCATGCAGAAGCGAACGCATATATGAAAGCGGTGTTCAAACCACACGTTAGGTATCGCTGCGATCGGTAGAATGAGAGCAATAATTCTAGCCCTAGACCTCCTCTAACTTAAAACGTGCAACCTGTAGAATTTTTAAAATGTCGCCTATGGAGATTTTAAAGGGTAAAAGTTAGTCGCCATTCCATGAGCGGGCGCAATTTTGAAGCATGACATGTTGGGTATCGATTTACTCGGCGTAACATTATCTTTCACAATATAAAAAAAAAATTGGGCTAACTTTACTGTTGTCTTATTTATTTTTTAATAAATAAATTATTTTTCCCCAAAAAAGTGTGCTTGTAAGTCCGCTGTGCAAATACGGCGTAACAGACAGTATTGCAACGACCATCATTTTATTCTCTAGGGTGTTAGAATAAAAAAAATATATATAATGTTTAGGGGTTCTAAGTAAAGGGAAGGAGATAGGCAGGCAGCATTGCTGGTTGTCATTCCAACGGCCACCACAAGAGGGCGCCAGATTCCAGAAGGAACTATAGGATCGCAAAAGGCCTCAAAGCCGCGGGCTCAATTACCGGCCGCTGGCGGCACGGCCCAACATGATCACGCTGGGGGGGTCCACGGAGACAGGATACCCCCAGCTGTGCTGCGCCAGGTCGCTAATTCTAGTCGCAAATGCGACCTGGCGCCCGGGTTTTGTCGAGCCCTGTATTAAAGGTATAGCAGCACAATTGGACGCCACCTCTTTGACAGCGTGGCAGAATCGTATAGCATTGGTTATATTGCTGGCAGAAAGGGGCAGGGTATGCAAAATGTTCGGCACCTTCTGCTGCACTTTTATTCCAAACAATACGGCACCTGATGGAAGTATCACTAAGACCTTACAAGGCCTACAAATGCTATCCGAAGAATTAGCTGAGAACTCTGGCGTAGAGAACCCCTAACAGTACCCTTTCAGAAAAAGGTTTGGTAAGTGGGGTGATCTCGCAAAAAGTTTGCTCATCTCTATTGTCATGGCACTGTATGTCATTACGCTGTATTCTCTATATTAGAGGAATTCTTCAAAGACTGATTGTCACATCTTTAACTAAGACTATGCTTTTTCAGAACAGTGAACTATACCCGGAACCTGATGAAGATGAATTTACAGTCCTTTCAAAAGACTCAACTGTCTAAATGATAATACTTAGTACACCAAAGAACTTAAATATTTGAATTGACAATATAAAAGTATAAAAAGAGGGAGATGTCAGAAATTATACTTTTTATGTCATCTATGAACACCATTATTTGATATTAATATAGTATTTGATATAGCTTAGTTATAACAAAATGCTTAGACTTGCATAATTTGGAAACTCATGATGTTTGCAAAAGGCCTAGGGAGTTTCTAATCAGTATCAATTGTGAAAATCTATAACTGACATTTCCACCTTTCCTGCCATCGTTCAGAATAAAGTAGAAAAAACATATGACTTAACACTTCTGTAACAGGAAAGGGGGGTGTCCGAGGCATATAAAAGAAGGACCCTGCAATATTAAACCAGAAATGAGGGATCTGAACATGTAATGCAACTAATTTCTCTTGCATATGCAATAAATGTTATCTTGCCTCGAGGACAGTCTTAGATGGTAATTTATTTCCATAACATCTGGGGCAATCAGAATCATCAGCCTCCACTCTGCGTAGCAGATGTGGTAGTCGTTTTAATGGGGGGGGGGGGGGGCATAAGTCAGCCGATAATGCCCCCACGGAGCCGCAAACACTGCCACATCCGCCAGGGATCTTTTCACCTGGCCACAAACCTCTGTACCTTCCAATTGAGTCGAGCTGAGAAGTCAAGAGATCCACATCTGGTGTGCCCCACTTTAGGCAAAGGAGCCAAAATACATCTGGATGCAGCGACCATTTCCCCTGGTCCAGCATCTGCCCACTGCAAGATGTGTGCGATCTCCTTGTCCCTTCTTGATGGTTGACATACACCACCGCCGTGGCTTTGTCCAAATGGATTCTAACCAGATGCCCCTGCAGTCTCTGTGACCATGTGGAGAGGGACCACCTGATCACCCAAAGTACCAGCACGTTGATCAGCAGGTGGGACTCTTCCTGGGTCCAGCGACCCTGGGTCAACTGTATGCCCCAAACTAAGGCTGGCATCCGTTGTGATCACCGTCCAATGAAGAGTAAGGAACGACTTCCTGGACTGAAGGGCCTGAGACCTCAGCCACCAGAGAAGAGAGACTGACCAGCTGGCTCACCCGAATTTGACAATCCAGGGATGACGGAGATTTGTCCCATTTGGACAGGATCTTTTTGCAAGACTTGTGTGCAATTGAGCATACGGCACAGTCTTGATAGTGTCGCATGCAAAAACGCAGCAACCACGTGCGGGACACCAACAACTTCACCGCAGCTTGAAGAGTGTGCAGCTTGTCTGAAGGCATCCAGAATCAAGCCCAGGTACTCCAGGCGTTGAGTCGGCACCCACACCAACTTCTGGAGGTTCAGTACCCAAACTTCCCAAGAGTCTGTATGGTGATGGCCACAGCCTCCCTTAATTCTGAAGCGGAAGCTGCTTTCAGAAGGAGGCAGTCCAGGTAACCTACGATTGCTATCCCTCGTTGCCTTGTCAATGCCAGAATTGAGGCTAGCACCTTGGTGAAGACCCTTGGTGCTGACGCTAGGCCAAATAGGTAGCGCTCATCCCAGACCACAAATTGCAGAAATCTCTGATGCCTGACTAATATGGGTACATGCAAGTATTAGCCCTCGATGTCCAAGGACGCCAGGAAATCCCCCTGATGGAGTGCAGCAACCATGGAGAGAAATGATTCCATCCTGAACCTTTGTACTTTCACAAAGCCGTTGAGGGCCTTGAGATCAAGGACCAGACGGACCCCTTCCTTCTTTGGGACTGAAAACAGATTGGAGTAGAATCCCTGAAACCTTTCTGGCGTCAGCACAGGTACGATCAGCCCGTGCAGCACCAGGTCCTGTACTGTCCCGAACAGGGCATCCCAATGAGCCGGAAGAAGATGAAGGTTGGGAGGAAAAAAATAAAAATAAAGAAGTACTTACCGGTAACTCTTTTTCCGGTGGTCTTCCAGGACAGCCCTTGAGAGATGGAGTCCCTCCCATCGACCCAGGAAACACATTGCCACAGTTCAAAAGGTGGTCCCTCAGGTCCCTGGTCAGTCATACACCAAGAACCGAAGGATGGAACTGCAAAACATATAAACCACAACAGGTAATAACATTAATACATCAATATAATAAAAGAGTGGGATCGTGCTGTTCTGGAAGACCACCGGAAAACGAGTTAGTGCCAAGCACTAACTCCACTAACTGCAGTTTTCCCAAGTGTTCTTCCAGGACAGCCCTTGAGAGGATCCCTAAGTACTCACCAGATTAGGGGGGACCACAGCTTGGAGGACTTACCTCCCAAAAGCCTGATCCTGATAATGCCTTTTAAAAGGTGGAAAAGCTTGACCATGTGGCCGCTTTACATTCTTGCTCCGGGGTGGCACCAGCTCTTTCTGCCCAGGATGCTGATTAATGCTCTTGTGGAGTGGGCTTTAACACCCCCAGGAGGATCCTTGTTCAAAGCTTTATATCCCTCTGCTATAGCTACCCTAATCCATCTAGCTATAGTTACCTTTGAAGCATTTTGCCCCTTACGCTGCCTGGGAAAAAGGACAAAAAGGGAGTCAGATTCTTAGGTATTCTAGGATACATCTCCTCACATCTAATAAATGAAATCGTCCTTCTTTCTCATTTGATGCATTCTGACAAAAAGATGGGAGGACAATATCTTGTGACCTATGTAAAACTAGACGCTACCTTTGGTGAGAAACCAGGGTCTGTCTTTAGAAGGACTCTGTCCTCTAGAATCTGTAAAAACGGTTCTCTGATGGAAAGAGCTTGAATTTCACTAACCCTACGGGCTGAAGTAATTGCCACCAGAAGTACTGTCTTAAACATAAGAAGTCTTAGAGAGGCTTCTGAGATAGGTTCAAAAGGAGACCCTAAGAAGGATTTTAGCATGATTGCTAGATCCCAGGATGGGACTCTGTTGACTCTGACCGGTTTACGTCTAGAAACTGCCTTACAGAATCTAGCGATGAAAGGATTTTCCTTTAACCGTTTATTAGGTATACACTTAAGGCAGCTATCTGTACCTTAATAGTACTAAAAGTTAACCCTTTGTCTATCCCCTCCTTGAGAAATTGTAAGATATTAGACATATCCATGTTTTTTCACCCTACGGCTATTCAGCCAGCTATTAAACTTCCTCCAGACTTTCTTGTAAATAGCTCTGGTGACTGGTTTTCGACTCTGTAGTAAGGTCGCAATTACCTTGTCTGTCAGGCCCTTAATCCTCAAAATCTCCTCCTCATTAACCATGCTGAAAGCTTCAGCATGTCCACTTGCGGATGACAGAGAGGTCCCTGCAACAGGAGGTCCTGTCTGCAGGGAAGTCTTAGAGGATGGTCTGTCAACTGTAGCAAGGTTGTGAACCACGGTCTCCTGGGCCAAAACGGTGCTACTAGAATTAAACAGGTCCAACAAGAATTTTGCTAGGACTCTCGGAATAAGGTGAAGAGGAAGAAATGCATACGCCAGGCTCAAAGTCCATGGAGTCTGCAAGGCATCTACTGCCAAGGGCTGATGTCCTGGGCGTAGCGAGCAAAAACTGGGAACTTTTGCATTCTCTTTGCTTGCAAAAATGTCCACTACTGGTTTTCCCCAGTAAGCCGTTATAAGATTGAATACTTCCGGTTGCAGAGACCATTCTTGATTTTAAACTCGTCGACTCAAGAAGTCCGCAGTGTTGTTCAGATCCCCTTTCACGTGTACTGCAGAAATGGATCCTAGATTGGATTCTGCCCACTGGAACGTGTGTCTGGTCACTGACATTAAACAAGGACTTCTGGTACCTCCCCGTTTATATAAGCTACAGCCGTCATATTGTCTGAGCGGACTTGTAGATGGTGACCCTGTATTGTGGTCTGAAAGGCTAAAATAGCTCTTTAGGATAGCCGTTAGCTCTTTCCAATTGGAGGACAAACATTTTTCTTCTGGGGTCCATCTGCCCTGGGCCCAGTTCGAGCCAAGATGGGCTCCCCAGCCCCAGCTGCTCGCGTCCGTGGTCAGTGTGGATGTGATAGGCAGGACCCAGAGGACCCCTTTGTTTAGGTTCTCTTTGTCCTTCCACCACCAGAGGGAGTGTTTTATTTTTGAGGGGATCGTTACCTCCTCCTCCAGACCTCTGCCCTTTAACTGTTCCAACAAGAACCTCTGAAGGTCCCTTTGGTGGAACCTGGCCCATTGTACGGCTGGAATGGCTGCTGTCATAAGACCTAGTACTGACATTTCTTCCCTTAATGTATATTTGGGGCTGCTTTGAAGAAAATACATTCTCTGCCACAGATTCAATATCTTTTATTCCGGCAGGACTATTCTCTGGTCTACAGACCTGTAACCTAAATACAGGATCTCCTGTGTTGGGGTAGTCTTGGATTTTTCTTGACTGATAATCCACCCCAATCGGCTCAGGCTGAGTTCTAAGTCCTGAGAAAGTCGACTCTCTGAGGGGGCTGCTAGGAGCAAGTCATCTAGATAGGGAACTGACCTCTTGATCCACCATCTCCCTTATTAGTAATGGTAAGGCCCTGGCCTTTTCTGAGTGACTTGGAAGCTTTGTCACCAAAAATTTTGAGGGTGGGCTGCTGCCAAATTCCAGCGCGTGACCCCTTTTTATTATATTTAAGACAAACTCGTTTGAGATTGTCTTTTCCCACTGTGGAAGAAATTTGCTCAATCTTGCCCCCACAGGGACCCTGACGTCACTGGGGTTTTGGTGTTTTGATTGGGGCGGTTAAAAAGTATGCCCCGCTTTTCCTTTCCCCTTATGTCCCGACCAGTGCTTTTTGGGGTTGAAGCCCTTCTCTGACTTGGAGGGTTCCTTATGCCGCGTACACACGTAGCAGACTTTCCGCCGGACTTTCCAAACAAGCTACTTGCCCACACACGGCACTTTTTCAGCGGACTAATACGGAGTACTAAGTCCGCCGGACTATCCGCCGTACTTTTGAAATGAACGGACTCGCCCACACACGCGGAGCAAAGTCCGCTCATTTTGAGCGTGTCTCCAGGTAGCCGGGGCCAGCGAAGGAGGCGTCGCTGGCCCCGTCACCTGGTATGGACTTAAAGGGGAACTCCTACGCCGTAAAGGATGCTGGGACTGACATTTTTATTCACAGGTGAATGGGTAGGGGTACATTGTACCCCATACTCATTCACATAGGGTGGGGGGCCGTTATCCGGGGCCCCTTTATTAAAGGGAGCACCCGGATTCCGATAAGCCCCCCGCCCGCAGACCCCGACAACCAACGGCCATGGTTGTCGCGAAGAGGCCCTTGTCCTCATCAACATGGGGACAAGGTGCTGTGGGGTGGGGGGCGCCCCCATGTTGAGGGTACGCGGCCCGGTACGGCTTGGGGGGGCGCTGGCTCGTCCTCACCCCCTTTCCTGGCCGGCCAGCGTGCTCGGATAAGGGTCTGATATGAACCTGGGGGGACCCCCACGCTGAAAAGTCAGCGTGGGGGTTCCCCTTTAAGTTCATACCAGGTGACGAGGCCAGCGACACCTCCTTCGCTGGCCCTGGCTACCCGGAGACGCTCTCAAAATGAGCGGACTTTTCTCCGGGCGGGAAAAGTCCCATCATTTCAAAAGTATGGCGGACTGGCACACACACGGCCGGATTGTCCGCCGAAATGCGAGTCCTGCGGACAGATTGGAGTGCAAAAATACTTTTTCTTAATCCGCCGGACTTTTGGGTAAAAAGAGCCCACACACGGGATTGTTCCACCGGATTGTTTGATGGTGTGTACGAGGCGGTAGAGGGACGAAAACTCTTCCTTTGAAAATTTTTATTTTTTGTGGGAAAGGTTTTCTTTTTATCCGCTGTCCTTTCTAAGGCGGTATCTAACTCAGGCCCGAAGACTACGTCTCCTGTAAAAGGGACACTGCACAGGCGAGTTTTAGATGCCGTGTCTCCCCACCAAGTTTTCCTCCATACTGACCTCCTTGCAGCGACTCAAAGTGCTGCTGATTTAGCCATAAACTTTACGGAATCAGTGGATGCATCAGAGATGAAACTAGTGGCCTTGAAAAGCATAGGGAAGGTTTTCAAAAGCTCCCCCCTAGGAGTGCCTGCTTTTAGGCGTTCTTGTAGTTGTGACAACCAGAACTTCAGGTTTCTAGCTACACACGAAGTGGCTAGAGCTGGTTTCAAGCCTGCCATAGAGGCATCCCAGGCCCTCTTTAAGACTAGGATTGACTGGTGCCTGCATCCGCCGGAGTGTCTTGGGGATTAACCTCCATGGTCCCCCTCTCTAGCTCCGGATCCTGATGCTAGTCCAGTATAGCTAGACGCTGGTTGGGACTCTGTAGGCACAGCGCTGGCTTTTCCTCTCCTCCTTGTGCCCTAGAGACCTGGAATCGGAAGTCTTGGCACACAGTGATGACGCTGTTCCACCGGAAAGGACGCTTGACGTCTGCAACCCCCACCACAAGGAGCTGAGATGGATAAATCCACTCACCGCTCCTAGGGGGAACCGGCGCCATCCTGCCACTGGCACACCTCGGCACTGGACGGAGGGAGGCAACTGGTCTGCTCCGGTCAGCTGGACGGTACCCGAGCCCCAAAAACAAGGCAGGACCCCCCTGGAGCCTCAGATAGGATTCAGTCCCTTATGGCTCCAGACTCTTCAGGCAGCCCCTGAGAGAGGAGTCCCTCCTGGTTCCTGGCAACATGTTCCTCCAACAGAGGAAATACAAATAACTGACCAGGGACCTGAGAGACCACCTTTTGAAATGTGGCAATGCGTTTCCTGGGTCGATGGGAGGGACGCCATCTCTCAAGGGCTTGGGAAAATCTGTTTGGACAAGAAACTATCTTGTAATCTGATAAAATCAGTTCGCAGACCCACTAGTCGGAAAGTAGGGAGGTCTGCCGGGCTGCAAACTCCCGAAAATGACCCCCCACCCGAGAGCTGAGCAGGGGTAAACCTTAATGCGGCAACAGATTTGCTCGCAGGTTTGGCTTGCAAAACCAGGGACGCTTTTGTCCCTCAGCGGGCACCTTGTCTGACTGGGAACGCTTACCTGCCGACCCGGGCAGACGAAAAATCTGCTTCTGAGCGGAAAAGGAGGGCCCTTGCCTGCGGCGTGGCTCCTTACTCTTCCTGGACTGTGGGAGCAACGTATACTTTCCCCCAGTAACATTCTTAATGTTATCCAGTGAGGCTCCAAATAGCCTCTCTCCCTAGAAGGGAAATTCCACCAGTGCTTTCTTAGATGCCTGGTCCGCAGACCAGAATTTTAGCCAAATCAGGCAACGTAGAACCACAGCTGATACTGAGGCTCTAAAAGCAAGGGGGCTGTATTTAAGGCCACATCACAGACATACTTCAGGCCCTGCACCAGCTGCTCTGCCAGTTCCACGCAGACCAGGGAAACCTGTTGTGTCTCCAACTCATGGTGCAACAATTTAGCCCATTCAGTAAGCATCTGACACCAGAGCCATGGCTAACACCGGTCGCAAGGCTGACACCGACACCACCACCACCATAAACATGGACCAGGCAACTGGCTCGTCCCTTCTGTCGGCAGGGTCCTTGAAAGCTTGGTTACCTTATTTAACCTGGATACTGAAGAGGTGGGGAGGGTTGGGGTCAACAACCGGAGATGTTCATTTTTCCAGGAAACTCTCCTCAAAAGGGGCAACGCACCGTCATCCGTCTCAGGACCGAAAAGGCCCACTGCGGTCTTCCCCACTCCTTGTGAATAAACGTATTATAATAAGTTAGGTAGGTAAACACCTTAGCCATGCGGGCCGGCTTGTGGGAACCAAAAGGGACAGACATCTTTGTAGATGCCCCCGCCGTAGCATCCATCTTTAGGGTAGCACACACCGTTGTGATAGGTGCTCCTACTAGCGTTTTTTTCCTGCGACGACCCGGAGTCATTATCACTGTCTCAACGGTCCTGGTCCGCATCCTCTAAAAGGTCAGAGCAGAGGCTGCCTGCCACAGCGGGACCGAGTCTGAATCAGAGCTTTCCCCAAAATACAATGGGGGGAGGGGCATTGTTTTATCCCCCTTGTGCCGGCAGACCGCTTACACCCTGGCAACAAAGAACTCCAGGACCGCTGACAGAGCGTCCATAGTCGCCGCAGGTGTAGGGGAACCAGTTGCAATAACAGGGATGACTGGGGAAGAAGCCCCAGCTTCTGATGCCATGCCGAGCCACTCTCGCCTGTCACCACTAGGGACCTAAGGCAAGTCACACAAAATGCCCACCCTCCTAGCTGCCACAGACTGATGGGTCTCCCCCACAGGACTCGCCACCCTGACCCAGGTACTGCCCTGTGCTGCAGCTGTCCGGTCTCCCCTGTGCCAGCCACGAGGTGTTGTGTAAGTTTTGCGCTGTTCCAGAATGAACCAGCCACCACACGATAGGGTTCAAAAAAACTGAGGCTAGTAGAAAATGGCCACCAGCCATCTCAGCAAAAACGGCCTGAGAGCGCAGAGAAAATGGCCGCTGGACTTCCAGAAAATGGCAGATTAAGAAAAAAAAAAACACTATCTGTGGCTACAAAAAAATGTCAGTGGTTCACACGGCGGTCGGCCCACATGGCATACACAGATACCAAAGGGACAGGGAGAGAAAAAGGTAGAGACCCCCTAGTCAACCTCCCAGGGAATGCCCAGCTGCTCCATCTTGCAGAGACAAGTGGAACCATACTTACCCCTCCTGCAGGGACTGCTGGACGCATTCTACGGACAGACCCATCAACCGAGCAGTGCAGGGTGGCTGTCGGCCATGGCACACTGATACAGACAGAAGTAGCCTGGTCATATGTGTGCCCCAGAGCATATATCTCACTGGCCACCCCTGGATCAGATGGGGCATGTCGTGGCAGACCCAGCGCATAGCTTAGGTCTGCTCACGCTTGGTGGCCAGGCTGGGGAGATAACAGGATCTATATTATCCAGCCTGTCACCCAGCCTGGCTGTTGATTTTAGATCACAGGAATCAAAAAAGCAAAAAATTCCCCAGGACCAATGGTCCCCACTGGGAACCAGGTCCTTCTACACTAGGCAGAAAAAAACAGAGCTGCTGGAAGCAGAGTGAGGGGTTATAGCCATTAGAACTGCCCCCTGTGCAGTTTTGCTGTTTTTACATGTTCTGCCTAGTCCTCTCCTGAAGGTGGCAATATAACCCTAAAATCAAGATTTAAGGTGCTGTGTCCGTCAATGAACAAAAGAGAAATTTATTTTACCCAACCAAGAGTGTAGGAGGGAGGAGCATTGTCTCAAGTCCGACTTAACACTGTTGAGTAAAAGAATATAATTTTATCTAAAAAGGGACTGGAGATTGGGTGTAAGATGGATAACCAGGTATTTTAGGGTGTCCAATTTACATTGCAAGGGAAATTGGGATTTTAATCACTTGGCGGTAGTGTTAGGAATATCAATATTATGAATTTCCGATTTTGTTAAGTTGATTTAGAAATTAGATAATGTTTGGAAAGTTTGGAAGGCTGACATAAGGTTCGGTAGGGATATTTTCAGTTGTTGGATAAAGAATAAAATATTGTCTGCGTATGCTGTATATTTGTGCATTTTAGTGCCGACTGATTCCTTGAATGCTCTTGTTATGTCTGATAAGTGCTAAAAAAGGTTCAAGGGGAATAGCAAACAGGGGGTATAAAGGGCATCCCTGCCTAGTTTGGTTATTTAACGTTAAAGGGTTGCTTAACGTTCCATTGATTCGAATTTGAACCGTTGAGAATATAAGGAGGAAATGCGAAAGAACATTTTGGGGCATAGACCAAAGTATCTGAGAGTCGTCTTAAAGAAGTCCCTGTCAAAAGCTTTTTCAGCATCAGTGGATAAGAGAAGGGTGGACGGAGAGCACCTCCAAATGTGGTGGAGGAGTGAGAGGGTGCAAAGGGAATTATTCCTGGCCTCTCTAGCTGGGATGAATCTGGTTTGATCTGCTTAGATCCATTTGGGTAGAAGAGATAACAGTCTGGTGGCCATAAGTTTGATGTCTAGATTTAATAGGGATATGGGGTGATAACGGCCACAAATAGTAGGATCCTTGCCAGGTTTGGGGATGATGGTAATATGGACTGTCAGATTCTGGTCAGTACCCTGTGGTTTTGGAAATGGAGTTAGTGCAAGATGCTTGCCTGGGAAGCAGAATATCGCTAAAAGGTCTTATTCCTTAAACGCTTTGGCAATTTGGGGGGGGGGGGGGGGGGGTGAGTGAGCCATTTCTCCCAAGGAGAATTTGACTTAGTAGATAAAAGGAATCGGCTTTCTTTTCCCGAATGGAGCGTGCCAGCTGTTTACCAGGTTTATCAACCCATTCATATAGTTTTTGGGAAAAAAATTTGGAATTGCCTTTTAGTTTGAGAATCTAGTAATGTTTTTAGTTCTTCTCTTTTCTGCATTAGGGTTTCCAAATGAGATTTAAGTAGGGGCAGTTTGTGTTGGCTGTCTAAATTTGCTATTTGCATTATTAAATCATTAAGTTGTTGACTCTGTTCTCTCTGCCTTCTAGCTCACTAAGTCTAGCCCTCATCGTGGCCTTATAGACCTCCCAAAGTTGAGAGGGCCCGTGTTTGTTGTCCCATTCTCTACAAAGTATTGTTTCATGGCGGAAGCCAATATAGAAACCTCTACCGGGTTAGACAGGAGGGAGTCGTTGAGCTTCCAGTTAGTAGCATGTTTAGGTAGTGAGGGGATAGGTATACGAATAGATACCGGGGCATGGTCGGACAAAGAAGCTATGTCTATCGATGACGATTTTAAGAGGGGTAGGTGAAAGTGGTCTATGAAAATGTTATCAATTCTAGAATAATGATGTGTTTTAGAGTACAGGGAGTAGTCCATGTCTTTGGGATGAAGTGTACACCAGGCATCAATTAGCTGAAGCTTGTGTAATCTTTTCTTAATGAAGGCTAAGCGCTTGTATGGTATGTTGGAATGTCCTTGAGATGTGTCCAAATGGGATCAAGTGGCATATTCCTATCACCTGCCAGGATGGCAATTCCCTTTGTAAAAGTTACCAGTTTGGTCAGGACTTGAAACATAGAAGAGGGTTGGTTATAATTCATTGTTATAAATGTTTGCCAGTGTGCACTGGATGTTGCCTATGGAACCCCTCAAAAACAAAAACCTACCATGGGTATCCGTCTTCTCCTCAAGCTTCAAGGACACCTTTCCGCTGAACCCAATTGGCCACTCCTTTGTCTTTATTCGTATCCGAAAGGCTGTAATACTTCAGGAAATGAGGAGAGGACAGCCTAACCGGAATAGTATGTTTAAGGTGCGTTTCATGGAGAAAAGCAAAATGGATCAAGAAGCTTGTTTCAAATCTTAGCACTTGGTGTCATTTAGTTGCATGGGTTAGATCCCCAACATTGTATGAGACGTTATTTAGAGTAGCCATTGTAAGTTTGGAATGTGCGCCTCATGCCTGTGGTGCCATCTATACCAGCAAGAGTTAAGAGAACACAGAGAAGGGGGGTGAATAGAAAATTAAGGAAAGGGAGGCATGTAGATAAATCACTGATATTAAGACAAACAAACCAGTGGGAAACATTTTAGATTCACGCGATATACCACGGTGTTTCCGTAGGGTCTGTGGGGGCTAGCAACCCACGCGACCCCAAAATAGGGGGGGGCACCAGAAAAATCGCATGGGCCGCTCAACCCCAAAAGAGGCGGGCGTTGGTTATGCAACTTGAGCATAAACTGCTCATAGTTTGGGAGCTTGGGGAACTCGTCCAGGCCTGGCCATAAACAGAACATAAAAACCTCTGGTATTAGGTAAAACTAAAAAGACAACTAGGAAAGAGATAAAGTCAATTAACCACATGGAGAAAGGACAAAAATGGGTGTCTGCAATCCATGGACATTAAGACTTTAAGCCTTTAAAGCATTTAAGCCTTGGCATCATTGTGATGGTTATAACACAGTAACAGAACAAGCATTAAAGTTTCTGCCAACCCTAAATGCAGAACATGCGAGTTAAATGGGTTGTGTGGAAGATCTCACCCATTTTTTTTGAGAAGAGCCCGGGGTGCTGGAACACTTCTTTTTAAAAGATGTGCTTTTCCATGCAGGATCCAATGGAGTGGAGAAATCTGGTAGCATGACTTGCCATCCAGGGAGATGGACAGCGGGATTCCAATCTCACGGTAGAAGGTCAGGAGATCTTCTGGGAACCTCAGGGTGGAGGAGCGGCCATTTTTTGGTAGCAATGAGGCAGGTAGGGAATCTCCATCTGTATGTGGCTCCATGCCCTCTCAGATGATCCAGGAGTGGTTTGAGCACTCTGCGACACTCTAGTGTCTCTTTGGAGAGGTCAAGTAATATGTTGAGAGTGGCGCCATCAAAATCAATGTTTGGAGTGCCACGCAGTTTGATCACAATGGATTTTTTTCCCTTGAAATAATGCAGACAGGCCACATCCCTAGGCAGGTCCATAGCTAGGTTGCATGGGCAAAGGGCCCTGTGGACTCGGTCAAAGCGTAGGGGGTCAGTGACCGATTTCCCTAGCATAGTGTTTTAGGATGCCACGAATCATGGGTTCAAGAACAGAATCTTTAGTTACTTCTGGCAACCAACGAATGTGTAAATTATTCCTGTGATTTAGATTTTCTAAATCATCTAATTTACATAATAGCAATGACATCTCAGAGCCAGGGTCCTCCATGAGCTCTGATCTGTAGGAGGATGCAGGAGAGCTCCCACAAAGTGACACT
The DNA here is from genome assembly GCF_037356315.1 of Lithobates pipiens. Classification (NCBI taxonomy): domain Eukaryota; kingdom Metazoa; phylum Chordata; class Amphibia; order Anura; family Ranidae; genus Lithobates; species Lithobates pipiens. The sequence continues at coordinate 144,073,214 of NW_027507785.1, forward strand.
CTGTGCTCCGAGCGGGATCTACAGGACCTCAAAGTTCTGGTCTGTGAAGGCCGAATGCCAGGACTGTTTCTCCGTGGCTAGGAACCTCTTTATGGAGCCTGAGATCGAGATTGTGGGTCCTCTCGCTGACCTTTTGCCCATGTTAGTGCAGGATCTAGCAGCTTTTGCAGCCATTGCCAGAGGTATTTAGGCATTAGCTGGGACAGAGCTCTGCTCAAACAAGTCCAAGCAGTGCCATGCGGAAACTTCAACCATGTTGTTCAGGTAGATCTCCAACTCAATATGGGTGCCTTGTCCTGCCTTAAAGGGTAGCTCATTACCTCGAGGATAAGTTAACCTAGAACAACCTAAGTGGGTACATGATGAAAAAGAAGGGAGAGCAGGGAAGGGAAAAAGAAGGGAAGAAAGAGGAAGCATAGTAGGGGGTGAAAAGGGATCAAGGAAAACATAGGTATGGACAAAAAAAAATATTAGGGGGGGGGGGGGGGGTTTGTTTGGACAGCCTGGGATTAGAAAGAGGCAAGAACCTCTGTCATATGATCCAACGCTGGCCAAAAAGTTGTAAAGTGGTCAGGAAAACATCAATGCTGCAAATGCAGGTTGATTTCTACACCCCAAAGAATATCTATGCAGACCAGACCTTGACGAGTTTCTTGGGACAATTTTGGTTAAGCTATGTAAGCTCATATGGGAAGTATAGGAAAGGAGGACTCATCTTGCCAACTTCCAAATATGGCAAAAAGGGAGAGAGCTGATGTCAGATTCTCAAAACACAGATTTTGTAGGCAAAGCATGGAGACGGTATGTATAAAAAAAAAAAAACATTTTATTGGATATTGATTAAAATACACTAATCGATTTAAAAACTAAAAATATTTGCAGTCAGTTTTTTCATGAGGATTTTAAAAGGATTATCTGCCGGAGCACAGGGCCAGCACGTCCTACTCCATATAGCGTCAGGCCACGCCCCTCCGCTTGTTTGAAATTTCTACTTGTTTTTAACACTTTGTTTTTAAAATAAATATAATTTCTGAATGAAAACCACATAAACTGTCTGAAAATTCCTTTGACCAGGAAGCCATTTCCAAATTTTCACTGTGGTTGAAAATAAATGTCGTTTGACCCCACTAACAATTACAGAATTGAATGAACGTTCTTAAAATGAAATTTTTTTAAAGGAAGACATTAAAAAAACAAAAAAATTTGATGCGAGTCTGATATTTACCAGATTCACCCTTTAATAGTTTTTATCTCCTCTAATAGTATATACAGTATCTCTCTTCTGTTATTCTCAGAGTGGATTAGATATTTTGCTCCCTAACCATATAGTTGGTTATTTATATAGGGACATTAAAGAATAAATTGACTATTTTTTTTTTAAACTTTACATATTAAAAACGTATACACTTTTTTTTTTTTTTTTTAGGTCATTAGCCGATTAATCGAAACAATAAATCGGCCAACTAATCGATTATTAAAATAATCGTTAGTTGCAGCCCTAATTGTAGAGTACATAGGAATCCCCCAGTAGGGTCTACATTCAATGAGATACACAAGTGTGCTGCTGGTGTTGCTCCATATGCAAAATTTCACCACGGTTCGCAAGATATGCTTGCTTCTTCAGGACTGAATGGGTGGGTGCTGAATGACTTTGGATGTTGAGGAGAGGATGGCCGTGACTTCACGTCGATAAGCATAAACAATTTAACCCAGAAGGGGGTCCTTCAAAACATTCAAAAACTGTTTTTGGATCTAATCTGAGAGACAACCCACATACATTTTTAATATCGGTTACAACTTCAGTCCAGAATAGTTGGACAAAAAGGGCAGTACCAGATCACATGGCTAAAAGAAGCCTTAGGCATCTGGCAATGGAGGAATGTGGAGGAAGTGGAGGGATAAATGGCAGTTAAAAAACTGAGGTATGTAGTATATGCCCTAGGAATAAACTTAAGTTGGAGGAACCTATCCCTAGCTGAAATCATAGTAGTCACAAAAGGAGCTTAAAGGGGTTGTAAAGGTAAATGTTTTTTCACCTTAAAGGCATTCTATGCCTTAAGGTGAAAAAACATCTGGCAGTCCCGGCGCCCCCAGACCACCCGTTTTACTTAGCTCACCCCTCGAAAGTCCTGCGCTCGTCCCCCGACGTCCTTTCCACCGTTCAGCATGGCCGCTGATTGGCTGGAGTGGATGGATGGAAAGCAGCGCAGCCATTAGCTCGCACTGCTGTCAATCACATCCACTGAGGCGGAGCGCTGGGGGGCGGGGCCATGTGATACAGCGAGCGGCTATAGCCGCCGGCTGTATCACGGGAGCGCGCCCACAGATGCTTCTCACCATGCGTGGGAGCTCGCATGAACAAGAGAAGCACCTGCAGGAGGAAGCCGAGACAGCCGCCGAGGGACCCCAGAAGAGCAGGTTCGGGGCCACTCTGTGCAAAATGAGCTGCACAGTGGAGGTAAGTATAACATGTTTGTTATTTAAAAAAATAAAAAATAATAATAATAATAATTCACTTTACAATCCCTTTAAAAACGGTCTTCCCAGTCATCTTCCTGTAGGTCAGAGATGTCTGCATGCCTTTTCTAATATATCCAGACTACCTATTAGGCCTTTGAGAAATTAAGATAAAGGGTGGATAAGGGCTTTACTAACACCCTAGAGGTAAGCAATTATCAATAGGATCAGATATCAATGATTTAAAGGCCAAGTTGAGCCTTAAAGAGGGATTCCACCAAAAAAAAAAAAAAAAATATTAAAAGCCAGCAGCTATAAATACTACAGATGCTGACTTTTAATAAATGGACACTCACCTGTCACGGGTTCCAGCGATGCCGGCAGCCGAGGCCGATCGATCACTCGGCTCTCGGCTGCTGCCGTCACCATTCTAGGTGAGGGAATCAGGAAATGAAGCGAATCGGCTTCACTTCCCGGTTCCCTACTGCGCATGCGCGAGTCGCGCAGCGCAATAGGAATTGTCCGCGCTGTCACTGGGACCCGTGTGTGTCCCAGCAGACAGCGCGGCAGGACAGGAAATGACAGACTCCCATGGGAGTCTATGCCTGGAAGTGGGTGTAAATACCTGTCTTTGACAGGCATCTCCACCCCCCTCCTCCCTGTAAGGTGCCAATTGTGACACCGGAGGGGGGGAGGGTTCCGATCAGCGGAAGTTCCACTTTAGGGTGGAACCCCGCTTTAAATAGTAATAAATGCACATATTTATGGATTTTCTATTTATAACACAGAGCAACTAGTTACACCCCAAATAGGAATTTGTGCTCACCGTAAAATCCATTTCCTTGAGTTTGACAGACGCAGCGCCTCCTTAACCTTGACCTTTGGGGTTATATCGCCTGCAGGAGTAGGACTAGGCAGAACAAAAAACACATGGCTAAGCCCATGGGCTGTCCTGAGTCAGTACATAATCCCCTCCCTGCTATAGGTATTCAGTTTAGTAGCAAGCAGTTATAGAAGTATCCAAAAAACTCCCGTGGGGTGGATGCTGTGTCAGTCGAACTTCTAGAAATGGATTTTACAGTGGGTACAAAAATCCTATTTTCTCTCTCGTTCATATCGCCTCCTTAATCTTGACCATTGGGATGTCCAAAAGCAGTGCCAAAGAAAAATGAGGGGTGGGCAAAATAACCCAAAGCTAACCACAAGAGCCCTAACCAGATCAGAGGAGCCCCATCTGAAATAAATATATATAAAAAAAAAATAAAAAATAAACACCTCTTATGAGGGAAGTTTGGCCCATTCAGTTGGGGTCTGCGACACTAGGGCCGAGACCAAGACTGAACGCAATGCTGACCCAGCCATAGTAAACATGCTGCATGCCACAGCCTCCACTTTCAGGTCAGCCAGGTCCTTAAAGGATGAGGATTCCTCTACTGGGATCATGATTGCTCTATTCAACCTGGAACATATATAACCTGTTCTGCCTAGTCCTCTCCTGAAGGTGGCGTAACAACCCTATGGTCAAGATTAATGGGGCTGTGTCAGTCAGTGAACGAAAGAGGAAGCTCCGCTTATTTGCCTCTTCACTCCCCCCATCTGCTGTCACAATTGACAGCGTGCTTTGCGCATGCAGAGTGGAGAACTGGCTGTGAAGGCGGCGACAGCACCTGAAAAGCAGATTGAAAAATCAGTTCAGGTGAAGACATTGCTGGATTTGTGGACAGGTAAATGTCCTAAAATTAAAAGGGGTTTTCCGGCAGAAATTTAAAAAAAAAAATTCTTCAAGTCAGCAGCTACAAGCTGACTTTTAATACGAACACTTACCTGTCCAGGGCACCCGCGATGTCGCGCCTCCCTCTCTCAAGTCGATATGTCCCTTGTATAGTGTCCCAGCACCACCATCCTCACTAAGGGAAACATGCAGTGGAGCCTTGTGGCTTTTTTAGGGTGGCCCTCCACTTTAAAATTCAGCAGCTACATTTGCAGCTGCTGACAATGTTTCTGAAGTAGCCTGGAGCTCGGCTTTAATCTTTGTGCGGATTCCCCTTCTGTTAGTAAAAAACTTCTTCCATCCACTGCTAAACCTGGGATCAAAGTACACAGAACTCTAATCACATTCAATAGAGTTTCCATGGAGCAGTCCACACAAATTTACGTACAATTCCTGCTGCCACCCTTTTAAAAACTCAATAAGTATATGCCAAACCTTATAGTAATAGCTTTCTGCTTTAAACTTTTTAGTTCACCCTTGGACCATGTTACACCCGTATCTAGGATGCAACATGTTTATGTGCAGCGCTCAACCCTCATGCCCCCACCACTGATTGCTGGTACAATGTTCTGCAGGCGCCTTTATATAAAAAATAAAAATAAAAAAAAATAAAAAAAACACATGCACCCTTTCCCCTGCAAGAAATAAGTGCATTTATTTATTTTTTTATATAAAAAAGGAGAACTTATCCATTAATGCTCCTGTCTAGAGGAGATGCAACAATGCTATAGAACATGTCCATGTGACAACAAGAAAAAAAACAAAATTATTAAAAACAAAAAGTATGATTTTTTTGGTTTTTTACCTCAACTATAAATTTGGAATAATCTCTCAGGTTAAACATTACTAGGGAAGAATGAACTAAAACTATTGTAGCTGACCAATTATAACCCAAAACGCAGGATTTTTCCACTTACCTGGATGGTCTTGGTGAGGTTTATTGCAGAAGAGCCCAAAAAAGTTGCAGAGTGAATGGCCACTGCTGGTGCACTCCTCTTAAGACTTATCTTTTCTCGTGCATCCATTCTAGAATTCAGCATTTGTCGGGCATCCTGTAATTTACCATTTATACGGAAGCGAGCATCTTTGGCTAGCAGTTTTTCTCTGGCATCTTTTATTCCTAGTTTCAGACGTGCATCCATTACACCAATTTTTTGTCGAGCATCAAAAGTTCTCGGGAAACAGGTGACAGGTGGACGGCCACTTACTGAAGGCTGCAATTTGGATCTCACAGTTACTCTGTTACTAACCCTAGACAAAAAAAAAAAAGAAAAAAAAAACATTAAAAACAAAAAGCAGTAGTAAACAACCCCCTACCCATATTAATCTATCCATCAATCCTCATTCAAGTGTTGCAGGTACCTCCAGGCTGATTAAATCCATGAGGGGAGAGTTGCCTGCTAGCAGCTGCATGGGCTTTTTCACCCCCCTTCCTTATCTCTCACATACTCAGACACACAACTGCTTGCTCTGTAGCCTCCCCATTGGAAGAGACTGACAGCCAATCACCAGGAAAATGCAGAAAAGCATTGTGGGCGATGTAGTCTGGAGGAGGAAGTGACTTAACTGGATCAGCCCTGAACTACAATACAGACAATGCAAAGCATGCAGCACTGCCTGCTGGGAGTGATAAAAGAACAGGCATGGCCTGTTCGCAGTCTCTTTGGACGCCATTAAAATCCTGTGGGGAGGAGGTCTGTATGACCAGGAATGAGAGACTGCGGCCTACACGGCAGAGCCAGATCGCCTGCCTCTGAGGGATCTATGTAGGACAGCCCTGCTACTCTAGGAAGCAGACCAGCCTGCGCTTCAAAGCAACTGGAAGCCACCAGCACTTCAGTCAATCGGGAGTGGCAGCACAGCGTGGCAGTGCCATTTTCACTAGACAGAGCCTCATAGCTATTGGAGTCTATTGTGATCAGAGGGCACCTGCCTATCCAGATTGCAGTATGGCTGAGTGGGTTCTTTCCTACAGACTGCCGGTGAGATTTGTAGTTCCATGGATGTGAATCTACTTCTTTGCTCGTATCATACAGCTGGGCATTGGGGCTGTGTCTTTCTCCCCTGCGCTGTAAGGCCAGTACTGTATTGCACTCACATTGAAGGAGGAATCTTCAAGTGGTGATATTTCTTCAGTTAAGCAGTCATCAGCATATCTTCTGTTCTACAGTTATTTCTTCTTTTGCCTTGTGGATTACAAATGCTCCAATTTAAACTACAGGCTAGCTTCAGATATTTGGAATCAAGGACCTTTAACCAACTTCCTTTGCTGCTAAGCTCTGCTGCTCTATATGCAGGGCTGATCACAGTACTACAACCTAGGGGGAGCCATTTTACTGGGACATTCTAAAAATGTTGCACTGCGTTACTGCGTGCATATGTTGTGTTCGTTTATGCTGGTCTGTGTGCTGAGGCATTAGGGGACGGATAACCAATACATGCGTTTTGGGTGTTGGATGTTCACCTCACTGTGTACCTGTTCACATATACCCTTTTAGGTAGCAAAGGTACATTCTGTATACTGGAAATTAAGTGCTATTTTCCTGCCGGTTATAACCTCAAGTGTTCATGCCATTTTATTATGTCTATTCTTTATCTTAAGTAAACATTTCTGAGTGATATTGTGCGAGTCTCTATTTACTACCACAGCTGGTGATGTGACAGAACCCAGGGCCTCGGTAAATATACTTCATGGTTTATCATTACTGTGTTTCCTCTCTATTGCTGGGTTACGCACTTATATTATCAACTAGGTGTGCCAGAGGGGCTGGGGCAGTCCTCTGGGGTTGAGAGGCAGAGCAACAGATTGAACTAATAACGAAAAGCAGCTCCTTCTGGGGTTTGCTACACAAGTATTCAGAACCCTTCACTTTTGATATGCTGTAGCCTGATAAAGTAGTTTAAATTATTTTTTTCTTATTAATCTCAGTGTAGATTGACACTCAGTACCCCATAATGACAAGGTTAAAACTATTTTAGAAAGGTCAGAATGAATTGAAAATAAAAAAATAAATGAAATTTCACATGTAATTTAAGTGTTACTAAACCGATCCTCCGCTTCCTTCACTGTCCCCAATCAATCTCCTAATAAGACAGACTTTGGAGTCACTCTGCACATGCTCAGTTTGGCATGAATTTCTAGAGCTTTTTTTTATTTATTTTTTTATTTTTTATTCTTGGGAGGGTGCATGTAATCAGCACAGAACTAGTAAGCACTGTCCGGACAGAGGTTCGGGGGCTCCGCAGTCTCATAGGACAGTCAGAGAATAAAACACTCCTACAAGCTTTAACCATACACTGATAGTAGTGACAAGACTGCCATGAACTGCCGATGATTAAAGTTATTTAGCAGTTTATATTTACTAAAATAATTGCATGTCCGTGTTTTGTGTACTGTGGGAGACCAGATATAGCGAATGCAGGGTTTCTGGGTTTAAACACTTTAAAGGGAAAGGTTAACCTTTCGTAATAAGTTACACTGCAACCCCTGCTTTCCGATCTGTAAGCTAGCAGGGATCTTCTCCTTCCCCGCTGTCACAATTTAAAAAAAAAAATAAAAAAAAATAATGTGGCCCACCCAGCCATGTTACTCATAGTCCTTTGTGAATGGAAAGCTACAAGGCCCGTAGCCTTTACAAGCACAGCTGCAATTTTCAATCAACTGCCACAGCGCTGCAATAGTTCCTGTCAGCATGTATCACTTGCTCATACGAGGTACAAGCAAGTCAATGCAACAGATCTGCAGGAGATCGATCACAGGTGCAATGTTTACAGGCTCCTGCAACAATAGTAAAAGCACATTTTTACCTTGAAAAATGCATTTTATTTTTTAAGTCAACTTATTCTTTAAAGTGGATGTAAACCCTCCATATACCGTATATACTCGAGTATAAGCCGAGATTTTCAGCCTCTTTTTTTAGGCTGAAAGTGCCCCCTCGGCTTATACTCGAGTCACCGCTGTCTGACTGCTCGATCAGCGTATCGAGCAGACAGACGGCGGACATTAAAATTCAAAAGCCGCGCCTCCTTCTCCGCCTCCGCCTGTGATAGGCGGAACACTGAATTTCCCAGCAGTCAGTGTTCCGCCTATCACGGACATCCGTTCATTCTCATACTACGGACGAGTATGAGAGGATGTCCGTGATAGGCGGAACACAGGCTGCTGGGAAATTGAGTGTTCCGCCTATCACAGGCGGAGGACGGAGGCGCAGCTTTTGAATTGTAGAATGGCCGCCGAGAAGAGCGGCGATCCATCGGCACGACACGGGACGGAGGAGGCACGGGACAGAGGAGGCACGGGACGGAGGAGGCACGGGACAGAGGAGGCACGGGACAGAGGAGGCACGGGACAGAGGAGGCACGGGACAGAGGAGGCACGGGACAGAGGAGGCTCGGGACGACGGCGGCGGCTCGGGACGGAGGCTTGGGACACAGGTAGGCTGGACACACACACAAGGCTGCACGGACACACACACACACACACACACACACACACACACACAGGGATGGATGGATGGATGGATACACACACACACACACACACACACACAGGGATGGATGGATGGATGGATGAATACACACACACACACACACACACACAGGGATGGATGGATGGATGGATGGATACACACACACACACACACACGGATGGATGGATGGATGAATACACACACACACACACACACACACGGATGGATGGATGGATGAATACACACACACACACACACACACACACACACACACACACACACACACACACGGATGGATGGATACACACACAGGGATGGATGGACGGACACACACACAGGGATGGATGGATGGATGGATGGACACACACACAGGGATGGATGGACGGACACACACACAGGGATGGACGGACACACAGGGATGGACAGCCATGTCTCACCCTCGGCTTATACACGAGTCAATAAGTTTTCCAGTTTTTTGGGGGTAAATTGGGGGCCTCGGCTTATATTCGGGTCGGCCTATACTCGAGTATATACGGTACCCAACGAAGTGAACAGACTCGAATGATAGAGATGAAAGAAATTTCCCTACACAAGTATTACATGTACATCTTCCCGAATCCCCTGTAGCAGTGGATTATTGATACAGAGACTGTAAGAAAGCCGATTGCATTTGTGGGGAGGGTTGTGTGCCTTTACTCCAGAGGTTGACTGTGAATAGTTTAGCTTTGTGCCAATTTATAGCAAACTCCCCCAACACAAAAATATCTCCCGTCTTGGAGAGCTTGTCAAAAGTTATCAGGCTGCTAAACAGAGGCACGGAACAGGACAAAGTTATGGTACACTGCTTTGAAAAGAGATTTAAAAAAATAAATAAAATAAACTCACACTGTAGATAAGTTCCCAGCTCAAATTTCAGGAAATCAAGTTCACATCCACTAAGTATTTAGACCCTTTACTCAGTACTGTTGAAGCATCGTTGGTAGCAATTGCAACCTCTGTCTTTTTGGGTAAGACACGTCAAGCTTGGCACACCTGGATAGCTAGAATTTCTGCTATTTTATTGTTTTTGAAAATATATCGAGTTTTCATAAAAATAAAACAAAATTTTACACAATACAGCCTCTGGGTATACCCCAGCTGAGGTAACAACCATTAAAACAATCCTATACATTTATACTAATCTATAGAACTTCTATAAGATGACCACATCGGGAGGCGCTGCTGAGGTTGAGGATAACGCCTTTAGGAAAACCTTGAGATAATGGCAATTAGGTCTTCACTGCTACAAGACTTAGCTGAAGTAGACATATCGACGGGAACAATGCCTATTGTGTTGCGTTTGTGATGTCTGATTCTAACCTTACGTGCCAAATCCTCCCAAGCTCAGTTTGGATGGAGATCATAGGTGGACAGTCATTTTCAGGTCTCACCAGAGATGTACAATAGGGTTCAAATCAAGGCCACTCTAGGACTATTACAGAGTTGTCCCTAAACCATTCCCGTGTTGCCTCACATACAGGGGTTCGTCCAAAGAAGTGGGGTTCTTTAAATAAGTGGCACTTCTGCTCTTGTGCTTCAGCGATTTGCACAAAGCAATCCACAGCAGACAGCAGGTGACCTCATTTCCAAATTGTCTCACCTTCCTCTTTGAAACATGCACTCTTTACCTCTCCTCCTATTCACAACTGCAGCCTCTCCTCAAACTCACTTTTCTTCTTCTCTCCACCCCACAATCTGGACATATCGCGATCACTTCTCCCCTCTCCCTACTAACGCACTCATCACCTTTTTCTAACTCTAAGCCCACTTGCTAACAAACCCCCCCAGGGTACTGAAGCATGTCCCCTCATACAAATCGTATTCTCATATTACCTCCCTTACTTTTCTGCTTCTCCTAACCGCTGGAGATATTTCCCCTAACCCTGGGCCTCCCTTATTTAACTGTACCCATCGCCCTACACCCTCTGGCAGTATTCGCAATCTAGTCTCCGTTCCTCTTCTTCCCAACGCCAGCCTGCACCTCTCCTGTGCCCTCTGGAACGCTCGCTCTGTCTGCAACAAACTCACCGCTGTTCATGACCTGTCACCAATTCCTTTTATCTACTTGCTCTCACCGAAACCTGGCTGCACGAATTGGATACCCCTTCTGCTTCCCTCTCCCAGGGTGGCCTTTACTGGACTCACTCCCCTAAGCCTAATGGACGCAAGGGAGGTGGAGTGGGATTCCTCTTATCCTCCCAAAGCACCTTCCAGGTTATTCACTCCCCTCCCTCCCTTTCCCTCTCATCATTTGAAGCTCACTGTATACGTCTATCCTCTCCTACTTCCCTAAGAATTGCTGTGATCTACCGCCCCCCTGCACCATTATCAACTTTCATTGATGAGTTCTCTGCCTGGCTACCCTACTTTCTGTCTTCAGAAATTCTCCTGCTATTTCTAAACTTCTAAAGCCCCAAACACACGATCGAAAAGTCAGGCGGACTAAGATTGTAGTTTTGCACATCAATCTGTCCGCCAGACTCGCATTTCAGCGGACAATCCAGCTGTGTGTGTGCGCTAGTCCGCTGTACTTGAAATTAACAGACTTTTCCCGCTTGGAGAAAAGTCTGCTCATTTGAGCGCGGCTCCAGGTAGCCGGGACCAGCGAAGAAGGCGTCGCTGGTCCAGGAACCTGGTATGGACTTAAAGGGAATCCCTACACCGAAAAAACGGTGTGGGGGTCGCCACCAGGCCCATACAAGACCCTTATCTGAGCACGCTACCCGGCCGGCCAGGAAAGGGGGGTGGGGACGAGCGAGCGCCCCCTCCTGAGCCATACCAGGCCGCGTGCCCACAACATTAGGGGAGTGCCTTGGGGAAGGGGGGCCATGCCCCCCCACAGCACGTTGTCCCCATGTTGATGAGGACAAATGGCCTCTCCGACAACCCTGGCCATTGGCTGTCGGGGTCCGCGGCCCCCCACCCTATGAATGAGTATGGGGTACAATGTACCCCTACCCATTCACCCTTAAAAAAAATAAAAATAAAAAAAAAAGTAAAAAAAAACACAACACACAAGGGTTAAAATAGTTTATTGCACAGCTCCGGGGGTCTTCTTGCTGGACTCCTTTGCTATCTTCTGCTAGCTCTTTTACTAGTGGAGGAGCCCAGCTTTCTTCTGCGCCACCGCCCTCTTCTTCCAATTTCGGGGGTCTTGCCCCCCTCTTCGGTTCTTCTTGCCGGTCTTCGGTCGCCGCTGTCTTCTGGCCTTCTGTTCTTCTCTTCTCTTTAGCTTTTGCCTCATCGCTATCTCTGGTCACAATAACAGGGACGTGGCGTGCGGCGACTTATATAGGATCGCAATAAACTATTTCAATCCTTGTGTGTTGTGTTTTTTTTTTTTTTTTCACAGGTGAATGGGTAGGGGTACATTGTACCCCATACTCACATAAGGGGGCTCCCGGATTCCGATAAGTCCCCCACCCGCAGACCCCGACAACCAACGGCCAGGGGTGCCAGGAAGAGGCCCTTGTCCTCATCAACATGGGGACAAGGTGCTTTGGGGTGGGGGGGGTGCGCAGCCCCCCCTTCCCCAAGGCACCCCCCCCCCATGTTAAGGGGCACGCGGCCTGGTACGGCTCAGGAGGGGGGGCGCTCACTCGTCCCCACCCCCTTTCCTGGCCGGCCAGGTAGCGTGCTCGGATAAGGGTCTTATATGGACCTGGGGGGGAAACCCCCACACCGTTTTTTCGGCATAGGGATTCCCCTTTAAGTCCATACCAGGTGACAGGGCCAGCGACGCCTCCTTCGCTGGTCCCGGCTACTTGGAGCAGCGCTTAAAATGAACGGACTTTCCTCCGTGTGTGTGGGCAAGTCCATTCATTTCAAAAGTATGGCGGATAGTCCTGCGATACGGCGGATAGTCCGGCGGACTAAGGGTCGGACCAAGTCCGCCGGATAGTCTGATACGTGTGGACGCGGCATGAGTATAACCTCTTCATTTGACCTGAAGCAATGGGTACAGGCTTCTACTCACTGATGCCAACACCCTTGACCTTGCATTCTCCTACCTTTGCACTCCATGCAACTTCTCAAATAATCCTTTTCCTCTCTCTGACCATCACTTTATTCGTTTCTCTCTCTCTCCCTGTCTTCCAACACCTTTCCCTCCAATCGCCTAACCATCACCCGTAGAGACTGTCGCAACTTCAACTCTTCTCTCCTCTATTCTGCTGCTGACCACCTCTATGACAAAACCTCCCCCTGTCCTGCCCCAACCAAGCGACTTCCATCTACAATAAAGCCCTGTCCTCCACCCTGGACAAGCTTGACCCCTCACTACATGCAGAATCAGGCTTGGACCCCTACAACCCTGGCAAACTGATGACACTAGAATTCTCAAAAAACGTAGTCGCGCTCAAGTGTCTGTGGCACAAAACCAAGTCTCTCAAAGATTTAACCAATACAAATATGCCCTCCAAAAATACTACTTCCTCCACACTGCCAAGCAGATCTATTTTTAAGGGGACTGGACGAGAAGGTGTAAAGAGTTGTAACTTTTCTCTACCTTCAACTCTCTACTTCGTCCTCCACCCACTGACTCACTCACTGCCCAGGAGATAGCTAATCACTTCAAAAACAAGATTGATACAATCCGTGATGAAATCTCCACTCTACAGGTATCTCCCCCAGTTAAGACCCCATTAGAACAGGTACTCTCAACAATCCCCTTATGCAAAACTGCTACTACAGACGAAGTTGCTAAACTCCTTTCTAATGCCCACCTAACCACCTGCCCCCTGGATCCTATTCCCTCTCAAACACTACAGTTGCCATCTGACTATCCTACACACTCTAACACATTTTCAATCTCTCCCTCACCTCTGGCATTTTCCCCAATGCTCTAAAACATGCACTGGTGGTCACCCCCATACTTAAAAAGCCGTCCTCGGACCCTACCAATCTTAACAACCTACGCCCTATCTCCTTGCTCCCCTTTTCCTCTAAACTCCTTGAATGCCTGGTTTACAACCAACTGAGTGACTACCTCAATAAAAATAACCTTCTTGATCCCCTTCAATCTGGATTTCACCTTCAACACTCCATAGAAACTGCTCTTTTAAAACTCACAAATGAGCTACTAACGGCAAAAAACACCACACACTATTCTGTACTCCTACTTCAGGACCTTTCAGCTGCCTTTGACACGGCTGACCACCCCCTCAAAAAAAAAAAAAAAAAAAAAAAAAAAAAAACAACACACCACACAAACACTTCCCAGTCTCCATGACTGTGCTTTTCAGAGGCTCTCATCCTACCTATCCCAACGCAACCTTCAGTGTTACTTAAAATTATACTTCCTCCACTCCTCTTCCCGTCTCTGTAGTAGCCCCACAAGGTTCTGTTCTTGGACCTCTTATTTTCAATCTACACCGCTTCCCTGGGTCAGCTGATAGCCTCTCACGGCTTTCAATATTTCTACGCAACAGACAAATCTATCTCTCCACCCCTCAACTTAATACATCTCCTGATGCATCACTAACTTAGCAACAGACATATCTGTATGGATGTCACACCACTTCCTCAAACTCAACTTGTCCAAAACCAAACTTATTAAAAAAAAAAAAAAATTAAATTTTTTTTTTTTATTTGTACTTTTGGGGTGAGCAGCACCTTTCCACCACTCTGTGTCCCTCGTTTGCTAAACCGAACTTACATCTCCTCCCCCACTTGCCTCTTCACCGGACTTCTCTCTCAAGAGCAATGGCACAACCATCCACCCATCCCCACATGTCAGCGTGCTAGGTGTTATCCTGGACTCTGAACTCTCCTTTCGGCCCCACATACACTTTCCAAAGCTTGCCGCCTCAACCTCCAAAACATCTCTAAACTATGTCCCTTTCTAACAAATGAAACAAAGCTCCTGATTCACTCCCTGGTTATCGCTCACCTTGACTACTGCAACTCACTCCTCATTGGCTTACCTTTAAATAGGCAATCCCCCTTCAATCCATCATGAATGCTGCTGCCAGACTCATCCACCTTACAAACCGCAGTGTCTGCTACCCCTCTCTGCCAATACCTCCATTGGCTGCCACTTGCCCAACAAAATAAATTTTAAAAACTAACACTTACAAAGCCCTCCACAATTCTGCCCCCAGCTACATCACTAGCCTAGTCTCAAAATAGCAACCTAAAAGCCCTCTTCGTTCCTCCCAAAACCTCCTGCTCTCAAGCTCCCTCACCACCTCCTCCCATATCCGCCTCCAGGACTTCTCCAGAGCCTCAACCATCCTCTGGAATTCCCTACCCCAATCTGTCAGAATGTCTCCAAATGTATCCACTTTTAGGCGATCCCTGAAAACTTTCCTCTTCAGAGAAGCCTATCCTGCCTCCATCTAACAACTACACTATTTTCTCCATTAGCTCATTCCCCACAACCATTACCCTTTTGTATAACTTAGCCCTCCCTCCTAGATTGTAAGCTCTAACGAGCAGGGCCCTCTGATTGCCCATCTTGATTTGTATTGTAATATCCGCCCTAATGTTGTAAAGCGCTGTGTTACTGGTTGACGGTATATAAATCCTGTATAATAATAATAATAATGGCCACTCTAGGACTATCACAGAGTTGTCCCTAAACCACTCCTGTGTTGCCTTGGCTGTGCACTAAGGATCGTCATGTTGGATGGTGAACCTTTGGCCCGGACTGAGGTTGTGAGCGCTGTGGAACAGGTTTTCATTGAGCATAGCTTTGTACTTTGCAACATTGAGCTTTCTCTCAAACCTGGCCAGTTCCACAGAACCTGGTGCTAAAAAAACACCCCCACAGCATGATGCTGCCACCATGCTTCACTGTTGGGCAGGTGATTAACTGTGCCTGGTTTCCTTCAGACATAAGGTTTAGAATTGAGACAAAACAGTTCAATCTTAATTTCAAACCTGAGAATCTTATCCCTCAGTACTTCAGGTGCTTTTATGCAAATTCTCATGTGTTTTGCACTCAAGAGAGAATCCTGTCTAGCCACTCTGCAACAAATTCAGATTTTTAGAGGGCTGTAGCGATGGTTGTCTTTCTGGAACTTTGTCCCATCTAGAGCTCAGAGTGACTGACTATCAGGTTCTTAGTCACCCCTTTTACAAAGGCCCTTATCCCCTGATACATTTTGGCCAGACAACCAACTCTTGGAAATGGCTATGCCAAACTTCTCACATTTGAGAATTATGGAGGCCACAGTGCTCTCGGGGACCTAAAGTGTAGAATAAAAAAAAATAAAATAAAATTGTACCCTACCCTAGATCTATGCCTTGCAATAATCATGTCTCTGGCAGCCAGTTTTTAACCTCATGGTTCTTGCTGATAAAGTATGCATTGTTAACTGTGAAACCTTGTATAGAGCAGTGTCAGCCTTTCCAAATTATTTCCAATCAATTTACCACAGGTGGACTCTAATCAACATGTAGAAACATCTCAGCAACGATTAAGAGAAATTGGAGGCACCCGAGCTAAATTTCAAATGTTGCAAAAGGTCTGAATACTTATACTAGTATGAGAATTCAGTTTTCCCCCTTTCCTACATTTGCAAGCATTTCTAAAATTCTGGTTTCACTTTGTCTTTATGCGGTAGAGTGTGTAGATTAAAAGGAGGAGAGTAAAAGTGAAATAAAATAAAAATAAAACTAGTATCAGGCTGCAGCATTACATTTTAAAAGTAAAGTTTTGAACAGGTCACAATTTTTCTACAAAAAGGTTTCTAAAAAGGTGCCATTGACATGAAATCTTCACCACATAGTTAACCACTTCGCGCCAACGCTATAGCCAAAAGACTGCCAAGGAGGGCATCCCTGGATGTTGTCCTTTTTACTTGCCCTCTGCGCGCCGCCATGGGCACGCATCGGGGAAGTTCTGTGTTGGCCGTGTTCCTTGGACACAGCCAATCACAGATCGTGCTAAATGGCCAATCACAGCGGGCATTTAGCACTCGATCGGCGTGTCCACAGAGAGGTGATCTCATATGTGAACATATGAGATAATCTCTCATCGCCGGCTCTCCCTCCTCACACAGAGACAGCGTGTGAGGAGGGAGAGATGAACGGCTGCAGCTGCAGCGTCAGTGAAAAGTAATTAACACACATAGCCCCACCTGTCCCCAGTGCCACGTATTAGTGCCATCTGCCATCAGTGCCATCTGCCATCAGTGCCATCTCCCATCAGTGCCATCTCCCATCAGTGCCATCTCCCATCAGTGCCAGGTATCAGTGCCATCTCCCATCAGTGCCAGGTATCAGTGCCATCTCCCATCAGTGCCAGGTATCAGTGCCATCTCCCATCAGTGCCAGGTATCAGTGCGACGTGTCATTGTCCTGGTGCCCCAGGGCCTTCAAAAGTGTAATAGGTAGTGTTAGAAAAGTTTTAAATGTTTATTGTGTGACTATTTGAAAAACAATATTCCTGAGACTGGATTTTTAAAATGACTTCTGAGCACGTTGTTGTATTAACTTGCTGTATTGTTTTGTCTTAACTACCGTATATACTCGAGTATAGGCCGACCCGAATATAAGCCGAGGCCCCCAATTTACCCCCAAAAAAACTGGCAAACTTATTGACTCGTGTATAAGCCGAGGGTGAGACATGCCTGTCCATCCCTGTGTGTGTGTCCGTCCATCCCTGTGTGTCCGTCCATCCCTGTGTGTCCGTCCATCCCTGTGTGTCCGTCCATCCATCCCTGTGTGTGTGTGTGTCCATCCATCCATCCATCCCTGTGTGTGTGTGTCTCCATCCATCCATCCATCCCTGTGTGTGTGTGTCTCCATCCATCCATCCATCCCTGTGTGTGTGTGTCTCCATCCATCCATCCATCCCTGTGTGTGTCTCCATCCATGTGTGTGTGTGTGTGTGTGTGTGTGTGTGTGTGTGTGTGTGTGTGTGTGTGTGTGTGTGTGTGTGTGTGTGTGTGTCCAGCCTACCTTTGTCCCGAGCCTCCGTCCCGTGCCTTGCCTCCTTGCCTCCGTCCCGTGCCTTGCCTCCTTGCATCCTTGCATCCGTCCCATGTCGTGCCTTGCCTTGCCTTGCCCCCGTCCCGTCCCGTCCCGTGCCGTCCCGTGCCCTCTTCGCCGGCGGCCATTGTAAAGTTCAAAAGCTGCGCCGCCGCCTTCGCCTGTGATAGGCGGAACACTGAATTTCCCAGCAGCCTGTGTTCCGCCTATCACAGACGTCGTATCATCCTCGTCCGTAGTACGAGGATGATACGATGTCCGTGATAGGCGGAACACAGGCTGCTGGGAAATTCAGTGTTCCGCCTATCACAGGCGAAGGCGGAGCCGGAGGCGCGGCTTTTGAATAGAATGGCCGCTGTCTGTCTGCTCGACACGCTGATCGAGCGGGCAGACAGCGATGACTCGAGTATAAGCCGAGGGGGGCACTTTCAGCCTCAAAAAAGAGGCTGAAAATCTCGGCTTATACTCGAGTATATACGGTAACTCTATAGTAAGTTGTAGGATGATTATGCATAACTATATATGATAGCATAAAATTGTACAGGAAACCTCGATAGCCAAAATAAAGTACTAGTCTGTACCAGACACACTTTTTCCTCAGCCAATAGAAGTATAGAGGTGGTATTCTTGTAGGGTATGAGGAGGGGGGAGACACATTCTTTTGTGAGACTCTTACTGCAGCTTTTGTCCTGTAAGCATGTCTCCCTTTTGTGGGCCACATCAGAAAAAAAAATTGTCTTCTCAATACATATGGAGTTTTGACTGATCACACGAGAAGATTGCTAACATTTTTGGTCCTTCGCAGCCGTAAACAACATGTTGGTTTTCAGATCAGACGGCACCGACAAAACTTAGGTGAGTATTGGACTTTGGAGCTCACTGAAAATAACAGTCCCCCCAATCAATGTTATTGGTGAAACAGGGGCAGGGGCCTAAGATCTGAATTCCACTGTCGGTTTCCAAACTTAGTGTGATGCAGTCCAGGTGTTTGAGAGGCAAGATCATTTAAATTATTCTTAATTCTTTCTAAGGGTCTTTTCTTCTCTCTTTGATTCTGGTTTAATGTGTTGTAATTGCAGACATTGGTATTGATCGTATAATATCTAGATGATCCAGTGCTCGTAGACAGACACTTGGGAACTTTGTCTAAGGTAAAAAATTACGTCGCCCGCTATCCGGACAGATAACAAAAAGATTTGAGGTATACCGAACGTCAGAGGTTAATTGACGCTGTCGGAGGTTGAATGCCCGACTACTTAAGCGCTGTTTAGTTAAGTGATCTAAAAAGATCGCAAGGCTAACTTTCTTCTGTGTGTTTACTTTATCTTTGCTCATGTTTAACCTTTTTTGATTCTCTCTATAGTGTGGGGAGAGCTGATATTTTTACTCTTGTATTCCTATTGTTCCCGTGGATCGGGTACAACAGCCTTTGTTCTTTTACATGTTTTGTGCTGTGTATTCCTAATGTGCCTTTAGAAGGAGATAAGAAATCAATTCTTCACGTTCTCATGATCTGTGTGTATGTAAAAAAAAAAAAAAAAAAAAAAAAAAAAAGAACTCACTGAACTCACTCTCCCCCTCCCCCTATGTAAGCAGTGAGATCTGTGCTTTAAATTCCCGTCTGAACATTCATATCTGTAAAAAATAATCCTTGACCAACTATGACAATAAAAAAGGGTTATATTGTAAATATTGAAACATAGCATAAAAGAAAAAGAAAAAGAAAAAAAAAAAGGTACACCGATAACACCAGGTTGCTTTATTATTTTAGCATGCCATGGTGTTACAGGAAGCAAGTGGCAGAAACTGTTGATGGGAGACATGAAGGTGGATTGCACTGTGGAGTGAATAGAATGTTGTAGAATTATTATCAGGTAGCTTGATGAATGTGAGAAAAGAAAAGGCTGAGAATGTTTTCATTACTATGATGGTCAAGAAGCTGTTTCTCGGAAACAAGAAAATGCAGATTGCCTGACAGAGGTTAATTTGTGCATCTGTGGAAATAATAGGACTTTTGGTGGGAAAGAAAGTCTGAATAATAGTCTTAAAGTAAATATTTATATTGGATGAGTTATTTTTAGAATTCACAGATTTTCAACTGTGAAGTGTTAATGATACAATGCTGTTTATATTTGGGTACATTTATAAAGTCAAAAGGCTAAGTTCTAAATCAGAATACTAAATATTAATTAAAAATAAAGTTCTGTTTGGGACCCTGTGGATTTCACTTGGGACCAGAGAATAAGGGGAACAATACCAAAAGGGGGTTCTTAAAGTTTTCTTAAATTTTGCTAAAATTTTGGGGTCTGAGGAAATATATTCAGAGGTGTGTGTGTGTGTGCGTGCAATATATGTATTTGAATAAATGAAAAAATATTGTTTTTAACAACTCCAAGGTAAGGAAGGCGTTTGGTAGTTTGATCTGTGATCCTGTGCTCATTCATGTTAGATAAAGAGTATCCATTTTCCCAGCCCCAATTTGAGTGCAGATATGACACCCCCCACCCCCTACACAACTGAAGAATGAGGTGCGTTCCTTTCTATGTGGTGGGTGTCTACTGATGACATGAATGAGTACAAAATTGAACCTTTAGGACAGGGCTCGACAAAACCCGGGCGTCAGGTCGCATTGGCGACTAGAATTAGAGACTGGCGCCTGGGGCAGCACAGCT
The DNA here is from genome assembly GCF_037356315.1 of Lithobates pipiens. Taxonomy (NCBI): domain Eukaryota; kingdom Metazoa; phylum Chordata; class Amphibia; order Anura; family Ranidae; genus Lithobates; species Lithobates pipiens. The sequence continues at coordinate 144,093,559 of NW_027507785.1, forward strand.
GGGGGTATCCTGTCTCCGTGGACCCCCCCAGCGTGATTGTGTTGGGCCGCGCCGCCAGCGGCCGGTAATTGAGCCCCCGGCTTTGAGGCCTTCTGTGATGCTATTCCCTTCTGTGATCCTATTCCTTCTGGAATCTGGCGCCCTCTTGTGGTGGCCGTTGGAATTACAACCATTAATGCCAATGGATCTCCTTCCATTTACTTAGAACACCTAAACATTACATATACATACATACATACACACTTTTTTTTTTCTTTTTTATTCTAACACCCTAGAGAGTAAAATGGTGGTCGTTGCAATAAGGTCTGTCACACCATATTTGCACAGCGTACTTACAAGCGCACTATTTTTGGGGAAAAAATAATTTAATAAAAAAAAATAGGACAACAGTAAAGTTAGCCCAATTTTTTTTTATATTGTGAAAGATAATGTTACGCCGAGTAAATTGATACCCAACATGTCATGCTTCAAAATTGCGCCCGCTCATGGAATGGCGACAAACTTTTACCCTTTAAAATCTCCATAGGCGACGTTTAAAAAATTCTACAGGTTGCACGTTTTGAGTTACAGAGAAGGTCTAGGGCTAGAATTATTGCTCTTACTCTACCGATCGCAGCGATACCTCACATGTGGTTTGAACATTGCTTTCATATATGCGTTCGCTTCTGCACGCAAGCTTGGCGGGACAGGGCGCATTTAAACAAAAAATTTTTTTTTCTTATTTTAACTTTTATTTTTATTTTTTTTCACTGTTCTTTTAAAAAAAAAAAAAGTGTGTCACTTTTATTCCAATTACTGCCCCATTGGTACAGGCAATACATGGGAGCCCAATGGCCCGCCAGGATGCCATAAAATGAAGTGAGGAAACAGACGGCTTTTACTGACATAAAACAAGTCCTTTCTAGTTCATCAGTACTAGCCTTACCAACCAATGATAAACCTTTCCAACAAACAGTAGACTTCGAGGGAAGGTCACATGACATTAGTACTTACACAGTCATATGGCGGGCACCAGAGGCCGATTGCTTACTACTCTACAAAATTAAACAGTGCAACTAGAGCACTTCCACCGTGTGAACAAGCACTGGTAGCTTCAGTGGTGTAGTGGTTAGCACTCTCACCTAGCAGTAAAAAGGGTCGCTGGTTTGAATCCCAACCATGACACTACCTGCCTGGAGTTAGCGTGTTCTCCCTGTGCCTGCGTGGGTTTCCTCCGGGTGCTCTGCTTTCTTCCCGCACTCCGGGGACATGCAGGGGGGTTGATTGGCTTCTGTCCCAGGTTAGCCCTGGTATATGAATGGGGACTTTGGATTGTTGGATCCTTGAGGGTAGAGACCAATGTGAGTGTGCAATGTACAGGGGTAGGGGGTAGACACTCACTCAGGCTTAACTGGATGGACTGGTGTCTTTATTCAACCTTACTAACTATGAAAGTTACCACATGCAGTGTCTATTATCCTGTTACAACAAAAGATATCACATTTGAGCCCAGCACGACACCTTTCCTGTATGACAATACACTTGACACAACCTCACTTAACAATACAGAGGTGTACTACATTAAACCCATCCACACTACTACCACTTCCTACTGATGGTCATAAAACATGACTGCGCTGCTGCCATCACTGAAAAGGTACTGCCACAAAGTTATCTGAAAGATATACCATTATCTAACCCTGACATGACACTTTTTGTTGATAGTTCTAGTAAGAAAAATCCAGATGGCACAAATGCAGCTGGATATGTAGTAGTGACACAGGATGAGATTTTGAAAGCTGGGCCACTACCAAAACATTATTCAGCACAAGTTTCAGAACTTGTAGCACTGACAAGAGCATGCATACTATCAGAAGGAAAATCCGTAACCATTTACACTGACAGTCAATATGCCTTTTCAATAGTACATGTTTTTGCACAACAATGGAAAAATGGGGATGGTCACCTCCAGTGGTAAACCAATTTCACACCCAGACTTCATTCTAGAATTCCTAGATGCAATACAGTTACCAAAGGAGTTTTGTAATCTGCAAATGTCAAGCGCTCACAAAATATACAGACCCCATCATAAAGGGAAATAAAAGGGCAGATGAGGCAGCCAAAATAGCGGTACAAGAAACGCAAATAATGACAGAACGAGAAATCCATAGATAAAGATCATACAGTCCTTACTGATATGCAGCAGTATTGACACATGGAGTAACTCATGTGTCAAACAGGGGGATGATGGAGATGTTTATTTAAGGTATGTACAGTCTATGGCTTCACTAACTACAAAAAAAAACTTTTTGCTCTCAATGCATTATATGTTCAAGATACAATGCTCAGGGAGACATAATACCACAGAAAAGGAAGTTCCCCATACAGCAATATTCATTCATACACATTTGCATGGATTTTATTGAATTACACAAATGTTAAAAGGAAGAAATATTGTTTGGTAATCAGGCACCCTGACCAAATGGGTGGAGATATTCCCGACAGGAAGTGCAGATGCACAGACAATTATAATGGACCTCATTTTTTAATAAAAAATATACATTTGGGGCGTGGCTTGGACATGGCCGTGTGAGGAAGCAGGATTCCAGAGCTCCTCAAACACCGCAGCTACATTAGCCTGTTCCGGCGGCCACATCGCCCCGCAATAAGCCTCACTGGCATGTCCAAGCGCCGGAGGGCCTCCTCCAGACATCGGAGCACCCCGCAGCCTGGAAGCGGCTCCATAGGGGCATATTTTGGCAGCGAAGGCGGCCAGCACGAGTCTCCCAAGATGGTGACCGGGAAGGGACGTGGAGCGAACGCTATGGCGGAGGCATGTGTACAGCCACAGTTGGCCAGGTCGCCTATTCAGACGCCGCAGCTGGTAAGAGATACCGCTCCTCCTGACTCCCCTGGCTCCTCAGCCTCCCTAGATCAGGGCTCTGAAGCCTCAGCACTGATGGGTGACAGGGACTTGAAGCAGCATATCTGGTCTCTCCCCACAAGAGAGGACCTGGATCGCTTTGCCACTAGAGTTGAGAAGGCCTTTAAGCAGGACATAGAGCAGCTGAAGGAAGACACAACTCAGTTGGGGAATAGGCTGGAAACTCTTGAACAGACAGTGGAGGAAGCGTTGCCAGTGATTGCACAATTAAGGGACAAGTGCGCAGCTCAGGACCAACAGATAGAAGCACTGATCTCACAAATTGATGATTATGAGAACCGCAGCCACAGGTCCAACATCCGCATACGGGGGTTGCCGGAGGCAACGGGAGCTAGGGACATAGTCCCTACCTTGCAAGGCATCTTTAACCACTTGCTTACTGGGCACTTAAACCCCCCTCAGTCCCAGACCAATTTTCAGCTTTCAGCGCTGATGCACTGTGAATGACAAATTGCGCGGGCATACAACACTGTACCCAAATGAAATTTTTATCATTTTTTTCCCCACAAATAGAGCTTTCTTTTGGTGGTATTTAGTTACAGCTCAGAGTTTTATTTTTTGCTAAACAAACAAAAAAAGATGCCAAAAAAAAAAATCATGTTTAATAGTTTGTTATAAAATTTTGCAAACGGGTCATTTTTCGCCTTCATTGAAGTGCGCTGATTAGGCGGCACTGATAGGCTGCACTGGTGGGCACTGGTGGGCTGCACTGGGGGGCACTGATGGGCTGCACTGGGGGGCACTGATGGGCTGCACTGGGGGGCACTGATAGGCATAGTTAAGGCGGCACTAATAGGCACAGATAAGGCGGCACTGATGGGCAAAGATGGGCACGGATGGGTGGCACGGATGGGCACTGATGGGCGGCACTGCTGGGCACTGGTAGATGACACTGATGGGCACGGATGTGGCACTGGAGTGCAGCACCTTTGAGGCAGATTGTGGGCACTGCTGGGTTGCACTGCTGGGTGGCACTGTGGGCACTGCTGGGTAGAACTGATGGGGAGCACTTACTTTTAATACATGTGGCACTGCAGGGGGCAGGTGGGCACTGGCAGGGGGCAGGTGGGCACTAGCAGGGCTGGCCGTGATCGGCTTTTTTTTTTCTCCTCTCGCTGACAGGAATAATAGCCGATTACCGGCTCCGTTATATCACATGATCAGCTGTCATTGGCTGACAGATGATCATGTGATAAGGGGTCGGGATCGACCCCTTGCACGGATCGGTGATCAGGCGAGTCTCGTGGACTCGCCGATCACAGGGCGCGCAGGCCGCTCGTGCACGGGACGACGTCAAAAGACGTAGTACCGGAAAAGGAGATCCGCGCTGTAGCCGTCATTTGGCTATAGCGCGGATCTCAAGTGGTTAAAGAGCTTCTGGGCCTCCCCCCCTGCAACCGTGGAAATTGACAGGGCTCACAGGGCCCTTCGCCCCCCGTCACAAGATGTCGATACCCCCGGGATATCATTTGCATAAATACACGGTGAAGGACCAAATAATTCAACTTATGCGCAAACGTCCCTATTTTGACTTTGATGGCGCACGTTTATTATTTTATCAAGAACTGTCCCGGCGCACTTTGATGCAGCGCAGGGCACTACACCCTCTCTTGGACTCCCTCGGCACAGCAGGTATTACTTATAGATGGGGGATCCCCTTTAGCCTCCACGCTGAAAGAGATGGGAAGTCTGCCACTTTGCGTTCTAAGGACGACCTGCAGCGTTTCCTGATGCAACTAAATCTAGACCCCGTGGATTTTCCTGATTGGAGGCTCTCCACGAACAGACAGACAGTGCAAGCTCCCCCACACCATGGCAGCAGGCCCGACCCAACCGACATCCAAGGAACCGCAAGCGCTCATCCTCGACGACTGCGAGGCAGGAGCCCATAGCAGGGAATTAAGGGTGCCCCACTTGCTGCTACTTTCTTCAAGCTGTCCCTCGGATGACCTTAGACCAAGCGCCCACAGCCTACAGTAGAGCTACCGACAGTACACGCAAAAATGGAGACGTGTGCCTTATCTGCCTAGTCTGCAGCTCCTCTACTTTTCAGTATTGTTTTTCAGTTTTACTTTTCCTTTTCTTTTTCCTTTTTTTTTTTTTGGGGTGTTGACAGCACTTTTTTGCAGAGTTTGCACGGCGCAAGGCCGAAGCAACTGCCGTGAGAGATTACAGCCATTATTGTGTTCAACGGTTTTATGGCACATCAGTGACTTAAGGGCTTTTTTCTCCCCGGACACTTACAGCGTTAATAGTTGTGAGGGGGGCGGGGATTTCCGAGTAATACATGTCCAGCTACGTTCCCCACGTAGGACTACCCGTATTGGGTATTAGCCCAGGATTGGGTGCTTTCTGCTCCCCTGTATGGGGGGGGGGGGGGGGGGGGGGGGGGGGGGGCGACGGACGCCCGGCAAACAGTTTTTGGTACACCTGTGCTGCAACTTTGTGGCGCCAGTGGGCCTAGATCACAGGATGTTATTTGTTCTCTATGATGTGCTAACGTTCTTTTTCCTTTCTCCTATTTTCTTTTCTCTGTTTTTTGTTTTTAGTGTCCCCATCCTCCTCCAGCCCCACCTTCTTGCCTCCCTTCTTCCCAGCCTACCTTGCTGTTTCCTGATAGGCTGGAGCTCCTGGAATCTTGTCTCACCGGACACCACAGGACTAGGAAGGTCGTCTGGACGGAACCCGCAGACACAACATGGCTACGGTTAAGGTAGTGTCCTATAACGTGCGGGCTATGTGCTCCCCTAACAAGCGAAATAGGCTATGGTTAGAACTGAAACGCCTGGGGGCACAAGTGGTGTTTTTACAGGAGACCCACTTTACCGATACCTCTCTCTCCCTAAATTGCCCACACACCTATTCTCGCAATGGTTCCTGTGTAACTCGCCTACGCCCAAATCCAAGGGCACGGCCATAGCCATCCACAAAAATTGCCCGTTTCAACCCCTGGAACATAGAGTGGACCCCCAGGGACACTGTTCCTGAAAGGCACCCTCCTAGGACAGACGTATATGTTTGCTACGATCTACGCCCCTAACACCCAACAACTTGCATTAATAGATCAAACCCTTTCTAAACTGGCGGACTTCAGAAAAGGTAGATTAATCCTGGGAGGGGACTTTAACATCAGCCCAGACCCCACACTTGACACCTCCGCAAATAGATTGTCACATTCCCATACCTTCCTGAGACATTTCCGTAGATCCCTCCAGGAATATACCCTGGTGGACTGCTGGAGAGCACTACATGCTTCTGACAGGGACTATAGCTACTACTCTGGAGTACACAAGGTATACACTAGAATAGATTTGTTACTAGTGGACCAGGACACCTTGGACTTTATTCTGGGAGCAACCATAGACCACATAACGATCTCAGATCATGCCCCGGTGACACTTACGGTTTCGCTGGCCCAGACCTCGACTAAAGCAAGGACGTGGAGACTGAATGAGAACTTGTTAGATGACCTGGGAGTGGTGACGGGGGTGCAGGAGACTGACACACTACTTCGCGGAGAACGACAATGGGGAGGTGACCGAGGGCATTCTCTGGGAGGGACATAAAGCGGTGGTGCGGGGCACCTTTATTGCACTGGGGGCTAAACTTAAGGAGAGACGGGCGCACTTTTTGAGGGTATTGCAGGAGCTACAACGCGCTGAGCTTGCGCATAAAAGAACGTCGGGCGCTGCAGAGCTCCGGCGCCTGACGGAACTCAAAAGATTTTTCTAAGCTGCTGGACAGGAAAATTAACCGGAAATTGCGCTATCTGGCCCACACTTACTACGAGCACGGCAACAAGTGCGGCAGGCTACTGGCCCAAGCGCTTCGTAAAAAGAGACTTCTGGCCCATGTCCATAAATTATGCTCTCCCACTGGGGAATCTATACAGCACACATCCAAGATAGCCTCCATGTTTCGCGATTATTATGCGAACTTATACAACTTAGACCTTGCCTCCTCTCCGGCAGACTTAGCCCTTAAGACGACGCGCATACAGTCAGACCTCTCAGCCATTGGGCTCCCCACCCTTGCTCCGGATCAGGTAACTGACTTAGAATGCCCAATCACCACAAGAGAAATCTTATCTACGATTAAATCCATGCCTACGGGTAAGAGCCCCGGCCATGATGGTTTTACCAGGGCCTACCATGTAAAATTCTTTGACAAACTGCACTACCTCCTATGTGCCCTCTTTAACTCCCTAGCTTCAGGTGGGATCCTGCCACAGGAGACTTCGTTGGCGCATATTACCGTGTTCCCGAAAGAGGGGAAAGACCCATCCCAACCGCAAAGCTACCGCCCAATATCCCTCCTGAACACAGACCTAAAAAAAAAAATCCAAAATGATCGCCAACCATCTGAAACCGCCATTACCGGAGTTGATCCATGCTGATCAAACAGGTTTTATAACGGGGCAAGAAGCTAGAGACAACTCTAATCGAGCTGTACAGCTTATCCATTGGGTGCGTACACGCGATCGGATGCCTCCATACCTGGTTCTGTCTACAGATGCGGAGAATGCATTCGATCGCGTGGATTGGGATTTCCTGAACGCAGTGCTTCGGGGCACGGGGCTGGGCCCACGCATGTTGCGATGGATCTCGGCTCTTTATGCGTCTTCCACCGCCCGGGTCAAGGTCAATGGGGGCCTCTGCTCACCGTTCCCTATCCGTAACGGCACGAGACAGGGTTGCCCGCTCTCACCCCTCCTATTTGCACAGGTATTGGAACCATTACTGCAGAGGGTCAGAGACAATCCCAGTGTCAAAGGGGTGTTGGCAGGCTCCTTAGAGCACAAACTCTCTGCTTATGGGGACGATATGTTGTTTCATGTGGTGGACCCTCTGGTCTCGTTGCTGAATCTGATGGGTGAACTGCAGGCGTATGGAGAGGTGTCCAATTTTTGCATAAATTACTCCAAATCAGAGATATTGCCGATCACCGTTCCTCCGGCTCTGGGGGACACCTTGAAGGGCTAATTTACGTTCACGGGGGCGGCTCCCTCCTTGAGATATCTAGGTGTTAAGCTCACGGATAGTTCTGACTCCCTATATGCACACCATTATTTGCCACTGCTGCAGAAGATTTCTACATACTTATCCACATGGGACAAATCACTCTTTACCTGGGTGGGACGAACATTTTGAAAATGACAATATTATCCCGCATTCTGTTTCTCCTACAAATAATACCGATACACTTAGCACAGCGGTTTTTCTCAGACATACATAGCCTTTTTGTTAAATTCGTGTGGGGCGGGAAGAAGCCACGTCTGGCCATAGCAATGCTCCAACGCTCTAAGCTGAAAGGAGGCCTAGGAATACCCAACATACCCCAATACTACCAAGCGATCGCATTACAACGCATTCTAAATTGGAAGTTTCATACGCCACATAAGCTATGGGTCCCCCTGGAAAAGACAATGGCGGGCAGAAACTTGGCCTACGCACCCTGGGTCCCTGTAGGGGACAGAGGGCTCTCTAGGTGGGTTTCTCCATTTACAGTGCACTCCCTGGAAACGTGGGATAGGGTTAACACACGCCTTGCACTGGGCACCACAGTTATCCCCTCTGACACCCGTGTGTGCGTACCCGTGGTTCCCCCCTGGGGAACAGTTGGCCACGTTGAGTCCGTGGATAAGGGATGGAAAGGTCAGCCTAAACAGATTTGTAGAGGGAGGGGCGGTGGTACCGCTTTCTACTTTGAGGGAGCGGCGGTGGTACCGCTTTCTACTTTGAGGGAGCGATATGGTAGTTTCCCCTTTGATTTTTGGAGGCATCGCCAACTGGAGGCCTTCATATCCATGAGCCATAGACAAACACCACTTAGGACCATGTTGACAGATTTCAAGAACATAAGGGCTTCCGCAGAGCCACTGACAAGTGACCTTGGCGATGTATGGACTGTTAGAGTCGACCACACCTAATCCCAAGCCACACCACATTATAGACTGGGAAAAAGACATCCAACATGAATTCACGGGAGACCAGCTACATCATCTGTACCGCCTGACGCATACCAGCTCGATAGACTCTAAGGCCAAAGAAAATAACTAAGATTTTATCCAGGTGGTATAGGGTTCCCGTCACCTTGGCCAGAATCTTCCCAAACACTCCAGATGTGTGCTGGAGGGGATGTGGAATCAAAGGCACCTTCCTCCATATCTGGTGGGAGTGCCCTGTGCTAGTGCCATTCTGGACTATGGTCCGCAAACATGTGTCAGATAGTCTGGGTATAGATATCCCAGCCTTGCCTCAGCACTTCTTGCTCCACATACCCACTATGCCTCCATCTCAATATAAAAGGTGTGTACTCCCCCACCTCCTCAATGCAGCCAAATGCTTAATACCATTACATTGGAAGAGCTCGCAAATCCCAAGGGAGCGGGACTGGTTGGGGAAGGTGGGGGAGATAATGGAAGCAGAGAGTTGGCTGGCTACCTGCAGGAATACCAGGGAGAAATTTGAGCACACATGGGCACCTTGGAAGACCCATGTCCAGACCGCAAATGTGGTTACATCCAGTTTAGATATCGCGCTTCTTTCCCTAGCAGACCCTGAATTTGGGAGACTTGTCCAGGCGAACCTTCCTCCTCCAGACGCATCTTCTGCTGGTGAGTTGAATACTGAATCCGGTGAGACATGATTACACTCCATCTCCCACCCCCATCCCAACCTTCTTCTCTTTCTGTTCCCCCTTTGCTTCTTTACATACTCTAATGGTAGATGTTTGGTTTTGGTTGTTTTATTATGTTCTTCTTCCTCCTTTACGCTGGTGGTATTACTGGAGTGGTCGACGATTTCTGGACCGCTCCGGTTACTTCGAGTCCATCTTTGTTAACTATGAGGCAGGAGCCACTTGTAAAAGCTTTAATTAAGGCAGGGGGCAACCCACCCTCCTCCGGTATGGGGGAGGGGCCTGCGCATGGGGATCGAATGTCTGGGGCGGGAGGGGTGTTGCCCTGGGCTTATTGTGTGGAAGTGACTCTCTACCACCACGTATGCTTACCAGTAACTTGACTAGGAAGTATGTATACCCCCCCCCATGGACTACCACCCCCCTCACCCCTTTTTTTTCCCAATACTTCCCTTACGTATGTTGATTTCTTGTGTTGTACCTCTTTCTTTTTGTTTAATTTTTGAAAATTTCAATAAAATACAAAATTATATAAAAAAAAAATAAACAACATTTGACAGAAGTGATGAGAATTAAAGTGAAATACCATTGTGCCTATCATCCCCAATCAGCTGGATTGGTAGAAAGACATAATGGCATTCTAAAAAGCAAACTGAGAAAAGCTATGGAAGAAACAGGTAAAAATAATTGGATGCATTGCCTACTAGTAGCTGTGACCAGTATGTATATCCCACCCACAAAAGAAGCTTTAAGCCCATTTGGAATGATAAGGCCATATAAAAGATACCATTACAATCAAATGAAACACCTACTGAGCAGTCTGAGCACACACCAGCAGAATACATGTCTAGGTTATTAATACAAAGACGTACTAATGATTTTGGTTCTGTCCTAGAAGGTCCAATTTAAGAAGATTAAAAAGGTGCATGTGGGAGATTGGGGTCTCAATAAAAAGTAATAAGAAAAAAGCAGTGGTACTCCCCAAGGTGGGATGGTCCTTTCAAAGTCCTCTTAACTACCCCTACTGCGATAAAGATTGCAGAGAGGTCTACCTGGATTCACCAGTCCCTTTACAAAAAGGTTTTACAGGCAGAACAGGGCCAGATGGCTACAAGAGGTTCAGAAAATCTGGCTACAAAGGGGAGGTCTCACACAAGGTGGGACTTATCTCAAACCGGTTAAGTCTCCCTTCCCTTCCAACTCCCCTATCCTATCTGCTGGAACTCTGTAGCTGGTTAGGATGAAAGGGACAGTAATTATCCTTGGGTTACCGGTGACTCTAGGAGAGGCATCCATAAGAGGGGTTATACGTAATGGAAGAACAGAGGAACCTTTGGATTAGGAAAGAACAGGAAAAGCATTGAATCTAAAACTATATAGAGGGAATAACTAGCACGTTGTGGGGATACAACTGGGGCTAGAGGACTTCTATGGGCAGATAAATATATCTGCTGGTTCTGGAATAGGGCAGGATGTCAAGCATGGGATCAGGCCCTGTGGACTACAGCGCAGCAAGATTGGGGGTATAATCAACCAGGGGCTAATAAGAGTGGAATAAGGAGAGACTCATAATCACAAAAGCAGCCAACTCCCCCTGCACAAATAGTAAGAACTATAACCAACTATTAATAAAATTAAAGGAGCCGAGGAAGGAAGATCAGCGGTTGTATTCCATGGGAGTATGGGTGTCAGGAACAGACCCCTCAAGAACATTTTTCCTTGAGGTATTACCACCTAACAAAACTAGACAACAGGAAAAGGTTGACTCAGAAGGGAAAGAAGAGGGCCATACTAAAATAGAAGTTCTGAGTGAAACTATAAGATTTAATAACCTAACAGAAGATGCCATAGCTTTGGAGACGGGCTACCAAGAAAAAAAATGAGTGGTTAGAATGGTTGAGGTACACGGTTAAAAATCTAAAAAAAGGAAAACTGTTTAGTTTGTGCTGGAGCCAGACCACATTTAGCAACAGTTCCTTTTCCTCTAGATCACAATACAGATCCAGAAGGTTTAAAATGTATGTTGCAATTCTATAATAAGAGCTATAAACCTAAATCAAATTCTACCTGTCACACATTGAGTTTGTTGTTTCCCCCCAGTACAGAGACCTCAGATACCTCCAGCGGTTACCGCTTATCCGGGCAACTTTACTTGTTTTGCACTCCCAGGGAACTGTAGCGCGGTGGATCTTGGGTCACTACCTGATGACTACTGTGTGGAGAGGATTAACACGGACAACGGTGACTGGGTTGAACATGACATTCAGAAAGCTGATGTCTGGTGGATGTGTGGGGATAAACTGCGAGCTAGACTACCGGCCAATGCCCGAGGGGATGACGCTATGGTCCAGCTGGCTATGCCCCTGAGAATCCTGTCAGAATACCCGTGGACTAAGAGTCGCCAACAGTATCGGAGGGACACCTCTCCCATGGGGTCATTTGACCCTCAGAGCTACATAGTTGAGATTGGGGTTCCCCACGGGGTGCCAGATGAGTTTAAAGCTAGGAATCAGGTGACAGCTGGGTTTGAGTCTCTTCTCTGGTGGGGGACTATAAATAAAAATGTTGACTGGATTAATTATATATATTATAACCAACAACGATTTGTAAACTATACTAGGGATGCTGTAAAGGGCCTAGCAGAATAGTTGGCCCCCACATCTCTAATGGTATGGCAGAACCAAATGGCTTTAGATATGGTCCTAGCTGAAAGAGGAGGGTATGAAAAATGTTTGGTAGCATGTGTTGTACCTTTACCCCCAACAATACAGCTCCTGGAGGGACCATGACCAGAGCCTTGGAAGGACTGACAGCTCTATCGAATGAATTGGCGGAAAACTCAGGTATTAATGATCCATTCACAACCTGGCTTGAAGGATGGTTTGGTAAACGGACTGGATTTAACACTTCATGTTTGATCTCAATCGCTGTGGCTTTGGCTGTTTTGGTCACTTGCAGATGCTGCTGCATTCCCTGTATTCGAGGACTTTCACAAAAACTGATTGAAACTGCAGTCTCAAGAACAATGTATCAAACCCTTCTCTACCTCTAAGGAGACCTATGTGGACATTGAAGCTTAACTTAATGACATACAGTCCGAAAGTGTATAACACAGGGAGGGACTATCATCAAAATGTGTTGAGATAAAATAGTCACACAAAGAGAAGGGAATGTTAGAAAAGTTTTAAATGTTTATTGTGTGACTATTTGAAAAACAATATTCCATAGACTAAATTTTTAAAATGACTTCTGAGCACGTTGTATTAACTTGCTGTATTGTTTTGTCTTAACTAACTCCATAGTAAGTTGTAGGATGATTATGCTTACCTATATATGATGGCATAAGATTGTACAGGAAACCTTGATAGCCAAAATAAAGTACTAGTCTGTACCAGACACACTATGTTTCCTCAGCCAATAGAAGCATAGAGGTGGTATTCTTGTAGGGTATAAGGAGGGGGGAGACACATTCTTTTGTGAGACTCTTACTGCAGCTTGTGCTCCCTGCAAGTTGGGCCTCTCCAAGTGGCTAGGCGGTGTTAAAGTCGCACACATGCGGTATAGTAATACTCAGGAGTATCAGAATGCATTTTGGGGTGTTATTTGTGGTATACACATGCCATGTGAGAGAAATAACCTATTGCAATGACAATATTGTGGAAAAAAAAATACAAATCTTGATTTTGCAAAGAATTGTGTGAAAAAAATGACAACACCAAAAAACTCACCACGCCTCCAACTAAATACATTGGAATGTCTACTTTCTAAAAAGGAGTAATTTGAGGGGTATTTGCACATTCCTGGCTTTTTTGGGTCACAAGAAATGAGATAGGCCACCAGTACATCAGGTGTGATCAATTTTGTATGATTTGAACCACAGCTTGTAGACTCTCTAACTTTCACAAAGACCAAATAATATCCACAAATTTGGGTTATTTTGTACCAAAGATATGTAGCAGTATAAATTGTGGCCAAAATTGAGGAATAAATAATAATTTGCAAAATGTTATCACAGAAACAAAGAAAAACGCTTTTTTTTTTTCAAAATGTTCGGTCTTTTTTCATTTATAGCGCAAAAAATAAAAAAACCCAAGAGGTGATCAACTATCACCAAATGAAAGCTCTATTTGTATGAAAAAAAAAAAAAAGAACAAAAAATTTGGGTACAGCGTTACATGACTGAGTAATTGTCATTCAAAGCGTGAGAGCACCGAAAGCTGAAAATTGGTCTGGGCAGGAGGGGGGTTTAAGCACCCAGTAGGCAAGTGGTTAACAACCCATGCAATCCATACAAAGAAACCAAAAGAAATAAATTGAGAAATTAAGTGATGTATAATAAAATGGAATGACACAGGGAAAGTATTTAACACATGGAGAGGGAACTTCAAATAAAGGCACAGAAAGCCAAGACACCAGCTGAAATCAATTGGTAATTAAAAAGCAATCCTGCCCCCTGTCAGTACCAATTAATATCAGCTGGTTCAGTCTCAACTGACGGCCTATATATAAAAAAAAAAAAGCTTCTCATTAACAAGGTGTCACAACAGAAACATTTCATGATGTGTAAAAGCAAGAGAGTTCTCTTCACAACCTCATTACTGCAAAACATTTCTAAACTTGTGAATGTTCCAGTGAGCACTCTTGGGGTCATAACCCAGAAGTGGAAAGAATATCATTCCACTGTAAACCAGCCACCACCAGGTGCTCCTCGCAAGATTTGACAGGTGAATGAAAAATAGGTTTGTTTTGTACTCACAGTAAAACCCTTTTCTCTATAATTCACCAACTGACACAGCTCCTCTCTTTAGACCATTGGGTTGTTAGGTCACCTTTAGGAGGAGAGGACTAGGCATAACATATTAACATGTAATGAAAAAACAGGAGGGGCAGGTGCTGTGTCAGTCTGTGAATTACAGAGAAAAAGGATTTGATGGCGAGTACAAAAAAAAATATTTTCTCTGATATTCACCGACTGACAATCTCTTTAGACCATTGGGACATCCCAAAGCAGTGCCAAAACGAGGGGTGGGAAAACCGCATAAAACTTCACCCACCATGGCATGTGGGAACTAGTACAAACTTTACCCCCCGAAAAACAAGGTGCTCCTCAGAGAGGCGCTACCCTCAAACCGCCCCAGAACTGCGGTAAGGCCCCTTTCACACCGAGGCGGTTTTCAGGCGCTACAGCACTAAAAATAGCACCTGAAAAAAATGGCCCCTTTCACACTGGAGCGGTGCGCTACCAAGAATGTGAAAAAAGTCCCGCTAGCCGCATCTTTGGAGCGGTGAAAGGAGCGGTGTATACACCACTCTTAAACCGCTCCTACCCATTGAAATCAATAGGGCAAAGCAGCTATACCGCCGGCTAGCGGGGGGTAAAACCGCCCCGCTAGTGGCAGCAGACCGCCGCTAAAACAGTAAAGCGCCGCTAAAAATAGTGGCGCTTTACCGCAGACACCTGCACCGCCCCAGTGTGAAAGGGGTCTAACAGTGCATTTACTTAAAAGTACGGTGTTTTTAGCCAAAGGGAAATTTTAAAAAAAATTTAAGAGCAATCGCACTTATACAGCCTCCTGCAAAACTTTGCGGTCAAAACAGCTATCAACCGATGCACTGACATATACCTTCTAGAATTTTGTACAAGTGTGAACAGACGACCAAGTTGCCGCTTTACACACTTGAGCGACAGACGCTTGATGTTGGAAAGCCCAAGATGTTCAGATTGCCCTTGTGAAGTAGGCCATGACCAGAAAGGGGGGCACCTGTCCCTTAAAGGCGTAGGCCTTTACTACAATCTGTCTGATCCACCTGGAAATGGTGGCCGACGAGACCGCCATGCCTTTTTTCAGACCAGTCACCGAAACAAGGAGTGTGACTTCCGAAAGGGATCCGTGGCAGACAAATACACCCTCAGAGCCTAAATCATTACCAGCGCAGTAAGGGCCACCTCGTTAGGACACAGAGATGGTAGCACAATGTCTTCATTGATGTGTAACGCCAAAACCACCTTCAGCAGTAAAGATTGCGGACGCAACACCACCTTATCCCTGTGGATAACCAGATAGCACGACTTACAAGACAAGGCCGCCAGTTCCGAAACACTCCTGGCCGATGTGATGGCCACTAGAAAGACCACTTTCTGGTAAAGAGTCAACAGGGGAATCTCTGATAAAATGGCAGTTTCTTTAGCGCCGACAAGGAGGCAACGGTGGGCGCACCGGAGGAACTATATATGTCTGACCCCTTGAACAAAAGTGCTCACTAGAGAGAGACGCCAGGGGTCGCAGGAAAAAAAAAAAAAGCCAGCCAAAGCTGAAATTTGTCCCTTAAATGGTGCTTAAATCCAGTTTCTGGTCTACTCCTTGCTGTAGAAACAGCAGGATCCCGGATATATAGAAAAGGAGCACAGACACCATTCTTTCTTCTCACACATGGAGATGTAGGCCTTCCAGGTATGATGATATATCTTCTAAGAACATTTCCATGCTCTCTGAGTTGGGCTCACCGAGTCCGAAAGACCCCGGTTCCTCAAAACCTGGCTCTCAATAGCCATGCCGTTAAAACCAGCAATGGTAAAGCAAGAAGAAGGAGATTCGGACATTGAGACAGGTGGTCGCCAAGGAGCATCTGCCACCAGGCGCACTAGGTCTACTTACCTTGGACACTGAGGCCAATCTGTACGCATCCTGGATGTCCAAAGACACCAGGGAGTCCCCTTGGAGTGCAGCAACTACTGAGCGAACTAATTCCATTCTGAACCTCTGTACTTTCACAAAGTAATTGAGGGTTTTCTGGTCCAAGATTGGACGTACCCCTTCCTCTTTGGGGACTACAAACAGGTTTAAGAAGAAATCCTGAAAACGGTCCGAGTCCAGAACCGGTACTATCAACTCAGGAGGTCCCTAAACACCCCCAAAAGGGCCTCCCGGCGAGCTGCGAGTGCGGGTATGCTGGAGGGGAAGAATCTGTTTGCGGCCAAGAGAGGAACTCCATCTTGTAGCCTGAGGAAATCATACCTCAGACCCATTGGTCGGACAGCCGAGAGGTCCACCAGGCTGCAAACCCCCGAAGGCGATCCTCCACCCGTGTTGCGGGCGTGGGCAAACCTTCATGTGGTAGCACTTTTGCTTGCAGTTCCAGGGACAATTTGGTCCTTCAGAGGTCTCCCCGTCGGGCTGGGGACGCTTGGTCAAAGCCCCGGTCGGAGGGGAAAATGAGGGCCCTTACCAGCACAGTCCCCACCCCCCCCCCCCCGATGAGAGCCCCTGCATATGACAAACACACACAGCTCAGCAGCCTCATGCAGCATCACTCACAGGGAGGGGGGGGGGGGGAGGGAAGAGAGGGAGAGGAGAGCGGGAGAGAAGAGAGGGAGGTGAGGGGTCCCCCCAAAATCGACCTCTCGGGGAATACCCAGCTGCTCAGCCCCACCGAAGGAGGGAGAGCTGTACTTACCAGTCTTGCAGAGCTGGGAGACATTCCATCACAGACCCACTCTCCGATCAGTACAGGGTGGCTGCTGGCCTGGCACACTGTGAAAGTCACATCAGTAGCCCGGTCATGTGTGAGACCCAGAGCATAAATGCTCACTTACCACCTCTGGAGCCAAGGCCTGTCATGGCAGACCCATGTGTAGCTCTGGCCTGCACAGGCTGGGAAGACAAGGATAAGGGTATCCAGCCAGTCACCCAACCGGCTGTTGACAGCAGAACAAAGGATCTTTAATCTTGTGCAAAAAGCAAAGCTTCTGCAGAAAAAAACATGGACCGATGGGCCAGTCAGGGTTCCTAGGTCCTTCGCCTTCACTAGACAAAATAAAGTTTTTTTCATTACATGTTGTTAACATGTCAAGCACTCAACAGCCATGGCCTATATGCACGCACACCTTGCAAGACTCCATTGCTGAAGAAAAAGCATGTTGAAGCTTGTTTAAAGTTTACTGCACAACATTTAGACATGCCTGTGAAATACTGGGAGAATATAGTCTGATCAGATGAGACCAAAACTGAACTCTGGATGCCAAAATACATAGCATGTCTGGAGGTCAACTGCCACTGCACATCAACCCAAAAACCGCATACCAACAGTGAAGTTTGGCGGTGGAAACATCATGTGGGGCTGTTTCTAAGCATACGGTACTGGAAAACTTCATATCATTGAAGGGAGGAGGATGAATGGAAATATGTACCAAGACATTCTTTATAAAAAAATAAATAAATCTGCTGCCATCTACCAGGATGATGAAGATAACAAGGGTGGACATTTACGCAAGACAATGACGTCAAAAACACAAAAGGAAACGCTCAATTGGTTTCAAAGAAAGAAAATAAAGCTGCTGGGAATGGTCCAGTCAATTAACCAACTTGAATTCAATAAATAAATCTATTGAAAGAACTAAAAGATCAGAGTTCATAGAAGAAGCCCACTGAACCATCAAGATTCTAAGACTGTTTGTGTAGAAGAATGGGCCAAAATGACTCAAGCAATGCATGCTACTAGTTTCTCCATACAGGAGGTGTCTTGAACCAGTCTTTCCCAACAAGGGATTTTGTACAAAATATTAAGTAAATTTCAGTTAGCATGTTAAATACTATTTCCCTCTGTCATTCCATTTTATTACACATAACTTAATTTCTGAACTTGTTTTTGTTTCTTTGTATGTATGGAATACATTGGTTGATAAATGTGGTGAAAATTTCATGTCAATAGCACCTTTAGAAATAGATTTACTTAGAAAAATGGGGACATTGTTACTAATTTTAGAAAGGGCAGAAGGTTTATTTGAATTCATTAAGATAAAAAGGATTACAGTGCTGCCGGTGTTCTGCCATATATTGTACGTCCACTGGATAGTGTCCGCCCCGTACTGCGCAGGCGCAGCACGGAGCAGAAGGAGATTCAGAAAATCTCCCAAGATGAACGGCGCCTGAGTCGAGATGCTAGCCCCACCATCCAAGTGGACATAGGGCTGCAAATATTAGAAGGCACCTCGCAGCGTGGCTTAGCGGCTGATGTAGGAGGACTTGTGTGCCTTGAGCTCCGCCGGCCATCCGTGCTTACATCCTTCCAGGCTTGTCCACAGAGCTGATTTTGGAGCCATTCCGCCCCGCTGCATACGGGGAGACCCCCCGGACCACCGCAGCGTGCACCGAGAATCCCGCTGCTATGTCTAGACACCATACCAGAGGGAAAGGACAGACGGACCCCCCAGGCCAAGATGGTGCCAGCGCAAAGGCGTGCAGCCAGGGATCATTATAAGGAGGCCGCACAGAAGCTCCTGTATGGGGGGAAAAACGTAAAAGGACACCTTGGCTGGCCAGCCCTCACTCCGGGGCACCCCTGGAAGTTCCCCAGAGGCAGATGACACAGTCCCCTTGGAGGATGAGGACGGATTGTCAGCAGCATAGCGCACAGCGAGTATCTCTAAAGATAATAACGTGCCTGAGACACAGATCATCATCTCTAATCCATCTAAAGTAGAGCCCACATTGAGGGACATATTTAGTGCTGTAACATCTTGTAATCAGTCCATTGCTGCTCTCTCAGAGGATATCAAGGGAGTTAAAGCTGAAATCACTTTTGTTCGCCATAATATGTAAAAACTCAGAGAGAGGACATCTGCCCTGGATGGCAGGCTGAGTACAGTAGAGGATGATCTGGCACCCATGCAAAGGGACCTAAAATATAATTGCCATCTCACTGAACAACACGCTATGCAACTTGATGAAATTGGAAATAGCACGAGACAAAATAATGTACGCTCCTTGGGAATTGCGGAACGTGCAGAGGGTAAAAACCCGGTTGACTTTATTGAAAACTGGTTAATCACCACATTTGGTAGAGACTCCCTCTCGCCACTTTTTGCCGGGGAATGTGCCCACCGGGTACCCTCTCGTCCTTTTCCTCCGGGCAATCGCCCCAGACCCTTTTTGTTTAAACTACTTAATTACAGAGACAGGGACACCATTCTTTGTAAAGCAAGGGGGTTGCCCGACAAAATGGAAATTGAGAACTCTAAAATCTTGCTGTTTCCGGACTTTTCGGGGGAGCTTCAGAAAAAGAGAGCGACATTTATTGATGTCAAGCGGAGACTTCGTGACCTTAACGTTCAATATGGCATGTTGTACCCAGCCCGTGTTACTGCTCTGGGCTCGACACACTTTTTTGACCGCCACGCGGTGGCGGCGGCACAGTGGCTAGACCAAGAAAACAACGCACTCAAGGCTGCAAAACAGCAAAGATCTCCTCCATCGTAATGGAACTTAAAGACAGGTCGACAGGACTCACATGTACACAGGCCCGGCGGAGGGCGAAGGACTTTATTTTCGTAATCGGCCCACCAGTGCTCCATGTCACCTGTGGATGTGAAACCCTACCTGTCAACAAGAAATACTTTCTATGGGTGTTTCCATGGCCTCCCCCCCCACCCCAGAGTTCCTGTTGGGGGATACTTCTATTATGTTTCTAATGGTTGAGAGCCCTGTTGGCTCCGTAGCTGAAGCTACTACAGTTTTATATTGTTTGATTGGTCTTTTTTTCTTTTTTTTCAATTTTTTCTCCCTCAGATCCACACAGGACATTGACTTTGTACCCGAACATCTGCAATTGCCTATGCGACTTCTTCATGGCATTACTGTTTATATTTTTTTGGGGGGGAACCTCAGGTATTGCGGCATGCAAGTCACTGATAGCGACTAAATATGAGTTAAGTGTGTTTTCCTGCCCTAGTCTATTAAGGTCAGTATCCAAGCTACTCCTGTTTACATTTGTACTCTCTACCAATGTTGGCGAAGGTTAGATTCCTTTCCTGCAACGTTAGGGGGCTAGGCAGCCCGGTAAAGAGACTGACAGTGTTGGGGCACCTCAGACATATGACGGCTGGAGTTGTATGCCTGCAGGAGACTCATTTTGCTCCTGATAGTAGGCCTAGTTTTGGCCCTAGAGTATATACCACTCAATTCCACTCTACATACTCCGCATATGCCAGGGGAGTGAGCATGCTGATCAGGCAGAATACACCATTTTTTTGCTCCCAACAAGTTATTGACCCCGGAGGAAGGTACATTTTCTTACTGTGTAAGGTTGCTAATGTGACTTGTATTTTCGCCAACATATATATACCACCCCCGTATTCAGCTGAGATTCTCAGGCGCCTGGCTGGGTTTATGGCACAGTTCCCCAATGTACCTCTGTTGGCAATGGCAGACTTTAATAATTATGTGAATTGCATTTGGGATAAGGTTCCCGTGCCCCCCTTAGTGCCCTCCTGGCCAGGTGGTGACATGCCCTTTGCTGCACTACTCGCTGAGCTTGGCCTGACGGATGTGTGGAGGAGAGCCCACCCCCGAACCAGACTATACTTCTGTTGCTCCACTGCTTTTGGGAGCTTGTCTAGGATTGACCTGGGGTTGGGGAACTCCACCTTACTCCCGCTAATAGGAGACTCTGGGTATGGGGCTAGGCACATATCTGATCACTCTTCTCTGTGGATTAAGATGACCCTACCCACTAACATTAAAACCTAGGAGTTGGAAGCTTAATCCTTTCTGGCTCACACCCTTTCCGCAGCCTGACCCCATAGCTGATATCTTGTAGAAAAAAATGTAAGGTTAATATAGACTCGGCCCCAATAGGTACGGTATGGGATGCAGCCAAGGCATTCCTCAGGGGACAATTTATCACTGCCGTTAACGGTATTAAAACGAACACTAAAGCCTGGGAAGTCGAGGTGTGCAGAGCACTTAGAGAGTCGCAGTTGGCCTATATCGCCAACCCCTCGGAGGATGCTAAAAGGGCCTGGCTGGGGGCACAGTGTATGTCTAGACAAGTAGCGTTACAACTAGCAGAGAAGAAGAGGTTTTTTTGCAACAAACGCACTTTGAGGAGGGAGAGTCCACAGGCCACATGCTGGGTCTGCTGGCAAGGGCTCAGGGATCTTCCCCTATGGTCTCTTCCTTATGCGACTGCAGGGGATAGCCCATACGGACAAGTCCGAGATTTTACAGATTTTTCGGTCCTTTTATGCAGACTTATACTCATCTAAAAAGGTACAACCTAGTGACAAGGATATTGTAAACTTCCTCGGATGGAGAGATGCTGAATGCCCCCATAACAGAGGACGAACTGGCCTTGGCACTGGAACACACTCATAATAACAAAGCCCCAGGGGCTGATGGTCTTCCATCCGAGGTTTACAAGCGATACTTTTAAGAGTGGGCAGTAAAATGGCAGTGTATTTAATAATGCCTTGGAAACAGGTGCCCTACCAGACTCCATGAATGAAGCGGTTATAATAGTACTTCTAAAACCAGGCAAAGTAGCGACATACCCGACTCCTATAGGCCCATCTCTTTACTCACGACGGATGTTAAGCTACTTGCGAGAATATTGGCAACAAGACTGTCCCAGGTAATACAAAAATTGATTCACAGAGATCAATCTGGGTTTATACCCACACGCTCTACTGCCCAAAACATTCAACATCTATTTCTAAATATCCAGGTTCCCGTGGACAACCCCGGTAATCAGGCCATTCTCTCGCTGCATGCAGCCAAGGCCTTCGACAGTGTTGAGTGGCCTTACCTGTGGAAGGTCATGGAGAGAATGGGGCTAGGTACTACATTTATCCGCTGGGTTAAATTGCTATTCGCTAAACCAACGGCCCGAATCCGGGCTAATGCAGAACTGTTCGAGTCATTCCTGCTATTTAGGTGCACAAGGCAGGGGTGCCCTTTGTCACCCCTGCTTTTTGCCTTGACGCTAGAACCACTGGCGGCTAGAATTAGAACGGATCGGAAGATTGTTGGATTTAGAAGGCCCACTGGCGCAGATGTGGTGTCATTGTATGCAGATGACACACTTATCTATTTTAGGTGATACTCAGGGCTCCCTGACGGCGACCATGCACCTGATTAGACTGTTTGGCACGTTATCCGGCTTCTCAATAAACTGGGACAAGTCGGTACTATTGCCCTTGACCTTGTTGAGGGTACCTCTTCCTGCATGCGCGACCATGATTTAAACAGTCACGTCCTTTCGATATCTAGGGGTGCTGGTATCTCCCGAGGTCACAAATTATGCCATTCTGAATCTTCCCTATTACTTAAATTCAGGGAGAAATGTAAAACATGGTGTAAGCTACTGCTCTCTGTTGTGGGAAGGGTGAACCTTATAAAAATGGTGTGGGCTCTGCAACTACTTTATATTTGCCATAATTCCCCGACATGGATTCCTAAGCGTTGGTTTGATAAAATTGACTCCCAGTTTAGGGAATTAATATGGTGTAGAAAGACAGCCAGACTTAGTCTACATACGCTGCAATAGAAGAAAGACTAGGGGTGTTTGGCAATACCGCATGCCAGAACGTATTTTTTGGCTTCGCAGTTACAGCAACTGGGTGGTTAGGGATTGGATGATCCCCTGGATGTGGTACGCAGGATGCTTGACAACGTTGACGATCCGGACATGGCATTAGCTAAGCTAGAAGCAGGTTACACACACATGGACAGGAGCTCCCCAACCATCATCATGCTAAATACCCTGTGGTCTTATGTTAAACGGCTGCTACAGATACGTGGTTTTCTAAGGCTCACCCCTATCTGGAGGAATGCCAATTATGGTGAACTTTTTAAACTTAGGGGCTTTGGCTCATGGAGGGTGAGAGGTATTCAGCACCTTTCACAATTTTACAGTGTACAGGTGCTGAAGTCATTTATGGAACTGCAGGCTGAATTCGGCATACCACGCAGAGACTTTCAATATTTACAGTTGCGCCATGCACTACAAGTGCAATCTCGCAGTATGCCACTTCGCCTGACGGACCATACTGTGGTGCAAGGGATCCTAATGGAAAGTGAAATAAAGGGTATGAAATCTAGAGGGTATGACATTCTCCTTAATGCAATACAAGACTTGGCAAGTCTTCCATGTCGGCGGAAATGGGAGGTGGACCTGGGACCGATGGATGTGGAGACTTGGAATCTTTGCCTGTCCTCCGCCCCCCTGGTCTCAGTCTCGGCATCCCATAAATTATCACACCTCTATTTACTACATAGGGTTTATAGGACACCAGTCAAGTTGCATAACTGGGGTGTCTGGGATACAACCCTGTGTCCTAAATGCATGAGGGACCATGGTGATCTCCTGCACATGTTCTGGAGGTGCCCAAAACTAATACGGTACTGGGATGGGATCCTCGAGACCATCTCTTCTGTATTTGCGGTTACCATTCCAAGGAATCCTTTGGTCTGCCTGTTGGGCGCCCTGGACGAAGAGTTTCTGACGCCAACCGCTCACACGGAAATTATCCAATTATATGTAGCCAGAAAACTAATAGCACGATTGTGGATCACACACAGGGTCCCCACCAGGCAGCAGTGGATCGATCAAGTGAATCATATGCTAATCAGGGAAAACTGACCTACCAGCATAGGAATGCACCACACAAATTCTATACTATGTGGCAGAAGTGGCTCGATGTTTCAGGGCTAGCTCCTCATCAACTAATACAGGACAGATTATTACAGGGTTGAACATAAGTAACTGGTCCTATACACTCAGGAAATTAGAAAGTAATAAGTAAATAGTACTTTTATTCTTTTTTTCTCTACCAATGAATGAACATGGGAAGAGGAGAGATTGGCATAGCTGGGTATTTGAGAGTCGAGGGATATGTCCGATTCTATACATATATGTTATATGTAAAGTATGAGGTGTACTCAGAGGGACCATCATCTCTTTTTGTTTTTCTCTTTTTTTTTTCGTTTAGCCTGCACTCCTTTTGGTTTTTGCTACCCCACATGTTGGATACATTATATGTGCTGTATTGCCATCATCACTGCTTTGATCTTATGTATAACCGTCCCAAGTGGCCTTATGGACAACGTTTGGCCGAGGAATCAGCCTTATTGTACTATTACACTCTTAGTCTTTGTATGCCTTGTACCATTTTATTTTGCAATAAAACCGTATTTGATTTAAAAAAGAAGTCTAACTCTATGTCCACTTTGATGGTGGGTCTAGAACCTGGACTCATGGTGCAGGCGCCGTTCATCTTCAGATATTTTCATAATCTGTGTCCTGTGCACTGTGCATGCGCAGTACACAGCGGACACCATCTGATAGGGGACGCGATGTGATAGGACACCGGCTCTTCTTACTACTGTTGCATTCGAGTGTGTTGGGACACATTGAGCCTCGGCACCTGTGAGTGGACCTGGTGTATAGATCGAGTTGTCCCTGCAGAGAGCGCCGTTACCTTTCTTCTTCTCCATGCTGGATTATCCTTCTACAGCTGCCGCAGAGACTTCTACCCCACCATTGCTACAATCTACTGAACTACACTCATCCCTCCTCTTTATTTTTGGAATACAACCATTAGAGAGTCACCTTGGAACACACAAATAGGGATCGTTTGTTGAGCCAACACAGTGTGTATGAAAGACCTGACAAACTGTCTAAGATTTCACAGGTGTATTCTAAAGACATTTCGGTTTTGTCCCCAGATACTATATGTGCTGCTACCTTTGACAAATTAAAGACATTATCCAGCAAGGAAACCAGGATCTGGTGGGATCTCACTGGTTTACAACAATACATTAATGAATCAATGATTCCCAGAGGGTTGAGAATATAAATTAAAAAAAAAAAAAAAAAAAAAAAAAAAACCCTCCACGTTATATTCAGAATGTTTTCTCACAGAGTGAAACGCAATACTTTCAACTAATGAGTCTAACTGTCTCACATGAGGAGGCACTGCTCAGAACCATCTCCACTGAAATTCAGTCCCTGAAGGAATCCCTTCTTCCATTACAACAACTGAGCTCTTATGCTACTTTGTCAGAAGACCTCACGGGTCACACAGATAAATTGGAAGCTTATATCATGGATACCAAGAGACACAAATATCTCCGTGATTTACGATATTACGAGCAGGGGGCAGTCCACACATACAAAAAAGCCGAGAGGCTGCACTCCATTTTGACAAACAAAAACGGAGACGCAGACGCAACACTCAGACATGTGAGCTTCAGCTCCCTGGATCACTCCGATTCCTTATTAGAACTGTCAGATGTAGCCGATGCTGGCTCTCCACTCTCGCTATGCGCCTCCATATCATCTGCGTTTTCCAAAGAGAATTCTAGCATCGCCCCATCAAAAAACTCCTGTGACCCAGGACTCGAGACAGAAAAGGAGAACAAGGAGGGGGACTGTGGTTCCAAAGACAAAACAGAACAAGTTATCCACAGAAAGCACGGGACAAGTAATACAAGGACAGGTAGATAGATTAACAACATTACAGGTTGTCTCATTATCAGACAGTCCACTTATCTCCTCTGAGGTCTCTCTGCTTTCTAAAGGACTCTTTTGCCCCCACTTTTCATTTTGATGTCTTTTCTACCATTTTAAACGCCAACAGGTTTGTTGGCAACATTTTGTTAAAAAATAAAATAAAAATAAAAACTTACACTTTTCCAACACTACTGATACACCTGTGCCTGATTTTCAAAGTCTCAAGGCTAAATCTATACTAGAGAACCTGCAGTCTGAATCCTCTGGGGGCATGTACGGCATATCTAAAGATACTACCTATACTGGTGAGAAACTTTTCTATCCTGTACATTCCAGAGGTTACACAGTAGCCATTTTTCAACAGGTTGTGGAGAAGGAACTCCCGTCTTTGAAAGAAGTAATGGTAGCAGGCATCGATTCACTCCTAGAGAGATTAGGTGAATGGGTAGACCAGTATTTGCAACCTCTAGTGACAAGATTGCCGGGCTATATAAAAGATACAGCATCAATCCTAAAGCACATAAATGAAGTCCAATGGGCAGAGCATTTTTTGTGGGTTACCTTAGACTTCAAGTCTCTTTATTCATGAATACTACATCATCTTGAATCTTCCGCTACAATATCACCTGTCCATATATATAGCTTTTATGATCCCAAGCTCAAAGAATTCATTATGGCTGTCACCTTTTTATTACAACACAATTACTTCTTTCACGATTCCTTCTATGTACAATACTGTGGAGCCTCCGTGGGAGCAACATTTTTTCCTTTGTTAGCAAACGTATACATGGGATGGTGGGAAGAATGTTTGCTTTTTTCACATCTCAACATCAATGCACCCCACATCCATTGGTATGGTATGGGCGATACATAGACAACCTGATCTTAATTTGGGACCACATTGATTCCTCTTTAACTTATTTTGTCTCATACCTCAACAATAACAGCCTTAATCTTGAATTCTCTTATGCGAGCAACAAGATCATGATTGATTTTTAGATATCACACTCAGGGGTGTCCCCGGCACTGGTCTTTTAAATACTGAAACTTTCTGCAAACTTACTGCCGGAATTTCCTTACTTCTGGCTTCTAGCCGTCATCCACCCCATACTATTTGTTCCATTCCGATGGGTGAGTTTATTAGAGCTAAGCACAACTGCTCCACCCCAGAAAGTTTTCAGCTAGAATGTTCTAATATCTCCAAACGATTAAGGGATAGAGGCTATCAGAAATGGCACATCAATAGAGCCATTTCTATAGCCTCAGAGAAGGACAGGAACAATCTATTACAGAATAGAGAGACATCCCCCTTGCTCTCTAAAATATATAGAACAAGGACAGGAGTACCCTTACCTTTGTCACCACTTTTTCCAGAGAGTTTAATCAGATCAAACAGATTGTTAATAAACATCTTCCCACTCCTTATGGTGACAAGGACCTAATAGATGTGCTGTCTTAAGGGTGCAATTTCTCTCGCTGTCGTGCTCCAACTTTAGGCAACTCTTTGTTGCCCAGTCTACATCAATCCACCACTATTTCCAAACATAGCTCAGTATTAATGGCTCATATAGTTGTGGTTTGAATACTTGTAGGTATTGTAACAAACATAAGAATCACAAGTCTATCACCTCGTACCATAATATGGTATTTCCTATTAAGGACTTTAACCACTTCGCTCCCAGGCCAATTCTGACATTTCTTTCCTACATGTAAAATTCCAAATTTTTTTGCTAGAAAATTACATAGAACTTCCAAACATTATATATGTTTTTTTTTAGCAAAGACCCTAGAGAATACAATGGCACTTGTTGTAATTTTTTATCTCGCACGGTATTTGCGCAGCAATATTTCGAACACGTTTTTTTCATGCTTAAAAAAAAAAACAGTAGTTAGCCTAATTTGTTTGCATAATGTGAAAGAGGAGGATACGCCGAGTAAATAGATACCCAACATGTCACGCTTCAAAATTGCACGCGCTCGTGGAATGGCGCCAAACGTTGGTATTTAAAAATCCCCATAGGCGACGATTTAAATTTTTTTACTGGTTACATATTTTGGGTTACAGAGGAGGTCTAGGGCTAGAATTATTGCTCTCGCTTTAACGTTCGCGGCGATACCTCACATGTGGGGTTTGAACACCGTTTTCATATGTGGGTGGGACTTACTTATGCGTTCGCTTCTGTGTGCGAGCTCACGGGGACAGGGGCGCTTGAAATTTTTTATTTTTATTTTTTTTCATTTATTGTTCATTTTATTTTTATTTTTTTAGTTTTAAACTTAAAAAAAAAATAAAAAAAATTGATGACTTTTATTCCTATTACAAGGAATGTAAACATCCCTTGTAATAGGAATATGGCATGATTGCACATATTTACAGTGAGATATGGAGTCGATAAGACCCCATATCTCACCTCTAGGCTGGGAAGAATAAAAAAAAAAAAAGATCCTGGCTTCCTAGCCAGATCGGCGCCGTTAATTTGAATACAGAGGCTGGGCGTGACATCATAACATCGCGCCCGGCCTCCGAACGATCATAGAGACTCCGGGGAGGATCTAGTCCGCCAGAAATCTCTATGGTTACTTGCTGGGGCCGGCGGATCCTGTGATCGACTCACTGATGGAAACGGTGAGTCGGTAGAAGCAATGGAGGGCGGCGGGAGGGGTGTCCCCTCCCGCCGCCCGTAAGAACGATCAAGCGGCAGAACAGCCGCTATGATCGTTCTTATGGTGCAGGGAATCGCCGGCTGAAAACGGCAATATCTGAATGATGTCTGTGGCCTCAGGCATCATTTAGATATAACCACTGAAAGCCCATGACGTCAATAGACGTAGTATGGGCGCCAAGTGGTTATAAATTGTAGTACTCAATATGTAGTCTACGTGATAGAATGTGATGTTTGTAATTTACAATATGTAGGATACACCACTAGGCCCCTTCGCACGAGGATTAGCGAACATTATAATGGAGCAGCATATAGTAATGAGAGAAGGTTATCCAATGTATCTAAACACTTCAAATTTACACATGATAGTAACATGGATTTCTTCTTTCTCTGCAGTTCAAATATATCAAAATTTCGGCGGGGCGTGGTTAGCCAACGGAGCAGATGGCTGCTTTCTAAAACAACTCCTCTCCACTGCGGGCCAACAGAGGACAATACAGCCACTTAAAGCCTCATTTTAGCGCACGAAATGCACAAGCTAGATGGCATACCGCAAAAGAAATGAGGTAAAACAAAAACGGGAAAAAATGCTTGATTTCTTTGCCATGCAGCGCCGTTACACAGACCAAGATGGCGGCGACAGGCACTGGGGAGACACACGCGGCAACATTCACAGCTCAACGCGCCTTCAGGATCTCAACCCGGCTGCACTCACAACAAGCAGGGATCGGAGAGGTTCCCTTCACCCACATCAGCATCATCCAGCCCAGCTAAGATTAAGCAGAAGCTGAATGACATGCCAGATCCGACCGGCCTGTAGGTTAGCTTAGACTCATCTCTAGATGACATGAGAGAACTGCAGGAATCTCTGACTTTCCCACTGCTAACAAACCTGTAATGGACACCACGCTGAAAGACTTGTTAATGTCATTAAGATGCACACTGCATGCCGATATAATTGCACTAACCAGCCAATTCAAAACCAGAAATCTCAATAGATAACAAGCAGGTCTCCCGTGGAAACAAAAATGGGCAAATTTGCCTCCACATTCAGCAACCTGGTAGATGCCAACAATGACAGGACGAGATATTGCAGATGCAACTGGAACTGGCAAGTTTAGGAGGATATGTCTAGGAGAAACAACATTAAAATAAGGGGGAATACCTCAAACAATTAAACCTCCTGACCTAAAAGAAACTTTACCACAGTCATGAAATCAGTGCTTCCTGATGCACCTATGGAAGAACTCATTGTGGACTGCATCCACAGGCTCCCCAAACAGATTGCATCACACCTGCCCAGGGACACCATAGACAGGATCCATTTTTTTCATACCAAGGACGGATTCATGGCTGTTAGGTACCGTGACAATGTCCCTTCTGACTTGTAGGACCTCTCCTTCACCAACCTGTCAGCATTAACTATGCAACAGCGTAGACAACAGGCTTGCATTGCAAAACCTCTGAACAGCAACAAGATAGTGTACAGATGGATATAGTCAGCGAAGCTGCTGATAACTAAGGATGGTCACAACCATATAATTGCTAGCGTCAAGGAAGGCATGCACCTCATGAGAGACTGGCACATTATTCCCACTGGAAAAGCAGAAGGGAACCGGGATGAAAACACCCATATCTACCAGAGAGGAATCAGACACTGAAATTGGTTGACAATTGGGCTCACAAGCAACTACCTTTTTTAGCTCTGTTGGCCCAGGGGATGGTGATGTTGATTTATCCCCTCACCTAAACGCCTAAGTTGAGCGGTTGTTTTACAGCACAGATTCTAACCAGAATCACTTTCTGTTACTCTTGTGTTACAACCAATTTGTTCATGTAAGTTTTGTCTTTTTACGCTTTTAATTTTTAATAACCATTGTCAAAGGAGACTTTTCAACGCTAACTCCAGACCCAGCAGTCAACACTTCAATACCTACCAAAACTTAGCCTTCTGGAGAAGCCCAGCTGAACGCCTGTGACGGGTAACTTGTACCTCGCTAATATAAACTTATTTGCAGCAAGTTCAGTTCCACTGACTATCATAGGATGCCGGTCAACGTTTCTTCCCTCAATGTTAAAGGACTGAATAGTCTTCAAAAAAAAAGACATTAATGACATGGAAGGAAGCTATTAACCACTTAACAACCACCCTATAGCCGAATGACGGCTACAGGGCGGTTTCTTAACTCTGGGAGGCCATCATATGACGTCCTCCCAGAATTCCGCTCTGGCGCACACTCGAGAGCATCCGTGACCGCCGGGTCCATAGGACCCGGCTCATCACGGATCACGGTAAACGGCGGCTCATAGCGGCCGTTTATCACGTGATCGCTCCAAATGACGGAGTGATCACTTGTAAACAAACCGGCGTCATGTTATGACGCCGGTTCCTCCCTCCCCCTCTCTGTACCGATCGGAACAGCGGAGGGGGAAGAGATCGGTGTCAGCAGCAATGTGGGCTGCATCTGCAGTGC
Organism: Lithobates pipiens; assembly: GCF_037356315.1. Classification (NCBI taxonomy): domain Eukaryota; kingdom Metazoa; phylum Chordata; class Amphibia; order Anura; family Ranidae; genus Lithobates; species Lithobates pipiens. The sequence goes on from NW_027507785.1 coordinate 144,124,548, forward strand.
CCACATCGCTGCTCACCGAAAATTAACCCCTCAATTCCCAACCAACACCCGCCAATACCCTGCAACACCCGCTAATACCCTGCAATGCTCTGCGATACCCAGCCATAGTCCGCGATACCCTGCAATACACAGCCATAGACACCTCCCCCCCTTCCCGCTGCCCTCTGGCGCTTCTACCGACTCACCAATACGATCAAATCCAGAATCTTTTTTTTTTTTTCTCAGGCTTCCCAGCTTAGAGGTGTAAAGAGGACCTGTCATGCCATATTCCTATTACAAGGGATGTTTACATTCCTTGCAATAGGAATAAAAGTGATCCAAAAATTAATTTTTGGGGAAAAAAATGTCAAACTAAAATAAAGTAAAATGAACAATAAAAAAAAAACTTTTTTTTTTTAAAGCGCCCCTGTCCCCATGTGCTCGCATGCAGAAGCGAACGCATACGTAAGTCCCGCCCACATATGAAAACGGTGTTCAAACCACACGTGAGGTATCGCTGCGAACGTTAGAGCGAGAGCAATAATTCTAGCCCTAGACCTCCTCTGTAACTCAAAACATATAACCAGTAAAAAAAAAAAATAAAAAAAAAAAAAATCGTCGCCTATGGGGGATTTTTAAGTAGAGACGTTTGGCGCCATTCCACAAGCCTGTGCAATTTTGAAGAGTGACATGTTAGGTATCTATTTACTCGGTGTAACTTCATCTGTGTTTTTTTTTTAAAGCACAAAACTGTTTTTTTTCCAAAAAAAAGCATTAGAAAAATTGCTGCGCAAATACCGTGCGAGATAAAAAGTTGCAACGACCACCATTGTATTCTCCAGGGTCTTTGCTAAAAAAACATATATAATGTTTTGGGATTCTATGTAATTGTAGCAAATAAATGATGATTTTTACATGTAGGAGAGAAATGTCAGAATAGTCCTGGGTGCTCCAGAACGCCTGATGGCGCTCCCTGCATGTTGGGCCTCTGTATGTGGCCACGCTGTGTAAAAGTCTCACACATGTGGTATCGCCGTACTCGGGAGTAATAGCAGAATGTGTTTTGGGGTGTAATTTGTGGTATGCATATGCTGTGTGAGAAATAAACTGATATGACAATTTTGTGAAACAAAAAAAAAATAAAAAATATCTTGATTTTGCAAAGAATTGTGGGAAAAAATGACAACTTCAAAAAACTCATCATGCCTCTTACTATATACCTTGGAATGTCTTCTTTCCAAAAAGAGGTCATTTGGGGGGTATTTGTACTTTTCTGGCATGTTAGTGTCGCAAGAATTGAAATAGGCCGTCAGTACTTCAGGTGTGATCAATTTTCAGATATTGGCACCATAGCTTGTGGACTCTAAACTAGAGGTCGACCGATATGGGTTTTTCTCTGGCCGATGCCGATATTTAGAAATCATGGCGGCCGATAGGCGATATATGATGCCGATTTTTTTGGGCCGATAAGTTAAGCCGATTTTATTTAATTTATTTTTTTCCTTTTTTATTATTTATTTTTTTAATCCCCCTTGATCTAACACACCTTTCCCACTGGGGCGTTTTTCAGGCGATTTTGGGCTAAAAATAGCACCTGTAAAGTGCCTGCAAAATGGCTCCCCTGCAGTCTGTGTGAAAGACAGAGTGCTTTCACACTGAGGCGATGCGCTGGCAGGATCTTAAAAAAAAAAAAAAAAGTCCGGCAAGCAGCACGTTTGGAGTGGTGTATACCGCTCCTCCACCACTCCTGCCCATTGAAATGAATGGGCACCACTGCCAAAGCGCATTCAATGCGATTTGGCAGCAGTGCTTCATGGGCGCATTTAACCTCTTCCTTGGCCGCTAGCTGGGTTATATGTGCCCCACTAGCAGCCAAATAGCACTGCTAAAATGATGGTAAAGAGCCGCTAAAACTTGCGTTTTACCATCAACGCCTGCCCGCTCCAGTGTGAAAGCAGTCTTCATAAGTGATACAGAAAATTTCTTACATTTAAACATTTATTAAATAAGACAAACCTCCAATCAGTTTACTTGTATGTATGATTTAGATTAAAAAAAAAAAAATAAAAAAAAATACCTATAAAATAAAAACAGGTAGTCAAAACTTTTGGACGAAAAAAAAAAAAATGGGCTAACTTTACTGTTTTTATTTTATTTTTATTTTTTAAATAGTGTATTTTTTTCCCAAAAAAATGCATTTGAAAGACCTCTGTGCAAATGCCGTGTGACATAAAATATTGCAACAACCGCTATTTTATTCCCTAGGATCTCTGCTAAAAAAATATATATAATTTTTGGGGGGTCTAAGTGATTTTCTGGCAGAAAATACAGGATTTTTACTTGTAAGCAACAAGTGTCAGAAAAGATTTAGTCTTTAAATGGTTAAACTGAGAACTTCTACACACAGAGATGAGTTCATTCATTCAAGTGTAAACATTGTATCTTTCTGGTCTTTTCTTGGCATCCTGCCCAGAGAGGAGGAAGACATTTCTATGACGACTCAGCAACTTAAACTGACTTCTATTACAGAAGTCATTTCAAAGTCCCGCTGTAGTTCTAAATCGGCTTTTTATCAGCACAATCGGCCGATGCCGATTATTTTAAAATAGCAAATATCGGCCGGCATATCGGTCGACCTCTACTATAAACTTTCACAAAGACCAAATAATATCCACCAATATGTACTTATTTTTACCAAAGATATGTAGTAGGGTAAAATTTTGGCCAAAATTTATGAAGAAAAAATTACTAATCTGCTAAATTTTATAACAGAAACAAAGAAAAATTCTTTTTTTTTATTTTTTTTTTTTTTTTTTTTTTTACAGAATTTTCTGTATTTTTCCTTTTATAGCACAAAAAAAAAAAACCGAGCAGTGATTAAATACCACCAAACGAAAGCTCCATTTGTGTGAAAAAAAGGACAAAAATCTCATATAGGTCCAGTGTTGCATGACTGAGTAATTGTCATTCAAAATGTGAGAGCACCGAAAGCTGAAAATTGGTCTGGTTATTAAGGGTGTTTAAGTGCCCAGTGGTCAAGTGGTTAAGCTTCACAGCGATATCTTTTGCATACAAGAGACGCATTTCAGTTCTCTCAAACCCCCTGTTTTTCAACACAACAAGTTCCCACATGTCTAAATGGCCAACGGTCCCCCCCCCCAAAAAAAATAAATAAGGGGGGGGGGTAGCTATTGCCATCAAAGACTCGGTCCAATTTAAAGAACTGGGTGTACATCTGGATAGCTCGGGCCGATATATAATATTAGTATGTTAGCTTGACAATGCCGTAAATACTGTGGTTAACATCTATCTACCCAACACAAAGCAACTAAAGTTTCTAAACAAGATATGGAAGAAAGTAATCTTCAATGAGACAAGGATCTACTATTCTATGCAGAGATTTCAATACCATCCCTGACAGGGAGATGGACATTTCTGACGGAGCTAAATCCCGGCATCCAAGTGTTTCTTTGGACCGCTTCATCTCCTTGTCAGGTCTTCATGAGGTATGGAGAGGCCAGCAAACATCAGAGAAGGACTTTTCTTTTTTTTCAAATGTTCAAAATTCCTTCTCGCATAGATCTATTTTTAGTAGACAAATTTCTATTACAAAAAATTATCCAATCAGATATACATTGTATTACGTGGTCTGATCATGCACCAATTTCCATTAGCGTAGGGTTGGCCAAGCCGAAACCAGGGCAAACAGATGGCGTAATGATATTTAAGTATTATCCCAACCTTCAAATTTAGAAACAATACGCTCAGCACTTACAATTTTTTGCCATTAATGCCCCTTCGGGTGGCAATCCCTTCACGCTGTGGAATACGCATAAAGTGTATATTAAAGGGCTTAACAAATTTGCTTGGAATTTAGGAGCCAACTTAAGTTAGGAGCCAGGTTCGTGATGGCGATCTGGACCTGTCCCTGGCCTGACATCAAGACGAGTGAGGGTAAGATAGCCCAGCATATAAAATGCTAATATTGCCAAAAATACTTAACATCTTTAGAGCACTATCAAATTCAAATACCTACCATCTTCTTCATAGCAATGCAAAAACAACTATTGAGATTTGTGTGGGGGGGGGGGAGGCAGGGCGAGATAAAATTGCAGGTGGTATGGGCCTACCAATATTAAAGAATTATTTCACAGCAGTAGCTATTGACCAGATTAAAAACTGGTTTGCGAAACCAGTTGTCAAACCATGGTGCCAATTAAAACTTGCTAGATTTCGATCACTTTCATTTCTTATGGCCTCTGTCACACCTACAGCTAGCCAAATCAAAGATCACCCAACAATCCAAGCAGCTTGCAGGGCTTGGCCTAAGACCAGCTCAGAGCGCACATTATCACAGTCAAAGTCCCCATTCCTCTGGAATCCATTCTATGGTAATCCCTAACATAGTATTAAATAAATGGCTTAAAACAAAATAATTAACATAGCAGATATTACCACAGGGGACAATATAATGCCTTTCGCGTCCATTCAGCAAAAACATCAAATTCCAAACACGGAGGTCTTTACCTACGTACAGATAGCTTCACTGGTTCAAAGTACAAACGTGGACACATATTTCCATCATAGAAAAAAAAAATAGAAAATTTCTTCAAGTCAAGTCCAAAGGTATCACAATAATATATAATTCTTTGCACTCTAAAGATGTTCTTCAGAAATATAAGTCATTATTAAAAGTGGGAAAAAGAGTTAGGAAATGTTTATTCAGAAGCTCAATGGAAAAACGCTATTAAATGCAACTATAAGTACTCCAGGTGCTCAAACTATGAAGCACTAAACCAGAAACTTATGCTAGGGTGGTATTTCACTCCATACATTGTAGCAAAATTTTCTGGGGACAACTCTAATCTGTGCTGGAGGGGGTGTGGACAAGTGGGCACTCTTTCACATTTGGGCCTGTCCTCTGCTCCGTAAATTTTGGTCCGATGCATTTAACACGATTTCAAAAGTGACAAAAAGGTATAGATTAGAATGCACATATACACATATATATACATATATATACACATATACACACACACATATACATATATATGTGCATTCTAATCTATACCTTTTTGTCACTTTTGAAATCGTGTTAAATGCATCGGACCAAAATTTACGGAGCAGAGGACAGGCCCAAATATATATATTTTAGACTCAATGTGGAACAAGCAGTTTTGAGTTTAAACATTGCGGATCATCCCTGCTCCATTAGATCCATAATTACACCTATCATATTATCAGCACGTTCAGTGATAGTAAGCAAATCTAAGTCCATGGAAATGACTAAACTGATTGGAGGTTTCAATTTAAGCGAACATGATTGCTGAATATGAAAAAAGTATAGCCAACAGAGAAGGCACGTACCAAGCATATAAGGCCTCATGCACACGAGACGCAGGTGAAAACTCTGCTCAAAAAAAGCTGAAACGCGCGTTTAGAAACGGGCGTTTTGCAGCGTTTGTATGCTGCGTTTGCGTTTATAAAGATATCATGTAGAACCTCCCCAAGCTCTCAAAGCATGTTTTATTAACCATTTCTGCTATTTTGATCAGAGTGAGCAGCAGCAGCATAGAGAGCAGTTTTATACTTGCATTTGCCTCTTTTTCTGTAGTATACATTTTGAAATGGATCCCATATTGAATATATGTCAGGAAATGCTCCTGGTGTTGCTCTTGATGAGACAGCAACATCAACGCAAATTTCGTGAGAGGTCCAGAGTCAGAGCTCGTCGATATTGGACCCATCCGTTGATGGGACAGCGAATATCCGTTGGATATTTCACAAATATGTATGTGCAGCTACCCCGACAAGTTTTTTTAATTTTAGCCGGATGTCCATTGTCACATTTGATCTGCTCTTAGAAAAAGTACAACCTGGTCTGACATTCATGGTCAACAATATGAGAAACAGTGCGTCACCAGAGGAACGTCTGTTGGTAACGATCAGGTATGTGTATATATTTATAAAATTTATTTATCTATAGACGTACAGATGAATTTTTTTCTCTGTCCTTTATTTAAAAAAAATAATAATGTCTATTTTATAGCAAATTATCCAATTTAAAAAATATAAAATTTTCTTGTGCCAATTTTTAAAATGTTTTCATTATTTTTAATATAAAACAATATTAAAATAGTTTTTTTTTTTTTAATCTTAATATATTTATAAATTTTTTTCTAGTTTCAAATTGTTTTATTTAAAAGCAAATCTATGTTAATTAGATTTTTTATAATTGTTTTAAATTTATTTGGCCATTTTATTAATATATTTTTATCGTGAAATATGTATTGATTAATACATTTAAATTCTTTGCTGCTGTATATGGTAGTATAATATTTTTTAATGCCTTATTAAAATATCCAGAATCCTAACCATTCATCCTAACCCTAAACAATAACCCTAACACTAACCACTAACCCTAACCCCTAACACAATCTACCCCTAACAGCTAACCCTATCCCTTACACTAACCCTACCCTTAATCCTAAACAATAACCCTAACGGATAACCACTTACCATAACACCCAACCCTAAATGACCAAATTACATTGCCACAGTTGACTTTGAGACCATGTATCTCTAATGCAGAAAAGTGCATGACATTTTGCATTTTTGGGGTTCCTGGCAATAAGTGGACCCAAGATATGGGCCCCCAAACTCGGGTCGCAAAATGTCATTCTCACATCATATTTCTGAGTTTTCAGGTGCAAAAAATTGGGTTCCTTTAAAAACGCTTATAAAACGCAAACGCGGCTAAACGCGGGTGCCGCTTTTTCCGTCTGAAACGTGGAAATTTTTGTGTCTTAACCCATTTTTTTTGCTTCTGGAAAAACGAGGTTAAACGCAACTGCATAAAAACGGCAAAAAACGAGACTGTGTGCATGGACAAATAGGATAAAATTGAATGAGTTCAGGGGCAGTCCAACTGCATCTGAACACGCGTTTAACAGCGTCTCGTGTGCATGAGGCCCAAGTCCAATTGGTCTTCATGGAACAAATTCTCCAAAGCCCAGCGAAGACCTGTTTAGAAACAGTCTTTACTGAGCTGTACTTTTTATTTTTGTTTGTTATCTTGTCTCTTTTCCTTATGCATATTTCAATCTGTTGTGTTGGCGCTTTCAAGATCCAGCAATCCTGGCTTCATTACTACTAAGTACTCAGTAGTTGAGACTATATAAGTAGCGTGGCGGGAGGAGTTTACCCCCTAAAGACACAGTGTGCTCCTAAAGGGGTGTCTGGGGGTATTCCTTTTCCCTGTAACCACTGGATAGAACCCGATTATACTTAAAGCAGTAGAACTTATGATGGAACAAAGGAATCTTGAAAGCAGATAATCCGTGTCAATTAAGGTCACCTTATATTGTCTAGTGTTAAAAGTGGTTTTACTACTTATTTTGATAAGACTGTAGATGGAAATCTGTAATATGCAATTGTTCACTAAAAATTATAAAAAAAAAAAAAAAAATGTCAATACATGGAGGAGACAGGCACAGAAGGCTACTGGAACAGGAAGTCAAGTAGATTTTCCTGTTGGGGTACCCACCCCCACTGGCATGAACCACAGATGGGACGTGGATCTATTTCTCAAATTAAATCAACCTAGCCCATCTTTGGTTTCATTGTCACCTGCCTCAGTATCTGCCCGTTTGTCCCAGTACGTTCCATCTGTGCTTGTTTTTCTGGCTAATTTGCCTCCTTTTCTCTCAATTTTTTTTGATCCTGCCATAATTTGAATATTTATTTTTTGATCCTGCCATAAATGTAATGCCTCTTTTTTTGATCCTGCCACAAATTGCATCCCTCTTCTCTGGTCCTGCCATAAATTGAACCCCTCTCCCCTTTTTTTCTCTCCTCGCTTTTACTTTGTGGTGTTATCACTAAGGAAGGAGGAAGGAGAGGAAAAAAAAAAAAAAAAAAAAAACACAACCCGAACATAAAAAGACTACATTTTCATCTTCTAAGGAATACATTTTTTCCTTGACGCAATAGGGTCTTAATATCTTATGTAGCATTTTTTTCTATACACTTCTTGGCTCAACAAATTAACTTTTTTTCTCTCCCCCTTCTCATGTTGGCTAAAAACTAGGGATGCACCGAAATTTCGGCCGCGTCAACATATCGGCCGAAAATGCCCTTATCGGCAATTTGCCGAAAGAGAAAAACGGCCGATAATGGAGCCGAAAATGGTGTGCCCATCATGAAAAGCTATATCTATATAGTGCGGGAGAGCCGTCTCCGCCGCCTGTTTGATCACAGCGCGGGAACATCACAGCTTTCAGTTCAATAGCTGTGTTTTCCCGGCCGCGCGCCATCACGTACAGCCCCTCCCCCTTGTCAGGGCACTTTGATAGACAGATCACCCGTAGGATTGGACGGATGATCTGTCTATCAAAGTGCCCTGACAAGGGGGAGGGGCTGTACGTGACAGCGCACGGCCGGGAACACACAGCTATTGAACTGAAAGCTGTGATGTTCCCCCGCTGTGATCAAACAGGCGACGGAGGCGACTCTCCTCCTCTTCTCTTCACAGGTTAGCTGCTATGAGGGGACACTGGCTGCTATGTGAGGGGACACACTGGCTGGCTGCTATGTGAGGGGACACACTGGCTGGCTGCTATGTGAGGGGACACACTGGCTGGCTGCTATGTGAGGGGACACACTGGCTGGCTGCTATGTGAGGGGACACTGGCTGGCTGCATTGTATCAATTGTATCATGTGTCATGTATCATGTGTGCAATTTCTGACCGTGTCATGTATCAAGTGTGCAATTTCTGACCATCTCCTGTACCACGTCCGCAGTCTCTGACCATCTCCTGTACCACGTCCCGTCTCTGACCATCTCATGTACCACGTCCCCTGTCTCTGACCATCTCATGTACCACGTCCCCTGTCTCTGACCATCTCCTGTACCACGTCCCCTGTCTCTGACCATCTCCTGTACCACGTCCCCAGTCTCTGACCATCCCCTGTACCACGTCCCCAGTCTCTGACCATCTCCTGTACCACGTCCCCAGTCTGACCATCTCCTGTACCACGTCCCCAGTCTCTGACCATCTCCTGTACCACGTCCCCAGTCTCTGACCATCTCCTGTACCACGTCCCCAGTCTCTAACCATCTCCTGTACCACGTCCCCAGTCTCTGACCATCTCCTGTACCACGTCCCCAGTCTCTGACCATCATCTGTACCACGTCCCCAGTCTCTGACCATCTCCTGTACCACGTCCCCAGTCTCTGACCATCTCCTGTACCACGTCCCCAGTCTCTGACCATCTCCTGTACCACGTCCCCAGTCTCTGACCATCTCCTGTACCACGTCCCCAGTCTCTGACCATCCCCTGTACCATGTCCCCAGTCTCTGACCATCCCCTGTACCATGTCCCCAGTCTCTGACCATCCCCTGTACCATGTCCTCAGTCTCTGACCATCCCCTGTACCATGTCCCCAGTCTCTGACCATCCCCTGTACCATGTCCCCAGTCTCTGACCATCTCCTGTACCATGTCCCCAGTCTCTGACCATCTCCTGTATAAAAATATTTTTTAAAAACAGTCATTTTCGGTATCGGTTTCGGCACCAAAAAACCCATTCGGTGCATCCCTACTAAAAACAATTAAATATGCTAATTTTCTGTGACACTAACATCATGGGCCAATGGAGTTTGCATATGTTTATGTATGTGTAATAAAAAAAAAAAAAATTATATATACACACACACACACACACACACACACACACACACACACACACATACCAGCTACGACTAAGGCTATTGCCGAAACACGTCAGCTTTATTGTTTTACTGTCACACTAATGTACCAATAAACGACACTTCAAGGATTACAGTGTTGCCGGATCTTCTTACTACGGTTGCTTTGAAGTGTGTTGGGACACATGGAGCCTCGGCACCTGTGAGAGTGGACCTGGTGTATGAATGGAGTTGCCCCTGCAGAAAGCGCAGTTACCTTTCTTCTTTTCCATTAAGATAAAAAGCACCCCAATACTTAGTTGAGGTCCATCTAAATCCAGCAATGTTACAGGAGTGCCTCAGCGGCCCAGGACTCTCATTGGCTGAGAAAGCAGCACCATTGGCTCCCGCTGCTGTCAAAGACAATCAAGAGTGAAAAGGGGGTAGGGCTAGGCTGCAGCTCCGTGCCCGAATGGACACAGGGAGCTGTGATTTGGCTGCCTCCATAGCAAGCTGCTTGCTGCGGTGGCACTTAACAGGAGGGAGGGGCCTTGGGAACTGGCATGGGGCTTGACAAGAAGATCTGGGCTGCTCGATGCAAATCCACTGCACGTTCTGTGTATAACATTTTTAGAAAAAAAAAAAAATATTATAAGACTTTAGTCTCTCTCAAAATTAACCACTTCAGCCCCGGACCATATGGCAGGTCAAAGACCAGAGGAGAGGACTTTTTACAATTTGGCACTTCACTGCTTTATCTGGTAATTGCGTTGTCATGCAAGGTTGTACCCAAACGAAATTTGCGTCTTTTCCCACAAATAGAGCCTTCTTTTGATGGTATTTGATTGCCTCTGCGATTTTTAATGGAAAAAAAGACAGAAAAAAAAAAAATGATATTTTCTACTTTTTGTTAGAAGAAAAATACAATAAAACTAAAATTTTAGTCATACATTTAGGCCAAAATGTATTCAGCCATATGTCTTTGTTTTAAAAAAAAAAAAAGTCAATAAGCGTATAATTATTGGTTTGTGCAAAAGTTATAGCGTCTACAAAATAGAGTTCCTGGAATTAACACAGCTTTTAGTTTACGACTCCCCATCTAATTTCTTGAGGTGCTAAAATGGCAGGGCAGTAAAACCCCTTGTCCCAAGTGATGGGATAATGACAAAAAAAACAAAACAAAAAAAACATTTTTATAAACATTTGTCACTAAATACATATATTGCTCACACATGCCATATGTGGAATTGCACCCCAAAATACATTTTACTGTTTCTCGTAAGTATGGGGATGGGAATACCACATGTGTGGGACTTTCTGGGAGCCTGGCCGCGTACAGGGCCCCAAAAACCAAGCACCACCTTCAGGATTTCCAAGGGCATACATTTTTGATTTCACTCCTCACTACCCATCACAGTTTTGAAGGCCATAAAATGCCAAGAAGGCACATACCACCCCCAAATGACCCCATTTTGGAAATTAGACACCCTAAGCTATTTGCCAAGAGGCATTGTGAGTATTTTGCAGCTCTCATTTGTTTTTGAAAATGAAGACAGACAAGAAAAATATATATATTTATTTTTAAAATTTTCAACACTGACAAAAAGCGAGATCTGCAAAATATTCGCCATACTTAACAAATAGCTTGGGATGTCCATTTTCCAAAATGGGGTAATTTGTGTGTGTGGGGGGGGGGGGGGGGGGTTGTGCGATTCGGGCATTCCATGGCCTTTGAAACTGATAGGCAGTGAGGAGTGAAATCAGCCTTTGAAAGCGGTGCTTGGTTTTCGGGATCACGTACCTGGCCAGGCTCCCAAAAAGTCCTTCATGTGGTAACCACGTACTCAGGAGAAGCAGCAGATTGTATTTTTGGGTGTAATACCACATATGCCCATGGCATGTTTGAGCTATATATCATTTAGGGACAACTTTTTGTTTTATTTTTATTTATTTCACAAAGTTTGTTATTTTCCCACAACTTGAGGCAAAAAATAATATATTCCATGGAAAAGAAAAAATATTGCACTAAAATTATACTTGTATATCTGTGAAAACTGTATCAAGAAAAATATTTCTAAAATAAATATTTAAAGCAATTTCTATTGTATCTTTTAGTTACGTATTAACCATTTTGGGCTATACATAAATTCCCCCTCTAAAAGTATTATTTTTGCAATGATTCCTTTTTGTAATGAATCCCCTTTTTTCAATATGGGCTTTGTAAATACATTTTGAGGTAATTTGTGTACATGCAAGCCCAATGTGGAGAGTGTTTTTATTTTAAGCCATTTGGTCATCACTGTTTATGTTCCCAGCCAAGGGACTACAACATTGATGGCTTCCGGGTCTTTCTGCTGTGTGTCAGCAAGGTTTGACTCGTATTTGCGATGGTGTTCTGGCAGAAGTGATGTTGTTGTATTGATATTACAGTTTGTTCTGCAGTGTCTGACGCTGTCCTCATTCCATAGTAAGGATTGGTCTACACCACATCTATTGAATGAATGGGCGGAAGTGATGTTATGCGTGGATCGTGCTCCTTTGGCCGCTGCTTTACATCTGCAAGCTGCTTGAGTTTAAGCCATTATATTCGGGACAAAAACAAACTTTTAGAACACTTATTTTATATATATATATATATATATATATAGTTGTGCATTGGAGTAATTTTGAATTAGTTTGTTGACCGGAAGTACATCCGTTAAACTGGAAGCGACACTAACTTCCGTCCAATTCCGCAATTCAGTTTGGGGGTCACATGGGCGGCACAGTGGTGTAGTGGTTAGCACTCTCACCTAGCAGTAAATAGGGTTGCTGGTTCGAATCCCAACCACAACACTACCTGCTAGGAGTTTGCATGTTCTCCCTGTGCCTGCGTGGGTTTCCTCCAGGTACTCCAGTTTCCTCCCACAATCCAAAGACATGCAGGTAGGTAAATTGGCTTCTGTTCAAAATTGGCCCTAGTATATAAATAGGGACCTTGGCTGTGGGCCCCTTGAGGGCAGGGACAGATGTGAGTGTGCATTGTACAGGGATAGGGGCAATTCTAGACACTCACTTAGGTTAAACTGGATGGACTGGTGTCTTTAATCAACCTTACTATTATTTAAGCGTGATGATGCTAGTATGTATCCATATCCCAGATGACATCTTAGAGGACGAAACATGTCAGGAGGACCTTACTAACCACATCACACCATTCTTCACAACAAAATTTGAATAAGCCTGTCCTTTACTTCACAAGTGTTTTTAATCTTTATTATGCACAATTAAATATCTCTTGACGTTATTACACTGAGTTTTTTCTGCCATGATTTACTATGCACGAGTATGTGGAGATTTGATGACCGCCCTTCCTTTGCTGCTCATCCCCTGAGACTTTGGAAACATCGTACTGCGTGACGCATTGGTGACCATTTTGAAGCAGGGACCTGCTATATTTACCACAAAGCTAATCACGACTTGAGAGGCATGTGCCTTTTCAGGTCTGAGTTCTGCTAAGCCTCATTGCTAGGGTGGTGGTGTTGTCAGCAATCCCTCTTTTTGAGCACCTTATGGTTTCATCACACAACTACACGGAAGTAGTTACTATTTACACTGTTTTTCACATTCTTTAGAACTGGTTTTATAATGTTAATGTCCTTATGGGATTTCTACTAGTACCACTTATCACAAATTTAATAATTAATTTTGTATCTACATAGGATGTGATTTCTTGAAAGTTTTCAAAGATATACACATATTTTAGCGCAATATTCTTTTTCTCATCCATTTCTATATTCAGCCGTTAATCATTCGGTGAGGTTTGCAGCTTTATATGAAGCTTTTTTGTCTCAGTATTGACTGCAATTTTTCATAAAATATTCCATGGACTCATGTTTCTCAGCAAATAGCTTGGGTGTCTACTTTCCAAAATGGGGTCACTTCTAAGCTACAAAAGGCAGGGAAATAGTGGTTGTCCTGAAAGGCTCTTAAAAAAACCGTCACAGGTAAATCTATTTATGCCTTTCTCAAATTGCCTTTCAGGACAACCCTGGAGAGGATAGCTGATTAACTTAGCCTAGGGTGGCAGCACTGCCTGTAGCTCCTTCCTGCCAAAGGCTTAATCGGCGGCTGACAGTAAGTCCAACCTGTAATGTCGGAGAAATGTTGAGTAGTTTGACCAAGTAGCCGCCTTGCAGATTTGATCAGGCGTAGCACCAGCCCTTTCCGCCCAGGAACCTGCCATTGATCTTGTGGAATGAGCAGCAGTACCTGAGGGTGGTATTTCTCCTTTAGCTCCGTAGCGTCCACAATTAACCATCTAAGCCACCTGCCCAGAGTGCTTTTAGAAGCCTTCTCCTCTTTACGAGGGCCTGAGAAAATTTCCAAGAGGGCGTTTGATTTTCTGACTTCCTTAGTGATAGATAAAAATTGAAGGCGGCACCTCCTTACGTCCAAAGTATGGAATGCTGCTTCTCCTGTATTGGCAGGAGTCGAGGAGAAAGTGGACAACAATATTTCCTGCGAGCGGTGAAAGTTTGAAGAAACTTTGGGCAGGAAAGCTGGGTCTACCTGAAGAACCTTTAAGAAAAGGTTCCGTGACTCCCAAGGCATGACGCTTGCTGACTCTTCTTGCCCAAGTAATGGCTACTAAAAATAATAGAACTACATTTTTTTAACAATGCCTCGTGTAAGGGCTCAAACGGTGTCCTCGTGAGACCCTGCAAACCAATAGATAAGTCCCAACTGGGAAAATTTCTGAGGGCTACCAGCCTATTTCGTGCAAGTGCCCTGAAGAATCTTGAAATTAAAGTTTCTGGATAGAGTCTTTTCAAAATAAACTGAAAGAGCCGCCATGCCCTTCTCCATTCCGTCATGGACAAATTCAAAAAGACTGATACATTTTTTTACCTAAAAGCTTTTAGGGGTACAATAGGAATTCAACTTCTTTCAAACCTTCAGGTATATGGTGCAAGTTACCTCCTTTCTGCTGGAAAGTAGGGTCTTTACTAATTTATCAGATAAACCCTTGGTTTTTAGGGAGGCAATCTTCCTCAGAAGCCAAGCAGTTAGATGTAACGGGTCTGCTTCCAGATGAACCACTGAGCCCTGTGTTAGAAGGTCCTCCCTGAACAGCAGCTTCCATGGAGGATCTGTGGCCAAATTTAGTAGTGTTGTAAACCAGAGTATTTTTGGCCTTAACGGTGTGACCAGGATCACGTTAATCGTTTCTTCTCTGAACTTGCTTAAGACCATCGGTATCAGAGGGAGGGGGGGGGGGGGGGAGGCATAGCACAGTTGGTAATGCCATGGATGTGCGAGCGCATGTATGCCTATGGCTTGGTCTTCAAGAGAAAAAAAGGGAAGAGAAAAGAAGTTGGGAACATTTGAGTTTTTTTGGATGGCGAACAGGTCTACTTGGGGCTGCCCCAATGCTCTGGAGATAAAGCAGAAAAATTTCCAGATTCAGACTCCATTCTGCTTCCACCAGCCTCCTCCTGCCGAGTACATCTGCTAGCAGATTCTGCGAACCCTTTAGGTCATGGTTCTTCAAACTACGGCCCTCCAGTTGTTCAGGAACAACAATTCCCATCATGCCGAGTCATGTCTGTGAATGTCAGAGTTTTACAATGCCTCATGGGATGTGTAGTTTGGCAACAGCTGGAGGGCCATAGTTTGAGGATCCCTACTTTAGGTGAATTGCCAACAGATGTCGCATTCTCTTCTGCCCAGGAGAACATTTGACTGGCTTGTTCCGTAAGACCTCTACTCCTGGTTCCTCCCTGTTTGAGCATGTATGCTACAGCAGTCATATCGTCCGAAAGGACCTGAACGTGATGTCCCCTCACCGTTTGCTGAAAGGCTAGGAGACCTAAAAAGATAGCTTTTAGTTCACCAGTTTGACGACCTTCGGGCTTCTGCATTGGACCAAGTCCCCTGCAAAGTTAGAAAGTCCAGGTGGGCTCCCTAACCACACAAACGTGCATCCGCTTGTCTAGTGGAAAGACCCAGGAAAGACCCTTCGTCAGGTTGGCCGAGTCCCTCCACCACCACAGTGCTCGTTTCACCTTTGAGGTAAGTCTGATCTGTTTTTTCCAGTGAGACTTGATGTGACCAAGTCTGTAGGATGTTCAACTGGAGTGGCCTAGAATGAAACCTGGCCCATTGTATATCTGGGATCAATGCCGTATTAAGTCCTAATACTGCCAAGGCTGATCGGACTGAGAATGAACAATTCGTTTGAATTTGTTTTACTGCTGTTAAGATTATCTCCAACTTTGAAAGTGGTAAGAAAACTTTCTGGAGGACTGAATTGATCGTATAGCCCAGTAACATAATTTCTTGACTTGGTTCTAGATTCGACTTCTCCAAGTTGAGGAGCCACCCCAAGTCCCTGAGGTGTATCTGTGATATCTGTAGATTTGTTACTACTTACTCCCTGGAGTCCATAAAGTACAGGTCGTCCAGATACAGGATGACAGAAATTCCTCTAAACATCAGCGGCTCTAGGGCTCCCGCCATTATTTTTTTTTTAATTCTGGAGGGAGATGAGTGAACCAGGTGCCAGACCGATGTCCCTAGGTTGACAGCCATTCGGAGGAAATGTTGGGAGGCCTGGGCAATCGGGATGTGTAGATAGGCATCCCTCAGGTCTACGAAGCCATGAAGCAGTCTGGAGTCAACAGTCTCATTATTTAATGCATTGTGTCCATGTGGAAATGCTTGTAACGGATTGATCTGTAAGATTTTTAGATTCAGAACCAACCGATAGTTCTCTGAAGGCTTTTTTTTCCCCCACAAAGATGTTTCAGGACCTGGACGATTACTTCCTACTGGATCAGATCCTGAAATAGGCACACAATTGCGGAAGCTTTGTCTCGGTCCCTTGGCAGGGCTCTAACATAAAACCTACCTGGGGGAGGCTCTGAAATCCAGACTGTAACCCGAGCGATAACATTCCTTACAAACAGGCTTGGAGATGTTCTGCTCTATTGTAGGAGGAAAGCGGACAATCTCCCCCCCCCCCCCCACCGGGACCAGACTGTCACTTGTTTTTGGGCGGTTGGTCACGAGGAGATCTTAAAATAACTCCACCTCTACCCTTACCCTTTTGGAGGGCCCAATGGCTTTTGTTATCTTCCCTACCCTTATGGGGCTGTTGTACAGCACGAAAATTCTTCTTAGCTGCCTGCTTCTTCTTGGCAAGGAAAGTCTTCTTGTCGTCGGCTGTCCTTTCCAGGATGGTCTCCAGATCCGGACCGAAAAGGAGAACCCCCAAGAAAGGCAAGCTGCACAATTTAAAATTTTGGAGGCTGTGTTGCCAGACCAAGTTTTTAGCCCGACTACTCGTCTGGCTGAATTCACCAGGGCCAATGACCTGACTGCCATTTTAATTGATTGGGCTGATGAGTCGGCCATGTACTTCACTGCTTTCAGGATTAACGGAAAGGATTTCAAAAAGATCCTTTAGTGATGTTTCTGCCTCAACGAGACTCTTCAGCTTTTCCACCCAGCACTCCAGATTACTTGCCACCACCATGGAAGCCATAGCTGGTTTTAGAGTGGCCAACGTGGAATTCCATGCTTTTTTCAAGAGGGAATCTGCCCTTGTATCCATTGCATCCTTGAGTACCCCCATGTCCTCAAAGGCCAGGTCTGTGCGACGAGACACTTTCAAAAAAGCAGCATCTACCTGTGGGTTTTTATTCCACACTTCCGACTGTGTCTTCAAAAGGGAACCCGTCTTTTGAGGGTTTTTGAAAGGAAAGGGCCCCTCTGGATTCTTCCACTCCCTCCTGACCGTATCAGATAACACCCTATATTTGGTGTCATCCAGACCCTGGTACATTTTATCATGGACAGACAATTGGACTCTCTTCTTGAATATCAAGAGTCGTGTCAACAGCTTTCAAAGGGTCGTCAACCACTTCTTAAAACAGCTTGTACCTAGAGCTACAGCTGTCATCCTACACTTCCACCTCATCCTCTGAATCCATGAGGGAAAGAAGAGTAGAGTACTTAGCCCAAAAACCTCTACTGGCCTGGGGGGTAGATGCCCTGGGACTAGATGGTGGTTGCTTACTATCAATTTGGCCTGCTTGGCTCTGGACCAGCAGCATCTTGGCAGAGCTCAATGAACTTGCAAGCTCACAGACCGAAGCAATCAAGTCCTTATATTGTTAGGAGGTTTCCTCCTCAAGATCTTTAATGCATGATCTGCATAAGGTCTTTTGCCATGAGTCTCCAAGAGGATTCTTGCATGAGGGGCCCTTTCTCTGACCTGGTGGGTTTGAATGTTTCACTTTCACCAAAACTTTTTCCTGCAATCAAAATAGTGTCATCTCACTCCTACTGCAAAACACAAACCCATTTATTGGTGCTTCTAACACACAGACCACCACCACCAATCAGAAAGAAACAGAGAGACCTGCCCCCCGCAGTGTTGAATCAAAGCCAGCAAACACCACCAACAGACTACAGGATCCGAGAGAAGTAACCTCTGGCTCTGTAGTAAAAGGCTCCCATAGGAAGGAACATAACAAAAACAGCTTACAGCCCATAAGGAGACGAATAGAAGGTACCACTGTGCGTTTCTTACCTCAGTCTGACTGGTGACCGTTTCCACCGTCGCCGACTGCCTTTAGTCCATCTTGCAGAGAGAGCAGGGGGGGGGGGGGGTCATCTGCTGGCTGGAAATGGAAGCACCAGTCAATAGACCCGCCCCCCTGGCCTCTGCGTTCCAGGCGACCGGAACCACTCGTCACCACACCCACGCAGGAAGCCACGTCACTGGCCACGTCTCTCGCCCGCCAGGGAAACCTGGAATCCACTAATGTGGCGAAAAACCACTGAACAGTGGCACATCATCCAGCTGAGCCATACTTTGGACATTTCGACGCCTCGACCTCCTGCTGGCCACTGCTCTGCTGAGCTGGGAGAGACTGGCGACTCCAGAACACCCTCCGTTCATACCAGGAGGATGCTGGGATGGTCCCTGCACACTAGGCAGAAAATACATCTCAGAGATAGGAAACATTGTGCAAATATTTGTAGGAAGAAGAATTAATGAGATCGCTAATTCCAGACACCACAGTGTGCCTGCATGAACTCCAAACCGTGCCCGATCACCGTAAATCTAAGTTATGCTCACCAGATAGCAAGCATTAAGGGCAGTTGGCTAAACCCAACCTAGGGCCTTTACGCTCACAGATGTCCACACCAGGAAACAGCATACACTAGATCCGTTCGGAATCCATACATTCTTACAATTTGAGCTGCCGAACCAAGATGTACCCTCAAGTTAAATATAAATAAACATAAGAGAAGGCTCAGGCAGCAACCTAATATTGGCCACTAGAGGGCCTCTCCTCAAATAAAACCCCAAGATCATCAGCAGCTAGTATTCCCAAATACTCAGTCCATAGTTCAAGTCCAAACTAGCAGAGGTTCAATGATTTCCTAAAGAAATATACACCATAGCAACTTCAACGCAACCATCCATCAAATGAGTACACCAAAAGTAGTTGGATCTGTATGTGCATTATAATTAATCGAATTTAGTCAATTAATAAAAAAAAACTTAAAAAAAAGACGGAGTTAGACTTACTGGTAACTCTTTTTCTAGGAGTCTTCCAAGACAGCCTCTGAGACATAGGGCTCCTCCCTCCGGGACAGGAAACACATTCACCCAAAAAGGTTAAAAGGCGGTCCTCCAGGCCTTCCCCTTCAGTTTCCACATGAACCGCCGAAAGGCTCTGAAAAACATAACACGCTGGCACAACATTAGAATATATCCTTATACTCCAACCAAAAAACTCTGGGTGGGAAACCAGGCTGTTCTGGAAGGCTCCTAGAAAAAGAGTTACCGGTAAGTTTAACTCCAGTTTTCTCTTATCATCAAGGACAGCCTCTGAGATGATAAGCAAGAAACGTACTCTGCTAAGGCGGGACCACTGCCTGGAGGAGCTTTCTCCCAAATGCTTGATCCTTATCAGCAGCCAGGTCCAATCGGTAATGCTTTGCAAACGTGGAGTAGCTGGACCACGTCGCCGCTCTTAAGATCTCCTCTGGAGTGGCACCGGCCTTCTCTGCCCACGAAGCCGACACCGCCCTAGTTGAATGTTCCTTAACTAGAGGCGCATGCCTCTCTGCCAACCTGTATGCCTCTAAAACCGTCATTCTAACCCATCTGGCGATGGTGGATTTAGATGCCTTAAGTCCTTTGCGTGACCCCGCAAAATTTACAAACAGATTCCGACTTCCTGAATTCTTTGCCAACTTATAAATAAACTAAAAGGCTACACCTAACATCAACTAAACTAAACACCCCTTCCTCATCACCCTCTGAGGAGGAGTAAAATGTTGGCAGGATAATGTCTTGCATTCTGTGAAAAGTAGAAGCAACCTTGGGGAGGAAACTAGGATCTGTTTTGAGCACAACCCTATCCTCCAAAAATCAACAAAAAAGGCTCTCTAATCGAGAACGCCTGCAACTCACTCTCCTAGCTGAGGTAATTGCAATCGAAAAGGCTGTTTTTAGGGAAACCCATTTAACATCAGATTTCTCCAGAGGCTCGAAGGGACTTCTTGTGAGAGCATCAAGCACCAAGGTTAAGTCGCAGGAGGGACAGGTTCTGATATTTACAGGCCTGGACCTGGAGAGGGCTTTAAAGAATTTTTTTTTTACAAAATGATCTTGCTGCAGGGGGACCTGAAGAAAGACGCTTAAAGCGGCAGCCTGGACCTTCAGGGTGCTGACAGAAAGCCCTAATTCCACCCCTGCCTGGAAGAAGTCCAGCACTGCTGGAATACCTGGATCTTTCTGGCCCTGTTCCATCAGCTAGGAATTGAACCTCTTCCACACCTTGGTGTAAATGGCCCTGGTCACTGGATAACGGCATTCTAAAAGAGTCTTAATGACCCTTTTTGAAAAACCTTGAGCCCTCAGCAGCTGTTCTTCAGATACCACACTGCAATCCAGAGGGTCTCTATTTGAGGAAGCCGGATAGGACCCTGTGTAAGTAGATCCTCCCTCCTCAGAAGATGAATCAGAGGATATATTGCCAATTTCTGTAGGACTGCAAACCAAGCCCTTCTTGGCCAAAACGGAGCCATTAGGATGAGATCCGTTGCCTGGGTCTGAAATTTTTGAAGGACTGCCGCCACCAGTCATACTGGGGAAAAGGCATAGCACAGGCCGAAGTGCCAGGCACTGGCGAGGGGCATCTATCCCTTTGGCTTGATCCTGAGAGTGCAGGGAAAAGAACTGAGCAACCTTCTTGTTGGTTTCTGAAGCGAACAAATCCATCTCTGGTATGCCCCAAGTCCTCACCACCTGCTCTAACACATCCTGGTTGAGAGACCATTCCTCCTGTTTGACACGCTGGCGACTGAGAAAGTCCGCCAGCGAGTTCGGAGTCCCCTTTAGATGAACGCTGATAGTGATGCTAGATTCATCTCGGCCCAAGAGAAAATCTCTCCCGCCATCTTCTGCAAAGCAGGGCTCTTGGTCCCCCCTGCTTGTTTATATAAGCGACAACAGCTGCATTGTCTGATCTTACTTGGGGGTGTTGTCCCCTTATATCTTGCCAGCAATTTCCTCTGATTCGGGGACCATCTGGCTTCCGCCTGAGACCAGGATCCTTAAGCCAGATCTTTCTCCAGGTGTGCACCCCAGCCGAACGAGCTGGCGTCTGTTGTCAGCACCAGAGCTGCTGGTCTGAACCACAACAGACCCCTGTCTAGGTTGGGACTGGTTTGCCACCATTACAAAGTCCTCTTGACTCTTGTGGGTATTGGTATGGGATGATCCAAACTCAGTTGACTGCCACCCCAATAATGCAGTGGGCGTTGGTGGATCCTTGCCCAAGAGACTGCTGGGAAAAAGCATGTCATTAAGCCTACCACTCATGACATCTGACCTGGGCTTTCTGATTGGTCTGAAGCCATGCTACTGCCAGACCTACCTTCTCTAGTGGGAGAAACACCTTCACCTCCACAAAGGAAATTCTGTAACCCATATACAGTACTTCCTGGGTTGGCATCAACTAGGACTTGACCTGATTTGATCAGCCAACCAAGAGAACGCAGGAAGAGTTGCGCCTCCTGTAGATCCTCTTCTAGCTGCCGATAGGACTGGGCGACAAACAGAAGATCATCAAAATAGGGGATCACTGTAATGGCCCTGACACATAGCGGAGCTAGAGCTTCTGCCAGGACCTTCGTAAAGATCCTGGGAGAAGACGCCAGGCCAAACGGAAGCGCCCTGAAGTGGAAGAGGAGGATTTCCGAGTTCACCCTTACAGCCAACCTGAGGAATTTCTGGAATTCCTCGTGTATCGGTACATGCAAATATGCGTCCCTGAGGTCAACTGTTGCCATAAAGCATCCAGGAGACAGGAGGTTTGTAATCGTAAAAATCGACTGCATCCTTAACAGTTTGTACCTGATAAACCTGAAGGTTGAGGATCAGCCTGAATTTGCCGATGGCTTTCGAACCACAAACACGTGGAAATATACCCCCCGTCTGTGTTCTGCCTCCGGTACCCGGCTGATGACCTGTTGATCCAACAGCTCTCCCAACATCAGACTCAGGGCCTATGCCTTCTCCCGGTCTCTTCGTTACTAGGAAGGTAGGTTGGGGAATGGCACTGAACTCCAACTTGTAACCGTTTTTTATTATTTCTAATATAAACAGACTTGAAGTTGCATTTATCCATTGTGGGAGGAAGTCCCCCAACCTACCTCCCACTGGAACACAGGAGTCACTGGGATTTTGAGGTGGATTGAGGAGAATTGAATAATATTCCTCCTCCGCCACGTTCCTTGTGACCCGACCAGTGCTTCTTAAGCTGACCCTCTCTCTCCTGCTGGGACTGTTGCTTAAGGCCTCGAAAAAGACGCCTGCTCTCAGGCAGCTTCTTTTTCTCAGGAAAAGTTTTCTTTTTGTCCTGGGTACGTTCCAGGGCCTCCTGGAGACCAGGACCAAAAAGGTGATCGCCTGAAAAAGGCAATCCACAAAGCCTAAGCTTAGATGCTGCATCTCCCGACCAGGCCTTTAGTCATACGGCCCTTTTTGCTACGTTAACCAAAGCCGCAGACCTAGCCGCAAGCTTAACTGACTCCGCAGAAGCATCGGCTAGGAAACCAACAGCCTTTAACAATAAGGGAAAGGTCTTTAACAGCTGCTGTCGGGACGTGCCTGCAGAAATATGTGTCTGTAACTGGGTTAACCAGCACTCCAAATTTCTAGCCACAAAGGTGGCTGCAAGGGCAGGCTTGAGTGTAATAGAGGAAGCATCCCAAGCCCTCTTCCACAACACATCACCCCTCTTGTCCATTGGGTCCCTAAGGGATCCTAGGTCATCGAAGGCCAAATCAGTCTTCTTGGAGACCTTAGCTAGTGGCTCATCCAACATAGGAACCTTGTTCCAAGGCTGGGCTGCATCCTTCTCGAAGGGAAATCTTCGCTTGAGACTGCTCAAAAAGAACGGTCTCCAAGAGGGGCGTGGTTTCGGCAAAGAGGAGTGAGGACGCACATCTTGAGAGCTCCCGGTCCGTGACCCCTCTGTAGCCCTACACTGCAGTCTAGCCGCACATTTCAGCACCCCTGGCCTCACAGCATGCTGATGACAGGCAGCCGTACCGGCGGATACGCATCTAACGGCGGTATGGACAAATACCTCGTACCGCTACAGCCTCAGGCCTCCTGCGCGTCCAGCCCAGCGCTGCAGAGAAGGTGAGAGAGGGGCACAGCACACTCACGACCTGCCTCCGTTCTCCCCGCCCAGCGACCTATCTCCATGCCTTCCCCGCTCGCTGTCCCTGGCATCCCTGGGCAGCTTAGAGCACAGCGGCCTACCGCCATGGGTTTCCCCGCGGGCCACAGCACTCACAGGGGCCATCCCACAGCAGCTCCCCCATTATGGAGCCACGCAGCCAGCCAGCATCTGCAGCACACAGGGGGAGCGCAGATGTTTCATCCACCCACTCTCCTGGGAGACAGTACAGCTTGGACTCTGCTGCAAAATCTTCACACAAAGGAGGACTTTAGCTGCATGGCGGCCAGGATTGAGACAACACTGAGGAATGAGATAGCGGGAGTTAAGCGGGAGGTAGCGGCCACGAACACCCGAGTAGCAACCTTAGTGAATGATGCGACATCATTGGGGGGGCGTGGCCGGATGTAGACCGAGCAGGACGTGGTGTGCTGGAGCTCCTGCCATCCTGAACTAAATCCTTTCCCATCCTACGCCGGCTCGACTTTGGGGGGGAACCACACGATATCCCCTGCATTCCGGACACCCCGCGGAGTGGCGGAGCAGAATTTTGGGGCCGCGATCGGTGCTTTTGGCGGCTCCGTGGCTTGCGGCCTAGTCGCCTCGCGGGATCCGGCCGCCATCTTGCGGCCTGTGGAGCCTCCGGACCGGCCGCAGCAGAGTATTCGGAGCGGTCGTTCGGCTCCGCGGGAGAGAGGAACGGCGGAGACGCGATCCGGAACCAGACCCTCGGGCCCTGCTGCCAGCTACTGCTACAGGGACACTTTCTGCCGCCCTCGGCCGCGCTGCGGTGTATCCGCTGGTGGGAAGACTACAGGCTGTCAGGAGGCCCTTTACTATCCCTGCTGGGGCGGTGAGTGCTGTGTTGGGGATACAGTGTTTGCACAGGAGCGGTGGGGAGAGGTGTGGGAGAGTGGGTGACTGCCCTAGTGTCCTCCCCGGTTGCTCTTCTTGCTGGGCACATGAACTGAGACTTTTAAAGGGCTACTCCTCCACTCCTCAGTGCATGGCACATCTCTTTGCATGTTCTATCATCCTATTGCTGGCAGTGAGAGGTTCCTGAGAGCTCCCAGAACTGTGTTGCTAGTTGTACCAATCATCCTTACCTGTATCCCTGTGTCTGAGTATCCTTAAAGGGGCGCACCCTCTCTGCTGCACACAAGCTCACCTCAGGCCGGCTGGCCTGTTGCCTCCTCTCCATGCCCTCCAAGGGGAAGTCTGTGGCCAAGAAAGCACAGCTTCAGCCTGTTCAGAATCCCAGTGACCTTTTGAATCAATTCAAGGCTTTAATGGCGGATATGGAGCAGGCGGCCCCACAGGAGGCTAATTCATCTGCTCCCACGGTGCCGCCAGCTAATGATACCACAGTTATTCTTGCGGCAATTGAACAGAGTAGGACTTCTTTGCTGGTACGCATAGATCACCTAGCGGAGGAATGCAACCTTATAAGAGCTGATTTTGACAAATTCCGGGGCAGGCTCTCAGAAGCTGAAACGCGCATTTCCGCGACGGAAGACACTACTCACCGGCATGATGAGGCCATTCAAGCACTGCAGAGAACGGTCCAGAATCTGGTGGCCAAGTCGGATGACGCCGAAAACCGTTTGCGGAGAAACAACGTCCGGGTACTGGGCCTACCGGAGGGAGCTGAGGGAGACCGTCCGGCTGAGTTTGCTGAAGATTTCTTCAAATCCTTGCTACATTTGACGGATGTGCCCCCGACGTATGTGGTGGAGAGGGCCCACAGGGTCCCGACCGGTCGGGGTCCTCCGGGGGCCCCCCCTAGACCATTCCTTGTACGCTTTCTCAATTTTCGGGACCGGGACCGGATCCTGCGGGAGGCTCGTAAACATCAGAACCTACCTTTCCAGAACAAGACGGTGCACCTGTATCCTGACTTCTCAGCTGATCTGCAGCGACGTCGCAAGACATTTACAGATATCAGAAGAAGGTTGCGGGAGCGTGAGCTGAAGTATTCAATGCTTTATCCCAGCCGACTGCGGGTGCAACACGGAGGATCGGTGAAATTCTTTGAGTCGCCTGCGGAGGCTGATCAATGGCTACAGTCGCTGTAAATGCCCTGTTGAGGTGCTCTTGATTGCCAAGGTTGGGCTGCCTACACCCACCGGTCTTCCCCCCCTTTTTTCTTCCCTTTCTTAATTTTTTTTTTTTTTTTTTTTTTTTTTTTTTTTGCCGTTTGTGGTTGCTGCCAAGTTGAGGGGTGGCCTGTTTTTCTGAAGATGGAGCCCCCTCCAGCGATTTTTTTTTGGTTATCCTGCCAAGAGCTTGACTTTTTCTTCTTTTTGGTGGGGGGTGGGGGGTGGGTGGGGGCGGTTGATGTCCGCTTTTCCTATATGGTCTCCTGCGGGTTCCCTGCCTCGGGTGAGGCCCTCTGTCAAGATTGACTATACAACCTCCTCTTTCGTTGTTGCTCCCGTCTGGACCAGGGGATTGGTGGAGGAAAGGGTTGTCCCGATATTCTTGCCAACGGATTGTCGGGAGGTCGGCGGAGCAGGAGTTCCAGGCACATGAACACTATGTCCAGGTTTTTTTGTACTGTTTGTCTACACGTGAACCCCTTTTTTGGTTCGCGGTTTTTGTTCTACGGTCTAGGGGTCCATTTTTGACCCATCGAGGCCATGCCTTCAAGGACTGTTTTTGAACTTGGTTTGGGGATAGGCTGCGTGTACGAGTTTTTTTGTGTTGTTACACGACAGCAGGGTGTTTATGGGGTTCAAAGGGAGGGAGATTTGTTAGGTGCAGCCCTCCAAGGTATATTGTCTAATTCTATGCTCAATGTTATGTGTGCTTTTAGTTTCAACTGTATGTGTCACAGGTATCATATGCATTTCATCTACCGTTTCATGATTTATTTGGGGAATGATGCCGGGTTCCAGGTTTAATATAGTTTCGTGGAATGTTAGAGGTCTTAATGATAAATTCCGAAGAGCTTTAATGTTTCAGTATCTTAAGACTATCGGCCCGCATGTGGTGTTCTTGCAGGAGACGCATCTGGATGGGAGCAGGGTATTGGCCTTACGTAGAGCCTGGGTACAGAGGGCACTACACGCTACTTACTCTACCTATTCCAGGGGAGTGTCTATTTTGATTAGTAAGGCGGTGCCGTGCACCATTCACCATGTGATCTCGGACCCGGGTGGCAGGTTTTTGGTGTTGGTAGCTGACATTGGGGGGTCTAGGATGGTGCTAGTGAATGTTTATGTTCCACCCCCATTTCAGATCCAAATTCTGTATGATTTATTGGGTAAATTGGCGCCCTACGTGCATCTCCCTCTCCTTATAGCCGGGGACTTTAATGCTATTCTATCTACGGCTTTGGATTCGTCCAACGCATCTAAGGTGGCCTCGGCGGATCTGTCTGCCTGGGCGGCGGCTGCCTCCTTGACGGAAATATGGCGTTGGAAAAACCCTGTCACCAGAGGTTATTCCCATCTCTCTAAAACTCATAAATCCTCCTCGAGAATTGATTTGGCATTTGCCAATGCATCCATGCTACAGGTGGTAGGGGGGGCAAAATATTTGGCGGGTGGTATTTCGGACCATTCTCCCCTGTCAATTCACATTGGATCCAACTTAGGTCCTGTGGGGAGGGGGTGGAAATTAAACCCGGGGTGGTTGGAGGTGGAAGAGGTGTCCTCTCAAGTGGCACCACTTTTGGTGCAGTACTGGGAAGACAACGAGGGGTCTGCGGACACCGATGTTGTGTGGGACGCCTTTAAAGCTTGTATGCGGGGGCACTATATTTCTGCCATTAAACAGGCCCGTAGGTCCCATAATCAGGTTGAGCAAGAACTACAGGACAGGGAGAGGGTGTGTGCCATGGACTACGCGACTAATCAGTCTGATGTCACTTATGGTAGCCTGTTGGAGGCAAGGCGTGTGTTAGCACTCCATTATTCTGACCTGACACACACATCTAGGACGAAAATGGCGGAATCAATTTTTGAACAAGGGGACAAGAATGGTAAACTGTTAGCCATGCTGGTGGCGGAGCAATGGGTCCCAACTAATATCCCTTGTATAAAAAATGCTCAGGGTGACCTACTGACGACCCCAACAGACATACTGGACGCATTTGTGGAATACTACAAGACGTTATACGCACCCATACCGACTTATGACGCAACGGAGTTGGACGGGGTGTTGACATCTTTGCAGATCCCGAGGCTGACCGAGCCGGATAGGGATTATCTGGAGGCTGATATCACGACGGAAGAAATTGAAAGGGCTATTAGGTCCTTTCCTGCCCGTAAATCCCCTGGGTCGGACGGCTTCTGCATTGAGTGGTATAGACAGCATATGGAAGCATTGGTTCCTAGACTTAAACAATTATATGACTACTGCTTGGAACACAGGTGTCTCCCAGCATCTCTGCTGGAGGCGCAGGTGATCCTGCTACCAAAGCCAGGCAAGGACCCTCTTGAGTGCTCTTCGTATAGACCAATTTCATTGCTGAACCAAGATTTAAAAATTCTCACGAAGGTGCTGGCTACAAGACTCTCTAAGGTTATCACGACTTTGGTAGATATTGACCAGACGGGGTTCATACCGCAGAAGTCTGACACTAATTTACGCAGATTGTTTACCCACCTACAAATTGCACCCACTGAAAAAGGATCTAGAGTAGTGGTTTCCCTGGATATGGCCAAGGCCTTTGATTCGGTGGACTGGCAATACCTGTTGAGGGTTCTGCGGAGCATGGGCTTTGGGGAGATCTATGTCACCTGGATTACTTTGTTGTATAGTTCGCCACAGGCGGGTATTAAAATAGCTAATTCAGTCTCGCCTCAGTTTAGCGTCAATAGGGGCACGCGTCAGGGGTGTCCACTATCCCCATTTTTGTTTGCATTGGCTATAGAACCACTGGCTATAGCCTTGCGGCAATCGCCTGGGGTGGGTGCTCTAGAGGTGGGGGGTATTAGGGAGTGCATTGCGCTCTATGCGGATGACATGCTCCTCTTTTTGAAGGACGCAGGGCCCTCCTTGGAGGCAGTGTTCGGGGTACTCGACAAATTTGCTGAGTTCTCTGGACTCCGGGTTAATTGGGAGAAGTCCAACTTGATGGATATAGATGGGGGGGCGCGAGCGTTGGCGACCACGAGAGTTCCCATTGCCTGGGTGCAGGAATTTAAGTACTTGGGAGTGAGAGTTTCACGAGAGTGGGCGATTATATGTCTCTGAATCTCTCCCCCTTGTTGACCAAGGCTAAGGTTCAGTTGGAAGCTTGGAAGCATCTGCCACTGTCCCTCATTGGTAGGGTTAATTTGCTTAAAATTAAGGTTTTGCCAGTATTTCTCTATTTTCTGCGTAATTCCCCAATTTGGGTTCCCTGTTCGTTTTTTCGGCGGGTCAACAGTCTTTTTGGCTCCTTTTTATGGGCAGCTACACACCCCAGAATAAGCCTTAGGGTTTTGCAGGAGCCATGGGGTCAGGGTGGTTTGGCACTGCCGGATCTTTTTAAATATTATCTAGCTGGGCAAATGGTGGTTGCTGGCCGCTGGCTGACGCGGGAGGACGGGGATTCGGCAAATGCACTGGAGGCGGCTCTGTTGGGCTCGTACGAAAGCTTGTCTTATTTGGTGTATAGAGGTCCGAAGGCGTCATTGGAGCTGACGGCCTCGATGCGAGCAACAATACGGGCCTGAGACAAGGTGCAGGCCTTGCTGAAACAACCAGAGGGGAGTTGGTCTCCTGACACTCCTCTGTGGTTTAATCCTAAATTGCCGCACTTTGGAGAAATCCCAGATCCGGTTATATGGGCCAAAGTTGGTGTTAAACAATTGAACCATGTGGTAGGACGGGGGAAACTTTTAACGTTTGATCAGCTTAAGGTTCAATATGATCTTCCAAATTGGTATTTCTTTCGATACCTGCAGTTGCGGCACGCTTTTCTCTCTCAGTTCGGTACTGGGGCTGTGGAGATGGGAGTGTCGCCTCTGGAGAAGACGCTGCAGACGGAGGACCTGAAAAAGCCTCTTTCCGTAGTGTACAGACTGTTGTTCCATGACAGACCAAAGCCTATCCAAAAATGTAGAGACATCTGGAGTGCCTTGGTACCTGACTTTGACGGGGAGGATTGGGATGACATGTGGGGCTACCCGTTTCAGACCCTAGTCTCGGCTAGGGACAGACTTATTCAGTTTAAATTACTGCATAGAATATATTACACCCCGGCTAGACTGGCCAGAATTTATGGTACGGATGCGGAGGGATGTTGGCGTTGCACAGCTGACCGAGCTGACTTTGATCATGTGTTTTGGCTGTGTCCACAGATTGTTGAGTTCTGGAAGGGTGTAACGCAGGTCTTACAGTCTGTACTTTCGGTGCCGATTCCGGTCACGGTCGCGACGTGTTTGCTCGGGCTGGTGGAGGAGTTGGCACCTCGAAAGGCGCAGAGGACTCTGATTTCTCTGGCGTTATTTTATGCACGTAAAGCTATCCTGTTATGCTGGAAGAAACCTGCACCTCCAACGATTTCCTACTGGAAGGGTTTAATTAATAAAGCTTTGCCGTTATACAAAGCCACTTATCTCAGTAGAGGGTGTCCTACTAAGTTTGAGAGGGTGTGGAGATGCTGGCTTGATGCTGCAGATACTGTGAATTGCTAGGCGGGAGGTGCACTCCCTGAGGGGTGGGGGAGGGGCGGGGCGTGTGCTGCTATATTTGGGTTGGTCTACATCTTCATTCTGGGTATTCAAATCATCAGTTACGGTATGAGTCATTTTTGTTGTATGGGAGATACGGTTGTGTTCATAAAATGAGCTAAGAAGTTGAGCGGAGGGCTGCACAAGGAGGAGTTTGTTGGGTGGGGGGGTGGGGGTTTGGGGGTTTTGTTTTGGGGTTCCTTTTGTATGTTTGTATGTTATATGTGTGTTTAAAAATCTTCAATAAACATAAATTTACAAAAAAAATGATGCGACATCATTGAACACCGATTTGACTGGCTTGAAAGGCACGCAAGACACCCTGACCGACAGAGTCGCACAGCTGCATTTGCTGGTAGACGACCTTGAAAATCGCAGGCGCAATATTAGGATCAGAGACCTGCCTGAAGCTTCTGGTCAAGCTGACCTTAAAGTAATGGTCACACCCATCTTTAATGCTTGCTTAGACTGCCCTGCTGATACAGAGATCATCATTGACAGAGTCCACAGGACCATGGGACCCAGAGGCCCCACCAAGGGCAGGCCACGTGACGTTCTGTGCTGCCTCCATAGCTATTCCGTGAAAAAGGATGTTCTACAGGCAGCGTGGCGCAAAGGCAGCATAGACTTTGACGGAGCACAGATTACTCTACTGCCGGACGTCTCTCGGAGGACCCTACAGATGAGACGCTGCCTGCGGCCCCTCCTGGAGAAGTTAAATGAACAGAGGATACCCTACAAGTGGGGTCACCCATTCCACCTCATAGTGCGCAAGAATGGCATGCCCGTTACACTACGACACCCCTCGGAGGTTCCATCTTTCTTGGACACGCTGGGTCTACCACCGATCGCTATACCTGATTGGCTGGCGTTTGTTGTCCCCCAAAGCACTCCAGCCGGCGAGTTCGACCCACCGGCCAGACCACAGAGATCGAGGAGAAACCGCCAACCCCCCCGCCGGAGATCGCAAGCACCTCAAGATCATGAACCATGAGTGAGTAGTGCTTCCCCCATAATTAGATGTCTGGAGAACATGGTTTTTTGTTTGATACTATACCTGAGAGCCACCCGGTCCCATCCTTGCCAGAGTTCACCGCGGTGGATCCTGGGGGGAGGGGGGGGGGTGAAGACCAAGGGGCCCGACCAGACTAGCACCTAGCCGAGGGCCTGGCCTAGAGACGACTGCCTATGACTTTTGTGTAGCTGTCAGTTCACGGGCCCACTAGGACACCATCAGTGGGACAGCAACCTTTGTAGGAATATTGCCCATACTGACTGACCACCTTCGGAGTGCCTCCCCCCCCCCCCCCACTGTCTTGCCACCTAAAGAACTGAGTGTCGCGGAATGGCCGCCCACCCGAGGACCTCTAGAAGAGGCGGAATACCACCCGGAACCGTCACGAGACCTGTGAACCTGATTGAGTGGGGGTGCCCCCCCCTTTTTTTTTTATCTCCTCCTCTTCAGGGTGAGGAGGGGATTGAGGGGGGGGGGGGGGGAATAGGAACCTGGGTGATGTGGGGACTTGTATACTCTGCACTGTAATGTTTATTATGGTTAATTGCTCTTATTTTGTTTTAATGTTCTCCATGATTTACTACAAACTGAAGTGAAGATATGTTACAATCCTTTATTTTTGTTGAGTGTTGTTGAGTTGCCGTAGGGTTGCTGAAGACACCCCCTGCAGGCCCCTATGTGGCTGCAGAGACCAGGGGCTACTGGAGGGGTACCCCCAACTGCCTTAGCCAGCAGGCTTTCTCCGATAGGACCTTTTTCGAATTTCTCCGATCCGCCTTTACTTCCACCCCTGTCCCTTCCCTTTTTAAGTTGGGCCTCCTAGTCTCGCCCTGACCGTCATCTTTGTCCCATCTTTCCCTTTACCTTTGACTCTCCCCTACTTTGGGACCCTGGTGGTGGGCCCAAGACTGGTACAGAGGTTGCTATGGCCCTGAAGCTGGTCTCCTGGAATATTAAGGGGCTAAATATACCTGAAAAAAGGTCCAGCTGCCTAACGGAGCTGTGGCGGTTGAAGCCCCAGGTGGCTTTCCTGCAGGAGACCCATTTCAGGACTGATACCACGGCTGCACCTCTTCTGCATCAAAAATCGAAGGGAGTGTGTATCCTCCTAGCTAAAAACTTGCCATGGAAGCTGTTGGACATTCAGACTGATAGTGAAGGGAGATACCTCTTCCTTAAGGGTACACTGTACTCGCAAACCTTTACCCTTGCTAACCTATACATGCCAAATGTTGGCCAGCTGCCTGCTCTGGAAGCGTGCCTTTCTGCCCTGGCTGCGTTCTTGGAGGGCACCCTGATTGTCAGGGGCGATTTTAACCTTACCTTAGACCCCCACAGAGACTCATCGACGGGCGCCTCTGCTCTGTGCGAACTCGTACCCAAATAAAAAAATCTAATCCACTCTCACCAATTGTTAGACGTCTGGCGCACCCTCCACCCGCAGGAAAGAGACTACTCTTTCTTCTCTGCTGTTCACGGCTCCTAATCACGCATAGACCTGTTCTTGGTAGCCCACAGCGCCCTACCGCTGGTTTCTGATGCTCAGATTGGACATATTGCTCTGTCCGACCATGCGCCGGTTTCCTTGGCGCTGAAGCTTCAACTGGAATCGCGAGGCCAATCGTGGTGTTGACTAAATGAGTCTCTTTTGAAGGACACAGAAACCCGCTCAGATTTGCTCCAGGAAATAAAAGGCTTCTTTGAGAACAATCAGGACTCAGTCCCCAACCCTCTTACGGTCTGGGCTGCCCATAAATGTTACATTAGGGGCATTCTTATTAAGCATGGGCACAGACTCAAGGTTGCTAGAGCCAAAGCTCTCTCTGATCTTATATCTTAACTACATGCGTGCGAGCAGCGGCACAAATCTCTGCCGACTGCCACGCTGGATACAGAAGTGAAAGAGCTTCGGGAGCAAATTAGAGAATTCTCCCTCTTTCAATCGAAAAACAGACTCATGTGGGTACGTAGAACGTACTAGGAGTATGGGGACAAATGCAGTAGGTCCTTGGCGAATGCCCTACGAGCCCAACGGAACGCATCTTTCATCCCGGCCATATGCTCCCCCATGGGCGCCAAAATTCATGATTCCAGGGACATAGCGGAATGCTTACGCTCTTTCTATGAGGCCCTTTACAACCTGCACCCTCAGGCGTCAGTGGACACCATTCAGGTCCAATCAACCGCCATAGAAGCGTATCTGACTTCAGCAAACCTCCCCTCCCTTACACCGGAGGAGATGGAGTCTCTCTCACAACCAATCTCACTGGAGGAACTGTCAGCTGCCCTGAAGGACTCGCCCAGGGGCAAGACGCCTGGCCCAGATGGGTTCACGGTCCCTTACTATAAGACATTTCTCTCCTTGTTGACTACACCCTTTGTCTCTGCCTTTAATACCATATTGGAGGGCCGGCCTATCCCACCAGAGCTTTTGCAGGCAAGCATTTCTGTCATACCCAAACCAGGGAAGGACACTAAAATATTGGCTGAACGACTGGCACCTATTCTTTAACGCCTGATACCCCTAGATCAGGTGGGGTTTATTCGTAACAGGGAAGCCAGAGACAGTACCACAAGGACTGTGAATGTTGTAGAACGGGCCAGGCGCCTTAAGGTTCCGCTTATGCTGCTATCGGTTGACGCCGAAAAGGCGTTTGACAGGGTGAGCTGGCCCTTTCTGCTGGCCACCCTACGACGCCTGGGGGTCCCTCCTCCCATGATCTCATGGATAACGGCTCTATATTTCTCACCAACAGCGGTGGTCAGGGTCAACGGGATTGCCTCGTCTCACTTTTCTATTGGCAATGGGACGAGGGAGGGATGTCCTTTGTACCCCCTCCTATTTATACTATCTTTTGAGCCCCTACTCCATCACATCAGACTTAACGCCGACATCAAGGGATTAGAAACCCCGACATATCACCACAAGGTCGCTGCCTTCGCTGATGATCTCCTGTTTTATGTCTCAGAGCCGCACACCACGTTACCTAATCTGCTATCAGAAATAAGACGATATGGAGCTCTGACTTTAAAATCAATTTGCAGAAATCAGAGGGACTTAATTTCTCCATACCTCCCAACGTTCAGACGCGTATGAGCAAAAACTTCCCCTTTCACTGGGCACCTCAGGCCATACAATACCTGGGGACTAGGATACCCCCAGACCCGCAGCTTGTTTTCCAACTGAATTTCCAGCCCCTCCTGAAAACCTTTACCTCGGACCTGGAGAGATGGTCACACTTGGCAACCTCCTGGTTCGGAAGATGTAATATGCTCAAAATTAATGTAATGCCGCGACTTCTGTACCTTATGCAGGCCTTGCCAGTACGGATTCCCCAGTCATTCTTCAAGGCCCTACGATCCGTCTTTATCAGATATGTATGGCAAGGCAAGCCCCCGAGGCTCAGCCGAAACTTACTGCTTAGACTGAAACACAGGGGAGGGATTGGACTCCCAGACCCGGCTTGGTACTATACAGCGGTCCATATGAACAGGACGGTTGACTGGTGCAGGCACTTGGGGGACAAGCTGTGGGTTCGTCTTGAGCGAGAATCCGTACCCTTCCCGATTGAGAGATTACCCTGGAGTGGGCCTGGCTCTACAGGGGTAATGCTGGCGCACCCCCTTATTGAGCCTACGCTGCGGGAGATAGCCAGATACTTCTCACTGGCGGGGGTGCTCAGCTTTCCCTCACCCATGACTCCAATCATTAGACACCCGCACTTTGAGCCGGGTACGGTAGACAGGTCCTTTCGCCCCAATCCAGACCAAGATCTGATAAGAGCTTCCCACTTTTTGGGCCTGAGGGCATGGAAGAATGTCCTGACTATATATGAGCCGTTGGGGAACACTGCCATGGGCAGGTGGAAGCTGGCCCAGCTCGCTCACTTTTTGAAGTCCTTGCCCAACAGCGAGAACTTTCGCAGACCCTTAACACCATTCGAAGACCTGTGCCTGGGTGAGGGGCCGATCCGTGGGTCTCTTTACCAATCGTATTTGATTTTAATGGATCTTCTATCTCAGGGGGGCCCGCCGTTTATAGGAAAATGGGAGAGGGACCTTGATGTCAGGTTTTCGACGGAACAAAAGACTCGGGTGCTTCTTTTTGCACACAAGTCTACTTTGTGCAGCAAATACCAGGAAATCACATATAAGATTTTGACTCGCTGGTACAGGACTCCCACAGTCCTAGCAGCCATGTTCCCTGGGCACAGTCCAGAGTGTTGGAGATGCGGAGCACACGTGGGTACGCTGCTCCATGTATTTTGGGAATGCCCGCAATTGTCCCATTTCTGGGGGCAAGTTATCAAGATTATACTTGACCTCACGGTTATTCATCTTAGGGATAATCCAGCGGCGATCTTTCTTAACCTGGCTCCACTTTCGGGTAAGAGATTTCGTAAGTCACTTTTAAAACACCTCCTGAACACAGCCAGGGCATGTATACCTACTATGTGGAAGCAGCAGGCCGTCCCGACAGTATCTCAATGGTTTGCAAGAGTTTGTGACATCTATCGAATGGAACAGCTTACATCATCCCTGGGTGATAGAGAGGAGGAACACACCGCTCGATGAATGCCTTGGAGCCTGTTTAGGTATTCCGATGCATACAGAACTTATTTGTGAACCTTGGCAAGAGAACAGAGCAGCAGTCCTGGTCTGGGCACACCACCGGGGTCCCCCCAGTCTTTCCCTCCACCTGAGGATCGTTCTGGTCCACCCCACCCTCTTTATTCCCTTTCTACCTTTTGACCTAATTTACCCCCCCTTTTCTTTCTAATCCTTTGCCTCCCTACCCCCCGCCCCCCTTCCATTCCCTCACCCCCCAATCCTGCTAAAAATAACTAGTGATTGCAAGGGCCTTATCAAACTATTTACCCAGTTTTCTTCCTAAAGACTGTTGGCAGTGGGAGTGGCCCGACTGGGCTTTCCATTCTGCGAGTGATCCCAAGCCGTTAACGAAGACCCCTCTGGGTCGGCCCAGGGGGGACCACTCCAGGAGCCGCATTAATATAAAAGAGAGTATTAAGCGGGAGAACCAAAGAAGACAGTGGGCGTTAGGGCCTTAGTTACTCTAGGTCTGATACTGCTGTAATATGATACGCTACCAAACGCTCACCAACATGTACTGAATGTATTAATCGATGTAATGAGAAGACTGGGTGTCTATTGTTTCTTTTACAGTTTACTTCTGTATAACCTGCAATCCATAAAGAAAAAAAAAAAAAGGAACGCTCTCCTCTCAGGGGGCTCCCACTCCAGCAAGATCACTTCCACTAGAGATTTGTGCACAGGGAAAATTCTGGTTTTCTGAGCAGACACCCCCTGATACATGAGGTCATGCTTAGAAAGCTGTACCGACTCATCTCTGATCTCTAGGGTGTCATAGATAGCTTTTAACAGAACCCCCACATCATCCAATGTTAATTTGTACCTGGACCCTCTGGAGTAATCTTCCTCTAACTCAAAGTCAGACCCTGAGTCTACCTGGGCAGAGGCCAGCGACCTGGGCTCCCTCTCCCTGTCTTCCCTATCCTCCTGACTGGGCTCAGACAGGGAAGGTAAACTTGCCGCCCTAGATAAGGGCACCGAGGGACCCTGCATCCTATCCATTATTCCTCTAAATGATTTGAATGTGGATACAATCTTGTCTTTAACTGACCTAAGAATCTTCTGACACTCAGTTATGGAGTCATGCTTAGATATATTACTGACACATTCAGGGCAAACTGGCTTCTCCCAATTGGGCCAGAGTTTTGTCCCACAGACAGCACACTTTCTCCTTGGAGGCTGTATCTGAGCTCTGTCCTGTGCTTTACCCTGAAAGCAAAAGAAAAGACAGAAAACCACCATGAAAGCCTACCCCCAACCGTTGGTACCCCTGTACACGGGGGAAGGAGAGAAGTGCCCAGCCCTTCACCTGTGGTACCCCACCCAGGCAAAGGCCATGGCCACAAGGACCTTATTCCCTCCCAGAGCAAGCCAAGGTTTGCCCTTACCACGTTTACCTGAGAGGTGCCGGTGCCAGAAGAACCGGAGTCGACGCCTAAACTGCTGCAGTGCCCTCCATGGCTCCTCAGTGTCTGTCACAGCCTCTGCTGGATCCACACAGGCTCCGGACGCCCACCAAACCACACCGCTGCGCTTGGAAACTGGAACCTTCATTTCCTAGCGCCCTCTAAATAAGCAGTTCCGCCGGAAGCAGCGTCACTTCCGTTCGTTGGAACGCGGAAGCCCTTCCTTGGACGCGCGTTCGTAACCATACCCAGAATGGATGTCCCGCATGCCTCGTGGACACTGTTCATTCCTTTCCGATACCACCGACCGGACTGAGTAAAAAAGAAGGTAGGGAATCCTACGCTTTTTAGAGGTCCAACTCTCTCCGAGCTTATAGACAGCGGGGGTCTAAGCAGCCCTCTCTTCACTGCACCTAGACAGAGGGGCACCTTGGGCAGAGGAGAAGGTACTTCAGAGGCTCCTTCCTAGGACAGTCCTGGAACCTGGAGCTACCCAGGTTCCTCACATGCTACCTTCCCGTCCGGCAGGAAACACAAAAACTGAAGGGGAAGGCCTGGAGGACCACCTTTTGGGTGAATGCGTTTCCTGCCCCGGAGGGAGGAGCCCTATGTTTCAGAGGCTGTCCTGGAAGACGATAAGAGAAAATCAATTAAATCAAACACGTAAATTTTAATCAGCAACAGCCCTAATGAAATTTTTTTACTAGTAATGGCGACGATCAGCGATTTTTATTGTGACTGCTACATTATTGCGGACACAGACAATTTTGACACACTGTTGTTACCATTGGCATTAATACAGCGATCAATGCTATAAAACTGAATTGATTACTGTACAAATGTCACTGTCAGTGAAGATAACCACTAGGGGTCTGGGAGGGGTTAAGTGTGTCCTGGGGGAAGTGTTTCAAAACGGTCTGAGGGGTGGGCTAGCAGTGACACGACACTGATCGCTGCTCCAGATGACAGGGAGAAGACGATCAGTGTCCCGTCAATAGGCAGAAAGGGGAGATGCTGTTTACATCGGCATCTCCCCGTTCTTAAGCTCCATGACACAATCACGGGTATACCAGCGGTCATAGAGTCTGTCGGTCCCATGGGCACGGTCATGGAGCTTGCAGCGGGAAAATCAAAGTAACGTACGGGTACATCACTTTGCCCAGACATGCCATTCTGTATAATATAAATATATATATATATATATATATATATATATATATATATATATATATATATATATATATATATATATACACATACATACATACATATACACACACACACACGTGGTCAGCAAGTGGTTAAAATGCAAAAAAATAAAAAAGGATTTTTGTACTCACTGTAAAATCCTTTTCTCTGTAATTCACCGACCGACACAGCTACTCTCTGTAACCAAATGGGTTTGTTAGCCTGCCACTAGGAGAACTAGGCAAAATTGTAACAATACACAGAAATGTCAGAACCGCCCAGGGGACGGACCCTGTGCCAACAACTCTCCCTGCTGCCCCAGCAGACTCAGTACGTCAACAAGCAGTATAACGTAGAGAAAAAGAGGGGTGGGTGCTAGTGAATTACAGAGAAAAGGATTTTACGGTGAGCACAAAAATCCTATTTTCTCTTATATTCATCGACCGACACAGCTCCTCTCTAACTAAATGGGACGTCCCCAAACAGTGCCAAATGAGGGGTGGGAAAAAACAGCATTAAAAATTCATCCACCATGGCAAGTGGGAACTAGTGAAACTAAACCCACTGTGGCAGCACGCAGGTAAAATCACCTGGTTGTATTCAGGATGGGAAATATGTGTGTCCTAGATTCAGGCTTTATGCAGACTTTTACAATTAGAGGGGAAGAGTTAATGAGCCCAGCTGTAGTAAGTGGGCTCATTAAGAGCTCTACAAAAAACCCCAGCATGCATAGGGAGATGCTCCATCCTGGAACCAGTTTTGTGTGTATAGACTGGGGAGTCTGAGATCTGTTCTGTGCGGTGAGTTAACGCCTGTGTGGCAAACCCCTACAATAGAGACAGGGACTGGGGCAGCACAAGGCTGCACCCAGTTGTTAGACAGGGAGTCTACGTGTGTAGTTAGAGGTCAAGCTGACCAGGATTTATTTTCTTGTTTTATTTTGTTTGGCTGTTATATGTATCACTGCATGTAGCCTAAATAAACCGGATCTTTTGTTTTTTGAACCTACACCGCTGTCTGCTGTGCCTGACTTTGTGTTGTGAACCCATCCAGGGGGTCACACACACCCGCTACCGAGCGAACCCCCTCACACCACAGAAAAATAAAAAAATAAATAAATAAAAAACCCACACACAGCAGTGTGTGGAAAAACACACCGCTATATAACCCGGTATGCTCAACAGTAGAGATCCCCAACACCGCAACTTTATGCGCAAGTAATGCAACATTGCATTAACAAACAGTACTGCGTTTTTAATAGAAAAACCAGGAAAAAAAAAATCTCAATTTCAACTACACGGCCGCCTGCAAATCTTAGTGGCCAAAACAGGCATCAGCCGATGCACTGACGTCTACCGTGTAGAACTTGGTAAATGTATGGGCAGACGACCAGGTCGCCGCCTTACACCCCTGAGCGACATACGCTCGGTCTCCGAAGGCCCAAGACGTTTCGATTGCTCTTGTAGAGTGGGGCGTGACCGGAAAGGTGGGCTCCTGCCCCTTCAAGGTGTAGGCTTGTACCACAATCTGTCTGATACACCTAGAAATGGTGGCAGGCGACACCACCATACCCTTCTTTGGACCAGCCACCGAAACTAACAGCAAGTCTGACTTCCAAAAGAGAGCTGTGGCAAACAAATACACTTTTAGTGCCCTACCCAGCGGAGAGCGTGAAGGGCAACCTCTGTGGGGTGCTTCGGCTTAGGACAACACGATGGTAATACAATGTCCTCATTTATATGAAAGGCCGAGACCACCTTCAGTAGACAGGACGGTTGCTGACGCAACACCACCTTATCCCTGTGGATGACCAGATAAGGCGAATTGCAGGACAAGGCCGCCAATTCCGAAACCCTCCTGGCCGATGTTATGGCCACTAGGAAAACCACCTTCTGTGAAAGGGTCAACAAGGGAATCTCCCTGATATTCTCAAACGGTGGCATTTGAAGCGACAACACCAGGTTGAAATCCCGCGGAGGTAACGGAGGACGCACCAGAGGGACTACATGTCGTACCCCCTGAACAAAGGTAGTTACTAATGAATGAGACGCCGGGGGGGGGGGGGGGGGGGGTCGCAGGAAAAAAAGGCAGCCAGAGCTGAAATTTGCCACTTGATGGTGCTCAACGCCAACTTCTGGTCTACACCTTGCTGAAGAAACAGCAGGATCCTGAATATAAAAAAAAAAAAAAAAAAAAACACTTGGATTCTTCCGCTGACCAGAGGCCCTGAGTTAACTGAATCCCCATCACTCCACCCCAGCCGGATAGACTGGCGTCCGTAGTGATCACTGTCCATTTCAGAGGCAGGAACGATTTTCTGGACTGAATCACCAGGGGGGACCTCAACCACCAGATCAGGGAGTCCCTGACTGGCCGACTCACCTGGATCTGCAGATCCAGGGACAACGGAGATTTGTCCCATTTTGTCAATATCTCCTTCTGCAGGACTCTGGTGTGAAATTGGGCATAAGGTGCTACCATGAGCCCCAGTACTCGAATGAAAAAGCGGAGCGATGACCACTTGCGGTTCATCAGTAGTTTGACCGTAGATCTGAGAGACTGCAATTTGTCTGAAGGGAGAAAGACCCCCGCTTCCCTGGAGTCCAATAGTAAAACCTAGGTACTGCAGACACTGGGTCGGCACAATCACTGACTACTTAAGGTTCAACAGCCACCCAAATTCTTGCAGGGTCTGCATGGTGATCACCACATCCTCCTCTAATTCTGAGGCGGAAGATGCTCTCAGGAGGAGATCATCTAGGTAACCCACGATCACGATCCCGTGTTGTCGCGACAACGCCAACACTGGAGCCAGTACTTTGGTAAAGACTCGGGAGCTGATGCCAGGCCAAAAGGGAGAGCCACAAACTGGTAGTTTGCTTCCCCGACTGCCAAACACAGACATTTTTGATGCCGAAGGCATATGGCTATATGCGGGTATGCATCGTGGATGTCCAAGGATGCCAGGGAGTCCCCTTGATGGAGTGCAGCGACTACTGAGCTAACTGATTCCATTCTGAACCTCTGCACTTTTACAAAGTGATTGAGGGCTTTTAAGTCCAAGATTAGACATACCCCTTCCTTCTTGGGAACCACAAACAGATTTGAGTAGAATGCCTGGAAGCGTTCCGATTACGGAACTAGTACAATCACCCCCTGATTCAGCAAGTCCCTCACCACCCCAGACAGTGCCTCCCGGCGAATCGGGGAATGCGGGTATACTGGAGGGGAAGAATCAGTTTCTCGGCCGCCAAACAATCTTGTAGCCTGTGGAAATCAGATCGTAGACCCATTGGTCAGATAACCGGGAGGTCCACCGGGCTGCAAACTCCCGAAGGCGACCCCCCAACTGAGATGTGGGTGGGGGCAAACCTTCATGCGGTAGCACTTTTGTTCGCAGGCTTGCGGTTCCAGGGACGCTTCTGGCTGTCCGTGGAAGTCCTGTTGGGCTGGGAACATTTTGTCGAAGCACCGGGCGGACGAAAAAGCCGCTTGTGAGCAGAAAAAAAAAAAAAAAGGAGGGCCCTTGCCTGCGGCGTGGCTCCTTAGCCTTCCTGGCCTGTGGGAGTAGTGTACTCTTACCACCCGTGGCATTTTAAGAATGTCATCCAACAAAAAACTCCAAAGAGCCGGTCACTAAGGAAGGGAAGATACGTCAGGGCTTTCTTGGATGTCTGGTCAGCAGACCAGCATTTTAACCAAATCAGGCGCCTCAGCTCCACAGCTGACACTGAAGCCCTGGATAACAGAGGGAGAGTATCCAGGGCTGCGTCACAAACGTACTTCAGGCCTTGCACTAGTTGGTGCGCTAGTTCCACGCAGACAGGCAAGGCCTGTCGCGCCCCCAAATTCGCGGTGCAAACGTTTTGCCCACTCAGTCAGTGTCTGCGACACCAGTGCAGATGCCAGTACAGGTCGCACGGCTGACCCTACAACCGTAAACAAGGAACAAGCCACTGCCTCGTCCTTCCTGTCTGTGGGATCCTTGAATGCAGGAGTCCCCTCTACCGGGATCGTGGTTACTTTATTTAACCTAGATACTGAGGGGTCCATGACCGGAGGAGCCGACCACTTCTTGAGAAGGCTTTCCTCAAAGGGGTAATGCGCCGCCATGTTTTTGGGGACCGAAAAAGGTCCTTTGGTCCAAATAAGTCAAATATGGGTCACCTTAGGTGAACGTGCTGGTTTGCAGGACCCAAAAGGGACCGATACATCAGCAGAGGGATCCGCTGGCTCCTGGATCTTCAGGGTATCACACACAGCTGTGATAAGTGCTCCAACAAGCGATTTGTCGCGCCCGGACGGGCAATCATCCTCGCTGTCCAAATGGTCATTGTCAGCCTTGTCTGATAGTTCACAGCAGGGGTCACCAGCCGCAGCAAGGCCCGACTCTGCATCAGAGCTCTCCCCAGAGGATGGGGGGGAGGGCAGGGGACTTTTTAGCGCACCTTTCCTTCCACGCACCGCCTCTATTTTTGAAGATAGGGACGTGGGAGAGAAGAGAAGGAGATGAGATGGCCCCGAATCGACCTCCCAGGGAATGTCCAGCTGCTCAAACCCCTGAGGGAGGGAGAGCCGTACTTACCAGTCCTGAAGAGGTGGGAGACATTCCATCACAGACCCACTCCTGCGCAAGTTACAGGGTGGCTGCTGGCCTGGTATACTGTGATCCAGACAACAGTAGCCCAGTCATATGTATACCCCAGAGCATTGAAGCTCACTGACCACCTCTGGAGCTGAGGTATGTCATGGCCTGTCGAGCCTTAGCTGCGACCTGCACACACTCGATGGCCGGACTGGGGGGACTACAAGGATAACTCAACTAGTCTGTCACCCAGCCGGAAGTTGATAGAAGACCCAGGATCTTTCATCTTGCACAAAAGTATAAATCCTGCATCAAAAAAAAAAAAAAAATGGACCAATGGGCCAGCAGGAAAACCCGACTGGCCACCTTGTAACTATAGCCGGGATCCCTCTCAGGCTGGATGTCCTTCACTAGGCAAAAAACAAAAATAAAAGTCTGCTGGGGCAGCAGGGAGGGTTATTAGCACAGGGTCCACCCCCTGGGCAGTACTGACATTTCTGTGTATTGTGTTACAATTTGGCCAAGTTCTCCTAGTGGCAGGCTAACAAACCCATTTAGTTACAGAGAGGAGCTGTAACAGACGGTGAATATAAGAGAAATAAAAAGTCTCTTTAATCGGATCCTGACCAGTGCACGCCGATGTACATTGGCAGAATGGCACGGCTGGGCAAACGGGCGTACCTGTACATCCTTTTAAATTTGCCGCCATGCCATCGCGTGAGCGCCACCCAGGACCTCCTCGAGTCGGGGCATGGGTTCCGTGGACTCAATTGCCACGGGGATACCCGCGATTGTCTCATGGGGAGGAAGAACGGGGAGGATGCTAATGTAAACAAGCATCACCCCGTTCTGCCTAGTGACAATGTCAACAATATCTGCTCCCTGTGAACGGGAGCAGAGTTCAGTGATATTTCACACATAGCCACGCCCTCCCACAGTTATAAACACACCCCAGGACACACTTAACCCTTACCCTGCCCCCTAGTGGTTAACCCCTTCACTGCCAGTGTCATTTACACAGGAATCAGTGCATGAGCATAGCATTACTTGCTGTATAAATGACAATGGTCCCAAAAATGTGTCAAAAATGTCCGTTGTGTCGCAGTTAGAAAAAAAAAATAAAAAAATTTAAGAAAAACCCGACTGGCCACCTTGTAACTATAGCCGGGATCCCTCTCAGGCTGGATGTCCTTCACTGTCACACTCCTGGAACTCTGCAACTGTGGCTGGATAGATCCCCTCCATTGGCAACAGCAGTCCCTCAGATCACATGCATCTCTCTGACTCCCTCATCGATGGACTTACCTCAGGACACAAAATCAATTACTTTCCGGTCAGCAAAAACTGTTGGGATTTGTATTTCTCCATGTATACCAGTCTATGGGGCTGTTTTGTGTGTTAACTGTATGGCCCAGAATCCATTACAGTTCTCCCAGTAGTTCAGTACAGTCTCTCCCATTGGCTGTTTTAACTGTGGCTTTAATTGGTTTTCTTACGGCCAATAGAGGCACAAGAGAGCACAAGAGAGGCTGCTGAATGCACAGCTCTGTGTGTCAGCTCACATTACATTACTCAGTCAGTGAAAACAGGCAGGAGCCCCAACGCAGACATGACAGCCAGCTCTCTCCCCTCTTAGGCTGGAAAGCCTGTGTATATGCAGCCCATCTGTGTCAAAGCAAGTCTATGGCTGCAATACCCGCTACACATACATAAACACACACACATATATTTAGG
Organism: Lithobates pipiens; assembly: GCF_037356315.1. Taxonomy (NCBI): domain Eukaryota; kingdom Metazoa; phylum Chordata; class Amphibia; order Anura; family Ranidae; genus Lithobates; species Lithobates pipiens. The sequence continues at coordinate 144,169,177 of NW_027507785.1, forward strand.
ACACCCACTATGTAACAAAATATGGGTCAAATGGCTAGATAAACCAGACACATGTACCTAAGTGACCCATCATCGTATGCTTAGGGGTGCAATTGTAGGTTTCACATGACAAAAAAAATAGCGAGGGTTCACAACCCCTTTAACCGGTTCCAGCCCGCCCTATAGCCGAATGACGGCCATAGAGCGGGCGCTTTCGTCTGGGAGGCCGCCCCTGGAAGACCTTGTGTTTACTTCCGCAATGCGCGCCACCGCGGGGGCGCATCGGGGAAGTTTTGTGTTCGCCGTGTCTCCCGGAGATAGGCAAACACAGATCGCTGTGAACGGCCAATCAAAGCGGCCGTTTACATCGCGATCGCAGCTGCCAATGGGAGATGATCTCATATGTAAACATATGGGATCATCTCCCATTGCCCCGTCTCTCTCTCTCCTCACACAGAGACAGCGTGTGAGGAGAGAGAGGGGATCTGTGAGTAGTAAAGCGATACAGTGTATGAAATACAGTCAGCCCAGTGCCATCTGTCAGCCCCGCCAGTGCCATCTGCCAGAGCAAAAAGCCAGCCCCATCTGCCAGTGCCACCTGTCGACAGTGTCACCTGTGATCAGTGCTGTTAGTGTCACCGGCTAGTGTCACTTGCCACATCAGCATCACCTGTCAGTGCCATTTGTGATCAATAAAAATGTCACAAAGATTATATTCAGCTGAGGAGGCATATGATATTCTTGCAGCCGACGAGAGCAACGGGGAGGTCTCCGCTTCGGATTCCTCCTCATATTCAGATTGCGAGTCTGACGTGGACTATGAGCCTGTCCTCAGCAGCGGTACAATGACAGCCTCAGAGGAGGAAGATGATAGTCTGCCCGTCAGACGAAGGCGTACTGGTGAGGAGGCTGTACCATCCACAAGTACCGCAGAGCCATCCACCGGCACCACAGTACCTCGGCAAAGGCCAAGTACCAGTGTGTCAACTCGGACAGCGCCATGCAGTGACAAGAAAAATCCCAGAACAGCGCTGCCTTCAACCAGCAAAAATACCTCCACAGACACCTTTTAGGACCCCCTAAAACTCGGCCCCAAAGGGTTAGGTCCCATGCCAGCCTTCCCTATTCCCTCCAGAACCCCTTGTGGCTTCCCCCTAACTCAGGAGAAGCTAACGTTCCCCCTTTCACTGCAAACCCAGTAGTCCAGGTGGACACACACAATTATTCCCTGATGGACATTTTCCACTTAATTTTTACAGAGGACATGCTTGAATCGATTGTGGTCCAGTCCAACCTATATGCCCGACAATTTATTGAAAGCAACCCAACGTCCTCGTATGCCTGTCCCTACGAGTGGAGAGCCCTAACAGGGGAGGAGTTTAAAAAATTTTTGGGCCTCACATTTTGTATGGGACTAAACAATAAAAATGAAATACGTGCATATTGGTCATCCCGCCCCATCTATCACATGCCCATCTTTTCCTCAATAATGCACCGGACCAGATATCTCATGATAATGAGATTCCTACACTTTAACGACAATACCCAGTGCCTTCCCCGGAATGACCCAAATTTTGAGAAACTTTACAAAATTCGGCCGCTAATAAATTATTTTTCTGAGATCTTCCCCCAGTTGTTTACCCCAGACCAACACATATGTGTGGACGAGTCCCTGATCAAATTTTCTGGCAGGCTCGGCCTAAAACAATTTATTCCCTCCAAAAGGGCCCACTATGGGGTAAAAATGTCTAAATTGTGTGATCGAGCCACAGAGTATACATATTCCTTCATGGTATACTAAGGGAAGGACACATAGCTACATCCCCCTAATTGCCCCGAATACATCGGATCGAGTGGGAAAGTTGTTTGGGAACTCAAATCCACACCTGGAGAAAGGCTACCATCTCTATGTGGATAATTTTTACAAAAGTTTACCCCTGTTCCGCAACCTCCATAGAAAGCAAACTTCAGCATGTGGCACCGTAAGGACGAACGGGAAGGGCTTTCCTCAAAGCCTCGTCAACAAAAGGTTAAGAAAAGGCGCAGCGGCGAGTTTATGGAACTAGGAAATTTTGGCTGTGAAGTGTAGGGACAGAAGGGATGTGTACATGCTTTCTTCGATCCACAACAACACTTTTGTTGAGATCACCAGGAGGAATGGCCCAATACAAAAACCAATTTGTATCCATGAGTACAACATGTTCATGGGGGGTGTCGACTTGAACGACCAGATGCTCAAACCCTACCTTGCCACAAGAAGAACATACAAGTGGTATAAAAAAAAATCAATTTATTTCTTTAATTTGGCTATATACAGTGCATTGCGAAATTATTCGGCCCCCTTGAACTTTTCAACCTTTTGCCACATTTCAGGCTTCAAACATAAAGATATAAAAATTTTATTTTTTGTTAAGAATCACCAACAAGTGGGACTAGAGGTCGACCGATATATCGGCCGGCTGATATATCGGCCGATATTTGCCGTTTTTTAAATAATCGGCATCGGCCAAATTTGCTGATAAAAAGCCGATTTATAACTACAGCGGGACTTTGAAATGACTTCTGTATAGAAGACAGTGCGAGTTGCCTGAGTCGTCATAGCAACACTTTCCTCCTCTCTGGGCAGGCTGCCAAGAAAAGAACTAAATGATACAATGTTTACACTTGAATGAATGAAGTCATCTCTGTGTGTAGAAGTTCCCAGTTTAACCATTTAAAGAGGAAGTAAACCCCTTCAAACCACTTTGACCTACAGGTAAGCCTAGATTAAGGCTTACCTGTAGGTCCAAGCAATATCTCCTAAACCTATATGGTTTAGGAGATATTTGCCCGAAAATGGGCACCGCTGTCTACGGCGCATGCGCCGTAGACAGCGGCGCGCAGGCGCACTAAATGCGGCAAATCCAAGAATGGATTTGCCTAATTTGTCGACTCCCGTGCGCATGCGCGGGAGTGACGTCATCGCGGCTTCGCCGCTGTCATTGGTCGGAGCTGCGAGACACCACCAGCAAGATGGATGCGGCGGACTACAGGGATCAGCGGCGACTTCGCTGGCTCCTGTGTCAGGTAAGTGACACATAATGAGCTACTATGCGATGCATAGTAGTCCATTATGCTTTACCTTTGCAGGGAAAAAAAGAGGAAGTAAACCCATCAGGGTTTACTTCCTCTTTAAAGACTAAATCTTTTCTGACACTTGTTGCTTACAAGTAAAAATCCTGTATTTTCTGCCAGAAAATCACTTAGACCCCCCAAAAATTATATATTTTTTTTAGAAGAGATCCTAGGGAATAAAATAGCGGTTGTTGCAATATTTTATGTCACACGGCATTTGCACAGAGGTCTTTCAAATGCATTTTTTGGGGGAAAAAAATACACTATTTAAAAATAAAATAAAAACAGTAAGGGCCGGTTCACACTGCGGGCGATGCGAGGCGACACGACTTGCCTCGCCGCGATCTGACAAGTCGCCCCCGTTCTGTACAATGGAACCGTTCTGAGAGGAGCGACTCGAGTCACTCCGACTCAGAAAAAAGGTTCCTGTACTACTTTTGGGCGACCTCGGGGCGACTTGCATTGACTTCTATACAGAAGTCATTTGCAAATCGCCGCTGAGGTCGCGGCGAGTCAAGTCGGTGTCGCCTCGCATCGCCCGCAGTGTGAACCGGCCCTAAAGTTAGCCCTTTTTTTTTTTTTGGCCAAAAGTTTTGACTACCTGTTTTTATTTAATACATAGGTTTTTTTTGTTTTTTTAATCTAAATCATACATACAAGTAAACTGATTGGAGGTTTGTTTTGTTTAATAAATGTTTAAATGTAAGAAATTTTCTGTATCACTTATGAAGGCTGCTTTCACACTGGAGCGTTGATGTTAAAACGCAAGTTTTAGCAGCTCTTTACCATCATTTTAGCGGTGCTATTTGGCTGCTAGTGGGGCACATATAACCCAGCTAGCGGCCAAGGAAGAGGTTAAATGCGCCCATGAAGCACTGCTGCCAAAGCGCATTGCATGGGCTTCGGCAGTGGTGCCCATTCATATCAATGGGCAGGAGTGGTGGAGGAGCGGTATACACCACTCCAAACGTGCTGCTTGCAGGACTTTTTTTTAAGATCCTGCCAGTGCATCGCCTCAGTGTGAAAGCACTCTGTCTTTCACACAGACTGCAGGGGAGCCATTTTGCAGGCACTTTACAGGTGCTATTTTTAGCCCAAAAGCGCCTGAAAAACGCCCCAATGGGAAAGGTGTGTTAGATCAAGGGGGATTAAAAAAAATAATAATAAATAAAAAAGGAAAAAAATAAATAAAATAAAATCGGCCTAACATATCGGCCCAAAAAAAAAAAAAAAAAAAAAAAAAAAAAAAAAATCGGCTATCGGCCGCCATGATTTCTAAATATCGGCATCGGCCAGAGAAAAAACCATATCGGTCGACCTCTAAGTGGGACAATTGTTAAGTGGAAGAAATCTATTGGATATTTTAAACTTTTTTAGCAAATAACTGAAAAGTGGTGCGTGCAAAATTATTCGGCCCCTTTGCTTTCAGTGCAGCAAACTCACTCCAGAAGTTCAGCGAGGATCTCTGAATGATCCAATGTTGTCCTAAATGACTGATGGTGATAAATAGAATCCACCTGTGTGTAATCAAGTCTCTGTATAAATGCACCTGCTCTGTGATAGTCTCAGGGTTCTGTTGAAAGCACAGAGAGCATCATGAAGACCAAGGAACACACCAGGCAGGTCCGTAATACTGTTGTGGAGAAGTTTAAAGCCGGATTTGCATACAAAAACATTTCCCAAGCTTTAAACATCCCAAGGAGCACTGTGCAAGCGATCATTTTGAAATGGAAGGAGTATCAGACCACTGCAAATCTACCAAGACCTGGTCGTCCCTCTAAAAACTTTCAGCTCAGACAAGGAGAAGACTGATCAGAGATGCAGCCAAGAGGCCCATGATCACTCTGGATGAACTGAGAAGAACTACAGCTGAGGTGGGAGAGTCTGTCCATAGGACAACAATCAGTCGAACACTGCACAAATCTGGCCTTTATGGAAGAGTAGCAAGAAGAAAGCCATTTCTCAAAGATATCCATAAAAAGTCTCGTCTAAAGTTTGCCACAAACCACCTGGGAGACACACCAAACATGTGGAAGAAGGTGCTCTGGTCAGATGAAACCAAAATCGAACTTTTTGCCCACAATGCAAAACGATATGTTTGGCGTAAAAGCAACACAGCTCATCATCCTCAACACACCATCCCCACTGTCAAACATGGTGGTGGCAGCATCATGGTTTGGGCCTGCTTTTCTTCAGCAGGGACAGGGAAGATTGATGCAGGAAGGGGAAGATGGATGCAGCCAAATACAGGACCATTCTGGATGAAAACCTGTTGGAGTCTGCAAAAGACCTGAAACTGGGACGGAGATTTATCTTCCAGCAAGACAATGATCCCAAACATACAGCACAATCTACAAAGGAATGGTTCACAAATAAACGTATCCAGGTGTTAAAATGACCAAGTCAAAGTCCAGACCTGAATCCAATTGAGAATCTGTGGAAAGAGCTGAAAACTGCTGTTCACAAACGCTCTCCATCCAACCTCACTGAGCTCGAGCTGTTTTTGCAAGGAAGAATGGGCAAGAATTTCAGTCTCTCGATGTGCAAAACTGATAGAGACATACCCCAAGCGACTTGCAGCTGTAATCGCAGCAAAAGGTGGCTCTACAAAGTATTAACGCAAGGGGGCCGAATAATTTTGCACGCCCCACTTTTCATTTTTTTATTAGTTAAAAAAATCCAATAGATTTCGTTCCACTTCACAATTGTGTCCCACTTGTTGATGATACTTCACAAAAAATAAAATTTTTATATCTTTATGTTTGAAGCCTGAAATGTGGCAAAAAGGTTGAAAAGTTCAAGGGGGCCGAATACTTTCGCAAGGCACTGTACAACACGTATGTAATCTATCGTAAATCCACAGAAAGACCCATACCCTTCCTTGGCTACCAGGAGGAAATTGTCACTGCCCTTCTATACCCCAATGGCCCACCAGAAAACATTCGGTCCGATGTTATTAGCAGACTCTCTGAACGCCACTTTCCTGATAAAATCCCTCCCAGACCAACAGGCCGAAGACATCAGAAAAAACGTCGGGTGTGCAGCAAACAAGGATTGAGAAGTGACACCACTTATTGTGCCCAATGCCCTTCCCAACCAGGCCTTTGCATAGGTGACTGTTTCCGCCGTTACCATACTTCAGTGAATTATTAGTGAAGTATGGTAACCATCACCCTCACTTCCTGCCATTTACCTTCACACCCCTTATGCCTCTGCTTGCTCTGTAACGGACCCTGGCTTGTTATTCGACCACGCTTCTGCCTACCGATTCTGTACATACCTCTGTCTGATCTGGAACTGACCCTGGACTGTTTGACCATTCCTCTTGCCTGCCTCTTGGACTGGACTGATCTTGTACCCTCTCAGTGGACTAGTGGGATTCATAAAAGGGGTCTCACATATGTGAGAGGCTCCAGAATAGTTTTTTTGGATGAAGAAGACAATTTTATTTGTTTTCTCATTCCTAGATTAGAGTCTGGAGACTCGGAGGCTTCAAAGAGATTTGGGTGGGAGAAGGCTCTACCCCTATCCCCATTCTGTCCTGAACGAGGCCTTACTTCTGCCTGCAGGACCTATACCATCATGCCTCTGCCTGTCGCATGAACTGACCACACCACATGGATGGACCATGTTCCTGCCTACTACCAGGACCAATATTTTGGCACCGCTGACAATCTCTGCCTGCACTGACCTTGGACTGTATATGGACAGTATCCCTGCCTTCTGCCTATATTGACTATGGACAGTATACCTGCCTGTTGCCTGGAAAATTGTGTTCACTTTTGCTGACCAAGTCCCTGCCTGCTGCCTGGACCAGTGCTATCATACTGTGGACAACTGCGCTGCTAAAACCACAGGTAATCTTTTGTTTACTCTTTTTTCAGCAGAATGTATTTTGGGGTGTAATTCTTGGTATGTGCATGCTATGTGTCCCTGGAACACCTGATGGTGTTCCTTGCATGTTGGGCCTCTGTATGTGGCCAAGCTGTGTAAAAGTCTCACACATTTGGTATTGCCATACTCAGGAGTAGCAGAACGTATTTTGGGATATCATTTTTGCTATGTACATGCTATGTGTTGGAAAACTTATAAATGGACAACTTTGCGTAAAAAAAAAAAAAAAAAAAAAAAAAAAAAAATGCGTTTTTTTTTCCACATTTTCCCAAAACGTCTGGAAAAAAAAAAATGAACCATTCAAGAGACTCATTATGCCTCAGATTATACGTTGGGGTGTTAGCTTTCCAAAATGGGGTCACTTTGTGGGCATTTCCATTGTCCTGGTTCTCCAGGGCCTTCAAAAAAGTAATAGGTTGAGAAATGAGATGTGTAATTTATGCTCCTAGAACGACTTATGGTGCTATTTCAATATTGGGCCTCTGTATGTGGCCAGGCTGTGTAAAAGTCTCACACATTTCGTATTGCCATACTCAGAAGGTGTAGCAGAACCTATTTTGTGGTGTCATTTGTGGTATACACATGCCATGTGAGAGAAATAACCTATTACATTGAAAATTTTGTGAGGAAAAAATAAAAAAATAAAATAAATAAAAATCTTCATTTTGCAAAGAATTGTGGGAAAAAGACGACAACATCAAAAACCTCACCATGCATCTTAGTAAATACCTTGGAATGTCTACTTTCAAAAAAAGGGGTCATTTGGGGGGTATTTGTACTTTCCTGGCTTGTTCTGGTCGCAAGAAATGAGATAGGCCCCCAGTACATCAGGTGTGATCAATTTTTTATGATTCGCACCACAGCTTGTGGACTCTCTAACTTTCACAAAGACCAAATAATATCCACTAATTTGGGTTATTTTTACCAAAGATATGTAGCAGTATAAATTGTGGCCAAAATTTATGAAAAAACATTAATAATTTGCAAAATTTTATCACATAAAAGAAAAATGTGTTTTTTTCCAAATTTTCGGTCTTTTCTAATTTATAGCGCAAAAAATAAAAAAAACTCAGAGGTGGTCAAATACCAGCAAAAGAAAGCTCTATTTGTGGGGAAAAAAAAAAAGGACACAAAATTCGTTTGGATACAGTGTTACATGACTGAGTAATTGTCATGCAAAGTGTGAGAGCACCGAAAGCTGAAAATTGGTCTGGGCAGGAAGGGTGTTTAAGTGCCCAGTAAGCAAGTGGTTAACCACCTTCAGACCGGACCATTTTGCTGGTAAATGACCAGAGGTCTTTTTACAATTTGGCACTGCGCTGCTTTAACTGGTAATTGCGCGGTCATGCAATGTTGTACCCAAACAAAATTTGCGTCCTTTTCTTCCCACAAATAGAGCTTTCTTTTGATGGTATTTGATTGCCTCTGCGATTTTTATTTTTTGCGATATAAACGTAAAAAGACCGCAAATTTTGAAAAAAATGATATTTTCTACTTTTTGTTATTAGAAAAATCCAATAAACTCAAATTTTAGTCATACATTTAGGCCAAAATGTATTCAGCCACATGTCTTTGGTAAAAAAAAAGTCAATAATTGTATATTTATTGGTTTGCGCAAAAGTTGTCACATCTACAAACTAAGGTACGTTTTCTGGAATTTACGCAGCTTTTAGTTTACGACTGCCTATCTCATTTCTTGAGGTGCTAAAATGGCAGGGCAGTACAAAACCCCCCCCAAATGACCCCATTTTGGAAAGTAGACACCCTAAGGAAATTGATAAGTGGCATGTTGAGCCCATTGAATATTTTATTTTTTTGCCTCAAGAGATTGAATAATGACAAAAAATATTTTATTTTTTTATTTTTTATTTTTTTTTACACAAAGTTGTCACTAAATGATATATTGCTCACACATGCTATGGGCATATGTGAAATGACACCCCAAAATAAATTCTGCTGCTTCTCCTGAGTACGGGGATACCACATATGTGGGACTTTTTGGGAGCCTAGCCGCGTACGGGGCCCCGAAAACCAAGCACCGCCTTCAGGCTTTCTAAGGGCGTAAATTTTTGATTTCACTTCTCACTACCTATTACAGTTTTGAAGGCCATAAAATGCCAAGATGGCACAAAACCCCCACAAATGACCCCATTTTAGAAAGTAGACACCCCAAGCTATTTGCTGAGAGGCATTTTGAGTCCATGGAATATTTTATATTTTGCCACAAGTTGCGGGAAAATTACAAACTTTTTTTTTTTTTTTCACAAAGTTGTCACTAAATGATATATTGCTCACGCATGCCATGGGCATATGTGAAATGACACCCCAAAATAAATTCTGCTGCTTCTTCTGAGTACGGGGATACCCCATATGTGGGACTTTTTGGGAGCCTAGCCGCGTACAGGGCCCCGAAAACCAAGCACCGCCTTCAGGCTTTCTAAGGGCGTTACAGTTTTGAAGGCCATAAAATGCCAAGATGGCACAAACCCCCCCCAAATGACCCCATTTTGGAAAGTAGACACCCCTAAATTTAGGGGTACACTAGTGAGACAAGGTAATAAATGGCGGGTGCCCTGAAACTATAAAAAAAATAACTAACCAACCAGCGTCACCTGTAACAGTTATATGGTGATCACTGGTGAAAGGGTTAACTAGGGGGCAATCAGGGGGCTTTATGCGGTAGTATATGGGGGTCCCTGGCGCTATAAAAAGCTGCGGCGAACCTAAATACCTACCTGCCTAACTAGCGTCACCTGTGACACTAATACAGTGATCAGAAAAACGATCGCTTATTAGGCTGGGTTCACACTGGAGCGATGTGGGAACGCCACGAATGCGCGGCGGGTTCCCGCATGACATGCCTCCCGGCGGCAGTTCACACTGCCCTATGCGAACTGCTGGGAGTGTCAGTGAAATGTTAATGACACCCCCAGATCAGTTCGCATATCGCAGTGCGATCTGCAAACTCGGATCGCATGGTCTGAACACCCATGCGATCCGATTCTGCTGCGGACCAAAAAAAGGGTCCCGTGCGAGTTTGCGGCGGGTGCGACACGAATTCAGCCATACTATCTGTATGGCTGAACTCGAATCGCACAGAGATCGGATGTGATTTGCACTGCAGTGCGGTGCGAATCACATCCGTTCTCATAAACCGCTGCAATGTGAACCCAGCCTTAGTGACACTGGCGACGGGGGTGATCACGGGGTTAAACCTTTATTGGGGGGGTTAGGGGGGTACCTTAGAACTAAAGGGGGCTAACCCTAACTGCCCTAACAGTTATTACAGTCACAAATGACACCCGCCGGGTGATCAGGGGGTTAAACCTTTATTAGCTAATAAATGGCGGGTGCCCTGAAACTATAAAAAAATAACTAACCAACCAGCGTCACCTGTAACAGTTATATGGTGATCACTGGTGAAAGGGTTAACTAGGGGGAAATCAGGGGGCTTTATGCGGTAGTATATGGGGGTCCCTGGCGCTATAAAAAGCTGCGGCGAACCTAAATACCTACCTTCCTAACTAGCGTCACCTGTGACACTAATACAGCGATCAGAAAAATGATCGCTTATTAGGCTGGGTTCACATTGGAGCGATGCGGGAACGCCATGAATCCACGGCGGGTTCCCGCATCGCATGCCTCCCGGCGGCAGTTCACACTGCCCTATGCGAACTGCTGGGAGTGTCAGTGAAATGTTAATGACACCCCCAGATCAGTTCGCATATCGCAGTGCGATCTGCAAACTCGGATCGCATGGTGTGAACACCCATGCGATCCGATTCTGCTGCGGGCCAAAAAAAGGGTCCCGTGCGAATTTGCGGCAGGTGCGACACGAATTCAGCCATACTATCTGTATGGCTGAACTCGAATCGCACAGAGATCTGATGTGATTTGCACTGCAGTGCGGTGCGAATCACATTCGTTCTCATAAACCGCTGCAATGTGAACCCAGCCTTAGTGACACTGGCGAGGGGGGGTGATCACGGGGTTAAACCTTTATTGGGGGGGTTAGGGGGGTACATTAGAACTAAAGGGGGCTAACCCTAACTGCCCTAACAGTTATTACAGTCACAAATGACACCAATGCAAAAAAAAAAAAAAAGCAATTGGTGTCACTGTGACTGGGGGGGCAGGGGTAATTGGGGGGTGATCGGGGGGTAAAGGGGGGGTGTGAGTGTGCCTGGCATGTTCTACTGTGTAGTGTAGTGCTTGTGCAACTCACCGATGCTCTCTCCTCGGTGCCGGAACGAAAAATACCGACACGGAGGAGAGAATACATCACTTCCTCTCCTGTGTTTACATTACAGGAGAGGAAGTGATGTCATCGGACATTTTCATTCGTCGGGAGCGATCGCGAGGGGGTGGCCATTAATGAATGGCCGTCCCCTCGTCCGGGATCGCTCCCGAACGAATACCGACCGCCGCAGGCACCGGGCGGGGGCCCGATTGGGCCCCCGACCCGCGGGCAGGCAAGGACGTACATGCAAGCCCTTATGCCTGCCCGTGCCATTCTGTCGACGTACATCGTCGTGCGGCGGTCAGCAAGTGGTTAAATAACAAAAATATACTTACCTTCACTGTGCAGTTCGTTTTGCACAGAGTGGCCCTGATCAGTCTTCTGGGGTCCCCAAATGCCGCTCGCAGCTCCTCCCCGCATGGTTAAAACACAGGGAGAGCAGGTTGGGTGGGGGGGGGGGGGTGTACCGTGCGGGTACCCTCACGAGTCCAGCATTAGTGTCCAAACGCTGGACTCAGACCGCCCCCACATGATTGGCAGCAGCGGGAGCCAATGGCTGCTCTGCCATCAATCTGCCATCCAGGGCCTCCTGGAGAACAGGCCCAAAAAGGTGATCACATGAGGAAAGGTAATCCACAAAGCCTGAGCTTTGATGCTGCATCTCTCGACCAGGCTTTCAACCAAACAGCCCTTCTTGCAGCATTAACCAAAGCTGCAGACCTGGCCGTTAGCTTTACCAACTCTACAGAAGCGTCGGCTAGGAACCCAACCACTTTAAATAATAAAGGAAAGGATTTTAGCAGCTGTTAAGAAGTGCCTGCAGAAATGAGACTGCAACTGAGTTAACCAATGTTCCAAATTTCTAGCCACGCAGGTGGCCGCAAGGGCCGGTTTGAGTGCAATAGAGGTGGCATCCCAAGCCCTCTTTAGCAGCATATCACCCCTTTTGTCCATGGGGTCCTTAAGAGATCCCAGATCGAAGGCCAAATCAGTCTTTTTGGAAACCTTCGCTAGCGGTGTATCCAACTTAGGAACCTTGTTCCAAGGCTGGGCCGCATCCTTCTCAAAGGGTAATCTACGTTTAAAAATGCCTGAAAAGAATGGTCTCCTCTCGGGGTGCTCCCACTCTGGCAAGTTCGCTTCTACTAGAGATTTGTGCATGGGGAAAACTCTGAATTTTTGGGCAGAGACCCCCTGATACACAAGGGCATGCTTAGAAACTGTACCAACTCCTCTCTGATATCTAGGGTGTCATAGATGGCTTTTATCAAGTCCCCCACACCGTCCAACGTCAATTTGTACCTGGACCCTCTGGAGCAATCTCCCTCTTCATCGGAATCAGACCCTGAATCTATTTGAGAAGAGGTAAGCGATCTGGGCTCGTTCTCCTTATGTTCCCCATCCTCCTGACTGGGTTCAAAAAGGGAGGGCAAACTTTCCGCTCTAGATAAGGGCACAGAGGGACCCTGCATCCTATCCATCATTCCTCTAAATGATTTAAAGGTGGATGCAATTTCGTCTTTTAATGATGCAAGGATCTTAGGACACTCTGTCATGGAGTCATCCTTATATAAATCCTGAATAATAATAATTTAACTAGCACCAGCAATTTACACAGCGCTTTACAATATAAAAAGGAGACAATACAGTTACAATACAAGAGGATTAAGAGGGCCCTGCTCAGAACAGCTTACAATCTAAGAGGGTGGGGCAGGTGGTACAAAAGGTTTTAACTGTCGGGAATGAGCTGATTGAAGTGGTAGGAGATTAGTTGGAGATGTGATAGGTTTCCCTGAATAAATGAGTTTTCAGGGATCGCCTGAAGGTAGTAAGAGTAGGGGATAGCCTGACACATTCGGGGCAAAGCGGTTTCTCCCAATTGGGAGCGAGTTTTGTCCCACAAATGGCACACTTTCTCCTGGGAGGCAATATCTGAGATCTGTTCTGTGCTTTATCCTGAAAGCAAAAGAAAAAAGACAAAAGACAAACCGTGAGAGCCTATTCCCAACCCCCACCACCACTGTGCTCAGGGGGAAGGAGGGAAGTGCCCAACCCGTCACCTGTGGTTCCCCACCCAGGGAATGGCTTTGGTCATAAGACCTTACCCCCTTCCAGAGTAAGCCATGGTCTGCCCTCACCACGCTCACCTGAGAGGTACCGGTGCCAGAAAAACAGGAGTCGACCGCCTGAACGGCTGCAGTGCCCTCCATGGCTCCTCAGTGTCTGTCACAGCCTCTGCTGGATCTACACAGGCTCTGGACGCCCAACAAGCCACACACGTTACGCCTGGAGACCGGAACCTTGACTCATGGTGCCCCCTGATGATGCAGTTCCTTCGGAATCTGCGTCACTTCCGTTCGTTGGAACGCAGATGCCCCTCCTCAGACTCATGCACGTTCGTTGCTATACCCATAAAACGGACGTCCAGCATGCCGCATGGACGCCATTCGTTTTTGGTCGCCGTTTGTTTTCCGGTAAAGGATAACCAGTTTGTGTGGCAAAATGGAGGTAGGAGATCCGCCGCTCTTCAGAGGGCCAACTCTCCCCGAGTTTACAGGCAGCGGTGTACAAGCAGCCCTCTATTCACTGCTCTAGACAGAGAGGCGCTTTGGGCAGAGAAGGTACTTCAGAGGCTCCCCAGGACAGTCCTGGAACATAGAGCTCCCCAGGTTCCTCACATGCTTCCTTCCCATCCAGCAGGAAACACAAAAACTGAAGGGAAAGACCTGGAGGATCTCCTTTTAACCACTTGCTTACTGGGCACTTAAACCCCCCTCCTGCCCAGACCAATTTTCAGCGCCGATGCATTTTGAATGACAATTGCACGGTCATACAACACTGTACCCAAATGACATTTTTATCTTTTTTTTTTCCCACAAATAGAGCTTTCTTTTGGTGGTATTTAGTTACAGCTGGGAGTTTTATTTATTGCTAAACAAACAAAAAAAGATGCAAAAAAAAAAAAAAAAAATCATGTTTAATAGTTTGTTATAAAATTTTGCAAACAAGTCATTTTTCTCCTTCATTGAAATGCGCTGATGAGGCAGCACTGGTGGGCACTGATAGGCACAGTTAAGGCAACACCAATAGGCACAGATAAGGTGGCACCAATAGGCACAGATAAGGCAGTACTGATGGGCATGGATGGGTGGCACGGATATGTAGCACTGTTGTTGAGGCAGATTGTGGGCACTGATGGGTGGCACTGTGGGCACTGATAGGTGGCACTTATTTTATTACATAGGTGGCACTGTTAAGGGGCAGGTGGGCACTGATACACTGGCCGTGATTGGGACTGATGTCCCGATCACAGCCGCCGGTGATCGGCTTTTTTTTTCTCCTCGCTGTCAGCACGAGGAGGAAAAATAGCCGATTACCGGATCTGTTGTGTCACATGATCAGCTGTCATTGGCTGACAGCTGATCACGTGGTAAGGGGTCGGGATCGACCCCTTGCTCAGATCCGTGATCAGGAGAGTCTCAGACTCGCTGATCACAGAGGGCGCGCCCCTCAGGGGGCGCGCAGGCCGCTCGTGCACGGGACGTCGTCAATAGACGTCGTCCCGGCAAAGCAGGTCCGCGCTGTAGCCGTCATTCGGCTATAGCTTGGATCTCTAGAGGTTAACCATTTGGGTGAATGTGTTTCCTGTCCTGAAGGGAGGAGCCCTAAGTCTCAGAGACTGTCCTGGAAGACGATAAGAGAAAATTGTGCTAACTTGACTGTTTTGTTGATTCCTGAAAGAGTGATCGAAAGAGAGAGATTGAAAAAGTGCTACACAAAATACTTTGCGACTTAAAAATGTTGCATTGACCGCCATTTTATTCCCTGGGGTCTCAAAAAAAAAAAAAAAAAAAAAAAAAAGAAGGTTTTGCAGGCGCTATAGCGTTCAAAATAGCGCCCGCAATCCACCCTCAAACAGCTACACCATTCTCTCCAGTGTTAAAGCCCAAGGGCTTTCACACCGGAGCGGTGCACTGGCAGGACGTCAGGAAAAGTCCTGCCAGCAGCTTCTTTGGAGCGGTGTGTTTACTGCTCCCCACTGAAATCAATGGGGCAGCACGGCTATAGCATTGGCAAAACGCAGCTATTGCGGATAGTTTTAACCCTTTCTCAGCTGTTAGCAGGGGTTAAAAGCGCCCCGCTAGCAGTGAAAATGCACCGCTAAATAGCCGCATTTACCACCGACACTTTGGGGGGCACAGTGTGAAAGGAGTCTTAGGGCTTCACACTGGGGCGTTGCGGGCACTGGCCTTAAAGCGGCATCATACCGTCGATTTAGCGGCACTATTGTGATTTACATATGAAAGCATGTTTAGAATGGGGGGTTGGGTTACCTGTCAAAGCCAATGAACTGAAGAAACAAACCGCATGTGTACTATTCCCTCACTTACGGATCACTAGCATTGAACTCCAAGCAAACAGTAAATAATAAAAACCCCAGTTAAAATTGTGCCCCCTGCCCATTCAATGGTTTGATACACAAGCCCTACATCACTACTGCTGCCTGTATTGGCATAAACCTAGGCAGAAGAAACCACAGCATGCAAGAGTGGAGCAGGTTTCGTTCATTCCCTCCAAGCTATAAAACCTGTTTTAAGCATGACGTTTAATAACAGAGCTGCAAAAAAAACAAGGCTTAGAACCTCCAACTTACATGTCGTTTATTCCGGACACAACCCTTCGCCTCCTGATCAGTTCATCCAACGACACGTCCTCCATGTTGTCAAAAATAATTAACGCCCGCCCCTTCCGCTATGGAAGCCTACGTTATAGCAGTGACGGCAGGACGCAACAACGCGAACAGACTTCTAAGAACCATCATGCATTTCACTAATTAACATGCGTACTTTTTATTTCAAGCTAATAAGCGCAGCTTTTTATTCTGTGCTCTTGGCAAACATTGGAGAACCAAAAGTTCTGTGCAATAAATGATTAAATGAAAACATAGCTTTTAATCACGTGTTTTCTCCATCATTTTATAAAGGGTATCTCATCTATATCTCCCGACTGTCTCTCATCTGTATAGATTGCACATTTCTTTGAGGCCAAATTCTTCTGTTTCTCATATTCTAATGTTTACAACTCACATTAAATATGTGTATTGTAATACTTATGTGCTGACACTCAGCAATTCTTAATTCAACAGCTGCATGGAGAGGTGGTGCTACCAATTACATATGCTTTCACATATGTCAGACAACTATGTGAATAAATAGTGTAGCACTGCTCTTGATTTTTTCCTTCTTATGAGGCAGTTTAGTACAAATAAAAAATATAACTGAATAAATAAACAAACTGCACTATAATGTGTGTGTGTGTGTGTAACCACAATCTCAGTGCTGCAGGTGACTGTGTATCATTAATATTCCTCTATATTCCCCAAAATACTATAAGTTATGACACAAATAGCCTCCTGAAAATAAATACAAATCATAAAGTGACATGAATTACAAAAGCAATGAAGCAATATGAACACTCAAAGCCATAATCTGTGCTGTAAATATTGCAAATAAAAACTTATTGCGAAACAAACTCGATAAGACAAAAGTTAAAGGCATATCCCAGAATCCATATATACTAGTTTACAAAGTCCACAATCGCAGTTCTACAAAGCATCCAATAGTTCATATAACTAGCTTTATATTGATATGCTGGTGATCCACCTCTCTCTGGTTATCCACCATATGCAGCGTATCTGCTCATCTTAACTACTGACCCATATACAGTGCTTAGATATAGATCTTACTTGTTCCGTTTGTAAAGATCCACTCATTCCACCTCCCTTTTAAGATCACCTCTCTTCTATTTAATGGCAGCGATCATCATGAAAGTAAAGAACTGCATGAAAGTAAAGCAGTGCATTACCATTTAAAAGAATATTCATTTTATGAAATAGAATAACTCTCACTACAATTCTCAGCACAGTGGTGTAGTGGGTAGAACTCTCACCTAGCAATAAGAAGGGTCGCTGGTTCATAATCCCAACCATGACACTACCTGCCTGGAGTTTGCATGTTCTCCCTGTGCCTGCGTGGGTTTCCTCTGGGTTCTCCAGTTTCCTCCCACACTCCAAAGACATGCAGGTATGTTAATTGGCTTCTGTCCAAAATTGCCCCTAGTATATGACTAGGGACCTTGGATTGTGGGCTCCTTGAGGGTAGGGACCGATGTGAGTGTGCAATGTACAGAGATAGGGACAATTGTAGACACTTACTCAGGTTGAACTGGATGGACTGGTGTCTTTATTCAACCTAACAAACTATGAATACACTCAGAGGGTCTGTAAGACTGGGTTCAGACATGTGCAGTACGTATTTCAGGTCCATTTTCCCTGCAAATTTCCATAGTATCTTTTTAACAAATCAGCTGTGATTTAGTTACGGCTCTGATGCAAATTTTAGGAGTGGGCTTCCTTAAAGGGTAATTTCACCTTTACAGAAAAAGCTTTAAGGTAAACTTACAACGCAGCACAGTGGTGTAGTGGTTAGCACTCTCACCTAGCAGTAAGAAGGGTTGCTGGTTTGAATTCCAACCACGACACTACCTACCTGGAGTTTGTATGTTGTGCTTGTGTGGGTTTCCTTCTACACTCCAAAGACATGCAGGTAGGTTAATTGGCTTCTGTCCAAAATTAGCCCTAGTATATAAATTGGGGACCTTGGATTGTGGGCTCCTTGAGGGTAGGGACCGATGTGAGTGTGCAATGTACAGAGATAGGGACAAATGTAGACACTTACTCAGGTTGAACTGGATGGACTGGTGTCTTTATTCAACCTAACAAACTATGAATACACTCAGAGGGTCTGTAAGACTGGGTTCAGACATGTGCAGTACGTATTTCAGGTCCATTTTCACTGCAAATTTCCATAGTATCTTTTTAACAAATCAGCTGTGATTTAGTTACGGCTCTGATGCAAATTTTAGGAGTGGGCTTCCTTAAAGGGTAATTTCACCTTTACAGAAAAAGCTTTAAGGTAAACTTACAACGCAGCACAGTGGTGTAGTGGTTAATGTATAAGGATGGGGTTAATTGTAGACACTCACTCAGGTAGAACTGGATGGGCTGCATAGTTGCCAACTGTCCCGAATTTCGCAGGACATTCCCACGATTAGGACATTTGTCCCGGGAAATTGAATTTCCCATTTTTTTGCTGCCGGCCGCTAGAGGTCTCCTCCGGCCGCCATTTTTAAGAAGACCAGAAGTTGGTCTACACCTGTGGCGCCGCCCACCCCCGCTGCTAGTGTGTGTTTGTCTCATTGAGTGTAAAGGGCGGTGGGCGGCGCCACAGTTAAATGTCTGCCCGGGGCAACGGCGGCATGTCGGGGGGCCAGTCTACAATGTGGATGTCAGGGCGGGGGCCAGTTGGATGTCGGGGGCCAGTCGGATGTCGGGGGCCAGTGACAGTCATGGTATGTGGATGTCGGGGGCCAGTCTGTGAATGTGGGGGGCCAGTCTGTGGATGTGGATGTGGGAGCCAGTCTGTGAATGTGGGGGCCAGTCTGTGAATGTGGGGGCCAGTAGTATGTCGGGGGCCAGTCTGTGGATGTGTGGGGCAGTCTGTGAATGTGGGGGCCAGTGGTATGTCGGGGGCCAGTCTGTGAATGTGGGGGCCAGTGGTATGTCGGGGCCAGTCTGTGAATGTGGGGGCCAGTGTGTGGATGTGGGGGCCAGTCTGTGGATGTGGGGGCCAGTCTGTGAATGTGGGGGCCAGTGTGTGGATGTGGGGGCCAGTCTGTGGATGTGGGGGCCAGTCGTATGTTGGGGGCCAGTCTGTGAATGTGGGGGCCAGTCTGTGAATGTGGGGGCCAGTCTGTGGACGTGGGGGCCAGTCTGTGAATGTGGGGGCCAGTCATATGTCGGGGACCAGTCTGTGGACGTGGGGGCCAGTCTGTGGATGTGGGGGCCAGTCTGTGGATGTGGGGGCCAGTCTGTGGACATGGGGGCCAGTCTGTGGACGTGGGGGCCAGTCTGTGGATGTGGGGGCCAGTCTGTGAATGTAGGGGCCAGTGGTATGTTGGGGGTCAGTCTGTGAATGTGGGGGCCAGTCTGTGGATGTGGGGGCCAGTCTGTGGATGTGGGGGCCAGTCTGTGGATGTGGGGGCCAGTGGTATGTCGGGGGCCAGTCTGTGAATATGGGAGCCAGTCTGTGGACGTGGGGGCCAGTCTGTGGATGTGGGGGCCAGTCTGTGAATGTGGGGGCCAGTCTGTGAATGTGGGGGCCAGTCTGTGGACGTGGGGGCCAGTCTGTGGATGTGGGGGCCAGTCGTATGTCGGGGGCCAGTCTGTGAATGTGGGGGCCAGTCTGTGAATGTGGGGGCCAGTCTGTGGATGTGGGGGCCACTGGTATGTCGGGGGCCAGTCTGTGAACGTGGGAGCCAGTCTGTGGACGTGGGGGCCAGTCTGTGGACGTGGGGGCCAGTCTGTGGACGTGGGGGCCAGTCTGTGAATGTGGGGGCCAGTCTGTGAATGTGGGGGCCAGTCTGTGGACGTGGGGGCCAGTCTGTGAATGTGGGGGCCAGTCATATGTCGGGGACCAGTCTGTGGACGTGGGGGCCAGTCTGTGGATGTGGGGGCCAGTCTGTGGACATGGGGGCCAGTCTGTGGACGTGGGGGCCAGTCTGTGGATGTGGGGGCCAGTCTGTGAATGT
This sequence comes from Lithobates pipiens, assembly GCF_037356315.1. Lineage (NCBI taxonomy): Eukaryota > Metazoa > Chordata > Amphibia > Anura > Ranidae > Lithobates > Lithobates pipiens. The sequence continues at coordinate 144,189,053 of NW_027507785.1, forward strand.
AGGGGCCAGTGGTATGTTGGGGGTCAGTCTGTGAATGTGGGGGCCAGTCTGTGGATGTGGGGGCCAGTCTGTGGATGTGGGGGCCAGTCTGTGGATGTGGGGGCCAGTCTGTGGACGTGGGGGGCCAGTCTGTGGATGTGGGGGCCAGTCGTATGTCGGGGGCCAGTCTGTGAATGTGGGGGCCAGTCTGTGAATGTGGGGGCCAGTCTGTGGATGTGGGGGCCAGTGGTATGTCGGGGGCCAGTCTGTGAATATGGGAGCCAGTCTGTGGACGTGGGGGCCAGTCTGTGGACGTGGGGGCCAGTCTGTGAATGTGGGGGCCAGTCTGTGGACGTGGGGGCCAGTCTGTGGATGTGGGGGCCAGTCGTATGTCGGGGGCCAGTCTGTGAATGTGGGGGCCAGTCTGTGAATGTGGGGGCCAGTCTGTGGATGTGGGGGCCACTGGTATGTCGGGGGCCAGTCTGTGAACGTGGGAGCCAGTCTGTGGACGTGGGGGCCAGTCTGTGGACGTGGGGGCCAGTCTGTGGACGTGGGGGCCAGTCTGTGAATGTGGGGGCCAGTCTGTGAATGTGGGGGCCAGTCTGTGGATGTGGAGTTTGACAATCAGCAGATGTGCAGGATGTGGGGGGCAGTCTGTGGATGTCAGAGGGGCACCAGATGTAAGAAGGGGCTCTGCTGATGGACACAGATGTGAGGAAGGTACCTCTGATGGGGCACCTGATGTAAGGACAGACTCCGCTTGGGACACCTGATGGCATCTGGTGGCAGGCAACGTGGCTAGTGACACGGCTCATGGCTCCCACTGATTCGGCATTATGGTGAGTTGAATGATTTCATTTTATATTACAATGTAATAATAGAAATAATGCGCTTCAATCATCCTGACACCATAACAATCATGGCGCCGGAATGATTGAAGCGCCAACACCAGGTATTTGGAGTATCTTTATCTGCTGATTGTCAAACTCTAGAAAACACATATTGCTATTGTGGTGTAGGATCGGGGGGCTGCTGTCCCTCCTTTCCCTCTCCCCCCCCCTTCCCTCTCTCCACCCCCCTCCTTTCCCTCTCCATCCGGCATTCATCTCAGACTCTAACCACACCCCTTTGAGCCACGCCCCATGTAAGCCACGCCCACTATTTATGTAAACCACACCCATTTTTATCCTTTCCTATGCCACGCCTATAAACGCATACCACGCCCCTAATTATAACACGACTCCGCCCACTGCCAAAAAAGTGTCCCGGATTTTTTTTTTGCAATGTTGGCAACTATGGGGCTGGTGTCTTTATTCAACCTTACTAACTATGTAATTTACATAGGACCCCCTCCTCACCCCAGTCCTGCTGACCTGGAGTATGGCGATCACCCTCCAGGAGACATTGGGTTGCTGCCTCACCAGTCCAAGGCTTAGACGTCCCCTGCAGCTTAATCTCCAAAATGTACCTCATCAGGAGGTACATTTAGGAGCATTCTAATTGGTCGGCACCAACCAATCAGATCCCGTGTTGCCTGTCCTGTCACCAAAGGCAAAGAGGATTTCAAATCCCCGGACTGGTACAGCAGCAATACAATCTGTCAGTGTAAGGGATCTCCACACTCCAGGTTAACAGGACTGGGTGCAATGGGAAGGGGGTCCAGTGTAAGTTCACCTTACAGATTTTCTGTAAAAGTGAACTTACACTTTAAAGTGGAAGTCCGGGGGACGGAGCTAGCCGGAGTCCAAGATGGATGTGCAATAGAAGAGCTCCTGTCACAGCGGGGATAATGCGGCTAACAGCACCCAGCCCAGATGCCAAATCGAGCCACAAGAGCTGCAATCCGGTCCCCAAAGTACCAGGGACCGTGCCGGGGGGAGACTGATGGAGTATTTCTCCTATGGGGGCAAGCAACATGGCGCCGGCCGCACATCCATGCCGGCATCTGCTGCTCCTCTCTGCGGAACACAGAAAAGGAGCAGCCCACCAGGAGACCCGGGGTCTTCCCCTGCCACACCATCCCCAGGGAGCCCAGAGAAGGTGCGATTCAAGCCGCATGCTGCCGATCACAACCATGAGGTGAGCTCCCTTCTTGAATTAGGGGATGACACCAGGGAAGTCATTCTCTCCATGAGTTCGACATCCTTAATCCTAGAGTATAAAGCTTCCATGGACGGGGGCAAGGAATTTTTCCAATTAAGGGCTATCAGGCAACAGGCTGCTGTCAGCATATGTCTAAGGAGCTTCCGGCCCGACCTGGCTAATGGGGGCTGCGACAGGCCTAGTAAGAAAAATTTAGGGGAGTGGGGCTCCGACACGTCAAATAGACGTTGAAGCAGCCCACGGGTCATGAGCCAGTATGGGGCAATCAAAGGGCAGGCCCAGTAAATGTGGAACAGGGAGCCCCGCTCCCTCAGACATCGCCAGCAGCGGTCCGAGGTAGAGGGGTATATTTTGTGGAGTATGTCGGGGGTCTGATACCAGAAAAAGAGGATTTTGTAGGAATTCTCTTTGTACAGTGTACAAAGAGACGACTTGGTTGCCTGTCGCCACACCCCCTGCCAAGCCTCAAGGGGGAGCTCTTCACCCAGTTCCCTCTCCCAGCGTTTCATATATAAATGTTTACCTCTCGTTTGGAAGTGGTGCGTGTTGAGAATGCGGTAAATGTCCGAAATCAGCCCCCTGCGGTTTCTCCCTTCCAGAATTATCCGCTCGATTGGGGAGGGCAGGGAGAACTGTAGGTGAGGGGCCCTGGCTTGTGCAAAATGTCTTATTTGTAAGTAGCTGTAAAACGCCTGTCGGGGGAGGTCATGTTTGGCCTGGAGCTCCGAGAAGGTCAACAACTTTCTTGTTCTAGGTGCCCTAGATGGAACAGGTTACGCGAGGCCCAGGGCCAGGACATCTGATGAGTCAGGCTGGTCGGCAGCTGCGGGTTGCAGAGAAAGGAGGTCATTAGGGAGAACTCCGAATAGAGACTGTGCTCGCGGGAAAGCTTCCGCCAGAGCAGGAGGAGCTGGGCCATCGGCCCTAGTAGCCGACCCGGATCTGTCTCGACGCTCGCGCCCCATAGGAAGCTGTTCGGGTGTACCGGGGCTAGCCAGATTTTTTCAATCTCCGACCACTTGTTATAGGACCTCTGCGGAAACCAGGAGACTATGGCCCGCAGTTGGGCGGCCTGATAGTATCGAACCAAGTGGGGAAATGCCAGGCCGCCATCTGAGCGTAGGGCCATCATAACAGAGCTCGGGACCCGGTGTTTTTTTGTAATTCCATACAAATTTCAACAGGTCCTTCTGAAGTGCGTGTAGATGTGCGTAAGGGACCGGTATCGGGAGTGTCTGAAACAAATACAGGAGCTTGGGGAGGATCACCATTTTAATGGACGTGATCCGTCCCAGGAGCGATATGTGATGCACCTTCCATTTGTGGATCAGTTCCCTAATTTCCCGATAAAGGGGGGGGAAATTAGCCTGATATAGGGTATGGAATGATGGGGTAAGAAAAACCCCTAGGTATTTAAGGGAGGAGCATTCCCATTTATATGGGAATATGGAGCGCAGGTGAGACATCTCATCCGTCGCCATATTCAGTGGGAGGGCCACCGATTTAGACGTGTTTATTTTGTAGCCCGATAGCTCCCCGTAGCAGCTCAGTTCAGAGTGGAGTTTGGGTAGTGAGGTCCTGGGCTGAGTCAGGGTGAGGATAACGTCATTTGTGAAAAGCGATATCTTGAATTCCCTGCCCCTAACCGAAATCCCCCGGATGTCGGGATTGCTTCTAATGGCAGCCGCCAGAGGCTCCACGCACAGCGCAAAAAGGAGAGGAGATAGCGGACAGCCCTGGCGGGTGCCATTAGCAATGGAGAAGGTTGAGGACGTGGCAAAGGGGGTCTTAACCTGTGAGGAGGGAGTGGTGTAGAGGTGCTGCACCGCACGCAGGGACGAGCCCCGAAAGCCCATACGGTGCAACGTAGCCTCCATGAAGGGCCAGCTCAGGCGGTCAAACGCCTTCTCGGCGTCTAAACTGAGGACCAGAGATGCTAGGTTGTCCCTATTCGCCACATCAATGAGATCTATGACCTTCCTGGTATTGTCCCCTGCTTGTCTCAGAGGGACAAAGCCCACTTGATCCTTATGTATTAAGGAGGGAAGAATCACATTTAAGCGATTTGCTAAGAGCTTCATAAAAATGTTTAGGTCTGCGTTCAGTAGGGCGATAGGCCGGTAACTGGCGCAGGAGGTCGGATCTTTGTCCGGTTTAGGGATGAGGGAGATAAAGGAGCCTAGCATCTCGGTCGGGACCGGAGACTGTTGAAGAAAGGAGTTAAATAGTTTGGGCATATGTGGGCCCAGGATAGGTAGAAATGTCTTGTAATACTCGTAGGGGAGCCCGTCAGGTCCTGAAGACTTAGGGGTCGGGAGGGCCTTTACAGTCGCTAGGAGTTCCTCCTCAGTAATAGAGGCATTTAGTTCCCGGAGGTCCGTGTCCTGCAGTCAGGGCAGCACTATATTTTCTAAGTATTGGGTTATATGATTAGACAGGTCAGGGGCCGGGGGGTTGTGGGGAATGTCTGGCCTATTGTACAAGTCTGTATGAAAGTCAGCGAACGCATCCACTATCGCTTGGGGATGGGTCATGAGGCCTCCCCCCCTGTCTTTTATTTGGGCCGGCGCAGAGGCCAGTGTGCGGTCCGCCAGTTTCCGGGCCAACAGCGACTGCGCTTTGTTACCCTTGTCGTAGTAGAGTTGTCGCGGAGTATCTGCCGAGTCTGGACAATTTGCTTAAGGGTGGAGACAGAGGGGGATCCCAGAAGACGGGCTTCAAGGGTCTTAAGTCGTTTTTCGGCCTGTAGCCTAGCAGCCTGTGCATCTTGCTTCAGGGCCGAGGACAGGGCAATACAGCGACCTCGGATTACTGCCTTATGGGCAGCCCACAGGGTAGCGTGGGAGACGTCTGGGGTATCGTTCTCAACAAAGTAGTGCCGAAGTGAAGTCTCCAGCTCTGCCCTTGCCGGAGCATGCTGCAGGAGATAATTATTCAGCCTCCAGGTACAAGGCCTACGAAGGGAGAGGTCCAAGTCCAGGGTTAGAGTTATGGGGGCGAGATCGGACCAGGAGATGGGCAGGATATGTGCGGAGCGGACAGCCCTCAGTGTGGTGTTGTTGACAAAAAAATGGTCAATGCGCGAGTGTGTGCCGTGGGGAGCAGAGCAAAAGGTGTACTGGCAGTCCTGCGGGTGCAGGGCTCGCCAGGCATCGAAAAGACCCCGTCTTCTGGTGATCTGGCAGAAAAGCTTAGAGTCTCTCAGGGCCCTAGCCTGGGGTGCCCGGGAGTCAACCGCAAGGCGGTCATAAAGTGCGGACTGAGTAAGGTTGAAGTCCCCCCCTATCACCAGAAGCCCGGGGGGCATCCTAAATAAGCGTGAGAGCACCCTAGACAGAAAGTGATGTTGATGGACATTAGGGGCATAAAGGACGCACAGGGTCAAAGCCTGTGTGCGCCACAGACCGTGGAGGATAATGTAGTGACCCTGAGGGTCTAAGTGTACGGAGGTGGAAGTAAAGGGGGCCCCCTGCCGAAAAAGTATGGCCACTCCCGCTCTCTTACGTGGGTTGAAAGCCTGATAGACCTGAGGGAAATGTCTGGAGGCGAAAGTAAAGGAATCTCCCCAGTTAAAGTGCATTTCCTGGACCATCACTATATCTGCCCCCGCCTGTCGGAACTCCCTGAGCGCCAAATGCCGCTTCTTGTTGGAGTTCAGGCCATGCACGTTAAGGGACAGGATCTTAGCCATGATCGAGTAGGGGTGGTGTGCAGGGCATACTTATCTGAGTTTGTTGGAGGCCTCCGTGCCTCGGGGGGAGCGGCGACCACGGGAGGAGGGCCGGCGACCGGGAGAACCACTGGCAGAGCATCGCTGGAGAAGCGAGGAGAAGGGAAAACCTAGAGAGAGGAAAAAGGATAGAAACAATAACAGAGTACAAAGTAAAACCAAACATTATCAAAAGACAGTTCCAGAGGTCCTATAGGGACACTGGATCTGTACTATTCCTTAACGACTCCCCAGCCAGGAAGTCCAAAAATGCGGGCTAGGGAGGCACCAGCAGTCCACTCCACGAAAGGAACCAACAGGTGGAAAACCACTGGGGGGGGGGGCAATAACCCGGGAGTCGATCCGTCCTTGGACTCAATCTAGGCCAGCCCGGGGTAAGAAAAACGAGGAGTAAATGTAGCTCCGGCAATCGGGAGGGAGAGAAAAACTGCGGAGGGGAGACGACCACTGGACATGGCGTGTCCGTCATTTACGTTTTTGTGACCTACGGTGGGGGTCCGGGCCTCTGTGCCGCTTGGTCGAGGGAACTTTCTGCCAGATCACTGGCATTGGGGGGGAGAGGCAACCAAGTCCCAGTCGGGCAGTTGAGGGACAGGAATGTCCAGAGTGTCGCAAAAGGGGGCCAGGTCTTCCGGATATCGTAGAGTCGCAGACTTTCCCTGGTGTCTTGCAGTCAGGCTAAAGGGAAAGCCCCATCTGTAGAGGATATTCCTGTCTTGGAGGGCCCAGAGAAGAGGCTGTAGCAGCCTGCATTTTTGAAGCGTGATCCAGGAAAGATCCGGGTAAAGCTGGACAGGAGAATTGTCAAAGGCCAGGTCGCGGATGGAGCGGGATTTGCGCATGATGTCTTCCTTATGTGGGAAGGAGTGGATTCTGCAGATAACATCCCTTGGCTTTGAGGCCGGACCCTTGGGTCTCAGGGGCCCGATGCGTCCTGTCCATTTCTATGTGTTTGTCCGGGTCTTCCCCTAACATCTCGTTAAACAATGTTTGCAGCGAGGTCTGAAGGTCCTCAGTGCCCTCCGTCTCAGGCAGGCCGCGAACGCGGATGTTGTTTCTGCGGCCTCTGTTATCGAGATCTTCCACTTGGCGTTGCATATCCCGTAGCAGGAGGCGGTGTTCCGAGGTCTCCATCTGAACACGGTGGACCGTCAACTTGGTCTCCTGTATATCCTCCTCCGCCATCTCCACATGGTCAGCTAGGTGTTTAAGACCTGTGTGCAGGGTCTGGATTTCAGCGCGGCAGGTAGCCTGCACCTCCGCTACAAGCTGTTTAAAGTCATCCTTCGTCGGTATTGTTTGCAAATACGCTTGCCAGTAGGGGTGAACGGACTCTTGCTGTTGGAGGGGAGGCGGAGAAGGTAGAGAGTGGGGGGACGTCCCCCCACGTGGAAGTCCCCCGACGGAAGAGGGGGGCCACAATGGCTGCAGTTTCCAGGGGTCTGCCCAAGAGGTAGCATGGGGAGAGCGGGGTGAAGGGTCCAGCTGGGCCATACCTTGAGGGTGGCCCGAGGCCCGGGCCACCTGAGCATAGGAGGGGAGAGCAGTTGTTCGGTCTTTGGATGCGCTGGAGTCCTGAGAACGAGGGGGCCTCTGTGCTTTGGGCAAGGCGGGCAATGGCCATGCAGCCCGATGCTCCTCCGCAGCCGCGGGGGATGTCCCATCCTCCCCACCAAGTACAGGGTCAGAGCGGGTCTGGGAGTCCTCCATGAGATCCGGGGGCGTAGGGGAGAGGCAGGCACTGGAGGCCACACTGGGGTGAGGGGCTGTGTGGAGGAGGCGAGGAAAGGCTACCGAACACTGGGTATCCAGCATAGGTGGCGGCGGATCAGTGGCCTGCTCCCCCCAAAGCAAAGGAGAGGGGGTGGGAGATGGACAGCCCTGGCCACCCCCCCAGTTAACTGCCCGCTCTGCAGGGGGTCCCGTGGGGGAGCCGGGAGAAGCCAGGGCTGCGTAGCTTCAGGCAAGGGGGAGGGCTGGCGTACCTGCGGTGAGGCTGTGGGGCCGGTCAGCGCCATGTTGCCGCTGCGGCCTACTCCGTGGCGGAGGTCCTGGGCAATCTCATGTAAAGCTTCCAGGCAGTCCGGGGAGGAGCCCGGCGGGCTGTGTGAGGCATCCAGTCCGGAGGGGCGCGGGGGCTGCAAAGCTCGATCCGCCTGAAGGGCATGAAGCGGAGGGCGGGACGCTGTGGAGACCCGGGAGTGTGGATCCGCGCCGTCCGGCGCCATCTTGCCCCGCCGCTCGGCAAGGCCTCGGGCGGCTGGAAGTAATGCTTAAAGGCAGAGGAAGAGCCCGGCGGAGGCTGCGGTGTGCTCCGGGCTGAGGAGGAGCGCGTAGCCCGTGATCTCCCCATGTGTGCAGCAGTTAAAACCCCTGATTAAAGCCGCTGTAGCGTCGGGCTGGAGGAAAGCTCTCACTCCTTGCGTCCGTCCAGGTCGGCTTCCGGACACGCCCCCCAAGTTTCCCTTTTTTATGGTTGGTGGCAATTGGCCACGATGTTGATCTTTAATTTACACGTCATTTCTTTTCATAGACTGTCAGTCGAAAATATCTCTCCATTCCCAAGTGAAACGTGGATTTCAGCGAACCCCACAACTGCACCATATGACCACCGGGAGGAAGGACCCTCAACGACACCACAATGGTTGAACGCGGCAACTGTAAGTGAGCCATACACCCACTCAAATCACATGTTCTCCACAAACGATACCCATGGCAGTTCAATTTTTGTCAATAAATGCCAAAGGCCTTAATCACCCGGCCAAACGCAGGTCCCTATGGAAAGAGGCCCTTCAGAGGAACTGCGACATCTTGTGTGCACAAGAGACCCATTTTCAGAGTTCTGCACCCTCCAAATGCACTCATCCCAAATTTCCCCATATCTTCTACACCAATGCTGAGAAGAAAACGAGAGGGGTGACGGTAGCAATGAAGGACACTGTCCCATTCAAACTACATAAGATAGAGATCGACCCTCACGGTAGATTTATAATTATGGTATGTGACATTAACTCTTCTCTCTTTACGGTAGCAAACATTTATGCCCCCAATACTGGCCAATTCAAATTTCTACAGAAGACCATGAAGAAAATACACCACATGCTCCAAGGCACACTATTGCTATGTGGGGACTTCAACATGGTTCCGGATCACAAGATAGACTCTACATCACACCCTAAACGGCCTCAACCATCCCTTCTTCCGTTTATGCGCAAGTACTCGCTTTTTGATGCATGGAGATGTTTAAATGCCAATGAGAAAGACTACTCTTTTTTCTCCCACAGCCACAAAACTTACAGCAGGATAGATTTGTTCTTGATTAACTGTTACGTACCTGCCGGATGAGCCTGACGTGCAGTGGGAAGGCTGTCTCGTACAACCCCGGCTCAAGGGCCACCGATGTTGCAACAGTGGTCACAAGAGCCTGGCGGTGTATGGGTGCCTGGTTCGTCTTTGGTCTTGTCAATTCAGCTGGTGCAGCAGGAAACAGGAAGCAGGCTGGTAAGCTGGGGAGACACTGAATACGTAGTCAGACAAGCCAGGTTTGGTAACGGGTGATCAGATGTAGATATAGATGACAGGCAGAGAATGGTCAGGATACAGGCAAAGTTCGGCAAAAGGATATCAAGCAGTGTAGAGCAGAGCGTGGTTACAAGGCAGGCCAAGGTCAGGATAGCAGAGATCAAATCGTAGTCAAACAAGCCGGGTCAAACACAGGAAACAGATCGGATCACAGGAACAGGCAGTCACTGGAACAGGTATGCGCTGCAAATTAGACAGCAAAGACACAGTGCTGCTGAGGTGTTTAAATAAGGCAGCCTATTACCAAGTACTGAAATTAGTCTGCACTATTTTAACCCCTAGGTGGCAGATCCATGACATTGCCCCCCTCTTACGGGCAACCTCCGGTGCCCAACAGGTCTCTCTTCTGCGGATCACTGCGAAAAAAGGCATTAACCAAGTCTCTGGCATGCACATCCTCTTCAGCCTCCCAAGAGTCATCCTCTGGGCCATAACCTTTCCACTTAACTAGGTACTGTACCTGATTCCTTCTTTTCCTACAGTCTATGATGGCCTCTACCTCATACTCCTCTTCGCCATTGATGGTCACAGGTTCTGGTGGCCTGGATACTCTATCTGGGAAAGAGTCAGGGACTGTGGGTTTCAAGAGAGAAACATGGAAGACAGGATGTATCTTAAGTGAATCAGGTAAAGATAATTCATAAGCAACCTCATTGAGTTTCTTCTTGACTGGGAATGGTCCCACAAATTTAGGTGCCAGTTTCTTTGAGGGACATGCCAACCTGAGATTCATAGTAGACACTAGGGATGAGCCAAACACCCCCCACTTCGGTTCGCACCAGAACTTTCGAACGGACCCCAAATTCGAACGAACTTTAGAACACCATTGAAGTCTATGGGACTCGAACGTTCGAAATTAAAAGTGCTAATTTTAATGGCTAATATGCAAGATACTGTCCTAAAAAGGGTTTGGGGACCTGGCTCCTGCCCCAGGGGACATGGGTCAATGCCTAAAATGTTTTTAAAAATGGCCGTTTTGGCGGGAGCACTGATTTTAATGATGATTAAAGTGAAAAAAAAAGTGAAATATTCCTTTAAATATGGTGCCTGGGGGGTGTCTGTAGTATGCCTGTGAAGTGCCATGTGTTTCCCGTGTTTAGAACAGTCCCTGCACAAAATGACATTAAACGGAAATAACACCATTTAAAACTGCTTGCAGTTTTAATGTTATATCTGGTTCCTGCAATATGGTTGAAAATCATTGAGAAAAATGGCATGGGTAGCCCTCCCTGCCCATTACCAGCCTATTTGGTTCTTGTACGCATATTAAGGGGAACCCTGTACCCATATTAAAAAAAGGAAATGCGTGTGGCCCCCAGGCCCTATATGAATGAATGAATGAATGAAATACTTGTATAGCGCACAATGCAAACTGAATCGCTTCTAGGCGCTGTGGCGAGCTTTGATCATCTGCTAAAAGAGGAAGGTCTTGAGTTTTTTCCTAAAAGCCAGGTGATTTTCTTCCAGGCGGATGTTGATTGGTAGAGCATTCCATAGCCGAGGCCCTTGGACAGCGAATCTCCGATCCCCCTTGGATTTATACCGGGCTTTGGGCACGAGGAGGAGGTTTTTGTTGGCTGATCGAAGACTGCGGTTTGGTGTGTAATGATTTATTTTCTCCATTAGGTATTGCGGAGCTTCTCTATGCACGCATTTGTGGGTGAGGCAAAGGGTCTTGAACGTGATCCGATTTTTTACGGTTAGCCAATGTAAGCTCCTCAGCGAAGGAGAGATGGATTCCCAGGTTTTTTTTCCTGTTATCAGCCTTGCCGCCGTGTTTTGGATCAGTTGTAATCGCGCAAGTTGATATTGTGGTAATCCTATGTAAAGCGAGTTTGCGTAGTCCAGTCGTGAATTAATGATTGTTCCAACTACCACTGCTTTGTCATTCTTTGGGATAAAAGGGATGAGTCTGCGAAGCATGCGCAGCAGATGGTGAGATCCACTGACTACAGATCCTATTTGCGCATCCATTGACATTTGTGCGTCTAAAATAACCCCGAGACTCTTCGCTTTGGTCTTTGGGGAGATAGTCTGCCCGAAGACGGTTGGTGGAGACCAGGAGGTTTTGGTTGCAGGCTTATGATTTGGGTGTAAGATAAGAAGCTCTGTCTTTGATTCGTTCAGCTGGAGGGAGTTAGTGGTCATCCAGTCCTCTATTGATTTGAGGCAGTTTTCAAGTTGTTGTTGGTGATCTTTTTTTCCATTGATCCGGAAATAAAGTTGCGTGTCGTCAGCGTAAGAGTGGAAGCAGAGATCTGAGCATCTGATGATTTGGAGAAGTGGGCGAATGTAAATGTTGAAGAGAACGGGTGATAAAGGAGAGCCTTGAGGGACTCCGCAGGTGACTGCCCGAGTTTCGGAGAGGAATTTTCCTAGTTTCACTGTCTGTGACCGATTTCCTAGGAAGGACGCGAACCATTGGAGATCTATGTCTTGAACTCCGGCTACTTCTGTGAGTCGGACGAGTAGAGTATTGTGATCTACTGTATCAAACGCTGCACTTAGGTCTAGCAGTACGAGGAGACACGGCTCTCCATCATCTGCTGCTTCGAGGGCGTCATCCCAAATCTTGAGGAGAGCTGTTTCTGTTCCATGACCCGGGCGGAAGCCTGATTGCAGCGGGTCCAGGAGTTTGTGAGTATCCAGGTGAAGTTGTAGCTGATGTACTACAGCTTTCTTCATGATCTTAGAAATGGTGTTGAGGCTTGTAATTGGCCTACGGTTGTTTGGATCCTGAGGGTCCAGGTTTGGTTTCTTGAGTAGAGGTTTGACGATGCCTTGTTTGAGGATGCTGGGAACAATCCCTTTGTGGAATGATCGGTTTATGAGGTGGGTTATGGTTGGAGCCACGATGTCGGAGCATTCTTTCAGTAGTTTTGTGGGGATGATGTCAATAGGTGAGGTACTGTCACGCAGTTTATTAATGATGTTTTTTGCGGTGTCTACGGTAATTGGGGATAGTGAAAATTTCGGCGGTTGCGGTATGTTGGTGCAGACATCCTCTTTATGTATTTGCTGGCTGAGGTTGGATGTTTTCTTCTGACAAATTGTTTCCCTGATGGTTTTGACTTTATCGATGAAAAAATCCGACAGTTTGTCACAGTAATCCTGGGATTCGCTTTCTGGGGGTTCTAGGCACACCGGATTCATTGATTGATTAACTAGTTTTAACAGCTCCCGTGGTTGGTTTGCGGCCGTTGAGATTGTATATGAGAAGTGGTCCTTTTTGGCTTTGAAGATTGCTTTCCGATAATTCTCTGTGAGACCTTTGTAGTTAAAGTGGTTTTCCTCTGTGGTATTTCTTCTCCATGTTCTTTCCGCTCTTCTGCGTTCTTGCTTTAGTACGGCGAGGGAGCTATTAAACTATCCAGAGTTTTTCTTCCTGATGAGAGACCTGCGTTTTGGTGCTACCGAGTCTACTGATTGCAGCAATGCCCTGTTCAGGGAGTTGAGTGTTTCCTCCGTAGAGTGGTTTAAGGTTATTGTAGTTATCTTGTTGGACAGGGTGGATTTGAAGGATTCGGAGTACAGTTTTTTATGCGATCTGGTCCAGTGCGTTGTTGTTACAGGTTTCCGTTGGTGATGTTGGTAGCTATTTTGAATTTGATGGCGTGGTGATCCGTCCATGGCAGAGTTATGTTGTCGAGTATGTTGACGTCAATGTTCTGTTTGAAAATGAGGTCCAGGGTGTGTCCTGACCCATGCGTGGGAGTCTTTATCAGTTGCTGTAGACCCATTTCTTCTAGTTGATTGATGCAGGCAGTCGCAATGGGGTCTTTAGGCTCATTTGCCCAAAGGTTGAAATCTCCGAGTGCCAGGAAATTTTTGAATTTTAGGGTGTGCATTGCAAAGGATTCCGTGAGGGGTGAAAGAAGATTGGACTTTGGTCCCGGTGGTCTGTAGCACAGTAGAATATGAGTGGTGTCATGGGGTGTTGGTTGAAGATGTAGCGTCAGGGTTTCCATAAAAGGCACTGGGTTCTGAGATGATGGTTTAGTGAGATCCAGGTGACCTTTAAAGATCACTGCTAGGCCTCCTCCTTTTTTCCCTATCCGGTGTTCGGTTAGGATTAGGGATGAGCTTCGTGTTCGAGTCGAACGTACGTTCGACTCGAACATTGGCTGTTCGTCCGTTCGGCGAAGTCCGAACATTTTGGTCCGTTCGCGCCAGATTCGTGTGGCGCTCACGGCCCACAATGCACTGCGATGGCGCAGTGCATTGCTGGCTCATGATTGGCCAAGCATGCACTGTGACCCCCGCATGCTTGGCCAATCGCAGCGCCAGCAGCGAGGAGAGCCATGATTGGCCACAGGCAGGATGCCTGTGGCCAATCATAGCTCAGGCTGTGTAGTGCACGCCCCACACTATATAAGGCCGCCAGCGCGGCAGCCTTGTGTAGTGTGTTGGCGTCTGAAGCAGTGGGTGTTCTGTGTACCTTCAACACAGTACACACCGATCGTTTTCGGCCGATTTTCGATCTTGCTGTTGTGTAGTGGTTATTGTCTGCGTGCCCTGACCGCAGTATACACCGCTATATTCACCTCACCTATATAGCTAGTGATCTATCTGTTATAATAGAGCTTGCAGTCAGTAGTGTTAGGAGATAGTGCGTGCTGTCTGCGTGCTCTGTACCCAGTACATACCGCTATATCCACCTACATAGCTGTTCTCTATTTGAGCCAACTTGCCATCTGCAGGAGTTATTGGAAGTTGTGTGTGCCTCCAGCACAGCACAGTATACATCTGTATATACCCCTTTATCTCTGGTGTTCTCTGGTTATTGTCTGCGTGCCCTGACCGCAGTATACACCGCTATATTCACCTCACCTATATAGCTAGTGATCTATCTGTTATAATAGAGCTTGCAGTCAGTAGTGTTAGGAGATAGTGCGTGCTCTGTACCCAGTACATACCGCTATATCCACCTACATAGCTGTTCTCTATTTGAGCCCACTTGCCATCTGCAGGAGTTATTGGAAGTTGTGTGCGCCTCCAGCACAGCACAGTATACATCTGTATATACCCCTTTATCTCTGGTGTTCTATAATAAAGGCATCTGCAGGAGTTAGTGGATGTTGTGTGCCTCTAGCACAATATACACTACCCAACTCTTTTCTTACCCAACTCCCTTCAGGCCATTACCATGTCTGGAAGGCCAGCAAGGAGAGGCAGACAGGCGCGAGCCGATAAAAGAGGGCAAGCAGGCTCTGTGTCTAGAGACAACAGTGCTGGTCGTGGACGCGGTGCATTGTCCTCAGCACGTGGCCATGGGACACGCTTGTCCTTCTTTTCGGCAGCTGGAGATGTTGAACCGCAACATGCCAATGACTTGGTAGAGTGGATGACCAAGCCCTCTTCATCCTCCTCATCCTCTCTCACCCAGTCTCAGGGTACTAGCAAAGCAGCTGCCACAGCATCGTCTTCCCTCCTCTCAATGTCATCATCAGTGACTCCTTCCCAAGACCCACCACGTCCTCCTGAGGAGTCTCCTGAACTCTTTGAGCACAGTGTTGGGTACATGCTCCAGGAGGATGCCCAGTGTTTTGTGGGCTCTGATGATGACACTCAGCTAGAGGAAGGCAGTAGCGTGAGAGTGGAGAGAGGGGATGCTCAAGAAGGACAGCAATCTGGCAGTCATGTTCCACAAGCTGCAGCATACTGCCAGGTTTGCTACAGCGATGAAGAGGGAGGGGATGATGAGGGCACTGACTCCACGTGGGTGCCTGGAAGGAGAGAGGAGGAGGAGGAGGAGGAGGAGGCGGCACATGTCCAACGAGGCAGGATGCCCTCCGGGGGCCAGCTTAGGGGCAGCACACCGACTGAATCACACCGCAGAGCTCCGCCTGTGCAGAGCGCTGCCTCTGCGCGTTATTCTAAAAGTTCTTTGGTGTGGGCCTTTTTTGAGACGAGTGCATCAGATCGCACCGCTGCTATTTGCAACATATGTCTCAAGCATATCTCACGTGGCCAAAACATCAGCCGCTTGGGCACCACATGCTTGACCAGACATATGTTGACCTGCCATGCAGCTCGTTGGCAAGCGTACCTCAAAGACCCACACCAAAGAACAAAGCGGACCTCTCCTTGCTCCTCATCAGCTGGCATCTCCAACCCCACTAGACCTTCAGTCCTCTCTGAAACCTGCTCTGAGAGGAATGAAGGTGTAGAATTAGGTGTGTCACAGCCAAGTGCTTCCGGGAACTCTGCTAGCGGTACACCCACGTCCGATTATAGCAGGCAAATGTCCCTGCCCCAGCTGCTGGACCGGCGAAAGAAGTTCACTCCTAGCCATCCACATGCCCAGCGGTTGAATGCTAGCTTGGCTAAATTGCTAGCACTTCAACTGCTGCCTTTTCAGTTGGTAGACTCGGCCCCCTTCCGTGAGTTTGTACAATGTGCGGTTCCTCAGTGGCAGGTCCCCAAACGCCACTTTTTCTCACGGAAGGCGATTCCGGCTCTCTACCGGCATGTGGAAGGCAATGTCCTTGCCTCGCTGGACAGGGCGGTCAGCGGTAAGGTGCATATTACCGCTGACTCATGGTCCAGCAGGCATGGACAGGGACGTTACCTGTCTTTCACGGCCCATTGGGTCACTCTTCTGGCAGCTGGGAAGGATGCAGGACAAGGTGCAGTAGTGTTGGAGGTTGTTCCGCCACCACGCCTCCAAAATGCTACTATTGGTTGTGACACACCTCTCTCCTCCACCCCCTCCTCTTCTTCTTCCTCCATGGCCTCTTCCAGTGCTCTGTCCTCAGAACCAGCGGTGCTTCGTAGGCGTTCCAGGGGCTATGCAAGTACGCAGGCAAAACGATGCCATGCCGTGCTTGCGCTGGTTTGTTTGGGGGACAGGAGCCACACTGTCAGCTCTGCAGGGGCAGGCCGAGAGGTGGTTGACGCCACCCCAGCTTAAGCCAGGAATGGTGGTTTGTGACAATGGCACCAACCTCCTCTCCGCCCTCCGACAGGGACAACTGACCCATGTGCCCTGTGTAGCTCACGTCCTTAACCTGGTGGTGCAGCGGTTCTTGGGCAGGTTCCCCCGCTTACAGGATGTCCTGAAGCAGGCCAGGAAAGTCTGTGTGCATTTCCGCCGATCATTTAATGCCTGTGCTCGGCTGGCTGAGCTCCAAAAGGAGTTGAACCTGCCCAAGAACCGCCTTATATGTGACATGCCCACCAGATGGAACTCATTGGCCATGCTGCAGCGGCTGCACACGCAGCAGAGGGCCATCAATGAGTACCTGTGCGACTACGGCACCAGGACAGGGTCAGGGGAGCTTGGTTTTTTCTCACCACGCTGTAGTGATATAATATATGTATAGCCTTGGGTAGATGATTAATTCATTATTATAAGTACTCTTCCGCAGCAACCCAATTCTTCCAGAGAGATGCACTTTATTGACCTCCAATACAGAACAAAGTCTTGCAACAGATGACCCAATCCAACAGAGTAAATCTTATCAATATAGTAAATATTCAGATCCCCATATTTCCTCAGACCTTGGTGCCTTCACGACCACACACACAGACAAGACTGACTGCCATGTTATATATCCTAAGCATTGAATGGCTGAGCAATTTGATTGGCCCTTTCCATTAAATGCTTTGATCTCCTTGTGTTTTTTCATAGTGACAAAAGATTACTCCTAGCCGTGAACAGCTGTAGTCATAAACTGCCCTAATTTGCATTCTTACATATAAACATAAACAAGTTCCCTTCAATATGCGTAATTAGATTAACAGATACCACCTTAACAACCTTTTGGTGTATAGAATAAGGCCTATACCCCAATCTAAATTCTTGCATATTAACACCAACAGGTTTCCTTCAAGGTGCACAATTAGATTAACAGATACCACCTTAACAATCTTTTGGTCAACAAGTCCCCTTTGATATGTGTAATTGAGTTGGCTCGGACAAGTCATTCAACAAGTCATTCAACTGAAATCTGGCCTGGTCAATCTTGCATGTGTCCATCTAACACCATATATATAAAATACATGGACATACACACACACACTATATATATATATATATATATATATATATATATATATATATATATATATATATATATATATATATATATATATATATATATATATATATATATATATATATATATATATATATATATATATATATACATATATATATACATATACATATACATATACATATATATATACATACACACATATATATATATATATATATATATATATATATATATATATATATATATATATACATACATACATACATACACACATATATATATATATATATATATATACACATCCATATCAACATATAATACACATATATTACAACACACGCCAGTGGGGCATGATCACGGATGCATGCACTGTCCTGTCACCATTTGAGGAGGCCACAAGGATGGTGAGCAGTGACAGTGCATGCATCAGTGACACTGTACCTCTTGTCCACCTCTTGGAGCATACGCTGCGTGGAATAATGGACAGGGCACTTGAGGCCGAACAGAGGCAAGAAGAGGAGGACTTCCTTGCCTCTCAAGGCCCCCTTTATCCAGACAGTGTTCCTGCTGTGCTACCCATCACACAGGAAGAGGATGAGGAGGAGGAAGAGGAGGATGATTGTGTCAGCATGGAGGTGGAGGCTGGCACTCAGCATCAGCATCAGCAGCAGCAGCAGTCTTGTAGGGATGATTTACAGTCCCAAGAAACACGTGGACCTGTACGTGGCTGGGAGGAGGTAGCTGCGGATCATGTTGTCCTTAGTGACCCAGAGGACTCCGGACCGAATGCCTCAGCTAACCTACGCTGCATGGCCTCCCTGATCCTGTAAAGCCTGCGGAAGGATCCTCGTATTCTTCGGATCAAGGAGAGGGACCATTACTGGCTGGCCACTCTCCTTGATCCACGGTACAAGGGTAAGGTTGCCGACCTTATCTTGCCATCGCAGAGGGAGCAGAGGATGAGACATCTCCGGGAGGCCTTGCAGAAAGGTCTGTGCAACGCGTTCCCAGAGACTGGGAGGTTACAAACTCCTGGTCCTGGACAACGTGTTGCTGAGGCATCGGTCAGAAGGAGCGGTGGAGAAGGTGGCCGTCTGACTGATGCTTTCAGACAATTTTTTAGTCCGCAGCCCCAAGGTATGATCGGTTCCAGCACCCATCACCAGCGTCTGATTTACATGGTGCAGGAATACCTAGGGGCAAGGTCAGACTTGGACACCTTTCCCACCGAAAATCCTCTGGCTTACTGGGTCTTGAGGATGGATCACTGGCCAGAGCTTGCACAGTATGCAATTGAGCTACTGGCCTGTCCTGCATCCAGCGTTCTTTCGGAACGCACCTTCAGTGCTGCTGGTGGCTTTGTTACCGATCACAGGGTGCGCCTGTCCACCGAATCAGTTGATCGACTGACCTTCATCAAGATGAATCAGTCTTGGATCACCCACAGCTACCAAGCACCTGAAGCTGATGTAACAGACTAATTTTTTTTGAAATATCACATCCCTTCAAGACTGCCTATGCTGATGCTGAGTGACTGTCCTGTTATGTTGATTGTCTATCCTCTTCCTCCTCCGCTGATATGTTGGAAGAACATTTCTGGTTCTGGTTGATGACATCAGCCCTATTTTTCTGCCCCTGTTTAACAGGGGCGTTTAAGTACAATTTTTGATGCAATGCTTTGCAGCAGGGCTAATTCCTGCAATCAAACAAGAGTATATGGCAGAGGTTGCAGTGTGGTGGCACCAGCACCAGTGCCTAAGGCCCAATTTTTCTGCCCCTGTTTAACAGGGGCGTTTAAGTACAATTTTTGATGCAATGCTTTGCAGCAGGGCTAATTCCTGCAATAAAACTAGAGTATATGGAAGAGGTTGCAGTGTGGTGGCACCAGCAGCAGTGCCTAAGGCCAAATTTTTCTGCCCCTGTTTAAAGCGGAGGTCCACCCTAAAGTGGACCTTCCGCTCATCGGAACCCTCCCCCCCTCCGGTGCCACAATCGGCACCTTTCAGGGGGGAGGGGGGTGCAGTTACCTGGATAATCCAGGTAACTGCACCCACTTCCGGGATAGCTCTCTGCGGAAAGGGGCGTAACTTACGCCCCTTTCCGCAAGTGCCCGCCCCTTCCCGCAAGTGCCCTGCTGCCTGCTGGGAAACACACAGATCCCAGAGGCAGCGGGGAGCGTCCTTATTGCGCAGCGAGATTCGCGCATGCGCAGTAGGGAACCGGGAAATGAAGCCGAAAGGCTCCATTTCCTGATTCCCATACCCAAGATGGCGGCGGCAGGACCCGACAGATGACCTAGAGATCGGCTTCGGGTGCCGACATCGCGGGCGCGCTGGACAGGTAAGTGTCACTATTTTAAAAGTCAGCAGCTGCAGTATTTGTAGCTGCTGGCTTTTAAAAAAAAAAAAAAAACGCGGAGTCCCGGTGGACTCCCGCTTTAACAGGGGCGTTTAATTACAATTTTTGATGCAATGCTTTGCAGCAGGGCTAATTCCTGCATTAAAACTAGAGTATATGGAAGAGGTTGCAGTGTGGTGGCACCAGCAGCGTGTTGCTGAGGCATCGGTCAGAAGGAGCGGTGGAGAAGGTGGCCGTCTGACTGATGCTTTCAGACAATTTTTTAGTCCGCAGCCCCAAGGTATGATCGATTCCAGCACCCATCGCCAGCGTCTGATTTACATGGTGCAGGAATACCTAGGGGCAAGGTCAGACTTGGACACCTTTCCCACCGAAAATCCTCTGGCTTACTGGGTCTTGAGGATGAATCACTGGCCAGAGCTTGCACAGTATGCAATTGAGCTACTGGCCTGTCCTGCATTCAGCGTTCTTTCGGAACGCACCTTCAGTGCTGCTGGTGGCTTTGTTACCGATCACAGGGTGCGCCTGTCCACCGAATCAGTTGATCGACTGACCTTCATCAAGATGAATCAGTCTTGGATCACCCACAGCTACCAAGCACCTGAAGCTGATGTAACAGAATAATTTTTTTTGAAATATCACATCCCTTCAAGACTGCCTATGCTGATGCTGAGTGACTGTCCTGTTATGTTGATTGTCTATCCTCTTCCTCCTCCGCTGATATGTTGGAAGAACATTTCTGGTTCTGGTTGATGCCATCAGCCCAATTTTTCTGCCCCTGTTTAACAGGGGCGTTTAAGTCAAATGTTTGATGCAATGCTTTGCAGCAGGGCTAATTCCTGCAATAAAACTAGAGTATATGGCAGAGGTTGCAGTGTGGTGGCACCAGCACCAGTGCCTAAGGCCCAATTTTTCTGCCCCTGTTTAACAGGGGCGTTTAAGTCAAATTTTTGATGCAATGCTTTGCAGCAGGGCTAATTCCTGCAATAAAACTAGAGTATATGGCAGAGGTTGCAGTGTGGTGGCACCAGTGCCTAAGGCCCAATTTTTCTGCCCCTGTTTAACAGGGGCATTTAAGTACAATTTTTGATGCAATGCTTTGCAGCGGGGCTAATTCCTGCAATAAAAGTAGAGTATATGGGAGAGGTTGCAGTGTGGTGGCACCAGCACCAGTGCCTAAGGCCCAATTTTTCTGCCCCTGTTTAACAGGGGCGTTTAATTACAATTTTTGATGCAATGCTTTGCAGCAGGGCTAATTCCTGCAATAAAACTAGAGTATATGGGAGAGGTTGCAGTGTGGTGGCACCAGCAGCAGTGCCTAAGGCCAAATTTTTCTGCCCCTGTTTAACAGGGACATGTAATTACAATTCTTGATATAATATTTCACAGGAGGGCCCCTTCCTGTGCCCACCCAGAGTAACGGTGAGGACTTATAGTGTTGTGGCACCAGCAACATAACCACCAAAGGTCAATTTTTCTACCACTGTTCAACAATGGCATGTAATTACAATTCTTGATATAATCGTTCACAGCAGGGCGCTCCAGCGCCCACCAAGAGTCACTTTGAGGGCTTACAATGTTGTGGCAAAACCAACACCTTGTTCCGCCAGAGCATATAGGGCAGGCCCCTACTTTCAAACATCCAACTTACAAACATATCCTACTTGCAAACGGAAGGAGACAACAGCAAGTGAGATGAAAAAAGATGGACGACAAAACAAATTATACAGGGGTGATAACCCTTCCCTATGTTTTCCAAAAAGCTTAAAAATAGTTTTTTGGACTGTAGCTACACTTTAAAAATGTACCAGTTGAAAATTACAAACAGATTCAACTTAACACAACAAACCTACACAGTCCCTGTCTTGTTTGCACCGCCTGTATACTGCTGTTCTGAGTATATAGGGCCTGGGGGCCACACGCATTTCCTTTTTTTAATATGGGTACAGGGTTCCCCTTAATATGCGTACAAGACCCAAATAGACTGGTAATGGGCAGGGAGGGCTACCCATGCCATTTTTCTCAATGATTTTCAACCATATTGCAGGAACCAGATATAACATTAAAACCGCAAGCAGTTTTAAATGGTGTTATTTCCGTTTAATGTCATTTTGTGCAGGGACAGTTCTAAACACGGGAAACACGTGGCACTTCACAGGCATACTACAGACACCCCCCAGGCACCATATTTAAAGGAATATTTCACTTTTTTTTTTCACTTTAATCGTCATTAAAATCAGTGCTCCCGCCAAAACGGCCATTTTTAAAAACATTTTAGGCATTGACCCATGTCCCCTGGGGCAGGAGCCAGGTCCCCAAACCCTTTTTAGGACAGTATCTTGCATATTAGCCATTAAAATTAGCACTTTTCAATTCGAACGTTCGAGTCCCATAGACTTCAATGGGGTTCTAACGTTCGTACGAATTTGGGGTCCGTTCGAAAGTTCTGGTGCGAACCGAACCGAGGGGTGTTCGGCTCATCCCTAGTTAGGATCCTGTAGTTTTCCGACACCAATTCGGTGAGGATGGTGTTGCAGTCAGAGGTTAACCAGCTTTCGGTGATGAAGAGGCAGTCTACATTGTTCTCGATGATGAAGTCGTGTACTTCCAGTCTATGTTTGACTGCAGACCTGGTGTTAATCAAGGCACAATCTAATTGTAGTGGTCGAGTAGATGTTTTCCTGTGATTGGGAGCTGCTTGTCGCCCCGGTTTTTAATAGTTGTTCTCTTTGAAGTATTTTTTGTATGGGAGATGGCAATGTGGTGTTGATGTTCCTTAGTCTGTGCAGAACTTCAGCTGAGTATTTGAAGTAGCACATGGTTTGTGGATGCTGTTGATGGTACTATGGGCCTAAGATGATGATCCTGATCA
Organism: Lithobates pipiens; assembly: GCF_037356315.1. Taxonomy (NCBI): domain Eukaryota; kingdom Metazoa; phylum Chordata; class Amphibia; order Anura; family Ranidae; genus Lithobates; species Lithobates pipiens. Next base: position 144,211,680 of record NW_027507785.1, read on the forward strand.
GGGTATTGATCCTGAGGAGGGGCTAGGTATCAGACTTGCCGCCGTGCTTGAGGCTATTAGCGCGCAAGTTGATCAGGGGATGCCTATATGGATGCGGAAGGAGTTGTTGTATTCGGTTGCTGGCTGTTCCGGCTACCTTTACTTAAGGTGAAGGTCTCCGCTCAGAAAAGAAGTCTGGCTGTGATCTGGAATAGTCGTCCTAGGATAGCGTGAAAAATGGAACGTAGGGGTATGCTAACCTACGGTTGTTCCTGATTGTTCCAGAGGAAGGCAAAAAAAACCCTGACAGTAGCAGCCAAACGCACCAGTGGGGAAAAAATTCCTTCCTGACCCCCGTAGGCGGTCGGACGGAGTCCCTGGAACAATCACTGGGGGGGGGGAGTGGAGGTGCGAGCTTACCTGGCTGCGATGGTCCCCGTTAAACACTCTGGTTCCGGTGAATCTGGCTTGCTGTCAGCCTGATGTTTCCGGAGAGCTGTCTGGTTGCCCCTTGCAGTGGGATCTTTAAAATGGAGGTAGGATAGAGGTTAGAGACTCCTGTCTTAACTCCTGTTTTCAACTCCTGGTTATTAACTCTCCACTTTAGTTAAAAAATCCACTTGTGTTCACAAAATCCACATGCAAGCCACAATCAGGGAGCAAGCTCCTGGAGGAGTTTGTATAACTACCTTTTATACACCTGTGCACAATTAACCCCTCCCCTAAATTGGCAGGAAGAAAGAGGAAAAAAAAGAAAAAAAATGCTGTTTAAAAAGTGTCAGAAAAAAGGTCTTTTAAAAACTGCTAGCAAATGTATCAAATAAAGGAGGGGAGAAAATAAAACACCCCCAAAAACAACACTTGCAAGCAGAAGCAGTCAAGCAGAAGCAGTCAAAGCACAACTCCTGTTTATTAACTCTCCACTTTAGTTAAAAAATCCACTTGTGTTCACAAAATCCACATGCAAGCCACAATCAGGGAGCAAGCTCCTGGAGGAGTTTGTATAACTACCTTTTATACACCTGTGCACAATTAACCCCTCCCCTAAATTGGCAGGAAGAAAGAGGAAAAAAAAGAAAAAAAATGCTGTTTAAAAAGTGTCAGAAAAAAGGTCTTTTAAAAACTGCTAGCAAATGTATCAAATAAAGGAGGGGAGAAAATAAAACACCCCCAAAAACAACACTTGCAAGCAGAAGCAGTCAAGCAGAAGCAGTCAAAGCACAACTCCTGTTTATTAACTCTCCACTTTAGTTAAAAAATCCACTTGTGTTCACAAAATCCACATGCAAGCCACAATCAGGGAGCAAGCTCCTGGAGGAGTTTGTATAACTACCTTTTATACACCTGTGCACAATTAACCCCTCCCCTAAATTGGCAGGAAGAAAGAGGAAAAAAAAGAAAAAAAATGCTGTTTAAAAAGTGTCAGAAAAAAGGTCTTTTAAAAACTGCTAGCAAATGTATCAAATAAAGGAGGGGAGAAAATAAAACACCCCCAAAAACAACACTTGCAAGCAGAAGTAGTCAAGCAGAAGCAGTCAAAGCACAACTCCTGGTTATTAACTCTCCACTTTAGTTAAAAAATCCACTTGTGTTCACAAAATCCACATGCAAGCCACAATCAGGGAGCAAGCTCAGAACAGCAGTATACAGGCGGTGCAAACAAGACAGGGACTGTGTAGGTTTGTTGTGTTAAGTTGAATCTGTTTGTATTTTTCAACTGGTACATTTTTAAAGTGTATCTCCAGTCAAAAAAACAATTTTTAAGCTTTTTGGAAAACATAGGGAAGGGTTATCACCCCTGTATAATTTGTTTTGTCGTCCATCTTTTTTCATCTCACTTGCTGTTGTCTCCTTCCGTTTGCAAGTAGGAGATGTTTGTAAATTGGATGTTTGAAAGTAGGGGCCTGCCCTATATGCTCTGCAGAAATGGCGGAACAAGGTGTTGGTTTTGCCACAACATTGTAAGCCCTCAAAGTGACTCTTGGTGGGCGCTGGAGCGCCCTGCTGTGAACGATTATATCAAGAATTGTAATTACATGCCATCGTTGAACAGTGGTAGAAAAATTGACCTTTGGTGGTTGTGGTGCTGGTGCCACAACACTATAAGTCCTCACCATTACTCTGGGTGGGCACAGGAAGGGGCCCTCCTGTGAAATATTATATCAAGAATTGTAATTACATGTCCCTGTTAAACAGGGGCAGAAAAATTTGGCCTTAGGCACTGCTGCTGGTGCCACCACACTGCAACCTCTCCCATATACTCTAGTTTTATTGCAGGAATTAGCCCTGCTGCAAAGCATTGCATCAAAAATTGTAATTAAACGCCCCTGTTAAACAGGGGCAGAAAAATTGGGCCTTAGGCACTGGTGCTGGTGCCACCACACTGCAACCACTCCCATATACTCTACTTTTATTGCAGGAATTAGCCCTGCTGCAAAGCATTGCATCAAAAATTTGACTTAAACGCCCCTGTTAAACAGGGGCAGAAAAATTGGGCTGATGGCATCAACCAGAACCAGAAATGTTCTCCCAACATATCAGCGGAGGAGGAAGAGGATAGACAATCAACATAACAGGACAGTCACTCAGCATCAGCATAGGCAGTCTTGAAGGGATGTGATATTTCAAAAAAAATTATTCTGTTACATCAGCTTCAGGTGCTTGGTAGCTGTGGGTGATCCAAGACTGATTCATCTTGATGAAGGTCAGTCGATCAACTGATTCGGTGGACAGGCGCACCCTGTGATCGGTAACAAAGCCACCAGCAGCACTGAAGGTGCGTTCCGAAAGAACGCTGAATGCAGGACAGGCCAGTAGCTCAATTGCATACTGTGCAAGCTCTGGCCAGTGATTCATCCTCAAGACCCAGTAAGCCAGAGGATTTTCGGTGGGAAAGGTGTCCAAGTCTGACCTTGCCCCTAGGTATTCCTGCACCATGTAAATCAGACGCTGGCGATGGGTGCTGGAATTGATCATACCTTGGGGCTGCGGACTAAAAAATTGTCTGAAAGCATCAGTCAGACGGCCACCTTCTCCACCGCTCCTTCTGACCGATGCCTCAGCAACACGTTGTCCAGGACCAGGAGTTTGTAACCTCCCAGTCTCTGGGAACGCGTTGCACAGACCTTTCTGCAAGGCCTCCCGGAGATGTCTCATCCTCTGCTCCCTCTGCGATGGCAAGATAAGGTCGGCAACCTTACCCTTGTACCGTGGATCAAGGAGAGTGGCCAGCCAGTAATGGTCCCTCTCCTTGATCCGAAGAATACGAGGATCCTTCTGCAGGCTTTGCAGGATCAGGGAGGCCATGCAGCGTAGGTTAGCTGAGGCATTCGGTCCGGAGTCCTCTGGGTCACTAAGGACAACATGATCCGCAGCTACCTCCTCCCAGCCACGTACAAGTCCACGTGTTTCTTGGGACTGTAAATCATCCCTACAAGACTGCTGCTGCTGCTGCTGCTGATGCTGAGTGCCAGCCTCCACCTCCATGCTGACACAATCATCCTCCTCCTCCTCTTCCTCCTCCTCCTCATCCTCTTCCTGTGTGATGGGTGGCACAGCAGGAACACTGTCTGGATAAAGGGGGCCTTGAGAGGCAAGGAAGTCCTCCTCTTCCTGCCTCTGTTCTGCCTCAAGTGCCCTGTCCATTATTCCACGCAGCGTATGCTCCAAGAGGTGGACAAGAGGTACGGTGTCACTGATGCATGCACTGTCACTGCTCACCATCCTTGTGGCCTCCTCAAACGGTGACAGGACAGTGCATGCATCCCTGATCATGCCCCACTGGCGCGGTGAGAAAAAACCAAGCTCCCCTGACCTGTCCTGGTGCCATAGTCGCACAGGTACTCATTGATGGCCCTCTGCTGCGTGTGCAGCCGCTGCAGCATGGCCAATGAGTTCCATCTGGTGGGCATGTCACATATAAGGCGGTTCTTGGGCAGGTTCAACTCCTTTTGGAGCTCAGTCAGCCGAGCACAGGCATTAAATGATCGGCGGAAATGCACACAGACTTTCCTCGCCTGCTTCAGGACATCCTGTAAGCCGGGGTACCTGCCCAAGAACCGCTGCACCACCAGGTTAAGGACGTGAGCTACACAGGGCACATGGGTCAGTTGTCCCTGTCGGAGGGCGGAGAGGAGGTTGGTGCCATTGTCACAAACCACCATTCCTGGCTTAAGCTGGCGTGGCGTCAACCACCTCTCGGCCTGCCCCTGCAGAGCTGACAAAACATCTGCCCCAGTGTGGCTCCTGTCCCCCACACAAACCAGCGCAAGCACGGCATGGCATCGTTTTGCCTGCGTACTTGCGTAGCCCCTGGAATGCCTACGAAGCACCGCTGGTTCTGAGGACAGAGCACTGGAAGAGGCCATGGAGGAAGAAGAAGAGGAGGGGGTGGAGGAGAGAGGTGAGTCACAACCAATAGTAGCATTTTGGAGGCATGGTGGCGGAACAACCTCCAACACTACTGCACCTTGTCCTGCATCCTTCCCAGCTGCCAGAAGAGTGACCCAATGGACCGTGAAAGACAGGTAACATCCCTGTCCATGCCTGCTGGACCATGAGTCAGCAGTAATATGCACCTTACCGCTGACCGCCCTGTCCAGCGAGGCAAGGACATTGCCTTCCACATGCCGGTAGAGAGCCGGAATCGCCTTCCGTGAGAAAAAGTGGCGTTTGGGGACCTGCCACTGAGGAACCGCACATTGTACAAACTCACGGAAGGGGGCCGAGTCTACCAACTGAAAAGGCAGCAGTTGAAGTGCTAGAAATTTAGCCAAGCTAGCATTCAACCGCTGGACATGTGGATGGCTGGGAGTGAACTTCTTTCGCCAGGTCCAGCAGCTGGGGCAGGGACATTTGCCTGCTATAATCCGACGTGGGTGTACCGCTAGCAGAGTTCCCGGAAGCACTTGGCTGTGACACACCTAATTCTACACCTTCATTCCTCTCAGAGCAGGTTTCAGAGTGGACTGAAGGTCTAGTGGGGTTGGAGATGCCAGCTGATGAGGAGCAAGGAGAGGTCCGCTTTGTTCTTTGGTGTGGGTCTTTGAGGTACGCTTGCCAACGAGCTGCATGGCAGGTCAACATATGTCTGGTCAAGCATGTGGTGCCCAAGCGGCTGATGTTTTGGCCACGCGAGATACGCTTGAGACATATGTTGCAAATAGCAGCGGGGCGATCTGATGCACTCGTCTCAAAAAAGGCCCACACCAAAGAACTTTTAGAATAACGCGCAGAGGCAGCGCCCTGCATAGACGGAGCTCTGCGGTGTGATTCAGTCGGTGTGCTGCCCCTAAGCTGGCCCCCGGAGGGCATCCTGCCTCGTTGGACATGTGCCTCCTCCTCCTCCTCCTCCTCTCTCCTTCCAGGCACCCACGTGGAGTCAGTGCCCTCATCATCCCCTCCCTCTTCATCGCTGTAGCAAACCTGGCAGTATGCTGCAACTTGTGGAACATGACTGCCAGATTGCTGTCCTTCTTGAGCATCCCCTCTCTCTGCGCTCACGCTACTGCCTTCCTCTAGCTGAGTGTCATCATCAGAGCCCACAAAACACTGGGCATCCTCCTGGAGCATGTACCCAACACTGTGCTCAAAGAGTTCAGGAGACTCCTCAGGAGGACGTAGTGGGTCTAGGGAAGGAGTCACTGATGATGACATTGAGAGGAGGGAAGACGATGCGTTGGCAGCTGCTTTGCTAGTACCCTGAGACTGGGTGAGAGAGGATGAGGAGGATGAAGAGGGCTTGGTCATCCACTCTACCAAGTCGTTGGCATGTTGCGGCTCAACATGTCCAGCTGACGAAAAGAAGGACAAGCGTGTCCCATGGCCACGTGCTGATGACAATGCACCGCGTCCACGACCAGCACTGTTGTCTCTAGACACAGAGCCTGCTTGCCCTCCTTTTATCGGCTTACAACTGTCTGCCTCTCCTTGCTGGCCTTCCAGACATGGTAATGGCCTGAAGGGAGTTGGGTAAAAAAGCAGTTGGGTAGTGTATATTGTGCTAGAGGCACACAACACCCACTAACTCCTGCAGATGCCTTTATTATAGAACACCAGAGATAAAGGGGTATATACAGATGTATACTGTGCTGTGCTGGAGGCACACACAACTTCCAATAACTCCTGCAGATGGCAGGTGGGCTCAAATAGAGAACAGCTATGTAGGTGGATATAGCGGTATGTACTGGGTACAGAGCACGCAGACAGTACGCACAAGCTCCTAACACTACTGACTGCAAGCTCTATTATAAAAGATAGATCACTAGCTATATAGGTGAGGTGAATATAGCGGTGTATACTGCGGTCAGGGCACGCAGACAACAACCACTACACAACAGCAAGATTGAAAATCGTCTGAAAATGATCGGTGTGTACTGTGTTGAAGGTACACAGAACACCCACTGCTTCAAACGCCAACACACTACACAAGGCCGCCGCGCTGGCGGCCTTATATAGTGTGGGGCGTGCACTACACAGCCTGAGCTATGATTGGCCACAGGCATCCTGCCTGTGGCCAATCATGGCTCTCCTCGCTGCTGGCGCTGCGATTGGCCAAGAATGCGGGGTCACAGTGCATGCTTGGCCAATCATGAGCCAGCAATGCACTGCACCATCGCAGTGCATTGTGGGCCGTGAGCGCCACACGAATTTGGCGCGAACGGACCAAAATGTTCGGACTTCGCCGAACGTACGAACAGCCGATGTTCGAGTCGAACGTATGTTCGACTCGAACACGAAGCTCATCCCTAGTAGACACCCATACCTGGTCTCCCGGGTGGAGAATCAGTTCACCCCTTCTTTTCTTGTCAAAAGCCCTCTTGCTTGTTGCTTGTGCCTTGGTAACCACTTCTTGAAGTAACTTATTGTTTGGGTTGAGGAAATCCACTGCATCTTGGACAGCAGGAACTGTGGTCTCTGGAATAAAGTCAGGCAAGAAGAATGGGTGAAAACCATAATTTGCAAAGACGGGTGACTGGCCTGTGGCTGAGTGAGTGGCATTATTGTAGGCGAACTCCACCAGTGGTAGCAGCGATACCCAGTCATCCTGGACAAAAGTGGTGAAGCATCGGATATACTGCTCCAACGTCTGATTGGTCCCCTCTGTCTGTCCATTGGTCTGGGGATGGTAGGCGGAGGACAAAGATCTTTCAATTTCAAGGGCTTCACACAGATTTTTCCAGAATCGGGAAGTGAACTGAACCCCCCAATCAGAGACAATGTTCATAGGGACTCCATGAAGCCTAACAATCTCTCTGATAAATACTTTAGCCGTCTCCATGGCAGAGGGAGTACTCTTCAGAGGCAAGAAATGGGCCATTTTGGACAATCGGTCCACTACCACGAAGATGGCTGTGCATCCTTCCAATGGGGGAAGTTCCACAATGAAATCGATGGCTATCATTCTCCATAGTCTGTCAGGGACTGGCAGTGGCCGAGGTAGACCCCAGGCTCGGTTCTTTGTACCCTTGCTCCGGTTGCAGATTGCACAGGAATTTACGTATCTCTTACAGGTTTCTTCCAGGTCTGGCCACCAGAACGTACGTTTCAGGAGATCAAGCGTCTTGTGCACCCCAAAATGACCTGCTAGGGGATGATCATGACACAGACCCAAAATGGTTAGATGTAGACATTCAGGCACAAATACCTTGCTTCCGTTAAACAGCAATCCTTCCTGGAGTGTCAGCGTGACCCCTGGAGGGCTAGGAACATCTGTCGAAGCCTGCTTCATTCGGTTGAGAAGGTTGCCCTGTAAAAGTAGGAAGTTATTTTCAGACAAGATGGTATCTGCCACTGGTGGTTCCTTGGGGTCATCAAACATACAAGACAGTGCATCTGGTTTGGCTTTCTTCGAGCCCGGCCGGTAGGTAATGTGGAAAACAAATCGGGAAAAGAACAGGGCCCAACGTGCTTGACGTGGCTTAAGGCGTTTAGCAGTCCTCAGGTACTCAAGATTTTTGTGGTCAGTATAGATCAAAATGGGATGCGCTGCTCCCTCCAGGAGGTACCTCCATTCTTCTAAAGCTGCCTTTATGGCCAGCAATTCTCGGTCCCCAACGTCATAGTTTCTCTCTGCTGGAGACAGCCTGCGGGAGAAAAAGGCTACTGGATGCATCAGATCCTTAGGGCCTTGGCGTTGGGAGATGACTGCTCCAATAGCGACTTCAGATGCGTCTACTTCTAGTGTATAAGGCAGAGACGGGTCTGGGTGACCAAGAACAGGTGCTGAAGTAAACAGTCCCTTCAAGGTATCAAATGCGGCTTGTGCCTCGGGTGTCCAATGGAAGCGGAGGTTCTGTTTAGTCAGCTGTGTGATAGGGGTTATGATAGCGGAGAAGCCCCTAAAGAACCTCCTGTATAAGTTGGCAAATCCTACGAAGCGCTGCACCCCCTTCTTGTCGGTAGGTGCAGGCCAGTCTAAGATAGCAGAGACTTTTTCAGAGTCAATCTCACCTGAAGGCATTAAGATGATCAGTCCCAGGAATTGGATGTTGCTTCGTTCAAACTCGCATTTTTCACCTTTAGCATAGAGTCCGTGTTGGCGGAGCCGGCTCAGCACCCTTTTGACATGATATCGGTGGGAGTCTAGGGAAATGGAAAAAATAAAGATGTCATCTAGGTAAACAATCAAAAATATATCCAGGACGTCTCAGAAAATGTCATTGACAAAGTGTTGGAAGGTAGCCGGGGCATTGCATAGTCCAAAGGGCATCACCAGGTATTCCTAGTGGCCGAATCGGGTGCGAAAAGCTGTCTTCCACTCATCCCCTTGATGGATGCGGACTAAATTGTAGGCCCCACGTAGATCTAGTTTGGTGAAAATGGTTGCCGACCTTAATCTCTGAAATAGTTTGGGTACTAGAGGGAGAGGATACCGGTTTTTAACTGTAATTTTGTTGAGCTCCCGATAGTCCACACAAGGTCATAGGGAGTGGTCCTTTTTCTCAACGAAAAATATTCCTGCTCCTGCTGGGGAGGTAGAGGGTTGGATGAACCCCTTTTTCAAGTTTTCTTGGATATATTCTTTTAGTGCCTCCTGTTCTCGTTCAGCAAGGGGGAAGATTCTACCAAAAGGGATTTCAGACCCTGGAAGCAGTTCAATTGGGCAGTCGTATGGCCAATGCGGGGGAAGAGTGTCAGCCCCTCGCTTACTAAAGACATCCAGTAACTCATGGTATGGTTCAGATATGACTTGCCGCACCTCAGACTCAGAGTCCACACAAAGTAGTGTTGTAGAAGAAGCTGGGGCTCTTGGAAGGCAGTGTTCCTGACAATAGGCTGAGTGGAAGTCAATTCTCCCTGTGGCCCAGTCAATTCGTGGATTGTGCGCCTTCAGCCAGGGTAGGCCCAGAATAACAGGGAATAGTGGAGAAGAGATGACATCGAGGCTTAGGATGTTGGGAGGAGGCCAACACAGGTAAGGGAACTGTCTGTTGGGTCACAGGTCCGCACTTGATACATGGCCCGTAAGCTAGAAAAACAGAAAGTCCTTGTGCTTTAGGTCTTAAGGGGATATGTTGTTGTGTTGCAAAGGTTAGATCGATGAAGCAACTGCAGGCCCCGGAATCAATGATTGTGGTAACTGGCACTTCCCTTTCTAGCAGCTGGAAAGAGATGGCAAGGGTTAGGTTGGTGGCGTTGGTAGATGAAGAAAAGTTATTAACGGAAGAAAACATCTGCCACTTACGTGTCTTGGTTGGACAGGAACGTACATAGTGGCCCGCTTCCCCACAGTATAGGCAGAGGTTGTTCTGTCGTCGGTGCAGGCGTTCCTCTGGAGACCGAGAGGGGCGTATTAGGCCAACTTGCATAGGCTCTGGTGCTTCGGTGGCAATAGTAACAGGAGCTGGCTGAACTGGAGTGAAGCAAGCAGGTGCAGAGTGAGTAGGAGCTGGGATCCGTGGCATCACCCAGACCGAAGGTGGCTGCTGGGTTGATCTTTCGGATCGTCGCTCACGGAGCTGACGGTCAATTTGAATGGTCAGTGTGATAAGGGCTTCCAGGGTATTTGGGACTCCGACATGTGCCAATTCGTCTTTCAGACCTTCTGATAACCCCAAGCGGAACTGGTGTCGCAGGGCTGCGTCATTCCACTGTGTGTCTGCACTCCAGCATCTAAAGTCTGTAACGTAATCTTCGGCCGTTCTGCGGCCTTGCTGGAGTGCATGAAGGGCAGCCTCTGCTGTGGTGGTTCGTTGCCGGTCGTCGTATAATTCGGCCATCGTGCAGAAGAAGGTGGACATGGACTGTAACAAGACATCGTTCTTCTCCAACATCCAATGAGCCCAGGACTTGGGCTCACCCTGAAGCAGTGATTTGATGAATCCTACTTTGGTGGCTTCAAGGGAGAAGGTTCGAGATTGCAAGGCGAAATACAGTTCACATGCATTACGGAAGGATCGAAATTTCCCCCGGTCAACTGAAAATCTCTCTGGTGCTGGAACTCTGGGTTCAGGGGGCAACATCACCACTGAGGTTGCTGCAGTGGCAGTGCCTGAGGCAGAAGGCGCAGCAGTGCTTGCTGGTGTAGTTATAGTCTGTACACGTTGTTCCAGTTGTGTATAACCCTCCTGCAGAGATTTGACTGCTTGGGTAAGGGCTGCAAGATGCTGACAGATGTCATCCATGGCCAACTTCCCACTTGCAGGCTCAGACATGGCTGTCTGGTACTGTTACATACCTGCCGGATGAGCCTGACGTGCAGTGGGAAGGCTGTCTCGTACAACCCCGGCTCAAGGGCCACCGATGTTGCAACAGTGGTCACCAGAGCCTGGCGGTGTATGGGTGCCTGGTTCGTCTTTGGTCTTGTCAATTCAGCTGGTGCAGCAGGAAACAGGAAGCAGGCTGGTAAGCTGGGGAGACACTGAATACGTAGTCAGACAAGCCCGGTTTGGTAACAGGTGATCAGATGTAGATATAGACAAGAAGAGAATGGTCAGGATACAGGCAAAGTTCGGCAACAGGATATCAAGCAGTGTAGAGCAGAGCGTGGTTACAAGGCAGGCCAAGGTCAGGATAGCAGAGATCAAATCATAGTCAAACAAGCCGGGTCAAACACAGGAAACAGATCGGATCACAGGAACAGGCAGTCACTGGAACAGGTATGAGCTGCAGATCAGACAGCAAAGACACAGTGCTGCTGAGGTGTTTAAATAAGGCAGCCTGTTACCAATCACTGAAATTAGTCGGCACTATTTTAACCCCTAGGTGGCAGATCCATGACATTAACAAACAGCTACTGTTTACTGGTCGGATCATGATCCGGTGGAGTTACAGGTGGGGAACCCTATAACTAATAAAAACACCTTTATTTGGAGAGCAAACCCTTGACTCTTCCGCCATGGTTCAACCAAGGAATATATCGAACAGAGGTTGAAAGAGTTCTTTACCACTAATCAAGGCTCAGTATCAGATCCTTTTATTCTCTGGAATGCCCACAAGGCATTCGCCAGGGGAGTACTGATCCAACAGGGGGCTAGAGTCAAGAGGATGAGGCAACAGCAAACCTTAGCTATTACTGAAAGAATAAAGGCATTAGAAACTCAAAATATGTCACACACGACACAAGTACTGACAGACCAACTTACGTTATTGCGAACAGAATTGAGATTATTGCTTCTGGAGGACTTTGAGAAAGCCTCCAGGAAAATGAAATTGAAATACTACACGAGCGGCAACAGGGCAGGGAAATTATTAGCTAATCAATTAAGGGGACACAGATACAAGACCCACATACAACATGTAATACACCCCAAGACACAAGCTAAACTCCAACATCCACAAGATATAGCAGATGCGTTTAATAGCTATTATGGCTTTCTATACAACCTCAAAGATGACACCACGATACCACAGCCAACTACTGCCAATATAGCCGACTTCCTACGGACGCTTAGCCTCCCCAAACTTACACATGACCATCTTCACGTTCTAAATGCCCCCATCACAGACATGGAACTAAGTCAAATCATACGAGAGCTTCCGCTAAACAAATCCCCGGGACCAGACGGCTTCCTAGGGGAGTACTACAAATCCTTTCAAAATACACTGATCCCACATATGGTGGATGTGTTTGGTTCTGCTGTTGCCTCCTCCTCGTTCCCCCAGGAAATGTTGAAAGCTACTATAGTTGCATTGCCCAAACCGGGTAAAAGCCCAGACACCCCACAGAACTTTAGGCCAATCTCGTTATTAAATAATGATGTTAAGATATATGCTAAGTTACTGGCCACCAGATTGATGAATATCCTGCCTGAAGTGATAGATGTTGACCAGTCAGGATTTACTAGGGGACGACAGACCTCAGATGCTACCAGATTAATGTAATTCATGCAGTCAACAGAAATGGAACACCTTCTCTGCTCCTAGCTTTGGATGCAGAGAAGACGTTTGATAGAATTCATTGGCAGTTCTTATCTCAGGTGTTGGAGGGGTTTGGTTTCAATGGAGCAATATATTCTGCTATTATGGCCTTATACACACATCCATCAGCTCAGGTACTAGTGGCAGGCGCGATATCCACGCCATTCCAGATCACTATCGGGACAAGGCAAGGGTGCCCTCTGTTCCCCCTGATCTTTAATATATTAATGGAACCTCTTGCCATCTATTTGAGATCACATCCACATATCCATGGAGTTCGCATTGGTGGGAAGGAACACACTATAAGTCTGTTTGCAGACGACATAATCCTGATGCTCACTGGGGTTGAAGTCTCTTTAGCAACAGTACACCAAGCCCTGCACACCTTCAACAGCATATCGTACTATAAAGTGAACGAAAATAAATCATACATACTCAACTTAGGAATCCCAGATCAATCCAAACACAAATTAGAACAAAGATTTCCTTATATATGGAGCCAGGAAGGAATAAAATACCTGGGTATTACTCTCATCCCCAAAACAGGAGACCTGGTAGCGGCCAACTACACCCCAGTGCTGAAATCGTTAGAGGGAAAGCTAAGAGCCATAACCAAAACTGAACTGTCTTGGCTAGGTAGACTGGCGGCGTTCAAAATGCAGATACTGCCTCAACTGCTGTATATATTCAGGACACTACATATACTACTACCTAATTCATATTTCACTACCCTGCAATCTATATTGAACAGGTTTATATGGCAAGGGAAAAAGGCCAGATGCGCTTTTAGTAAAATTATTAAACATAAAAGAGCAGGAGACTACTATTTTGCAGCAGTCTTAGCCCAACTCCGTCACTGGGTGAGCCCAAACTCTGAATAAAGGACACTATGGTCAGAGATTGAACAGTAACAAATAATGAAAGGCTCGTTGAGAGACTTTCTAATGACAGCCCACACACATTCTTCTCTGGATGCCAAAATGTCACCTACTATCCTGGCCGCCCTAAGGGCTTGGCTATACCTTAAAAAGCAATGCAGAGGGTCAGGCACACTTTTACCTCTACAACTACCCATCTCAGCACTTAAACATCTAATACCAGACATCAACATTAAGACATGGAAAGAACTAGGAATTCAACATATAGAAGACTTGGTAGATAACTCAAATATTAAACCATTCTCCACACTCCAGATGGAACATGGCCTACCAGAAAAGGAACACTATAGGTATTTACAGCTTTCACAGCTTCTTAAGAGCAATAAAAACCTAATGTTCTCACTTCCCTCAAAAATACACTGATTCTACACCGACAAGCAAAGCAAACTAAAGGGGATCTCAACAATATATATGGGTCTTCAAAGGAAAGACCTTTGTGAGAAAACGCAGAATATAGTAGCATGGGAAAGAGAACTAGGAAGAGTCTTCCTAACGGAACAATGGGAGAACACTTTTAAGATAACACACACTTCTACTAAAGGCACAAACCTGCGGGAGATGCAACAAAAAAATTACCCTTAGATGGTACTTAACTCCTAGCCGCCTCTCAAAAATATATCACAATACGTCATCCGAGTTCTGGAGGCGTTGCCGGGACTATGGTTCTTTGAGCCATATTCTTTGGAGCTGCCCCAAGGTTGGCCCACTTTGGAACCAAATATAGGACACTATCCAAAACATCACAGGCTTGCAATGGGAATTAGATCCAGCGATGGCGATACTATTGTTGGACCTGGATCACTTCCCAATCTCACATAGAACAGTAATTTCACACATGCTGTTGCCTACCAGGTTAACAATTCTTAGACATTGGCGCGATACTGAGCCTCCATCCATGTTGGAAGTAACGACCACTATCCACACTCACGGCACGTATGAGGTTCTTCACTCTTCCTCACAGGGGACATACAAGAAGACAATAGAATTATGGGCACCATGGTATATGTGGTATTCGACTAAGGGTTTAAAAGGGGGACCCAGCACACCTGAGAGTGAGAGAGGGAATATGTAAGGACTAATCGAGACATGACTGACTTTTGAGTTATAATTGAGTTTTACTGTTTTATTGCACATTTAATTTTTGTTGATGAGAAACAGCAGTCAGATACTAGTACATCAGTACATCTGAGCCCCCGTACACACGGTCGGACATTCCGGCAACCAAATCCGTCGGATTAATTCCGACGGATTTAGTCCGGAAGAAGTCCGGAAGTGATGTTGATTACACACGGTCGGACTCAGTTGTCGGAATTTCCGGTTGCCAAGAACGCGGTGACGTAAGCCGCATACGGCGGCACTAGAAAAAGGAAGTTTAGCACCATGTCCGGCACCCTTTGGGCTCCTTCTGCTGATCTCGTGTCTATCGCGTGTTAGTAGAAGTTTGGTGAGAGTCGATTCGCGCTTTTCAGATTTGTGCTTCAGTTCGGTACTGCTCTTCAGTTTCTGCTTGTCTCTGCGTATCTGATTATCAGTGCGTGTAGTCAGTAAGCATTTGTTTCTCATTGTGGACTATATCTTGGTATAGTACGCTTTGATTTGCATTGCTAATTGTCTGTTTGCTTCTGCTTTTCAGGTCATTCTTTCAGGCATTGCTGTTTATCAGTGCTTTCTGTTGTCCGTTCTGACCAGTCGACCGTTTTAAATCATGTTTCATGTACGTACTCGTCGTAGAGTTTGTGCTGTGCAGGGGCTTCGTGTTGGGGTTCTTACTTTGACACAAGCCCGGTCCATGAACATGGAGAGGAGGCATTTGTGGACCAAGAATTGGTTGCGCCAGCGTGACCAGTTCTCGCGCATGCCTTTGCTCCGTGAGATCCGGAAGAATAATCCTGATGATTTCAGGAATTACCCCCGGATGACGGACCCCGTTTTTCACAGTCTGCTGGCTTTGCTGTCCCCTTCTATCACCAGGCAGGATACCTGCATGCGGCAAGCCATCACTCCGGAGCAGAGGCTCATCGCCACGTTGCGCTACTTGGCGACAGGGAGAAGCCTTCAGGACCTCAAGGTCTCCACAGGCATCTCCCCCCCAGACTCTGGGGATCATTATTCCAGAGACCTGTTCTGTCATCATTCAGGTCCTGCAGAAGGACTATATGAAGGTAAGTTTTATCCTTTAACATCACATTCTATGTATTTAATGATTGCTAATGTATTGCATTTCTTTCCTCCTTCCCTAATTACCATGATTGCAATATGCTCTAATTCATATGCTCTGCCCTTTTGTCCTCATGCATATTTGCCTCACTAACTTCCCCACCATGCTCTTATTGGCCCATAAAACTATAGTCTAGTCACTTACCAATGTCTTTTGTCAGCTCCATAGTATTGCTTTCCCCCTAAACACCCCCTAAAATGTCTACAAATGTTATGTGTGTGCTTCAATTCATGCAGAGTGACATTTTTTTTTTTGGTTGTGTCAAACTCATTAGGAACCCCCCCTCCCCCCAACTGCTAGGTCAGCTGATAGCAATCCTCTATCTGCTGTCTTTACCAAACCCAATACATACTCTACCTACCTTTTTGATGGTCACATTTATGGACAAATTCACCAAAGCATGTAGTGCAAGGGCCTGCCTCAATTCTTTCAAATGCTATAATTTTTTTTCCCCCTATTATTATCTTGATATGTAATAGCAGAATGTCAAAATGTGCTTCAATTTTTTAAAATTTTTGGTATTATGACACTTCTTACCTGTCCGGTGGGCTGCCAATAGTGTAAGTATGGAAGGGCTTCCCAAAGTATCACACATTATTTAGGCATTCAGCTCTCAATCAAGTGGAGAGGGTTACCTGTCCAAAACATCCCCCCCCCCTAATTTTTTGCAAGAGCCCATCAGATGGGGGGGGGGGGTGATGACTCCGATAAGGGGACCTTATACTTTAGGCTTTAAATACTAATTTCCCA
Source organism: Lithobates pipiens (assembly GCF_037356315.1). NCBI lineage: Eukaryota > Metazoa > Chordata > Amphibia > Anura > Ranidae > Lithobates > Lithobates pipiens. The sequence continues at coordinate 144,227,925 of NW_027507785.1, forward strand.
AAATGTTATACTGATCTTGGCCAAAAATCTTGGTGTCTAATCTGCTTGCAATGTTGATTAGAAAAATTACAATTTTTTTTGTCTTGTTTCACTCCACAGTTTCCTTCAACACCACAGGAATGGCAGACTGGGGCCTCCCACTTTGCCAGTCGTTGGGACTTTCCCAATTGTGGAGGTGCAATTGATGGGAAACACGTCCGCATCATCCCACCCCCCAACTCGTGGTCGTACTATTATAATTACAAGGGGTTTAATAGTATTGTGATGTTGGCGGTGGTGTCAGCGACCTATGACTTTTTGTATGTGGACGTGGGGCAAAATGGCCGGATGTCGGATGGTGGAGTGTTCTCACGGATGGAATTCTACTGGCGTCTCCAGAGTGGCAGTCTGGGCTTGCCACCCCCAGAGAAGAATCAGGAAGGACTCCCGTTCGTCTTCGTCGCGGATGAGGCGTTTTCCCTGGCAAACCATCTGATGCGGCCTTTCCCGATGATGACCCTCATCCCGGACCAGAGGATCTTTAATTTCCGGCTGGCCAGAGCCAGGAGAGTGGTGGAGAACACTTTTGGAATACTGGCCAGCCGGTTCCGCCTTTTTTTAACGCCAATCCACATGGCTGAATATAAAATCAATCACATATAAAATATAAAATATAAAATCAATCACATGGTGCTTGCCTGCTGTGTTCTGCACAATTTCTTAAAAAGACATTCAAACTATGTGTTCTCAGTTGGCCAAGATGCAGACTTGCTTGAAAATGAGAACCTCACGGCCCTTGAAGCTGCTCGTCCTGGCTTGCCCCCCCAAAACGCCTGTGAGGTCCGAACCCAATACATGGAGTACTTTGTGGGTAGGGGGGCCATTGATATGCCAGACAATGTGTGAGAGGCATTTTTTAACAAATTTTTCTTTGAAACTACAATAATCTTTGTTTTCATTAACTGCTTGGCTTGGCTTTAGGTGTCTCCTAGGTAAATTTTAGATTTTTGTTGTTGTGCCTTTTTCTCCAACAGTGCAAACCCAAGTTCTGAGCGTGATGAGGGGACAGTCTCTTCTTCAGATAATCTTATTATGTTGTGGGTCTGCTACACACACACCTTGTTTTTGTTAACTAATGTATGTAGTGCATTACTGACAAAAACCTTGCTCATTTTCAGCACCATGGCAGAAATATGTGGGGTCATGAAAATGGCATGATTGTGAAAATGAACACATCACTGTGGGTGTTATTTACTAAAGGCACATCCACTATGCACTACAAGTGCACTGCAAAAGTACACCTGAAACTGCACTTGGAGTGCAAAGTGGAGTTCCTTTAGTAAATAACACCCATTGTCACAGAAAAAAACGATTTTACTCCAAATACTGCTTTTGCGCATTGAAAAAGGAAGCCACACATTGTTGATAATTTAACTTTTTAATCAAAGCACATTCACATGTGCGTCTAGAAAAGGGTTTTACAACAAACCAACATATTGCGTGTATCAAAAACATTATTTAAGGTAATATTTTTGTAACTTGGTGTTTTTGTGTAAACAGGCATGTATCAAAGCGTAACATACAGAACACAGGAACTTACAAAGTTCAACTTTGAAAAGCGAAGACAATATCAGACATGAGTATGTACAAACTGGGCTGATATTGCCTTCATAACATGGGGTGTCACCCCTGGAAAAGCAAAATTTGGAAGATGCACACAGTGTGTCAACATGTGCTATCTCCCATCATGGGGGATCAATGTACATGTTTTGGGGCTGCAACCCCTTCATCTCAGCCACTTTCCACAAAACACGTACATTGATCCCCCATGATGGGAGATAGCACATGTTGACACACTGTGCATCTTCCAAATTAGTTTTTTGTAAAATACAAAAGTTTTTTTTTTCAAAACACAAAAATAAAACCCTAGCTAGTTTGGGGTGTTTCAGACTCTGCCCAAAACATCAATGATGTTCTTCATTTTATTTTGAACATCATTGATGTTTTGCTGTATATTTTCTAAATCCCGATTGCACCCCATTATCTCCCCAATCAGGATCTGGGCACTTTCACTGGTAAAATTGGATTCTTCTTCCACATCACCTGCAAAAAAACACACCATGTATTATAAATATGCCGACATACATTGCTTAGTTTACCGGAAGCTGTGATCTCCGATAGTGATGGACGAACTTCCGACGGGACATTTCGTGAACGCGGACCGCGAACGCGGACCACGAACGCGGCCGATAGTTCGCGAACCGTAACGTTCGCGGCGGGCCCCATTGACTTCAATGGGAGGCGAACTTTGCAAACCTACAGGTCAAATTTGCAGCCACAAAATAATTACTAGCTGTGCAAACATAGTCCCACCACATGGCCAATGACATAACACATGTATGAGGTGAATCTGGGATCGACAACTACAAGAATTATTTTTTTATATGTGAAATTCTGACAATTCAGGACTGTGGAGCGCATGAAGGTAATGGAGGAGAGGGAAGGTCAGGGTAGGCAAAGAAGAGGGTGCAGGAGATGATCACCAGCAGCGCGACATACAGCAATGACACCTGCACCGTGATAGAGAGCACTGACATCAGCAGCATGACATACAGCAATGACACCTGCACCGTGATAGAGAGCACTGACATCAGCAGCGTGACATAAAGCAATGACACCTGTACCGTGATAGAGTGATCTGACACCAGCACCGTGATAGAGAGCACTGACATCAGCAGCGTGACATACAGCAATGACACCTGCACCGTGATAGAGTGATCTGACACCAGCTCCGTGATAGAGAGCACTGACATCAGCAGCGTGACATAAAGCAATGACACCTGTACCGTGATATACAGCACTGACACCAACACCGTGATATACAGCACTGACACCTGCACCGTAAGCAGCCCCAGGAGTAAGTCAGCATAGCACAGGGATGGTTGGAGCCCCTCATAATAAGCATAGCACAGGGATGGTGGGAGCCCCTCATAATGAGCATAGCACAGGGATGGTGGGAGCCCCTCATAATATGCACAGCAGAGGTACATCCCCAGGAGTAAGTCAGCATAGCACAGGGATGGTGGGAGCCCCCCATAATAAGCAGCCCCAGGAGGAAGTCAGCACAGCACAGGAATGGTGGGAGCCCCTCATAATGAGCATAGCACAGGGATGGTTGGAGACCCTAATAATATGCACAGCAGAGGTACAGCCCCAGGAGGAAGTCAGCATAGCACAGGGATGGTGGGAGCTCCTCATAATAAGCAGCCCAGGAGGAAGTCAGCACAGCACAGGGATGGTGAGAGCCCCTCATAATAAGCAGCCCCAGGAGGAAGTCAGCATAGCACAGGGATGGTGGGAGCCCCTCATAATGTGCATAGCACAGGGATGGTGGGAGCCCCTCATAATGAGCATAGTACAGGGATGGTGGGAGCCCCTCATAATGAGCATAGCACAGGGATGGTGGGAGCCCCTCATAATATGCACAGCAGAGGTACAGCCCCAGGAGGAAGTCAGCACAGCACAGGAATGGTGGGAGCCCCTCATAATAAGCAGCCCCAGGAGGAAGTCAGCACAACACAGAGATGGTGGGAGCCCCCTCATAATGAGCACAGCACAGGGATGGTGGGAGACCCTCATAATATGCACAGCAGAGGTACAGCCCCAGGAGGAAGTCAGCATTAGCACAGGGATGATGGGAGCCCCTCATAATAAGCAGCCCCAGGAGGAAGTCAGCACAGCACAGGGATGGTGGGAGCCCCTCATAATGAGCATAGCACTGGGATGGTGGGAGCCCCTCATAATATGCACAGCAGAGGTACAGCCCCAGGAGGAAGTCAGCATAGCACAGGGATGGTGGGAACCCCTCATAATAAGCAGCCCCAGGAGGAAGTCAGCACAGCACAGGGATGGTGAGAGCCCCTCATAATAAGCAGCCCCAGGAGGAAGTCAGCACAGCACAGGGATGGTGAGAGCCCCTCATAATAAGCAGCCCCAGGAGGAAGTCAGCACAGCACAGGGATGGTGGGAGCCCCTCATAATGAGCATAGCACAGTGATGGTGGGAGCCCCTCATAATGAGCATAGCACAGGGATGGTGGGAGCCCCTCATAATATGCACAGCAGAGGTACAGTCCCAGGAGGAAGTCAGCACAGGGATGGTGGGAGCCCCTCATAATAAGCAGCCCCAGGAGGAAGTCAGCATAGCACAGGGATGGTGGGAGCCCCTCATAATATGCACAGCAGAGGTACAGCCCCAGGAGGAAGTCAGCACAGCACAGGGATGGTGGGAGCCCCTCATAATAAGCAGCCCCAGGAGGAAGTCAGCATAGCACAGGGATGGGGGGAGCCCCTCATAATGAGCATAGCACAGGGATGGTGGGAGCCCCTCATAATGAGCATAGCACAGGGATGGTGGGAGCCCCTCATAATGAGCATAGCACAGGGATGGTGGGAGCCCCTCATAATATGCACAGCAGAGGTACATCCCCAGGAGTAAGTCAGCATAGCACAGGGATGGTGGGAGCCCCTCATAATAAGCAGCCTCAGGAGGAAGTCAGCACAGCACAGGGATGGTGGGAGCCCCTCATAATGAGCATAGCACAGGGATGGATGGAGCCCCTCATAATATGCACAGCAGAGGTACAGCCCCAGGAGGAAGTCAGCACAGCACAGGGATGGTGGGAGCCCCTCATAATAAGCAGCCCCAGGAGGATGTAAGCATAGCACAGGGATGGTGGGAGCCCCTCATAATATGCACAGCAGAGGTACAGCCCCAGGAGGAAGTCAGCATAGCACAGGGATGGTGGGAGCCCCTCATAATAAGCAGCCCCAGGAGGAAGTCAGCACAGCACAGGGATGATGAGAGCCCCTCATAATAAGCAGCCCCAGGAGGAAGTCAGCATAGCACAGGGATGGTGGGAGCCCCTCATAATGTGCATAGCACAGGGTTGTTGGAAGCCCCTCATAATGAGCATAGCACAGGGATGGTGGGAGCCCCTCATAATATGCACAGCAGAGGTACAGCCCCAGGAGGAAGTCAGCACAGCACAGGGATGGTGGGAGCCCCTCATAATAAGCAGACCCAGGAGGAAGTCAGCATAGCACAGGGATGGTGGGAGCCCCTCATAATATGCACAGCAGAGGTACAGCCCCAGGAGGAAATCAGCACAGCACAGGGATGGTGGGAGCCCCTCATAATATGCACAGCAGAGGTACAGCCCCAGGAGGAAGTCAGCACAGCACAGGGATGGTGGGAGCCCCTCATAATAAGCAGCCCCAGGAGGATGTAAGCATAGCACAGGGATGGTGGGAGCCCCTCATAATATGCACAGCAGAGGTACAGCCCCAGGAGGAAGTCAGCACAGCACAGGGATGGTGGGAGCCCCTCATAATAAGCAGCCCCAGGAGGATGTAAGCATAGCACAGGGATGGTGGGAGCCCCTCATAATATGCACAGCAGAGGTACAGCCCCAGGAGGAAGTCAGCATAGCACAGGGATGGTGAACTTTACAAACCTACAGGTCATATTTGCAGCCACAAAGTAATTACTAGCTTTGCACACATAGTCCCACCACATGGCCAATGACATAACACATGTATGAGGTGAATCTGGGATCGACAACTACAAGCATTCTTTTTTTATATGTGAAATTCTGAAAATTCAGGACTCTTGAGACAATGGAGGCGAGGGAAGGTCAGGGTAGGCAAAGAAGAGGGTGCAGGAGATGATCACCAGCACCAGCACCGTGATATACAGCACTGACACCTGCACCGTGATAGAGTGCACTAACAGCAGCACTGATACCAGCAACTTGCTGCTGGGCCCCAAAAATATGACACCGTTCAACCTCTTCAAACAGGAGGGTACGGGCATATAATACGGTGTGCTTTTGAGGTTGTGATTAGCAGACTGTACCTCACTCAACCCTATAAACTGTAGTACACTATACCTTACCAGTCCTTATAAGGAAGTTTGTGGAACTAGTAGGTTGTGATTAGCAGACTGTACCTCAGTCCCTATACTGATAAAGGACTGCTGCAGAATAGGGCAGCAGTCAGCAGTAGTGCGCCTCAACCCTATATATTGTGGACCTATACCAGTTCTTAAGGATTAGCAGACTGTACCTCGCTCAACCCTATATACTGTAGTATGCTATACCTTACCTGTCCTTAGAAGGACCTTTGTGCAAATAGTAGGTTGTGATTAGCAGACTGTACCTCAGTCCCTATACTCATAAAGGACTGCTGCAGAATAGGGCAGCAGTCAGCAGTAGTGCACCTCAACCCTATATATTGTGGACCTATACCAGTCCTTAAAGCGGGATTCCACCCTAAAGTGGAACCTCCGCTGATCAGAACCCCCCCCCCCCCTCCGGTGTCACAATTGACACCTTTCAGGGGGGAGGGGGTAGAGATACCTGTCAAAGACAGGTATTTTCACCCACTTCCGGGCATAGACTCCCACGGGAGTCTACGCCATTTTCTGCCCTGCCGCGCTGTCTGCTGGGACACACACGGGTCCCAGTGACAGCGCAGAGATTTCCTATTGCGCGGCGCAGCTCGCGCATGCGCAGTAGGTAACCAGGAAGTGAAGCTTTACTTCCTGATTCCCTCACCTCGAATGGCGGCGGCAGCTGCCGAGGCCCGAGCGGTCGATCGGCCTCGGCTGCCGGCATCGCTGGAACCCGGGACAGGTGAGTGTCCATTTATTAAAAGTCAGCAGCTGTAGTATTTATAGCTGCTGGCTTTTAATATTTTTTTTTGGGCGGAATCCCTCTTTAAGGATTAGCAGACTGTACCTCACTCAACCCTATATACTGTAGTATGCTATACCTTACCAGTCCTTATAAGGACCTTTGTGGAACTAGTAGGTTGTGATTAGCAGACTGTACCTCCTGTGTACCTACTGATAAAGGACTGCTGCAGAATAGGGCAGCAGTCAGCAGTAGTGCACCTCAACCCTATATATTGTGGACCTATACCAGTCCTTAAGGATTAGCAGACTGTACCTCACTCAACCCTATGTACTGTAGTACGCTATACCTTACCAGTCATTTGAAGGACCTTTGTGCAAATAGTAGGTTGTGATTAGCAGACTGTACCTCAGTCCCTATACTGATAAAGGACTGCTGCAGAATAGGGCAGCAGTCAGCAGTAGTGCACCTCAACCCTATATATTGTGGACCTATACCAGTCCTTAAGGATTAGCAGACTGTACCTCACTCAACCCTATATACTGTAGTACGCTATACCTTACCAGTCCTTAGAAGGACCTTTGTGCAAATAGTAGGTTGAGATTAGCAGACTGTACCTCAGTCCCTATACTGATAAAGGACTGCTGCAGAATAGGGCAGCAGTCAGCAGTAGTGCACCTCAGCACCTCAACCCTATATATTGTGGACCTATACCAGTCCTTAAGGATTAGCAGACTGTACCTCACTCAACCCTATGTACTATAGTACGCTATACCTTACCAGTCCTTAGAAGGACCTTTTTGGAACTAGTAGGTTGTGATTAGCAGACTGTACCTCAGTCCCTATACTCATAAAGGACTACTGCAGCAGAAGGGCAGCAGTCAACTATAATATTCTTTCTATATTTGGAAGAAAGAATATTATACGTGTACAAGCCTATTACCATACCAGTCCTGAAAATAACTTTTGTGGACCTAATAGTAACAGCTACTGATTAAACTGACTGTCCCTCACTGCCACACACAGCTTCCTGCCTGTCCCTATTTAAACTGACAAAACACAGGCTCCTGCAACAAGAACTTGAATAGCACTCAAAACTATATCCTGTACTACTTTACCATACCAGTCCTGAAAAAGACTTTTGTGGACCTAATAGTAACAGCTAATGATTAAACTGACTGTCCCTGCTGCACACAGTGTCCTGTCCCTCTCTCAGCCCTGACAAAAGACAATCTGCAGCAACAATGACTTGAATAGCAGTGCCTCAAACCTATATCCTGAACTACACCTAACACCTATACCATACCAGTCCTTAAAAGAACCTTTGTGGACCTAATAGCTAGCGATTTGGGTCACTGCAGTCTCTCCCTGCTCCACACAGCAACCTCTCCCTATAGTGACAGAAGAAAGAATGTAAAATGGCCGCTGGATCGGGTCTATTTATAAGTTAGGGGGAATGTTCAAGTGTCCATGTGCTGTAATGTCTCAATTGGCTGTCCTGTACCACATGATGGATGTGTCATCATAGGTCAAAGTTCTTTTACACAGTAAAAACACGGAAGTCCGCCGGGCGAACAGCGGCAATAGTCCGCCGATCGGGCGGACCGCGAACAGCCGAAATTCGCCGCGAACCGTCCGCCGGGCGAACCGTTCGGCCATCCCCAATGAGAAGAGACACTATGGAGTCACAAAAAATGATACGAGAAAACCATATACATTTGAAAAGGCACTGGTTAGATTCACAAAAAAATTTAACTATGATGGTTATGCGCACCCAGGTTAAAAAATTAATTTTGTGCTTATGGAATGTCTGGGGAATGGGAGAAAGCAGCAGTCCTCCTGATTGCAAAGACATAGGAGGTGGCTATCCTTTGTTTGCAGGAGACACATCTTACTAAAATCTCCATTCCCCAATTGAGATGGAGGAACTACAGCACACAGTTCCATTCAGTACACACCTCCTATTCTAGGGGAGTGAGTATATTTGTTAGATCAGGGGTGGCTTTCTCTTGTATGCAGGCTAAGGTGGATGAGAACAGAGTCTGTATTGGCAAATGTGTACCTCCCTCCACCCTTTAACATTTCAATCCTTTGTGAGCTTGCTGAGTTTGTTGTGGATAAGCCGAGAGTGCCGGTGATAGTAACGGGGGACTTCAATATGGTAATGGACCGGAGACTAGATAGGTCCCCCCCGGGGACACTAACGGGTGGTGTCACAGATAGCCGGCTCCCCGATTTTTTAGGAGAGACAGGATTGTGGGACATCTGGAGAATATGGAACCCGGAGGCCCGAGAATACTCGTGCTTCTCCAGGACACATTCGACACTCTCCAGGATCGACCTAGTGCTGGGAAATGACAAAATTATGTCTATCATAAACAATGTGAACTACAGACCAAGGGGTCTGTCGGACCATTCCCCAGTGACAATATCACTAGAGCTGGGCGAGCGTAACCATCCTGGGGAGTGGAGGATAAACCCATTTTGGATCAAACTGATGGAGGATCCGAACGAGATATTGGCATCAATGGGGGAGTTTCTCGATTTGAATAGAGGTACCGCCTCAGAAGAAATAGTGTGGGACACTCTGAAGGCTTTCCTAAGAGGCATAATTATCCAACAAATCTCAAAAATTAAAAAACAGACTAAGGACTGGGAGAGACTAATAGGGGAGAGGGTAACTACAGCAGAGGAACAGTATATCAATGACCCAACACCGGATAGACTTAGGAAATGGATAGAGGAACAACAAAATTACAGATTAATGACTCTTAGAAAAAAAGAGAATAAACATCTCTTCCAGAAACAATTTGCCTTTGGAGAGGGGGAAAGTGCAGGACGTATGCTGGCACAATTGGTTATTGTGACCTCCCCCCATCCGTTATACCCACGATAACTATAGGAGATGGAAGGGTATCCGCATATACTCCATAAATAGTGGGCAAGTTTAAAGAATATTATGAGGACTTGTATAGATCACAACAGGAGGAAATGGGGGATGAAATGGACAGCTTTTTCAGGGATCTGAATTTCCCTTGTCTTGATGAAACAGATAGAACTGAGTTAGATAGACCTATAACGATAGAGGAAATACAAAGGGTTACTATTGAGATGGCACAACAGAAATCCCCAGGCCCAGACGGACTCCAGACCGAGATATATAGGCAGTATGGAAAGGTATTGCTTCCCGAGATGTTGAGGGTATTGAATTGGTCATTAATGAGGGGAGAGCTCCCCTCATCGATGATGGAATCCACCATAATCACCATACACAAGGAAGGTAAAGACCCACTTGATCCTGCCTCATATAGGCCTATCGCTTTATTAAACACTGACATAAAAATACTGACAAAGGTCTTGGCGGCTAGGGTGAACAAGGTTATACTCAAACTCATCCACCCTGATCAATCAGGTTTTATACCCGGAAGAACTACTAGCACAAATATAAGGAGGGTATACTTGAATCTTCAGGTCCCTACGGATGAGAGTGGAGAGAGGGCTATTTTGTCTTTAGATGCCGCCAAGGCCTTTGATAGCCTTGAGTGGCAGTATCTCTGGAGAGTTATGGAGATGGCCCAATTTGGATCGGGTTTCATGAAATGGGTAAAAATGCTTTATAGGGCACCAGAAGCCAGAGTAAAGGTGAATAATGAAAAGTCCAATAAATTTAGACTGGGGAGGGGGACAAGACAAGGTTGCCCCTTGTCATCCCTCCTCTTTGCCATTGCAATTGAACCTCTGGCTATTGCCCTGCGGTCTTCTGTTTAGGTGAAGGGTCTTAGAAGGGGAGACTTGGAAGAAAAAGTGGCATTATACGCGATGACCTACTGTTATTCGTTGGCGATACACAGGATTCCCTTCAGAAAGCTATGGACATTATTAACAAATTTGGCCAAATTTCTGGACTTAAGATAAATTGGGAAAAATCTAGCCTTCTGCCAGTAGATCCTCTGGGAAGCCCCTTGCCTGAGGAGGTGACCCAGATCCAAGTAGTAAGTAAATTTAAATACCTAGGAATAAAACGTATCCAGAGACCCTCAACAATACACTGCAGATAATATAATTCCGTTACTGAATAAATTTAGGAGGAAGACAAAAGTGTGGAAACGCCTGCCATTATCTGTGGCAGGTCGCTGTAATTTAATCAAAATGATATGGATGCCGCAGCTTCTCTATGTACTGCATAACTCCCCAATTTGGTTATATAAAATTTGGTTTCAAAAGATAGATATGGTGTTCAGGGAACTGATTTGGAAGGGTGGGTCGGCAAGAATTCGATTGAGTACTCTGCAGTTACAAAAACAGGAAGGAGGAGTAGCACTCTAACAACCCTTTAGCTACTTCCTTGCATCACAACTCCAGTATATGGGGGGTGTAATTTAGAAGGGGGAGAGGCAGGGAGAAAAATGCTCCTACAAAATACACCACATGACTCAATAGTGGAAGCTCTGGAGGCAGGATCCTTCCCATTAGGACTCCCTACTTTGAGTTTAATGACGAGAGTGTGGGGACAGCGAAGGCCATATTAAAATACAGAGGATTCAATGAGTATACCCCCTTATGGAAGAATAGTAAATTGGGAGAACTGCAGAAGATGGGGACAGTAAGAGAATGGGAGAGATGTGGAATAAAATTTAATCGCTCAGCTATACCAAGATGGTGCCCTGAAAACCTTTCAGGAACTGGGAGATTATTTTGCTCTACCAAATAAATCATTCTATAAGTATTTACAGGTCAGGCACGCTCTGGAGGAGCAGTTTAGAGGGAGGACCTTAGAATGGAGTGCAATCCCAGTTCTTCAAAAAATAATTAATGCAGAAACAGGAAAAGGTTTAATTTCGAAAATATACCCACATAGAAACAAGGGAAGAATGGGATAGAGACCCCTATGTACAAGAGGAAGTGGGAAAAAGATGTGGGAGATATCTCCGAAATACAATGGAATCAAATTCTTGAACTGGCTCCGTTGGTATCACTCTCTCCCTCTCAGAGGATGTCACATCTGTTCTCATTATATAGAACTCGTAAACTTTTTCAATGTGGCCGACGGCCGGATGCAAGCTGCCCCCGGTGCGGGGACATGGAGGGAGACATGATTCATATGTTTTGGAGATGCCCGAAGTTGATCCGCTACTGGACCGAGGTGACAGGAACCATTGATCCGGTTTTTGGAACCTCCACCAGGATGGAGGCGAAGTATTGTCTCCTGGGATTAGTTGAGGGAGTTGGAAACCCAGGAAGCAGCCAGACGGCGGTCCTGAGATGCCTATTTCAGGCAAGGAAATTGATTGCCCTAAGATGGTTGTCGGTGTCGCCTCCGTCCAGTAGAGAATGGATAAATAGCATGAATGTGGTAATTCTTAAAGAGAAAGCGTTATATATAAAACAAGGGACTTTAAAGAAATAGGACAAGATGTGGAAACCTTGGTGGGATGCCAGAGGGATATGATATGTGAATAATAATAGTGTGAAAAATAAATATTTTAACGAAGGCAAACAGCCCTGCGATGTATTGTACTGTATATATATTGCCGTTATTCTTGGGGATGAATTAATACTGCTGAAAATGCCGGCTCAGTGACTATAATAGGGTTACCAATGCCCGGGGTTGTCTTCTCCCTTTTCATATGAAATTGGTTGTATTCACAACCCCTGGGTGCATATGAAAACACAAAGAAAGGGCCTATGTCCACAGCTATTCTCCTTTAAAGGTAGGAGTACTCCCAGCTTAGCATAGTCCACTTCAAAGATGTTCATACACAGGAATTCTTACCAGTTCTTAAGGTATACCTATTCCAAATGTTCCCCCCACTTCTCATGTCAGGTGACTCTCATTGACCACCAGAGTAAACGGTACCTCTTGATTCTGCCCTTCAAAATGGTTCTAGCGCCCTCTTCGGGTCCTCCGGTCCGTCTTAAACATAGAATGCTCCCCCCAGGAACTGTATGGTATGGTCAACCATCTAGGCGGAGATACAGGAAGGGAAACAGGGGGCGAGAAATAGCGGGCGGCTAGGGGGCGCCGGCTTCCACTCCCCTTACCGCGGGTCCCCGCTCTGCTACACTTTCCTTCAGTCGGCGGTCCCCTCCAAGCACGCAGGGGGCTCACAGCTCAGGACTGGCTCGGGAGCCTTCAGCATCGACCCGGAGCCTCTCACTCTCCGGCGTTGCCTGTCTCCCGCAGCTACGTTCACAGAACGGCAGACACATGCTGGCTCCTCCCCCCTGGCTAGGGTTCACGTCATCCCGTCCGGAAACAGCTGCTGTGTTTCCCATGTTTAGAACAGTCCCTGCACAAAATTACATTTCTAACGGAAAAAAAGTAATTTAAAACTGCTTGCGGTTTTAATGTAATGTTTGGTTCTGGCAATATGGATGAAAATCATTGAAAAAAATGGCATGGGTAGCCACACCCAGCCCATTACCAGCCCCTTTGGGTCTTGTACAGATATTAAGGGGAACCCCATACCCAAATTAAATAAAGGAAAGGCGTGGGTCCCCCAGGCCCTATATACTCAGAACAGCAGTATACAGGCGGTGCAAACAAAACAGGGACTGTGTAGGTTTGTTGTCAAGTAGAATCTGTTTGTAATTTTGACCGGGTACATTTTTAAAGTGTAATTCCAGTCAAAAAAATCTATTTTGTCCCTTGTAACATTTTTTTTCCATCTGTATACCTCTTCAGAAGATGTCACCTCACTTTCTGTCCCAATGACATATGTTTTTTGAAAATTTGGGGTTTTTAGTAAAACAAGGATTGGGATAAAGCATCAGTGGAGAGGAGACACGTTTTTCCCATATCAACTCTTACAGGAGAGAATTTCCCTTCCTAGGGGTAGATTTCATCTCACTTCCTGTTGTCTCCTTCCGTTTGCAAGTAGGAGACGTTTGTAAGTTGGATGTTTGAAAGTAGGGGCCTGCCCTATATGCTCTGCAGAAATTTGGGCCTAAGGTGTTGGTGTTGCCACAAGTTAACACTGTAAGCCCTCAAAGTGACTCTTGGTGGGCACTGGCATGCCCTGCTGTGAACTATTATATCAAGAATTGTAATTACATGCCATTGTTGAACAGTGGTAGAAAAATTGGGCCTTTGGTGGTTGTGGTGGTGGTGCCAGTGCCACAACACTATAAGTCCAAACAGTTACTCTTGGTGGGCACTGGAACAGGCCCTGCTGTGCAATATTATATCAAGAATTGTAATTACATGCACCTGTAAAACGGGCTGAAAAATTGGTCCTTAGGCACTGGTGCCACAACACTGCAGTCACTCACAAATATTGTAGTAGAGCACAGCAAGGAGCCTTCCTGCAAAATATTGTATCAAAAATTGTAATTACACGCCCCTGTTAAACAGGGGCTGAAAAATTGGGCCTTAGGCACTGGTGCTGGTGCCACGACACTGCAACCTCTCCCATATACTCTATTTGGAGTGCAGGAATGAGCCCTGCTGCAAAGCATTGCATCAAAAATTGGAATTACACGCCCCTGTTAAACAGGGGCTGAAAAATTAGGCTGGTGGCATCACCCAAAACCAAAAATGTTCTTCCAAGCTATCAGCAGGATCATTGAGGAGGAAAAGGATAGTCAGTCAGCATAACAGGATAGTCACTCAGCATCAGCATAGGCAGTCTTGAAGGGATCTGACATTTCAAAAAAAAATTATTCGGTTACATCAGCTTCAGGTGCTTGGTAGCTGGTGGTGATCCAAGACTGATTCAGCTTTATGAAGGTCAGTCAATCAAACGAGTCGGTGGACAGGCGCACCCTTTGATCGGTTACAAAGCCTCCAGCAGCACTGAATGTGCATTCCAAAAGAACGCTGGATGCAGGACAGGCCAGTAGCTCAATTGCATACTGTGCAAGCTCTGGCCAGTGATCCATCCTCAAGACCCAGTAACCCAGAGGATTTTTGGTGGGAAAGGTGTCCAAGTCTGATCTTGCCCTAGGTATTCCTGCACCATGTAAATCAGACTGGCGATGGTTGCTGGAACCAATCATACCTTCGGGCTGTGGACTAAAAAAAATTCTGAACACATCGGTCAGACGGCCACCTTCTCCACCGCTCCTTCTGTGACTGACTGAAGCCTCAGCAACACGTTGTGCAGTACCAGGAATTTGTCTCTGGGAACGCGTTGCACAGACCTTTCTGCAAGGCCTCCCAGAGATGTCTCATCCTCTGCACCCTCTGCGATGGCAAGATGGCGGGACAGTAGGAACACTGTCTGGATAAAGGGGGCCTTGAGAGGCAATGAAGTCCTCCTTTTCCTGCCTCTGTTCTGCCTCAAGTGCCCTATCCATTATTCTGCGCAGCCTGTGCTCCAACAGGTGGACAAGATGCATGCACTGTCACTGCTCACCATCCTCGTGGCCTCCTCAAACTGTGACAGGACAGTGCATGCATCGCTGATCATGGCCCATGGTGTGGGGAAAAAAAACGGAGCACCCCTGACTCTGTCCTGGTGCCGTAGTCGCACAGGTACTCATTGATGGCCCTCTGCAGCTGCTGTAGCATGGCCAACATGGAGTTCCACCTGGTGGGCATGTCACAGATTAGGCGGTTCTTGGGCAGGTTCAATTCCTTTTGGAGCTCAGCCAGCCGAGTACTGGCATTATATGACCGGCGGAAATGCACACAGACATTTCTGGCCTGCCTTTAGGACATCCTGTAAGCCCGGGCACCTGCCCAAGAACCACTGCACCACCAAGTTAAGCACGTGAGCCACACAGGGCACATGGGTCAGTTGTTCCTGTTGGAGGGCGGAGAGGAGGTTGGTCCCATTGTCGCAAACCACCATTCCTGGCTTAAGCTGGCATGGCATCAACAACCTCTCAGCCTGCCCCAGCAGAGCTGACAGAATATCTGCCCCAGTGTGGCTCCTGTCCCCCAAGCACACCAGCGCAAGCACGGCATGGCATCTTTTTGCCTGCGTACTTGCATAGCCTGTTGAGCACCTCTGGTTCTGAGGACAAAGCACAGGAAGAGGCCATGGAGGAAGAAGAAGAGGAGGGGTGGAGTAGAGAGGTGTGTCACAAAGCGTAGTAGCATTTTGGATGCATGGTGGTGGAACAACCTCCAACGCTCCTTTACCTTGTCCTGCATCCTTTCCAGCTGCCTGAAGAGTCACTCAGTGCACCGTGAAAGACAGGTAACGTCCCTGTCCATGCCTGCTGGACCATGAGTCAGTGGTAATATGCACCTTACCACTGACCGCCTTGTCCAGCGAGGCATGGACATTGCCTTTCACATGCTGGTATAGAGCCGAAATCGCCTTCTGTGAGAAAAAGTGCCACTGAGGAACCGCACATTGCACAAAAACTCTCAGAAGGGGGCCGAGTTTACCAACTGAAAAGGCAGCAGTTGAAGTGTTAGCAATTTAGCCAAGCTAGCATTCAACCGCTGGGCATGTGGATGGCTGGGAGTGAACTTCTTTCAACGGTCCAGCAGCTGGAGCAGGTAAATTTGCCTGCTACAATCGGACATCAGTGTACGGCCTGCAAGTACTTGGCTCTGACACACCTAATTCTACACCTTCATTCCTCTCAGTGCAGGTTTCAGAGAAGACTGAAGGTATAGTGGGGTTGGAGATCCCAGCTAATGAGGAGCAAGGAGAGGTCCGCTTTGGTCTTTGGTGTGGGTCTTTGAGGTACGCTTGCCAACGAACTGCATGGCAGGTCAATATATGTCTGGTCAAGCATGTGGTGCCCAAGCCGCTGATGTTTTGGCCACGCGAGATACGCTTGAGACATATCTTGCAAATAGCAGCAGTGCGATCTGATGCACCCATCTCAAAAAACCCACAACAAAGAAAAAAATTTGAATAACACACAGAGGCAGTGCCCTGCACAGGCAGAGCTCTGCGGTGTGATTCAGTCAGTGTGCTGCCCTTAAGCTGGCCCCTGGAGGGCATCCTGCCTGATTGGAGATGTGCCTCCTCCTCCTCCTCTCTCCTATCAGGAACCCACGTGGAGTCAGTGACCTCATCATCCCCTCCCTTCTCATCACTGGAGCAAACCTGGCAGTATGCTGCAGCTGGTGGAACATGACTGCCAGATTGCTGTCCTTCTTGGGCATCCCCTCTCTCTGGGCTAACGCTACTGCCTTCCTCTAGCTGGGTATCATCATCAGAGCCTTCAAAATGCTGGGCATCCTCCTGGAGCATGTACCCAACACTATGCTCAAACACTTCGGGGAACTCCTCAGGAGGACCACGTGGGTCTAGGGAAGGAGTAACTGATGCCATTGAGACGTGGGAAGAGGCCGCGTTGGCAGCTGCTTTGCCAGTACCCTGAGCCTGGGTGAGAGAAGATGAGGAGGATGAGGAGAGCTTGGTCATCCACTCTACCAAGTCTTCGGCATGTTGTGGCTCAACACGTCCAGCTGCTGAAAATAAGGACAAGCGTGTCCCATGGCCACGTGCCGATGATGATGCACCGCATCCATGACTAGCACTGTGTCAGGAAGATCCTGCCAGCAAAAGTCAGTCTGGGCCGGGCATGCGTCCGGTTGCGCACGTGCGGGTGCCTGTTGGCGCCAGACGGGCTATTTAACTCGGTCTGTCACATTGAGATCTTGCTGTCTGATCTACAGCGTGTGAGTATCCTGAACCTGCCTTCTGTGACCTTTGACCCAGCTTGTCTAACTACCATTCCTGCTATCCGCCTGCACCTGATCCCTGCCTGCCTGACTGCCCTTCTGCTTAATCCTCTGGTACCTCTGCTGTCTGCCCGATTACCGACCCAGCCTGTCTGACTTCCCTGCTTCCAGCATCCTGGTTCCTGGTGCCTGTCTGCTGTCCTGCCTCCAGTTGTTGATCCAGCTCCTGCCTGCAGTCCAGCTTCAGCCTGAGTTCCTGCTTCTGTGTCCTGGTTCCAGCTGCCTACCTGCTGTTCTGCTCCAGCCTGCTGCACCTGCCTGCTGATCCAGCTCCTTCGCGGTCCCAGCATGTCTCCTGATCCTGCTGGAGATTCTGCTACACAGTACTTCCTGGGTTCCAGACCCCTCTGCTGCTGTTGATTCTGCCAGGCACTCATGCCACTCCAGACTCTTGTGCTTCCTGTATACTCTACCAGGGCCCTCGAGTCGGAGCCGAAAGAGAGGTATCTCCCTGCAGGTCGGGCTCTTCCACTAGGTACGTGACAGTATCCGACAGCATGACCGAGCCCACGCAGGGAGCCTCTCCCATGGATGAACTTTGTCTGCATCTAGTAAGGCCCTACCCAGGCTGTCAAGAGTCTCCAGGAAGGATACACTCCTTTGGAAGAAAAGGTCCAAGCTCTTACTTCACCCACTACCGCTCAGGGGCCTCCTCTTCTGTCCACTTCTGTCTCCAGCACCATTTCTCCGACAGTAGTTATGTTGCCTCCTGAACCCAGGGTTCCCACTCCTGAAAAGTTTTCTGGGGAGCAAAGTAAATTCAGGGCATTCCGGAACTCAAACTGTACTTTGCCCTACAACCTCGCACCTTTTCACATGAGGCCACCAAAGTGGGTTTTGTGGTATCTTTGCTCCTGGGAGATCCTCAAGCTTGGGCTCATCGTTTACTGGAACAGAAAGCAGAGGTGTTAACTAACCTGGCCACCTTCTTTGACACGTTGGCCCTGCTCTACGAGGACCCTCAACGGCAGAAGCCGCCCTGCATACCCTCCAGCAGGGGCATAGGGCTGTAGAGGACTATGTCACTGAATTTCTCCGTTGGAGTACAGATACGGACTGGAACGATGCGACCCTCTGTTACCAGTTTCGTATGGGGCTCTCAGACCCTCTGAAAGATGAACTGGCTCGTGTTGGAATCCCACAAACCTTGGATGCCTTGATTAATCTTGCCATTCAAATTGATTGGCGGCTGAGGGAGCAAAGAGCTGAAAGAGGTGCTGGGTCTACTCGCCCCTCCTGGATGTTGCCTCGGGTACCCAACTACTCCCATCCGGCTCCCACTCCCAGTCCTGCTCTGGCACCTGATACTTCCGAACCTATGCAGCTCGGAGTTCTTCGCCCTGCTCTCACGATGGAGGAAAGCCAACGTCGTCGGGTCAACAACTTGTGCCTTTACTGTAGAGAACCTGGGCACTATGTCAGGAACTGCCCTACCAAGCTCCGTAAGTGCATGTCTGTCTCTTCTGGTGCTACTACTGCTTGACTTAAGACCTCTTCTCACCTTGCCCTTTCTGTCTCGTTGCAGCTCCCAGGAAGGACTTTGCAAGTCCCCGCTATCATTGACTCGGGGGCTTGTAGTTGTTTTATGGACTCTTCTTTTGCCAGTAAACATCAAAGGCTCAAGGACTCTCTATCCACCTGGCCGATGGCTCAACAATAAAATCTGGACCAGTTATACAAGAGACTGCTCCCCTTTCAGTTACTATCTCCAAACTGCACCAAGAACTGCTTCGTTTGGACATTATCTCATCTCCATTGTTTCCAATCATTCTTGGCATACCATGGCTGCAGGCCCATAACCCTGCTATAAACTGGGTTACCGGGGAGATCACGGTCCTCTCTTCGTATTGCCAGCAGTAATGTATCCTGAAGAATTCTCATGAATCTCCTGCTCTATTATGCCTGGACTCTGATTCTGAACTTCGCTCAGCAGTTCCCGAAGTGTATCATGACTACCTAGACGTCTTCAGTAAAAAGGGGGCAGAAGCCTTGCCTCCCCATCAGGCATATGACTGCCCCATTGAGCTTCTTCCGGAGCCGAAGTTCCCTTTGGCAGGATTTTTCCACTGACCGAATTGGAACAGGAGACCCTGAAAATTTACATAGACGAAAACCTGAAGAAGGGTTTCATTCGACCTTCCACTTCCCCAGCAGGTGCGGCCATCTTCTTTGTGGAAAAAAAAAGACCATACCCTCTGGCCCTGTATAGACTATCGAGAACTAAACAAAATAACAGTTAAAAACCGATACCCGCTTCCTCTGGTACCAGAGTTATTTCAGAGATTGGGAACTGCCTCTACTTTCACTAAGCTGGACCTCAGAGGGGCCTACAATCTGGTCCGTATCAGAAGTGGGGACGAGTGGAAGACAGCATTTCGCACCCGCTTCGGGCACTTTAAATACTTGGTGATGCCATTCGGATTGTGTAATGTCCCCGCTACCTTTTAGTATTTCATAAATGATGTCTTCCGGGATTATTTGGATTTGTTCGTCATAGGCTACTTAGACGACATCCTAATTTTTTCCCCTTCTCTGGACTCTTACCGTAAACATGTTAAATGTGTCCTAGCCTGGCTCCGACAACACGGGCTATACGCCAAGGCTGAGAAATGTGCCTTTGAGCAAGAAAGCATCTAATTTTTGGGCCTAATCATTTCTGTAGAAGGAATAAGGATGGATCCACAGAAAATTTCTGCAATTCTTGACTGGCCAGCTCCCACAGACAAGAAGGGGGTCCAACGTTTTGTTTGCTTCGCCAATTTTTACAGGGAATTCATCAAAGGGTTCTCCACTATCATCTGCCCTATTACGCAATGAACCAAGCAAAGGGTGCACTTTCATTGGTCCCCAGAAGCTCAAGCCGCTTTCGAGTCCCTCAAAAGACTTCACTTCCGCTGATGTCTTGAAACATCCTGATTCTTCCCTGCCATTTGTCCTTGAGGTAGACACCTCAGAAATCGCCGTTGGAGCTGTCCTCTCCCAGCGACAAGGTACCAAAGCCTTGCTATTCCCAGTTCCTTCTTTTCCCGCTAACTGTCCCCCATGGAGAAGAATTATGATGTAGGTGATTGGGAATTACTGGCCATAAAATTTGCCCTGGAAGAATGGCGATACCTTTTAGAAGGACCCGCTCATCCTATCCTGATCTACACAGACCACAAGAACCAGGAATACCTGAAGCCCGCAAAGAGGCTGAAACCGCGACAAGCCAGGTGGGCCCTGTTCTTTTCCAGGTTCTCATTCCATGTCACTTATCGGCCGGGCTCCAAAAACACAAAACCCGATGCCCTCTCCAGGATGTTCCACAAATCTGTGGAAACTTCGCCCCCTGACACTATCCTGGCCCCAGGGAACTTCCTCCTGCTACAGGAAAATCTGCTCACGTGGATTACGTCATCACGTTCTGAAAGATCGGATTTTTCGACAACTTAGTCCGACCGTGTGTATGCAACAGTTTCGGACACAATCCGTCAGACTAAATCTGACGGACAAAATCCGACGGATTTGGTTGGCAGAATCTCCGACCGTGTGTACAGGGGCTAAGATGGCCCATTTCATTCCAATGAAGGGTACTCCCTCGGCTTCTGAAACAGCTCAAATGTTTGTCAGAGAAATAATTAGACTTCATGGAATCCCGGCCAATATAGTTTCTGTCCGCGGAGTGCAATTTACCTTGCGGTTCTGGAGAGCGCTGTGTAAAGCCCTTGGAATTGCACTATCATTCTCCCCCGCTTACCCCCCTCAGACGAATGGTCAGACCGAGAGGACCAACCAGACCCTCGAGCAATACCTGCATTGTTTTTCATCCTTTTCTCAAGATGACTGGCTCACACCGCTTCCTTTGGCTGAATTTGCCTACAATAATTCCATGCATTCCGCTACACAGCAAGGTCAGTTTTTTGCTAATTACGGTTTCCATCCGGCCTTCCTTCCCAATTCCATTCCTGAATGTTCTGTGCCAGTGGTCCTGGAAACAATACATTTTTTCTCCTCGAACAATCAGTTATTAAAGAAAACCATGGCAAGATCCCAGGAGCAAAATAAGGAAGTGTTCGACAGGAAGAAGCGGGGTGAATTGGTGCTCGAACCTGGTAACCGTGTATGGTTGTCCTCTGCAAATCTTAAATTGACTTGTCCCTCCAGGAAGTTGGGTCCCAAATTCTTGCGCCCTTTTCCTGTAAAAAGGAAAATTAACGAGGTGGCTTATGAGCTAGAGCTTCCAGATTCACTCAAGATCCATCCTGTTTTTCACGTCTCCCTGCTGAAACCCTTTGTCCCCAATCCTTTTTCTGACCAGAATGTGAATACTCCGGACCCTGTAATAGTGGATGGCAAGGAAGAATTTGAAATTGAAGCTATCTTGGATTGTAGGAAAAGGAATAATCAAGCCCAATTCTTAATCAAATGGAAAGGCTATGGCCCGGAAGAGAACTCTTGGGAGCCTGAGGAGAACATCCACGCAAAGAGTTTAATCCAAGCTTTCAAGTGATCTCACCCTGAAAGATGGGCCCGGTTGCACATCTGGAGGCTGCCCCTTGAGGGGGGGCAATGTCAGGAAGATCCTGCCATCAAAAGTCAGTCTGGGCCTTCCTATGAGCGTGTGTGGCGCCAGACGGGCTATCTAACTTGGTCTGTCACATTGAGCTCTTGCTGTCTGATCTACAGCGTGTGAGTATCCTGACCCTGAGAACCTGCCTTCTGTAACCTTTGACCCGGCTTGTCTACATACCATTCCTGCTATCCGCCTGCACCTGATCCCGGCCTGCCTGACTGCCCTTCTGCTTAATCCTCTGGTACCTCTGCTGTCTGCCTGATTACCAACCCGGCTTGTCCGACCATGCTCCTGCTTGCTCCTTTGGTACCTCCGCTGACCGCCTGACCTCCGACCCAGCCTGTCTGACTTCCCTGCTTTCAGCATTCTAGTTCCTGGTGCCTGTCTGCTGTCCTGCCTCCAGTTGTTGATCCAGCTCCTGCCTGTAGTCCAGCTTCAGCCTGAGTTCCTGCTTCTGTGTCCTGGTTCAAGCTGCCTACCTGCTGTTCTGCTCCAGCCTGCTGCACCTGCCTGCTGATCCAGCTCCTTCGCGGTCCCAGCCTGTCTCCTGATCCTGCTGGAGATTCTGCTACACAGTACTTCCTGGGTTCCAGACCCCTCCGCTGCTGTTGATCCTGCCTTGCACTCATGCCATTCTGGACTCTTGTGCTTCCTGTATACTCTACCAGGGCCCTCGAGTCAGAGCCGCAAGAGAGGTCTCTCCCTGCAGGTCGGGCTCTTCCACTAGGTACATGACACACTGTTGCCTCTAAACACAGAGCCTGCTTGCCCTCTTTTATTGGCTCGTGACTGTCTGCCTCTCCTTGTTGGCCTTCCAGACATACTAATGGCCTGCAGGGAGATGGGAACACCAGCAATTGGGGGAGCTTTAGGTGCACACTGAGCAGATGACACAGTACACCGACTGTAATTACTGCAGCTGCCTGTGATATAGGATCAGCAGAACACTAGCAATTGGGGTAGCTTTAGGTGCACACTGTGCAGATGACACAGTACACCGACTGTAATTCTGTAAATACTGCAGCTGAATGTGATATAGGATCATCAGAACACCAGTAATTGGGGTAGCTTTAGGTGCACACTGTGCAGATGACAGTACACCGACTGTAATTACTGCAGCTGCCTGCCTGTGGTATAGGATCTGAAGAACATGAGCAATTGGGGTAGCTTCAGGTGTACACTGTGCAGGGGGCACAATGCACTGACTAACTGCTACAGCTGCCTCTGGTATAGGAGCAGAACAACACCAGCAATTTGGGTAGATTCAGGTGTACACTGTCCAGGTGGCACAATACACCGACTGTAACTGCTACAGGTGCCTGTGGTATATGACTAGAACAACACCAGCAATTGGGGTAGCTCCAGGTGTATACTGTGCAGGGGGCAAAATACACCGACTGTAACTGCTGCAGCTGCCTGTGGTATAGGACCAGAACAACACCAGCAATTGGGGTAGCTTCAGGTGTACACTGTGCAGGGGGCACAATACATAGTTACATAGTTTGCCAGTTTGAAAAAAGACACAAGTCCATCCAGAACAACACCAGCAATTGGGGTAGTTTCATGTGTACACTGTGCAGGGGGCACAATACACAGACTATAACTGCTGCAGCTGCTTGTGGTATAGGACCAGAACAACGCCAGCAATTGGGGTAGCTTCAGGTGTACACTGCGCAGGGGGTACAATACACCGACTGTAACTGCTACAGTGTCAGAAACCATGAATCAGGCTGAGACAGAAGTACAATTAAATCACACTTGTTTATTAATAAAAATAAAAAGGTAAATAGAAATAGTGTAGTGAAGCATAGCCAGAGTCCAGTAACCAAATCGGGTAGTCAGCCAGGCCAGAAGTCAGGGATCCAAGTAGAGCTCAGCAAGCAGAATAAGGAGCCAGAAGGGATGTGAGCAAACCAGTTTTTAAACAAACCGCAGGAGATGGTTTCAGTGATGTGACCAAGGCGAAGGCAGAGGTGAAGTGAGCTGGAAGGCTTTAAGTAGGCAGGTCAGACGAGCATCATCAGAAACAGCTGGTAACTGTGGAGAGAGAAGAGAGCTGGCAATTAGCCGACAGCTGAGCGGCCAGCCCAGAGAAGAAAGGGCTAAGCCAGCCCTGAAAGTACCCCCTCCTCAATGACCCCTCTCTCTCGGAGGGCCACCGGGCTTGAGGGGAAACCATCTATGGAACTCGGAGGAGGACAGGGGCATGTACGTCAGAGGATGAAACCCAGGAGCGTTCCTCCGGACCGTACCCCCTCCAATGCACCAGGTACTGTATGCACCCACGGAACCTACGGGAGTCAACAATGGATTGTACCTCATACTTCTCACAGTTCTCAACCTGAATAGGGTGAGGACGTGGCACCGAATTGGTAAATCGGTTACAGACCAACGGTTTCAATAAGGAAACATGAAACACATTTGAGATGTGCATACTAGGAGGAAGGTCCAACGCGTAAGTCACTGGGTTAATCCTGCAAAGGATACGGAAAGGCCAATAAACCGAGGTGCAAACTTCAGTGAGGGAACACGAAGCCGGAGGTTGCGAGATGACAGCCAGACCCTGTCCCCCAAACTGGTAGGAAGGCGCAGGCAGGCTTCTGCGGTCAGCATGGAGTCTGTACCAGGGGCGTAACTATAGGCGGTGCAGCAGTCGCGACCGCAACTGGGCCCTATGCTGCAGGGGGCCCATGCAGCCCCCTCTACATATGGCCGGCAGCAGCATAGGCAGCTAGGGGTACCAGTGTACCATGCACACGGGTGGCTGGAGGTGGAGGGTGACTAGCAGAGCTCCATGCTTGACTATCGCACTGGCTGCTCTTTAGTTGTGCATTCCCCGCATGACCCTTGTCCTCGGCCGGCTCCTCAGAGTACCCCTCTCCTGCTCCATGCATTGCCGCTCAGTCCGATATCTGTTCTCCCCAGCCAGATTTAAAAAAAAAAGTAATAAAAAAAAAACTACTGATGTCAGTGGTGGAACTACAGGGCTCACAAAGGTCATACCTGTGACCACGCCCTGGAGTTCCAACGCCGGACTCGGAGGGAAGGGCCATGGCTGGGGTTCAGGGGGGCCCTTCATGGTTTCTTGCATCAGGGCCCTGAAGGTTCTAGTTACGCCACTGGTCTGTACCTATCATTAGCATGATGTAAATCCTCCTGGACTTGTACCCAAGTGGAGCGAAGACCACGGAGATGCTCCTCTAATGCAGGAATACTCTGCGGAACAAACGAGTCAGCCAACATGGAAGGTTGGAAACCATAATTCGCCATAAATGGAGACAATTGGGAGGCAGAATTCAAGGCACTGTTGTGAGAAAACTCTGCCCATGGTAATAGGTCTGACCAGTTGTTATGGTGGTCAGAAATATAGCAACGTAGGAATTGTTCCAAGGACTGATTGACTGCCCCATTAGACTAGGGGTGATATGCAGAAGAGAATGCAAGCTGGATTCCCAACTGTGCCCAAAAGGCTCACTAAAACCGGGAGACAAACTGACTGCCCCTGTCCGAGATAATCACCTTGGGTAGCCCATGTAAGCGAAAGATCTCTGAGCAAAAATGGAAGCCAGTTCCTTAGAGGTAGGCAACTTATTAAGTGGAATACAATGACACATCTTTGAGAACCAGTCAACCACCATAAGGATAACAGTGTTGCCTTGGGAGTTGGGCAACTCCACAATGAAATCCATAGACAGGTGAGTCCAGGGCCTCTCTCCATTGGGTATGGGCTGTAGGAGGCCCACTGGAAAGTGTCGTGGAGTCTTACTCTGAGCACACACGGGACAGGCAGCTACGAAGGCAGTAACATCAGCCCGTAAACTAGGCCACCAGAATTGTTGGGAAATGGCCCAAATGAGTTGATTCTTCCCAGGATGGCCAGCTGCATTGGGAGAATGGTAAGTCTGGAGCACAGCTGTACGGAGACTGTCAGGGAACTCACCATACGTATGCCCGTCCCCGTATAGCGACAGTTTCCCTTCGTTCCAGGCGGCATGCGCGGTGTCCCTGTCAGAGGCGTACGAATTCCAGGACGAACGGACGTATGCTAATCCGAACACGTGGACGTACGCCAATCTGAACATGCGAAGACACCCGCGCAAACTGAACGGATGTACGTATTCACGCACGGACGGCCACTTCCACCAATCCTGGCTCACTCCCTTCTATATAAACAGGATCCTGGCCTGACATCAGTGCTGGATCGTCTTCAGCTACTCCTGTAGACCTGATCGTTGCTACTGTGACCTTGCTCCTGTGACCTTGCTCCTGTGACCCTTGTTCCTGTGACCCGTTCCTGACACCCGCTCTTTGGATACCCTGTGCTACTATCTCCTGGACTACCTTTGACCCCGGCTTGGACTTCGACTTTGGCTTGTCTCCTGAATCTGTACCTTGTTTGCTTGCACGTTGCCAGACCCTTGCTTGTTCCTGATCATGCAACTGCCTCCTGTTATTGTACCGCATTGCCTGCCAGTTGCCGACCTTGCCTGTTACAGACACGCAGTGCTTCCTGCACACCTGCTGATCTTCCGGTGCCTACCTACGTGACCAGTCAACATCTCTTCTACCGTGAGGACTCAGCATCTCCAAGGTCTGCTACTTCCACCTTCAGGCACCTGCACCCTTTCGTGTCCTCACGCTCCCTGTCCCCATCCTCAGGGGCGTGGAGACCGGAACCGTGCGAGAGGCCACCCTCAGCAGTCTGACTCCACTGTAAGGTACGTGACAGAGACTCTCTGGGACAAATCAGCGGTCACAAGGTTTCTTAGGAGGAGCATGGACCTGAGCAGCAAGAATTTTATCACCCAAAGGAGAAGTAAGACTGGTGCGAACTGTAGCCAAGATAGTATCAGGAGGAATCATAGGAACCGGAACCGACTCCGACTTGGAAGTGGAGGAAAATTGTTGTGACAAGGCATCAGCTCTGACATTCTTAGTACCAGGTAAGAATGAGACAATGTCATTAAAGCTCGACAAGAAAAGAGCCCATCGCGCCCTTCTGGGAGAGAGTCTCTTAGCCTCAGACAAGAATGTAAGATTCTTATGGTCAGTAAGAATAAGAGCCGGCACAGTGGTACTTTCAAGGAGATGTCTCCATTATTTTAGGGCTAAAATGATCGCAAACAGCTCTCTGTCACCAATCTCATAATTGCACTCAGCAGGTGACAATTTCTTGGATAAGTAGCCACACGGATGCATAGTGCTCTCAGAGTTAGGACTTTGAGACAGAAGGGCGCCAACTCCAGTCTCAGAAGAATCAACTTCTAGGATAAAAGGATCAGGATGTGCCAACACAGGAGCAGAAACAAAGGCAGCCTTGAGAGTCTCAAAGGCCTTAATGGACTCCGGAGACCAACTCTGTGGGTTACCGTCCTTTCTGGTCATATCAGTCAGAGGCTTGACCAGAGGAGAAGTTACGAATAGACTTCTCATAGTAGTTGGCAAAACCCAGGAAACGCTGCAGAGGACGTAAACACACGGGTCGAGGCCACTGTAGGACTGCCGAAAGTTTCTCTGGGTCCATCGAAAAACCAGCAGTGGCAATGACATAGCCCAGGAATGTAACCTGTTCACGATGGAACTCGCACTTCTCCAGTTTACAATAGAGATTGTTCTCTCTTAGTTTCTGAAGCATACGACAGACATCTGTGTGGTGGCTCTCCAGGGACTGGGAAAATATGAGGATATCATCCAGATAAACCACCACACATCACTGCAACAAATCTCGGAGGACATCATTAATAAATTACTAGAAAACTGCCGGGGCGTTACAAAGGATAAAAGGCATTAACAGGTATTCATAATGGCCTGTTCTGGTATTCGCCCTCCTTAATGCGCACAAGATTGTATGCCCCTCTCAAGTCAAGCTTCGTGAAAACTGTTGCTCCCTTGAGGCGGTGTAATAACTCTGTAATCAATGGAATCGGGTAGGCATTCTTAATCATGACACAATTGAGACCCCTATAATCAATACAAGGTCTCAGTTCTCCGCTCTTCTTCACAAAGAAGAAACCAGCACCAGCAGGAAACAAGGATTTGCGGATGAAACCTTGAGAAAGTGCGTCAGCAACATACTCCTCCATGGCCTTATCCTCCAAGACTGACAAAGGGTAAACCCGGCCACGAGGAGGTATGACACCAGTTTGCAGATCAATTGCGCAATCATAAGACCGGTGTGGAGGAAAACTACGGGTTTGACCTATATCCAAGACATCGCTAAAATCGCGGTACTCCTCTGGCAGGGAGGGGAGTGAAGAGGTGCACAGGACCTTGGATACCTTCAGGAAGCATGTCTCACTGCATTGTGGTGACCATGAGAGAACCTCAGCACGGAGCCAATCAAAGGAGGGGTTGTGCCTCTGTAACCAAGGATAACCAATAACCAGTGTAAAACCTGGCTGAGGAAATAACTTTGAATTGGATTATCTCATGGTGAAGAGCCCTGACAGCCATGGACAATGGAACCATCTCATGAGTCACATGGGCAGGCTGTAAAGGTCTCCCTTTAAGAGCCTCAATGGCAAGTGGAGTGTCACGCAGCTGCAGTGGAATTGAATGCTGCGAAACAAATGCAGCATCAATGAACAGGCCTGCAGCCCCAGAGTCGATTACAGCCTGTATCTTGATGGACGACTCAGCCCAAGAAAGGGTGACCGAAACCAGGGACTTATCCTTCTGGATAACTGGGGATGAAACAACGCCACTCAAGGTCTGTCCATGACAGGACCTCAAGGTTCGGGCGTTCCCTGGACCTGACCGACTCGGTTCCAGGAGGCATGGGAGGTGAGGGAGGCATGGGTGGGACTACAAAGCTTGAAGGCAAACGTACAGAAGGCTTCCGCAAGCGCTCCTTAAGAGAAAGTCTTTCTGAGTCTGGAGTCAATGAGGATGGCAAACGAGATCAAGCTCTCCAGCTCAGTGGGTATATCTCAGGCTGCTATCTCATCCTTGATGGAATCCGAGAGACCATGAGAAAAGCAGCCACGAGGGCCTCATTGTTCCAAGCAACCTCTGCTGCCAGAGTACGGAATTCAATGGCGTAGTCGGCAACAGTTCTCGTACTCTGTTTGATGGACATGAGGCACTTGGCAGCAGAAGCGGAGCGTGCGGGAATGTAAAATACCCTTTTAAAGGAGGTCACAAACTGAGGGTAACTCAAGACAACAGGTTTTTGCGTCTCCCATAGAGGGTTAGCCCAGGCCAAGGCTCTCTCAGAAAGCAAAGATATCACGAAACCTACTTTGCTTCTGTCCGTGGGAAACAGCTGGGCAGCATCTCAAAGTATATCTCAACCTGATTGAGAAACCCTCTACATTGAACTGGATCACCTCCAAATCGCTGGGGAAGCGGAGCGGAACCAGACATAACTCTTATAGAGGTAATACTCGAGGCGAGTGCCTGCACAGAGACTGGCACAGCAGCAGGGATGGCCTGCGACTCAGGTTGTACCGGAGCAGCCACCGTGGGGGATTCCAGGTGGGGCGTGCGACTCAGGATTAAATAAAAAGGTAAATAGAAAAAGCGTAGTCAAAGCATAGCCAGAGTCCAGTAACCGGATAGAGAAGTCAGCCA
This sequence comes from Lithobates pipiens, assembly GCF_037356315.1. NCBI lineage: Eukaryota > Metazoa > Chordata > Amphibia > Anura > Ranidae > Lithobates > Lithobates pipiens. The sequence goes on from NW_027507785.1 coordinate 144,257,376, forward strand.
GGCCAGAGTTCAATAACCAGATGGGGTAATCAGCCAGGCCAGAAGTCAGGGATCCAAGTAGAGCAACAGCAAGCAGGATAAGGAGCCAGAAGGGATGTCAGCAAGCCAGTCTTTAAATAGAACCGCGGGAGATGGTTTCTTGTGATGTGACCAAGGCGAAGACAGAGGTGAAGTGAGCTGGACAGCTTTAAGTAGGCAGGTCAGACTAGCATGATCAGGAACAGCTGGTAACTGTGGAGAGAGATGTGAGCTGGCAATTAGCCGACAGCTGAGCAGCCCGCCCAGAGAAGGAAGGGCTAGGCCAGCCCTGACAGCCGGTCATTTCGGAATGCAAAAAACATCAGAACTAATTTCCCATTCCTTCTGGTGGCCTGGTTGGAGACGGGACTGTCAAAAATATGTCTCCTCATGTGTGCCATGCCAATGCAGCAAAGGTTCTAATAACAAATCCTGGGGATTATTGAGACCTTTGTCCATTCCTGAATGGGCATGGGCAGATGTCTCGATCGACTTTATTGTTGATTTGCCACCCTCAGAAGTCTTCCCCACTATTCTGGTTATGTTGACTGCCTCTCAAAAATGTCTCTGCCCATGGTTGGTACCCCTTCTGTTAGAAAAGTTTTCAATGTTTATTGTGTGACTATTAGAAAAACAATAACCCTGAGACGGATTTTTAAAATGACTTCTGAGCATGTTGTTGTATTAACTTGCGGTATCGTTTTGTTTTAATTAACTCCATAGTAAGTTGTAGGATGATTATGCTTTACTATATATGGTAGCATGAGATTGTAAAGGAAACCCTGATTAGCCAAAATAAAGTACCATCGTATATCAGGCATGCTATCTATGTTTCCTCAGCCAATAGAAGCGTAGAGGCTGTATTATTGTAGGTATTAGGAGGGGGGAAATACATTCCTTTGTGTGATTCTTACTGCATCTTGTAAGCTTCTCCCTGTTGTGTGACACATCAGAAATAAATTGTCTGCTTCTCAATACATCTGGAGTTTGACTGATCACAAGAGAATCAGATTCCTAACATTTTTGGTCCTTCGATGCCGCAAACAACTAGTTGGTTTTCGGATCAGATGGCCCTGACAAAACTTTGGTGAGTATTGGACTTCGAAGCTCACTGAGAATTAAAAGTCCCCCCACTCAACGTTAGTAGTGAAATAGGGGCGGGGGCCTAAGATCCGGATCCACTGTCTGTTTTCGAACTTGCGTGATCCAGTCCTCTGGTTTTTGAGAGGTAAGATAATTTAAATTATTCTTAATTCTTTTCTTCTCTTTCTCTTTGATTCTGGTTCAATGTGTTGTAATTGGCGACATTGGTATTGATCGTTTAATATTTAGATGATCCAGTGCTTGTAGACAGAGACACTTTGGGACGTTGTCTAAGGTAAAAAATTACGTCACCCGCTGTGCAGGACAGATAACAAAAAGATTTGAGGTATACCAAACATCAGAGGTTGATTGCCTGACGCTGTTGGAGGTTGAATGCCCGACGATTTAAGCGCTGTTTAGTTAAGTGATCTAAAAAGATCGCAAGGCTAACTTTCTTCTGTGTGTTTACTTTATCTTTGCTCATGTTTAACCTTTTTTTGATTCTCTCTATAGTGTGGGGAGTGCTGATATTTTTACTCTTGTATTCCTATTGTTATCGTGGATCGGGGGGCACCATCCCAGTGCTTTTAATAGGTTAATGAGAGACCCGACTAATGCTGACAATGTATCTATCAGAAGGTGAAAAGAGAGCAAATCTATCACTTGAAATGCAAAAAAACAAAAAAACAAAAAAAAAAAAAACACCTAGTGGCGCTATACGAAATCCACACTGTTAGATAACAGTGTGCTATAATAACCAAAGATAACCACCGTGAAAATTATAAATAATGTGCATAAATATAATCAACAATACAATAAATCGTGATGAAGTAGCAACGAAATATAATCAAAAAAATATATAATCAAAAATATATAAATCACACAAAAGTGATGCTGTGGATATGTGACAAAAGGTGAATAAAAATGAACACAATGACAAATAGTGCTCTAATGAAGGTGTGCAGTTCCAAAGTGAATTCAATTAATCTTCAATCAAATACAATTAATGAGGAGCAATAACCGTGATGATGGCAATAGTTCAAAAAATGATTAATTCAAGTAAACATTCTGTAGTCAAGTGTCCATCAAATGCAAAGCCTCCACCGCACCCTTGGTGTTCGTGCCCCCCTTGTTCAAAAAACTCACCAGCAGTATTGCCCAGCACTCTCGTGTCGGGCAAAAAACGCTTATAGTGTATACAGATGATGATTATTTCTCCAAGCCACTTCTTATGAAAACTTCGCAGGCAGAGGATAATCACTTATTATCTCAGAATTACCTCAAGGAGACAAAAGAAACTTCCGTGCAATAATGTAAAGCTATTTTAATAAAACGTCAAATTTAAAATCACACTCACATGGATTCAATTAAAAACAGGCACTTCAAATAGACAATCCACTGGTCAATTCAAAGGTTCTTCCCTCATAGGCATTGGTGAGTATACTGGAAGCAAGCTAGGTAGTATCACATAGCACCGTCTCTACACAAGGTATCTGTGTGGTACCTGACAGCAGACAGCTCAATTTGAAAACAGCGCCAAATGGTGATATCCAGTCCTTCAACCTGTATGTTCTCCTTCCTCCGCCTTCTATCAAGTCAATTACTGTGTGTGCTGGTCGCCATATAGCCACGCCCCCGACATGTTTCGTCCAATGGACTTCCTCATGGGTTTCAATGCTGACAATGGGGAACAGTCTTTGTAAATGTTTTGTGCTGCGGCTGTATTCCTAATGTGCCATTAGAAGGAGATAAGAAATCATTCTTCAAGTTCTCATGTTCTGTGTGTCTGTAGAGACTGGACTCACTCTCCCCCTCCCCTCCTGTAAGGAGTGAGAATTGCTCTTCAAATTCCTGTGTGATAAATTGTGTCTGTAAAAAAGTTAACTCAGCTATGACAATACAGAAGGTTTATATTGTAAATATTGAAACTTAGCATAAAAAAAAAAGAAAAAAAGGTACACTGATAACACCAGGTTGCTTTATTATTTTAGCATGCCATGGTGTTAAAGGAAGCAAGTGGCAGAAATTGTTGATGGTTTGGAGGTAGATGGGAGACATGAAGGTGGATTGCACTGTGGAGTGAATAGAATGTTGTAGAATTATTATCAAGTGGAATGAATGTGAGAAAAGAAAAGGCTGAGGATGTTTTCATTACTATGATGGTCAAGAAACTGTTTCTCGGAAACAAGAAAATGCAGATTGCCTGACAGAGGTAGCATAAGAGAGGGAGATGATGATGGGTGACTAGTGGGGCAGCATTAACCCTTTGAGCACACAGAGGTTAATTTGTGCATCTGTGAAAATATTAGAACTTTCGGTGGGAAAGAAAGTCTGAATAATAGTCTTAAAGTAAATATTTATAGTGGATGTGTTATTTTTAGAATTCACTGACTTTCAACTGTGAAGTGTTAATGATACAATGCTGTTTATATTTCGGTACATTTATAAAGTTAAAGTGGTTGTAAACCCTTACAACACACGTAAGCCTAGATTAAGGCTTACCTGTAGGTCCAAGAAACATCTCCTAAACCTATACGGTTTAGGAGATATTTGCCCGAAGACAGGCACCGCTGTCTACGACACATGCGCCGTAGACAGCGGCACGCGGACGCACTGAGCGCGGCAATCCCCACGACGGAGCTGCCGTACGTGTCGGCTCCCGTGTGCATGCGCGGGAGTGATGTCATTGCGGCTTTGCCGAATGACAGTGGCGGAGCTGCGAGACCCCACCGAGAAGATGGATGCGCCGGACTACAAGGAACAGCGGTGACTTCGCTGGCTCCTGTGTCAGGTAAGTGACACATAATGGACTACTATGCAGTGCATAGTAGTCCATTATGCTTTGCCTTTGCAGGGAATGAAAGAGGAAGTAAACTCATCAGGGTTTACTTCCTCTTTAAAAGGCTAAGCTCTGAATCAGAATATTAAATATTAATTTAAAAGAAAGAAAGTTCTGTTTGGGACCCTGTGGATTTCACTTGGGACCAGAGAATAAGGGGAACAATACAAAAGGGGGTTAAAGTTTTCTTAAATTCTGCTAAAATATTGGGGTCTGAGGAAAAATATTGAGGTGTGTGTGTGTGTGTGTGTGTGTGTGTGTGTGTGTGTGTGTGTGTGTGTGTAATATATGTATTTGAATAAATGAAAGAATATTGTTTTTAACAACTTCAAGGTAAGGAAGGCGTTTGGTAGTTTGATCTGTGATATTGTGCTCATTCATGTTACATAAAGAGTATCCATTTTCCCAGCCCAAATTCAAGTGCAGATATGACACCCCCCCACCCCCCTCCTTCTACATAACTGAAGAATGAGGAGAGTTCCTTTTTATGGGGTGGGTGTCTACTGATTACATGAATGAGTACAAAATTGAATCTGAAATAATGTAGACTACACAGTCCTTAGAGACAAAGACAAATGATGTTCTTCCTAGGTATTACAAATTTTCGTAGAGCCTGGATTCCCGGATATTCCATGCTGATGGTCCCATTGGTTCAGGCAATACATGGGAGCCCAATGGCCTCCCAGGATGCCATAAAATGGAGTGAGGAAACAGACGGCTTTTACTGACCTAAAACAAGTCCTTTCTAGTTCATCAGTGCTAGCCTTACCAACCAATGACAAACCTTTTGAACAAACAGTAGACTAAAGGGAAGGTCACATGACACCAGTACTTACATAGTCAAATGGCGGGCACCAGAGACCGATTGCTTACTACTCTACAAAATTAGACAGTGTAACTAGAGCACTTCCACCCTGTGTACAGGCAGTGGTAGCTGCAGCTGAAGCAGTCAAGGCCTCAGCATCTATAGTGTTATATCACACGCTGACACTCAAGGTACCACATGCAGTGTCTGTTATCCTTTATCACACTTTATCACACTTGAGCTCAGCAGGACACTTTCATGTACGACAATACTTTTGACACCTCACTTAACAATACAGAGGTGTACTACATTAAACCCATCCACACTACTACCACTTCCTACTGATGGTCATAAACATGACTGAACTGCTGCCATTGCTGAAAATGTACTGCCACGAAATGATCTGAAAGATGCACCGTTATCTAACCCTGACATGACACTTTTTGTTGATGGTTCTAGAAAGAAAAATCCAGATGGCACAAATGCAACAGGATATGCAGTAGTGACACAGGATGACATTTTTGTAAGCTGGGCCACAACCAAATCATTATTCAGCACAAGTTGTAGAACTTGTAGCATTGACAAGAGCATGCATACTATCAGAAGGAAAATCCATAACCATATACACTGACAGTCAATATGCCTTTTCAACAGTACATGTTTTTACGCAACAATGGAAAAACAGGGGGATGGTCACCTCCAGTGGTAAACCAATTTCACACCCAGACTTCATTCTAGAATTCCTAGATGCAATACAGTTACCAAAAGAGTTTGTAATCTGCAAATGTCAAGCGCACACAAAATATACAGACCCCATCTCAAAGAGAAATAAAAGGGCAGATGAGGCAGCCAAAATAGCGGCATAAGAAACACAAATAAATGACAGAATGAGAAATCCATAGAAATAGATCATACAGTCCTTACTGATATGCAGCAGTATTGACACATGGAGTAACTCATGTGTCAAAAGGGGATGACAGATGTTTATTTAAGCTTTGTAAAGCCTATGGCTTCACTAACTACTAAAAAACTTTTTGCTCTCAATGCATTATATGTTCAAGATAGAATGCGCAGGGAGGCATATGAACACACAAAGGGAAGATCCCCACACAGCAATATCCATTCCAACACATTTGCATGGATTTTATTGAATTACACAAATGTTAAAGGAAGAAATATTGTTTGGTAACCAGACACCCTGACCAAATGGGTGGAGATATCCCGACAGGAAGTGCAGATGCACAGACAGTGATAATGGACCTCATTTTGTAAATAAAACTATACAACATTTGATAGAAGTGATGAGAATTAAAGTGAAATACCATTGTGCCTATCATCCCCAATCAGCTGGATTGGTAGAAAGACATAATGGCATTCTAAAAAGCAAACTGAGAAAAGCTATGGAAGAAACAGGTAAAAATAATTGGATGTACTGCCTACTAGTAGCTATGACCAGTATGCATATAACACCCACAAAAGAAGCTTTAAGCCCATTTGAAATGATACATGAAAGGCCATATAAAATACCCTTACAATCAAATGAAACACCTACTGAGCAGTCAGAGCACACACCAGCAGAATACATGTCTAGGTTGTTAATACAAAGATGTACTAATGATTTTGGTTCTGTCCTAGAAGTATCAGGGAAGTAATTTGTATCAAACTCACCATCTCCCTGCGCAAAGACGCACACAAATTTGCCATGGATCAGTGCTCCGGTGCACGCACATTCGCAGCCCTACTGAGAGGCGTGCGCGAGTGCGCACAAGCACACGCATAACGTTAATTCCCTGACCAGCCTATAAAAGGATCCTTAGCACACAGACAAGTTGCTGGTTTGTCTCAGCTCACCTGTGTTTCCCTGCTTTCTGTTCCTGTTTGCCACTTCCTGTTGTGACCCGGATTGCCTGAAGACTATGCTGATTCTCTCCTGACCCGACCCCTGGCTTGTTTAAACGGGCTTCCTGCTCTTAGCCTTGCTGAGCACTGGACTGATACCTGTGTTTGACCCTCGGCCTGCCTCTGGATTATCCTCTGCACTCAGCCTTGCTGGCTCCAGGATTGATTACTGGTGTTTGACCCTCGGCCTGTTTCTGCACTTTCTTTACCTGTTTTACAGACCTGCTGGCTACTTACCTTCTGGTCCAGTCCATCCTGCACAAGCCTTCTTCCAGACCTTCACACAAGTCAGGTATCCGGCTGGAGGCTTGTGCCTCTTGGTGCAACCCATTCCCTGTATCACCTCCAGGGGTGGTGTGCGCTGAGTCCCAACAGCCACCGCTCTCTGCATCTTGGCCTCGGTGAGTACCTCTTTGCTGATAAGAAGGTCCAATTCAAGAAGATGAAAATGTGCATGTGGGAGATTGGGTCTCAACAAAAAGTAATAAGAAAAAGCAATGGTCCTTTCAAAGATCTCTTAACTACCCCCACTCCGATAAGGATTGCAGAGGTCTACCTGGATTCATCAGTCCCATTACAAAAAGGTTTTTCAGGCAGAATAGGGCCAGTTGGCTACAAGAGGTTCAGAAAATCCGGCTACAAAGGGAGGTCTCACACAAGGTGGGACTTGTCTCAAACCGGTGAAGTCTCCCTCCCCTTCCAACTCCCCTACCCTATCCGCTGGAACTCTGTAGCTGGTTAGGATGAAAGGAACAGTAATTATCCTTGGGTTATTGGTGACTCTAGGAGAGGCATCCATAAGAGGGGTTATACGTTATGGAAGAACAGAGGAACCTTTGGATTGGGAAAGAACAGGAAAAGCATTGAATCTAATCTTTATAGATGGAATAACTAGCACTATAATGGTAGACTTCTGTCAGATTGCAGATTGTGGGGATACAATTGGGGCTAGAGGACTTATATTGACAGATAACTATATTTGCTGGCTCTGGAATAGGGCAGGATGTCAAGCATGGGATCAAGCCCTGTGGACCACAGCGCATCAAGATTGGGGGTATAATGAACCAGGGGCTAAAAAGAGTGGCATAAAGTAAAGACTCATAATTAAAAAAGCGGCCAACTCCCCCTGCACAAATAGTAAAAACTGTAACCAACTATTAATAACATTAAAGGAGCTGAGGAAGGAAGATCAGCGGTTGTATTCTATGGGAGCAATGGTGTCAGGAACTGATCCCTCAGGAACATTTTTCCTTGTGGTATTACCACCTAATAAAACTAGACAACAGGAAAAGGTAGACTCAGACGGGAAAGAAGAAGGCCAAACTAAAATAGAAGTTCTGAGTAAAACTATAAGATTTACTAACCTAACAATAAAAGATGCCATAGCTTTGGAGCCGGGCTAACAAGAAAAAAATTGAGTGGTTAGAATGGTTGAGGTACACGGTTAAAAATCTAAAAAAAGGAAAACTGTTTAGTTTGTGCTGGAGCCAGACCACATTTAGCAACAGTTCCTTTTCCTCTAGATCACAATACAGATCCAGAAGGTTTAAAATGTATGTTTCAATTGTATAATAAGAGCTATAAACCTGAATCAAATTCTACCTGTCACACATTGAGTTTGTTGTTTCCCCCAGTACAGAGACCTCAGATACCTCCAGCGGTTACCGCTTATCCGGGCAATTTTACTTGTTTTGCACTCCCAGGGAACCGTAGCGGGGTGGATCTTGGGTCACTACCCGATGACTACTGTGTGGAGAGGATTAACACGGGCAATGGTGATTGGGTTGAACATGAAATTCAGGGAGCTGATGTCTGGTGGATGTGTGGGGATAAGAAACTGCGAGCTGGACTACCGGCCAATGCCCGAGGGGATTGTGCAATGGTCCAGCTGGCTATGCCCCTGAGAATCCTGTCAGAACACTCATGGGCTAAGAGTCGCCAACGGTATCGGAGGGACACCTCTCCCATGGGGTCATTTGACTCTCAGATCTACATAGATGAGATTGGGGTTCCTTGCGGGGTGCTGGATGAGTTTAAGGCCAGGAATCAGATGATAGCTGGGTTTGAGTCTCTTCTCTGGTGGGTGACTATAAATAAAAATGTTGACTGGATTAATTATATATATTATAAACAACAACGATTTGTAAACTATACTAGGGATGCTGTGAAGGGCCTAGCAGAACAGTTGGCCCCCACATCTCTAATGGCATGGCAGAACCGAATGGCTTTAGATATGGTTCTAGCTGAAAGAGGAGGGTATGCAAAATGTTTAGTAGCATGTGTTGCACCTTTATCCTTAACAATACAGCTCCTGGAGGGACCGTGACCAGGGCCTTGGAAGGACTGACAGCTCTATCGAATGAATTGGCGGAAAACTTAGGTATTAATGATTCATTCACAAACTGGCTTGAAGGATGGTTCGGTAAATGGACTAGACGCATCACATCATGTTTGATCTCAATCGCTGTGGCTTTGGCTGTTTTGGTCACTTGCGGATGCTGCTGCATTACCTGTATTCGAGGACTTTCACAAAAACTGATTGTTCTTGAGACTGCGGTTTCAATGTATCAAATCCTTCCTACCTCTGAGGAGACCTATGTGGACATTGAAGCTCAACTTAATGACATACAGTCATTATTTTAATATCATCAAAATGTGGTGAGATAACATAGTCACACCAAGAGGAGGGAATGTTAGAAAAGTTTTAAATGTTTATTGTGTGACTATTAGAAAAACAATAACCCTGAGACTGATTTTTAAAATGACTTCTGAGCACGTTGTTGTAGTAACTTGCTGAATCGTTTTGTTTTAATTTACTCCATAGTAAGTTGTAGGATGATTATGCTTTACTATATAGGATAGCATGAGATTGTAAAGGAAACCCTGATTAGCCAAAATAAAGTACCATTGTGTACTAAGCACGCTATCTATGTTTTTTCAGCCAATAGAAGCGTAGAGGCTGTATTATTGTAGGTATTAGGAGGGGGGATATACATTCCTTTGTGTGATTCTTACTGCATCTTCTGGCTTGTAAGCTTCTCCCTGCTATGTGACACATCAGAAATAAATTGTCGGGCGTGACCGGAAGCCGCCCTGGACGGACGCTTAGCCTAGGAGCTCCTGTCCAGCCCAGAGCTACAAAGGACTTTCCAGAGCTAATGCACCCTAAACACACCCCGGTGACGTCTGCCTCAGTAGGAGGAGGGGGGCTGCCCTCTGTATAGTCAGGCCCAACTGTACCTAAGGCCCAACGGCCTCCTCGCTCCAGGGAACACAGTGCATCCAGGGGGGGCATGACAACACCCCCCTCTTATGCGCAGATGGCCCAAGCTCCACCACAAACCCGAGGAGGAGACCCTCCGGAACAGTCGGTGCTGTCCCCCGATGGAGCATCATGGTCTGAGCCTTGGGACCCCCTACCCTCCCCACCCCGCCTCCAGCCCCGAGGCCCCCCTGCTGCGGACCCCCAATTGCCTCTTTCCCCTGCCCCTGCTGCCTGGGGCCAGAACGCAGGAACCGACCCCCCTTGGCAAGCTTATTTGCAAGCGATCCCAACTAAGGACGACTTCAAGCAACTTATTACTGACGTGCAGGCCACCTGCCGAGCTGAAATCCAATCTTTGCATGCCGGCCTCAAGCACCTAGCTGACTGGGTGGAAATGGTGGAAGAGGAATTGCAAGATACAAAGCTAACAGTCCATCAGACCCAAATGCAGTGTTCAGACCACTGCCTTATGCTCCGGGAAATGCAACGCCAAGTTGAGGACCTGGACAATAGGGGGCGCCGGAATAATATCCATGTCTGTGGCCTCCCAGAATCGGAGGGTGCTGAAGACCTTCAATCCACATTACAAGAGCTATTCAATTAAATGCTGGGAGAGCCCGCGGACAAACCTATTGAGATGGATAGAGCCCACCGTGCCCTCCGTCCTAAAGGTTCAGCATCACAACCTCGGGACATTATCTGTCGGGTCCACTCCTTTCCTCTGAAGGAGGACATCATGCGGAAAGCCCGCTCCATCTGCAACCTCACCTTTGATAAATCCCCATTGCAGATATATCCAGACCTTTCATGGATTACACTCCAAAAACGCAGATTGCTGCAGCCCCTCTTGCGTACACTCCAGGAAAAGAATATTGCCTATAGATGGGGATATCCCTTCAGCTTAACTGCTAAACACCAGGGGAAGACGGCCATCCTACGCTACCCGGAAGATCTGGACTCCTTCTGTGACGCTCTGGAGATCCCTGCCCCCAACTTGCCTGCATGGGACCTGTTGGCCACGTCGCCTCCACCGCCGGTGGTCTGGCAGAAGGTCCCCCCCACCAAACGCTCCAGGGGCCCGTAGCATTCGCGCAAGTCCCCTAAGCATAGAATGGGGTGACCTCCCGTTAGGAGACGTGTGGAATACTGCTTTCTCCCTCCCTCCAACCTGACAATGCTGTTAACAAACCTGCCTCCCTGAGCACCCATGAGCTCCATTATGTTTTCCTTTTCCTTTTTTTTATATGCCCCCCGTTGGCCTGCAGCCTAACCGCCCCTGTTACATAAACTGGGCTGGCCTTGGGTTTTCTTCGGACAGACCGGTCTCTGAGTTACCCACCCCCCTCCCCCCCGTGGTTTGCCACTCGATAGTTCCCTCCCCCCCCTTCCTTTTTTTTTGTTGTTTTTGCATTCTTGTTTGGACTCTTGTTTTTCCGTGTCTCGCTACCTGGGACCTCCCTCCCCAAATTTTTTTCTTTTTTGGGGATCGGAGCGCCCAGCCGGGGAGCCCAACTGGAACTTGGCCTGGGACCTTTCGGTTCCTGTAGGCCCGACTGTTAATGAGTGTGTTATTACCTAACTATGCTTGTATTCTGACTCTTTTTCTTTACTCTAGATCTCTCTTTCCCTCTGCTCTATGGACCTCCCTACCTGGCCCGCCGCCTGTCCTCCTCCCCTGGATGCCGCCCTCCCTGGTCGCATACTGCTACTACTGAACTCAGCTAAGTATACCTCCCACCTACTCCCCAAATGACAATGGCTAAGGTACTGTCACTAAACGTCCACGGGCTTAACTCTAACAAAAAAATACATCTGGCACTCCGGGAATTTTTGCAGTCACGGGCTGATATCATTATGATACAGGAAACGCATTTTAACAAGGGGGACTCCTTAAAATTCACATCCAGACACTACCCACTGGCCTACCAGGCTTTTAATCCACGTAAGAGAGCAGGTGTCGCTATCCTTTTTAAAAAAGGGGCCCCTTTCACATGCACCAACGTTTATCTCGACCCACTTGGCTACTTTGTTATTCTTCATGGCACCTGGGAGGCACAGGCCATTACCCTGTGTGCCTTGTACGCCCCAAACACACGCCAACACAGTTTTTTGGCTAAGGTTCTTACCCGCCTGTCCCGCACGCCCTCTGACCTCCTCATACTAGGGGGAGACTTTAACCTCTCCCACTCTACTGTCTATGATCGCCTGGCAGCGAACCCTCAGGCCCTGCAGGCACGGGTCCTCAGAGACTCCAAGCTATTCCGCCAGCTTACTAGGAGACATGGCCTTTTTGACGCTTGGAGGGCTCTTCATCCGACTGATCGCCAGTACACTTTCTATTCTGCCCCCCACCAAACCCACTCCCGTATTGATTACCTTTTTATAAACAATAACGCACTACGTATTACCAAATCTGCGCAAATTCTTCCCATCTCGTGGTCGGACCACGCCCCTATCGCGATTTCACTTAATCTAGGTACCCCTATGCGACAGCCGTGTAATTGGCAGCTCAACAACTTCCTTCTACAGCACCCCCCATCCAAAATTGAGCTAGAATCCACAATAAAACATTACTTCATAGAAAATTACACCCCTGACGTCTCGCTCCCGACTTTTTGATCAGCCCATAAAGCCCTCTCCTTGGCTATGAAGAAAGATGCCAGGGCAGCCGAACAATTAGCCTCCAAAAAACTGAAGTCCCTAGATGCAAGACTCCAAGACTCCCCCTCAATTCCGCGCGTATGACAGATTGTCCGCGTGCGGGCAACATTGCAGGACTTAGCCTTGGGTCAAGTAGAAAAAGCCCTGGTGCGCTTATAACAGGTGTATTACGATAAGGGCAATAAGGCACAGTCACTCCTAGCCCGTAAACTAGCTGAGCGAGCGCATATGTCTATGCCCCATCAGAATAAGGATAAGTGGGGTGTTCTTTTGACCCATCCTCAGGAGATTGTAAACGTCTTTTCTGACTATTATACAGACCTCTATAATAAGGCAGAGATACCGTATAACCCCCCATGTGGCGACCTAACTGACCGCATCATTCACTATTTAGAGCGCGTGGGATTACCTCGATTGGGGGATGATGACCTACTAGGACTTAATGCCTCCATTACTGCAGAGGAACTGGAGGCGACGGTGAAGGGCTTCCCCACCCATAAGTCCCCTGGGCAGGATGGACTACTGTATGAATATTATAAGACCTTCCTTCCCCTACTTCGCCCACACATGACTAAACTATATATTACCTTTCTCCATCAAACTCCAGTACCTAGCGACATGCAACGATCCTTCTTGTCCCTGATCCCGAAGCCGGACAAAGACCCGGCGTTGTGCGCCAGTTACAGAAACATAGCCCTGCTTGATTCTGACTTGAAAATAATTACTAAAATTCTTTCAAACAGACTGAATGTACCCCTTCCCACTTTAATTCATAAGGACCAAGTGGGTTTTGTCCCTCTGAGCCAGGCAGGGGACAATACTAGGAAAGTCATTGATTTAATTGACGTGGCCAATAAGGAATGCATGGAATCAGTGCTCTTGAGCCTAGACGCAGAGAAGGCGTTTGATCGCCTGGGCTGGCTCTTTATGATAGCCACACTGCGGCACATGGGCTTTAGGGGACCCTTCCTCCAGGCGGTAAAAAATCTCTATACTGACCCTACCTCCCAAGTTAAGACCCCGTTGCCACTTCACCCACATTCCAGGTTAGTAATGGCACCTGCCAGGGCTGCCCCCTATTCCCTCTGCTCTTTGCACTGTGCGTAGAGCCGCTGGCGGCTGCCATTAGGGGCAACCCGGGCATTAGGGGGGTTTTGGTGAGAGGCGAAGAGTTCAAGGTGTCCCTGTTTGCGGATGAGATCATCCTGACACTGACCCGCCCCAGGATCTCCCTGCCTAGCCTTCACGCTGAGTTGGATGCCTACGGGGCATTGTCGGGGTACAAGATAAATGCAACAAAATCCACGGCCCTCTCCCTGAATATACTGGCAGCGGAGGTCGGACACTTGCAGTCCGCTTTTCCCTACAGATGGGAATCCGTCCCTCTTAAATACTTGGGTGCCTATATCACTCCCTCTTATAGCACTTTATATCATGCCTACTTCCCCCCCTTGTACAACTCGATAAGAGCTCTTCTCCAAAAATGGAGTCCCTGCCAGATCTCTCTCCTGGGTCGGATCGCATCTATTAAGATGGTTATCCAGCCGAAGCTCCTCTATCTCTTTCAGACTCTACCCATCCCCATCCCCTACGCCCACTTATGCAAGCTCGAAGGTGATGCGTTGAGATATGTCTGGAAATCGGAAACATAGAATACCAAGCTCTTTCATGAACGTGTCCCGGGCTGATGGGGCATGGCATTTCCAAATTTTGTGAAATATTATCAAGCATCCCAATTATGGGGGTTGCTCTCGTGGTTCCCCCAGCAGTCCTATAATAAATGGACGCAGATTGAAAAAATATGGTTGGCCCCAATCCATCCTAATAGCCTACTATGGAACATGAACGTGGCGGTACCTCCCAACCGATTGTTAGGACCGATGTCCCACCTCCGACAGCTCTGGCGCAGGTTGTCTAGCCCTGGGCTACTGCAATCAAAATGTTCGGTTATGAACTCATTCCTTTACAACACCAAGATCCCATCCAGCCTTACTCACCAGATATCTTGGCCTTGGGCCTCTAGAAATTTGTTTCACTTCGGTCACCTGGTACATTCTGTAACCCGTAGGCTGCTGCCGTTCCCAGAGCTCCAGACCAAACATGACCTGCCAAAACAGACCCTCTTCAGCTACCTTCAGATGAGACACTTTGCCCAGACCATAGCCCCTACCCTGCAATTCTCTCCTCCATCTCAGTTTGAACGGATAATACTTGAAGGGCGTAATCGTAGGGGTTTAATATCAGATATATATCAGATTCTTTACGCATACCCAACGAGCACGAAGGGCAAGCACGCGTACATGTTGAGGTGGGAGAGGAAATCCCAATAGGGGCGTGGCAGACAGTCTGGAGGCAGGCAGCCAAAAGCTCTGTATGTACTCTCTATAAAGAAAATTCTTATAAGATTGTCTATTTTTGGTATCAGACTCTGGATCTCCTACATAAAATATATCCCTCCCCCTCTGACCGATGCTGGCGGTGCCAGCGCGAAAGAGGCTCCCTCTTCCACATTTACATAACCTCCTACTGGAATTCCGTCCAGCAATTACTGATCCACCTCTTTGAAACACCTATACCCTTCACACCAACATTTTTCCTATTTGGTCTATCCCATCCGAAGATGGCCAAACCATGCAGGAAATTACTTCGACATATACTCACAGCAGCCAGCTGTCAAATAGCCCTAAATTGGAAAAAAAAAACACGCCCCCATCCCAAGAGGCCCTATACGCCAGAATTAAAGATGTTGAACTGATGGAAAAATTGATGGCTAGGATGAGAGATAGGCTTGACGAACATGCTGTGATCTTGGGGCGCTGGCATCTTCGGGAGGACACGAGGTGAGCTGGCCTGGGACAGTAGTCTATCCATCCATCCAATCCTTCATCCCCTTTTCCCCTTATCTTCCCCCCCTTTTTTTCCTTTCTTCTACTCCCCCACTCTTCTCTTCTTTTGTCGCTACTCCTTTCCACTATTAATTCTATGTGCTACGATTTAGTCTTCTGTGTACCTTGCCGATTACTTCTGTAGGGCCATGTGTGCCAGTAATTGTTAATACTTTTCTCTCAAACTTGGCATAGTGGATTCCGCAATTGAAAGTTGCGCTTTATATGTTCACCCTACTGTTGTACTTTTGGCATGTACTGATTCCTGTAAGATTATGTACTGTTGATGTTTTCATTTTGCATACTCTAATAAAAATCGTTAATTGAAAAAAAAAAATAATAATAATAAATTGTCTGCTTCTCAATACATCTGGAGTTTGACTGATCACAAGAGAAGAAGATTTCTAACACCTTCTGCCCTGGAAACTGCCAAAACCTTCATAAAGGAAATTATCAGGCTCCACGGTGTTCCTAACAGTATTGTCTCAGATAGAGGCTCCCAGTTTACTTCCAAATTCTGGAAAGAACTCTGCAAGGCACTGGAAATTAAGGTTTGTCTCTCATCCGCATACCATCCTCAGAGCAATGGACAGACTGAGAGAACAAATCAAACCTTAGAATAGTATCTCTGCTGTTTCTGTTCTGGCTCCCAGGATGATTGGTCTTCCCTCTTGCCTTATGCATAGTTTACTTATAATAATTCCGTACACACAGCTATTAACAAAACGACCTTTTGGTCAAATTTCGGATTCCATCCTTCGTCCCTTCCCAACTCCATCTCCGAAACTACAGTTCCTGCCGTCCAAGATCAGATAACGGCTATCCAATCCAACTTTCAGAAGATCCAAGAAACAATGCAGAAAGCCCAAGACGACTACAGGAAATATCATGATAGAGGAAGAAAGGAGAACCCTGCCTTCAGAATAGGAGAGAAGGTTTGGCTATCCACTGCCCACCTTAGGTTACCTTGTCCCTCACGCAAGTTGGGCTCCAAATTCATAAGCCCATTAAAGATCAAAAGAATGGTGAATCCTGTAGCCGTCGAGCTAACTTTAACTGGATCGTACAAGATACATCTTGTATTCCACATCTCTCTCCTGAAGCCGCTGGTCCTCAGTCCATTTCCCAGGAGAGAGGAGCCTCCCCCTCCTCCTGTCGTAGTTAATGGAAAGAACTAATTTGAGGTAGAAGCCTTACTTGGCTGCAGAAAAGTGGGTAGACAATTACAATATTGGTGAAATGGAAGGGGTAACCCCCAGAAGATAACTCTTGGGAGCTTTCCAGGAATCTTCACGCCCTAAGATTAATCAAGACCTTTCATCAGGAACATCCGGAGTTAATGGCCAGTCTGGGTGTCCGGAGGCCGCCCCTTGGGGGGGCACTATCAGGGAAATAGGCTGCGCCAGTTTCACTGTATCCCTGCGTGCATTCGCAAAGGAACGGCGCTCTGGCACACACATTTGTGCAATAGAACTGCACTCCGGCACACGCGCATTCGCTGCTAAACTGAGCGGCGTGCATGCGCACACATAACGTGACCCTTTGCCAGCCTATAAAAGGAGCTCCAGCAAATTGCTGGTTCGTTTTCAGCTCTCCTGAGAGTCCTGCTTCTTGTTCCTGTGTATTGCCTACCTGTTGTGACCTGAATTGCTTCAAGACCACACTGACTCTCTCCTGGACCCGACCCCTGGCTTGTTTCTCGGACTTCTGCGCTCTCTGGTGTTTGACCCTTGGCCTGTACTCGGACTTTGCTTATCTCCTTACGGACTTGTTGCTGTTTACCTCCTGGCCCTCTCCTGGGTCGCTACCTACCTGCCCTGCACAGCTATATCCTTGACCTTCAAGCAAGTCAGGTGTCCTACTGGTAGCTTGTGCCTCTTGGTGCCAACCACTCTCTGTGCCATCTTTAGGGGTGTTGTGCGCCGAGTCGCATAGCAACCGCTCTCTGCATCTTGGCCTGGGTGAGTACTCCTTTTGCTGATACGTGGGCATGTATGGCTGCCAATGGAACTGGTTCTCTTGTATTTATTGATGATGTGACTGCTGACAATATCAATATTAATATTATATGCTCATATTCAGAAAAATGCTTCAGAACTCATTGGACGGCGCTTCACAGTGCAGATGGACAATGACCCGAAGCATGCTGCGAAAGCAGCCAAAGAGTTTTTAAGGGAAAGAAGTGGAATGTTATGCAATGGCCAAGTCAATCACCTGCCCTGAATCCGATTGAGCATGCATTTCACTTGCTGAAGATAAAACTGAAGGGAAAATGCCCCAAGAACAAGCAGGAAATGAAGACAGTTGCAGTCAGGGGCAGATCCAGAGTCTAGTCTCGGGAGGGGCACTGCTGGAAAATAAGGTGTACCCGTACGCCATTTTGTGCAATAGCCAGCAAAGGCACACGTGCTGATTGACCAGAGGGGGAGCCAATCAGTGGGTCTGGCGTTAATGATGTCTGCCGGCCACCTTCAATCGCTCCCCACAGAGATGGAACGGCGGTCTGCTGATGTAAACAAGGAATGTCGCTGTTCTGTCAGAGATGAACAGTGATCTTGTGTTCCTGCTAACCAGGAACATGGATCACTCTGTTCATCTAGTGAGTCCATACCCACACAGTTAGTAAGCACCCCCTAGGGACACAGTTAACCCTTTGATCACCCCTGATGTTAACTCTTCCCAGCCAGTGTCATTAGTACAGTGACAGTGCATATTTTTAGCACTGATCACTGTATTAGTGTCACTGGTCCCCAAAAAGTGTCTGATCTGTCTGCCACAATGTTGTAGTCCCACTAAAAAAATCACTGATTGCCGCCATTACTAGAAAAAGAAATGCCATAAATCTATCCCCTATTTTGTAGATGCAATAACTTTTGTTTAGCAGAATACATATTGGTCTAAATTGCCAATTAAAAAGACTTTTTTTTATAGCAAAAGGTTAAAAATATATTTTTTTTTTCAAAATTGTCAGTGTGCTTTTTACTCACTTTTATATAATTTTTGGTGGGGGGGGGGGGGGGGGGGCTGCCATGCAGGAGCAATTGAGATGAATGGGATGTCTGCAAGTGCAACCGGCAGCATCAGATGACAGTGACACACAGTCACTGCTTCTTCCTGTGTTCATGCCGTGCTGTGGAGAAGATGGAGGGAGGAGGTGGGTGGAGCCAACACTCTCACTCAGGGGCGGAGAACGAAGAAGGCTCCGTTATGAATGCAGGGGTTCTCCTCCTCCTCAGAAGTGGCTCAAGCCACCGACTTGACTGATGTCACTGGTTGCTACACGCCAGGCGGCACAGGCGTTAGCAACCAGTGCAGGGCACTGCAGGGTAGCCAGCGGCGCAGCTCCACACACCTCCTCCCTCCATCTTCTCCAGGTCCAGTGCAGCGTAATGACCACAAACAGAGTCTCTCAATCTCAGCGCCACTGATTGGCTGATTATACTGATGTGAGAGAGACTTGGTGGGGACTGGAATCAGTGGTATTTTCGGAGGGGGCAATTGACCCGTTGCTCCCCCTGGATCTGCCCCTGGTTGCAGTAGAGGCCTGGCAGAGCATCACCGGGGATGAAACCCAGCGTCTGGTGATGTATATGCGTTCCAGACTTTAGGCTGTAATTGACTGCAAAGGATTTGCAACCAAGTATTAACCACTTCAATACAGGGCATTTATAAAACTTCCTTACCAGACCAATTTTTTAGCTTTCAGCACTCTCACACTTTGAATGCCAGTTACTCAGTCATGCAACACTGTACCCAAACAAAACTTTTATAATTTTTATTATTATTTATTTTTATTTATTTTTTCATACAAATAGAGCTTTCTTTTGGTGGTATTTAGTCACCACTGGGTTTTTTATTTTTTGCGACATAAGTGAAAAAAGAGCGAAAATTTTGAAAAAAAAAAAAAACTTTTTTTTGTTTCTATGATAAAATTTTGCAAATAAGTCATTTTTGTTCATAAATTTGTCCCAAAATTTATACGGCTACATCTCTTTGGTAAAAATAAACCAAATTAGTGGATATTACTTAGTCTCTTTGAAAGTTATAGAGTCTACAAGCTATGGTGCAAATCATTGAAAATTGATCACATCTGATCACACCTGATGCACTGACGGCCTATCTCATTTCTTGAGGCTCTGAAATGTCAGGAAAGTACAAATACCCACCAAATTACCCCTATTTGAAAAGTAGACAGTCCAAGGTATTTAGTAAGAGGCATGGTGAGTTTTTTGAAGTTGTAATTATTTCCCACAATTCTTGGGAAAAAGAAGAATGTTTTTTTTTTTTTTTTTTACAAAATTGTCATAATAACAAGTTTTTTCTCATACACAGCATATGCATACTTCCAATTACACCACAAAATACATTCTGCAACTCTTCCCGAGTATGGCAATACCACATGTGTGGGACTTTTACACAGGCTGGCCAGACAGAGAGGTCCAACATGCAGGGAGCACTGTAAGGGGTTCTAGGAGCATAAATTACACTTCTAATTTCCTAACGACCTATTACATTTGTGAAGACCCTGGAGAACCAGGACAGTAGAATTACCCACAAAATGACCCCATTTTGGAAAGCAGACACCCCAACATACATTCTATGAGGTACAATGAGTCTTTTGAACAGTTCATTTTTTTCCACAAGTCTTTGGAAAACGTGGAAAGAAAATGAAAACATATATATTTTTTTTTTTTACACAAAGTGGTCAGTTTATAAGATATTTCTAACTCAAAGCAGGTACATAGCAAAAATGACACCCCAAAATACATTCTGCTACTCATCCTGAGTATGGCAATATCACATGTGTGTGACTTTTACACAGCGTGTCCACATACAGAGCCCCAACATGCAGGGAGCGCCGTCAGGTGTTCTAGGAGCATAAATGACACCTCTAATTTCCTAACGACCTATTACATTTGTGAAGGCCCTGGAGCACCAGGACAATGGAATTACCCACAAAATGACCCCATTTTGGAAAACAAACACCCCAAAGTATATTCTATGAAGCATTATGAGTCTTTTGAATGGTTAATTTTTTTACACAAGTCTTCAGAAAACATGGAAAGAAAATTAAAATCTTTTTCTATTTTTATTTTTTTTACACAAAGTTGTTCATTTATAAGATATTTCTAACGCTTAGCATGTATATAGCAAAAATTACACCCCAAAACACATTCTGCTACTCCTCCTGAGTATTGCGATACCACATGTGTGAGACTTTTACACAGCGTAGCCATATACAGAGGTCCAACATGGAAGTGGTACCTTCAGGCGTTCTAGGAGCAGAAATTACACATCTCATTTCGTTCCTACCTATCACACTTTTGAAGGTCCTGGACTAGCAGGACAATGGAATTACCCACAAAATGACCCCATTTTGGAAAGCAAACATCCCAATGTGTATTCTATGAGGCATGGGCTGCAAATAGGTACTTGGGTACTCTGTTACTCCGACGGGCTGGTGACAGGTACTCGGGTACTCAGATGGGCTGTGATGGGTGATGATCGGTACTTTGATGGGAGGTGTCAGGTACTTTGATGGGTGGTGACAGGTCCTCTTTATTGGGGGGGGGGTAATCAGTGTGTGATTGGTGTACACTAGGCGGTAACAAGATGTTACCGCAATCTCCTCCTCATACACGATCAGTGTGTGAGGAGGAGAACCCGGTAACATCTCGTTACCGCGGTTTGTTTACATTCTGTGTCGGGCTGTGATTGGACACAGCCGGTCACGTGGTAAAGAGTCAATTTCATTGGCTCTTTACTGCGATCGGGGTTGGGCTGTGTCAGGGTGACAAGCCGCATCCCTGATCGCTGCTCTGCACGCTTCCTAGGCACGTGCACGAGCGCTGTAACGGCACAGTACATGTGACCGGCTGTGATTGGACATGGCCGGTCACATGTATTGCGGGGGGGGGGTGGATGGGGATGAAAATCCCAGATTGGGGATGGGCTGTGTCCAAGAGACACACCACATCCATGATCGCTGTGCTGCGGACCCCCGGGGACCTACAGGAGCGGTGAGATAACAAGGCCATCATATGACGTCCACCCAGGATGGGAGATCCCATCTGTGGCCGTCGTATATGACTTGAAGTGGTTAAAAAGCGAAAGTTTGATTGATGATTGTCAATCTGTCCCATTACTTTTGGTACCTTAAGAAGTGGGAGACACATATGCAAACTATTGTAATTCCTACACCGTTCACCTGATTTGGATGTAAATACCCTCAAATTAAAGCTGAAAGTCTGCAGTTAAAGTTCTTGTTTGTTTCATTTGAAATCCATTGTGGTGGTGTATAGAGCCAAAAATATTTGAATTGTGTCAATGTCCCAATATTTATGGACCTGACTGTATACAATGTTTGGGGGTTCTAAGTAATTTTTTAGCAAAAAAAAATATATTTTTAACTTGTAAACAAGTCTATATAATAGGCTTGGTCCTTAACCACTTGCTTACTGGGCACTTAAACACCCTTCCTGCCCAGACCAATTTTCAGCTTTCGGTGCTCTCACAATTTGAATGATAATTACTCAGTCATGCAACACTGTACCCAAATGAATTTTTTGTCCTTTTTTTCCCACAAATAGAGCTTTCTTTTGGTGGTATTTGATCACCTCTGGGGTTTTTATTTTTTGCGCTATAAATGAAAAAAGACCGAAAATTTTTAACAAAAACGCATATTTCTTTGTTTCTGTGACAGAATTATGCAAATTATTAATTTTTCTTCATAAATTTTGGCCACAATTTATACTGCTACATATCTTTGGTAAAAATAACCCAAATTAGTGGATATTATTTGGTCTTTGTGAAAGTTAGAGAGTCTACAAGCTGTGGTGTGAATCGCACAAAATTGATCACATCTGATGTACTGGTGGCCTATCTCGCTTCTTGTGACCCGAACAAGTCAGGAAAGTACAAATACCCCCCAAATGACCCCTTTTTGGAAAGTAGGCATTCCAAGGTATTTAGTAAGAGGCATAGTGAGCTTTTTGATGTTGTAATTTTTTCCCCTCAATTCTTTGCAAAATTAAGATTTTTCATTTTTGTTTTTCTCCACAAAATTGTCATTGTAATAGGTTATTTCTCTCACGTGGCATGTGTATACCACAAATGACACCCCCCAAAAAATTCTGCTACTCCTCCTGAGTATTACAATAGCACATGTGTGGGACTTTTTCACAGCCTGGCCACATAGAGAGGCCCAACATGCAGGTAGCGCCATCATGTGTTCTAGGAACATAAATTACACATCTAACTTGTTGACTATTTATTACACTTTTGAAGCACCAGGACAATGACACGTGACACTGATGACAGATGGCACTGATACGTGGCAATGATGACACTTATACGTGGCACTGATGACAGATGGCACTAATATGTGGCACTGATGACAGATGGCACTAATACGTGGCACTGATGACACATGGCACTAATACGTGGCACTGAAGACACGTGGCACTAATACGTGGCACTGATGACAGATGGCACTAATAAATGCCACCGATGACAGATGGCACTAATACATGGCACTGATGACGTGTGACACTGATTACAGATGGCACTGATAAGTGGCATTGATGACATGTGACACTGACAACAGATGGTACGTGACACTGACAGGTGGCACTGATGACAAATGGCACTGATACGTGGCACTGATGGCAGATGGCACTAATGCGTGGCACTGATGACAGATGGCACTATGGGGCACTGATGACACGTGAATGAATGAATGAAATACTTATATAGCGCACAATGCGAACTGAATCGCCTCTAGGCGCTGTGGCGAGCTTTGATCATCTGCTAAAAGAGGAAGGTCTTGAGTTTTTTCCTAAAAGCCAGGTGATTTTCTTCCAGGCGGATGTTGATTGGTAGAGCATTCCATAGCTGAGGCCCTTGGACAGCGAATCTCCGATCACCCTTGGATTTATACCGGGCTTTGGGCACGAGGAGGAGGTTTTTGTTGGCTGATCGAAGACTGCGGTTTGGTGTGTAATGATTTATTTTCTCCATTAGGTATTGCGGAGCTTCTCTATGCACGCATTTGTGGGTGAGGCAAAGGGTCTTGAACGTGATCCGATTTTTTACGGTTAGCCAATGTAAGCTCCTCAGTGAAGGAGAAATGGATTCCCAGGGTTTTTTTCCTGTTATCAGCCTTGCCGCCGTGTTTTGGATCAGTTGTAATCGCGCAAGTTGATATTGTGGTAATCCTATGTAAAGCGAGTTTGCGTAGTCCAGTCGTGAATTAATGATTGTTCCAACTACCACTGCTTTGTCATTCTTTGGGATAAAAGGGATGAGTCTGCGAAGCATGCGCAGCAGATGGTGAGATCAACTGACTACAGATCCTATTTGCGCATCCATTGACATTTGTGCGTCTAAAATAACCCCGAGACTCTTCGCTTTGGGTCTTTGGGGAGATAGTCTGCCCAAAGACGGTTGGTGGAGACCAGGAGGTTTTGGTTGCGGGCTTATGATTTGGGTGTAAGATAAGAAGCTCTGTCTTTGATTGGTTCAGCTGGAGGGAGTTGGTGGTCATCCAGTCCTCTATTGATTTGAGGCAGTTTTCAAGTTGTTGTTGGTGATCTTTTTTTCCATTGATCCGGAAATAAAGTTGCGTGTCGTCAGCGTAAGAGTGGAAGCAGAGATCTGAGCATCTGATGATTTGAACGTGGCACTGATGACAGATGGCACTGACGACAGATGGCACTGGGGGCAGGTGGCACTGGGGTGGATGGCACTGGGGTGGATGGCAATGCTGGGGGCGGATGGCACTGCTGGGGAGGATGGCACTGCTGGGGGAGGATGGCCCTTTTTTTTTTTTTTTTTTTTACTAGAGGCAGAACGGCTGCCGCTGCAGCCGTTCATCTCTACCCTCTCACACTGTCTGTGCGAGGAGGGAGAGCGGCGCTGAGAGATGATCTCATATGTTTACATATGAGATCATCTCCCATTGGACACGCCGATCACGCTGTAAACGGCCGCTGTGATTGGCCGTTTACAGCGATCTGTGTTTGCCTGTCCCCGGGGGACATGGCGAACACAGAACTTCCGCGATGCGCGCCCGCAGCGGCGCGCATAGCGGAAGTAAACATCAGGACGTCCAGGGACGACCACCCGGACGAACGCGCCTGCTCTACGGCCGTCCTTCGGCTATAGGGCGGGCGCGAGGTGGTTAAGTGGCTAAAGGAAAACGTTACAATCTTTTTTTTTTTTTCTTTAACCACTTCAGCCCCGGACCAATTAACAGCCTAAGGACCAGAGGTCTTTTTACAATTTCGCAGTGCACTGCTTTAACTGGTAATTGCGCAGTCATGCAATGTTGTACCCAAACGAAATTTGCGTCCTTTTCTTCCCACAAATAGAGCTTTCTTTTGATGGTATTTGATTGCCTCTGCGATTTTAATTTTTTGCGATATAAATGGAAAAAGACCGAAAATTTTGAGAAAAAATTATATTTTCTAATTTTTGTTATAAGAAAAATCGAATAAACTCAATTTTAGTCATATATTTAGGGCAAAATTTATTCAGCCACATGTCTTTAGTAAAGAAAATGTCAATAAGCGTATATTTATTGGTTTGCGCAAAAGTTATAGCGTCTACAAACTAGAGTACATTTTCTGGAATTTACACAGCTTTTAATTTACGACTGCCTATCTCATTTCTTGAGCTGCTAAAATGGCAGGGCAGTACAAACCCCCCCCCCCCCAAATGACCCCATTTTGGAAAGTAGACACCCCAAGGAAGTTGTGGAGAGGCATGTTGAGCCCATTGAATATTTTTTTTTGTCCCAAGTGATTGAATAATGACACAAAAAAAAAAAAAGTTTACAAAAAGTTGTCACTAAATGATATATTGCTCACACATGCCATAGTTATATGTGGAATTGCACCCCAAAATATATTCTGCTGCTTCTCCTGAGTACGGGGATACCACATATGTGGGACTTTTTGGGAGTCTAGCCGCATACGGCCCCCCCGAAAACCAATCACTGCCTTCAGGATTTCTAAGGGTGCAAATTTTTTATTTCACTCCTCATTACCTATTACAGTATCGAAGGCCCTAAAATGCCAAAATAGTACAAAACCCCCCCAAATGACCCCATTTTGGAAAGTAGACACCCCAAGCTATTTACTGAGAGGCATGTTGAATCCATTAAATATTTAATATTTTGCCACAAGTTGCAGGAATATTACAATTTTTTTTTTTTTGCACAAAGTTGTCACTAAATGATATATTGCTCACATATGCTATGGGCATAAGTCAAATTACACCCCAAAATAAATTCTGCTGCTTCTCCCGAGTACGGGGATACCACATGTGGGGGACTTTTTGGGAGCCTAGCCACATACGGGACCCCGAAAACCAAGCACTGCCTTCTGGATTTAAATATAAAATGCTTCCCAAAAAAACTGTTAGCGATTGCAGGGATCAGGCCTGACTCTGCGATCGCTGCAGTTATGTGTTTAGTGTTTTGTAAGTGACAGTGATCGATCGATACTGCACTTGGGTGGGCTGGGCAGAGGGGCAAAACGCAGGTGCCAGCAGGTATCTGGGCTGATCCCGCTAACAATGCGTTTTTTTGGAACCCTAAACTGCTGGGAATGCTAGTATAGATCTGATCAGATCAGATATTGATCTGTTCAGATTCTATACCACTACGGGAGGTTTATGCTTTGCACGTGGGTGTTAGCGGTACTGGCACTAACATAGCGCTGCCTGGGGCGACGCAGACCCTGACCCTAAAACCTAATTGATATCACCTGCCGGGTGATCAGGGGGGTAAACCTTTATTGGGTAATAAATGGTGGGTGCCCTGATGCTATAAAAAGCAAACTAACCAGAGTCACCCGTAACACTTATACGGTGATCACTGGTGAAAGGGTTAACTAGGGGCAATCAGGGGGTCCAAATTTTTATTAGGTAGTATATGGGGGTCCCTGGCGCTATCTAAAAACCTGACGGGGAACCTAAATAACTAACTGGCTAACCAGCGTCACCAGTGACACTTATACTGTGATCGCTGGTGAAAGGGTTAACTAGGGGCAATCAGGGGGTTAAAACCATTATTGGGTAGTATATGGGGGTACCTAGCACTATAAAAATCTGGTGGTGAACCTAAAAAAATAACTAGCTACCTAGCGACACTAGTGACACTAATGCAGCGATCAGAAAAATGATCGCTTAGTGACACTGGCAAAAGGGGGTGAAAGGGTTAACTAGGGGCAATCAGGGGGTTAAAACCATTATTGGGTAGTATATCGGGGTACCTAGCGCTATAAAAACCTGGCGGTGAACTTAAAAAAATAACTAGCTACCTAGCGACACTAGTGACACTAATGCAGCGATCAGAAAAATTATCGCTTAGTGACACTGGCAAAAGGGGGTGAAAGGGTTAACTAGGGGCAATCAGGGGGTTAAAACCATTATTGGGTAGTATATCGGGGTACCTAGCGCTATAAAAACCTGGCGGTGAACCTAAAAAAATAACTAGCTACCTAGCGACACTAATGCAGCGATCAGAAAAAATGATCGCTTAGTGACACTGGCAAAAGGGGGTGAAAGGGTTAACTCTAGGGGCAATCAGGGGGTTAAATCTTTATTGGGGGGTGGTAGGGGGCTACCCTGGACCTAACACTAACTGCCCTGACACTTTTTACAACTGAACCTGAATGCAGTGATCAGTAAATAAATGATCACTGCAATCAGTGACACTGTGACTGGGGGGGCAGAGGGTTTGTGTACCTATGTGTTAGAGTAGTGTTTGGTGCACTTACTTTTAGTCTTCTCCTCGTAGTCCGGTCAAAAAGACCGCCCCGAGGAGAATGACATCACTTCCTCCCTGCCTGTGTATACAATACACAGTGGGAGAAGGCTTCTCATTCGCCAGGAGCGATCGAGAGGGGGTGGCCAGAAACCAACGGCCATCCCCTCATCCCGGATCGCTCCTGAAGCGAACCGGACCACCGTATCCAGCGGGAGGGGGTCCAATCGGACCCCCCACCTGCTGGAAGACAAGCACGTACATGTACGTGCCATTGCAATGACGTACATTGGCAATACGGCGGTCCTTAAGTGGTTAATAGTGGAGGGGAAGGGATTAAAACTTGGCAACAGGTTTTTTTTAAATGAAGGTCCACTTTAACCACCTGCTCATGACGATATACGTTGTTATGGCAGCAGATAGCTGCCATAATCCCGGCATCCTCTTCTACAGCTGGTGGTCTGTTTTCAGATAAAAGTGGTCTCAGTGGCAGATACGCCGCAAGATCACTTTTATTGGGGGCGGGAGAAGGCCCCCTTCCCTCCGGTGGTCTCCGATGCTGGTAGCGCCCAAGATCATCGGGTCCTATCTCCTGCTTGGTTGGCTGCCAAGTGAGGGGAAGATGGCCCCCAATCCGCTCCATAGCATTGACTGGCGTAAGCAACGTCAAACATCACTTCCGCCCATGCTCTTAAATTAAAATTTTTTTATTTTTTTTAATTAAATTTATTTTTTCTTAATTGTTTATTGCATTTTAGTGTAAATATGAGATCTGAGGTCCCAGATTTCATATTTAAGAGGTCCTGTCATGTTTTTTTCTATTACAAGGGATGTTTACATTCCTTGTAATAGGAATAAAAGTGACCCAAACATTTTTTTCAATATGACAGTGTCAAAATAAAATGCAAAATAAATTAGATTTTTATTTTTTTAAGTACCCTGTCCCGCTGAGCTCGCGCATGAGAAGTGAATCCATACGCGAATTCAAACCACACATGTGAGGCATCGCCGCGATCGTTAGAGCAAGAGCAATAATTCTAGCCCCAGACCTCCTCTGTAACTTACACACTGAGGCAGTTTTCAGGTGCATTTGGGCTAAAAATAGCGCCTGTAAATTGGCTCCCCTGCAGTCTCAGTGTGAAAGCCCGAGCCCAGACATTTAAAACATTTTTAGCCGTAGAAATATTTGAATGTCGCCTATGGTGATTTTTAATTTTGAAGTGTGATGTGTTGGTTATAAATTTACTCGGCGTAACATTATCTTTCACTTTCTAAAAAAAAATTCACTGTTGTCTTTTTTTTTTTATTACAATATGTGTATTTCTTTCCAAAATGCACTTGTAGCATGGTGTGCCAGAAAGTATTGCAATGACCGCCATTTTATTCTCTAGGGTGTTAGAAAATATATATATATACTTTTTGGGGCTTTTATGTCATTTTCTAGCAAAAAAAATAATAATTATTTTAACTTGTAAACACCACATCTTAAAATGACGCTCTGTCCTTAAAGTGGTTGTAAACCCTTACAACACACTTTGACCTACAGGTAAGCCTAGATTAAGGCTTACCTGTAGGTCCAAGAAATATCTTCTAAACCTACACGGTTTAGGAGATATTTGCCGAAAGATAGGCACTGCTGTCTACGGTGCATGCACCGTAGACAGCGGCGCGCAGGCGCACTGAGCGCGGCATCGTCAACGACGAAGATGCCGCGTGTCGGCTCCCGTGCGCATGCGCGGGAGTGACGTAATCGCGGCTTCGCCGAATGTCAGCGGTGGAACAGCGAGACCCCACCGAGAAGATGGATGCGCCGGACTACAGGGGACAGCGGTGACATCGCTGGCTCCTGTGGCAGGTAAGTGACACATAATGGACTACTATGTGATGCATAGTAGTCCATTATGCTTTGCCTTTGCAGGGAATGAAAGCGAAAGTAAACTCATCAGGGTTTACTTCCTCTTTAAGTGGTTAAAGCGGGAGTTCCACCATTTTTTTTTTTTTAAAAGGCAGCAGCTACAAATACTGCAGCTGCTGACTTTTAAAATAAGGGAACTTACCCGCCCAGCGTGCCAGCGATGTCGACACCCGAAGCCGATCTCTTGATAGTGGCGGCAGCACCCGAGAGACTATCTTGGCTATGGGAATCAGGAAGTGGAGCCTTGCGGCTTCATTTCCCGGTTCCCTACTACGCGAATCGCGCTGCGCAATAAGGATGGTCCCCACTGTCTCTGGGATCCATGTGTTTCCCAGCAGACAGCGGGGGAAAGGGGCGTAGATTCTGCGGATATCTATGCCAGAAGTGGGTGCAGATACCTGTACTTGCACCCCCCTGAAAGGTGCCAATTGTGGCGCCGGAGGGGGCGAGGGTTCCAATGAGAGGGAGGGTGGAGCTCCGCTTTAAAAAGGAGGACCATGCCTATTTCTTTGGTCATGTCTCTTTTCATTGCTGTGTGAAAAAAGACTGGTAAATGTCCCCCAGTGTTTTTGTCCCTTTTATAACGCATTCGTTTTTGATTTATAAATAAGGTAACACGTATTAATGGTTAGATAAATTTTTTTAACTGTATCCAAGTATATACCTGCCGATTACGGAGTAAACTTCAGCCCAGAAAACACTTGATCTACATACACGCTTAGTAGTCTCGTCAAAAATGTATTCTCTGTATTGGACAACAATCACAATTCGGTAAAGCCAACCTAGCAAACGAATCTAAATACATAGACAGCAGATTATATTACTCTGATTTCCACAATACTGCAAGCGCGGCAGCGACAACAAAACGTGCAAACTACAATCTTTACGTGCAAATCCTCACTATTGGCGCCTTTAGGGCCAATCGCAAGCCCAGCTTTCTACAATATCCTGTCACGTGGCAGCGCATCATAGCTTACGCATTCCTCTTAAGAAACATGGATGGCCACACGCATGTTGAGGAGCCAAGTGAAGATATTAAAACTTTTCGGCAGCTGGTAAGAGAGACGTGTCATTCTTAAATGTTGTTTTTCCTCTTTTGGGTTCAGCTGTATTAAATAGGCTAGCTGTGATGTGTGGCTCAGCTTGATCTTGCAGAATATATAGAAATGAGTTTTGTTTGGCATCTGGTTTATGTTCCTTTTTGGTCTGATAACGTTTACTGATTATTTTGGAAACGTATGCCTGTTTGTTGAATGGAGGAGAGTATATTTGCCCATCGGTTCAGTGGTGGTGGTTGCAGAAGTGTGCTATTCTGAGTAGGAAGTGTATGTAGATATTGGTGCAGCAGTGGAATTAATTTTAGCTAGAGTATTGCCCATTGATGAGTGGTTTAGTACCATTGTTTGCGAGTGGGGTTAGCATAAACCAAGCCTTTTGTAAATGCTTTCTTGAAACAGAATCTTTGATGCTACTCTGGTATGAAGTTCTGGTGCTTGTTGCTGAATCAGGTAACACCAACAGCTAGTATGCTGCTCTTTGCTTGTGCTGTTGAGCATTCTATCAGTCACCATTGCAATGGAAAATAAAAATAGTGCATTTCCTTGCTGGATGCTTGCAGAACAGGCAAGTTTGGACAAATTCATAATGCTGCTAGTAAATGGAAGTTTAGGAACAGTTGGTTTGCAGTGGTGGCTAATTAAGTTTTAGAATGGGGTGGGTGGGGGTGCCAGACCCTTTTGACCCTTCCCACTTGGTTAAAATGGGTGTGGTTTTAGTTAAATTGTGGGCGCGGCACTAAGGTGGTGTGGTTAGTGTCACGGATGGAGGGAGAGATGGATGGACAGCAGGCACAGGTCCTACACAATAATAGAAATGTGTATTTTTAGAAAGTTTAACAATCGGCATATAAAGATATTCCAAATACCTGGTGTAAGCACTTCAATCATCCCAGAACCATGATTGTTATGGTGTCAGGATGATTCAAGTGCATTATTTCTATTATTACATTGTAATATAAAATGAAACCATTCAAATTGCCATGCAGAATTAGTGGGAGCCCTGAGTGTATTACTAGCCGCCTGCCACCAGATGCCATCCGGTGTCTCCAGCAGAGTCTGTCCTTGCATACAGCCAGTGTCCTCCCAAATGCAGCCAGTGGCCACTGGCCCTAAAAGTGTCATCTCCCAAGGTGGCCACATGGCGTCTGTAGTCACATTCTACAAACAAGATATTTAGGGGGCACACCCTAAAAAAAAATATATTAAAGATGGTGCTGCCATAAGACCATATAACGGAACAAAAAAATATCACAGTGCACACATACAAAACTGACGTTTACCTCCACCAAGGCGTTTTTAAAATGCCTAGACATTTTCCAAAATCATTATTAAAAAAATATGGGGGTTTGGTCACACCATATTGCTTTATGGTGCTTAAGCCCACTTACTGTGACAAAGTACCCCATAATTAGTGGGTCCTACGCTATCCATAGATCTGGAGGTCCTGATTCTCTGAATCATGGGAGCTATACTGCTCTATATGGGAGAACATGAGGTCTCCACCTATGACACAGGTGGTC
The DNA here is from genome assembly GCF_037356315.1 of Lithobates pipiens. Lineage (NCBI taxonomy): Eukaryota > Metazoa > Chordata > Amphibia > Anura > Ranidae > Lithobates > Lithobates pipiens. The sequence goes on from NW_027507785.1 coordinate 144,289,094, forward strand.
ACTAATGAGAGGTACTGAGGGAGTGGTGTGTTCCACACCCAAAATGATTTGGTCAGAATCCATACAATAGACAAACAAGATTTTTCTTACGTTAACTGACTGACACAGCTCCTTTCTTATACCATCGAGTTGTAAGGCTACCTTCAGGAGAGGACTAGGCAGAACATGTTAATATGTTTTAATAAAACTAGAACTTTTTAGTTCCGTCCAAGGGGCGGTCCCTTGGGGAACAACCTCCCAGCCTGCTACTGCAGCTTCCAGTGTTTGGTTTTTTTTTTGCCTGGTGAAGGACCCCATCGGTCCATGCTTTTTGCACAAGATTAAAGATTCTGTGATCTACTATCAACAGCTGGCTGGGTGACAGGCTGGATACCCTTATCCTTGTCTCCCCAGCCTGGCCAGCGAGCGTGTGCAGCCCAGAGCTTCGTGCTGGGTCGGCCACAACATGCCCCCGGCTCCAGAGACAGCCGGTGGGCGCAATACCCTGGGGCACACATGATCAGGCTACTGATGTTTGCGTCAGTGTGCTGGGCCAGCAGCCACCCCATACTGATCGGAGAGTGGGCCTATGATGGAATGTCTCCCAGCTCTTCAAGACTGGTAAGTACAGCTCTACCTGCCTCGGTGGGGCTGAGCAGCTGGGCGTTCCCTGGGAGGTTGATTCGGGGGTCCCTCGCATCCCTCTTTTCTCTCCCTGCACCTATTTTCCTCCCTTTCCTGTGGGGGATGCTGCATGGGCTGCTGAGCGGTGTGCGTGCCATAGACAGGGGCTCTCACCTGGGGTGGGGTCTGCGCTGGGTAGCTGTGCCCTGGATGTCTCTCCCCTGAGGTGTCTGCTGACCACTGTTTACTACCATTTCTCTGCCTGTTTTTTCAATGTTCTTCATTGCATATAGTGTTCGGCAGCCTTTTTTGGTGTGACCAGGGGTAAGCATGCTCTGTCTCCATTTTACTGTAGTCTGGTGGCCATTTTCCCTTCAATGCTATGCAGAGGAGCTCAGCACGGTTTTCGGGGAGCTAACATAGGACACAGGCACACCTATCTGGACAGCGCAGAACTTGGTCAGGGTGAGTCCTGCGGTAGGGGCCCCCCAGTCTACAACAGTTAGGAGGGTGGGACAAACGCTGTCCTAAGTCCCCAACAGGTGGCAGACAGGGTAGGGTCATCATGGCTTCAGAAACTGGTGTTTCTTCCCCCGAAATCCAGGCAATTGCAACCGGTTTGCCTGCGAACAGTGCAGTGCCTCTGGACGCTTTGTTGGCGGTCCTTAATTTGTTCATTGCCATGATGGAGGCGGTGCGTGGGCGCAAAGGTGGTAAATAAAGGCCACTGCACCCCCCTCCTCCTCAGGGGAGAGCTCTGACGCAGACTTGGGCCCTGCTGAGGCTGGTGACCCCCTGCTCTGTTTTAGATTACGCTGACCAGGACTGTTGGGACTGTGAGGATGATTCCCCATCTGGGTCCATGCACGATAAAGCGCTTGTTGGAGCACTTATCACAGCTGTGTGTGATACACTGAAAATTCAGGAGCCAGCAGATCCCTCTGCTGATGTAGTGGTCCCTTTTGGGTCCCGTAAACCAGCCCATTCACCTAAGGTGTTAACGTATCTGACGTATTTCGACAAATTCATATACAAGGAATGGGGTCAACTGCAACGGACCTTTTTCGGTCCCCAAATATATGGCGGTTCGCTACCCCTTTTGAGGAGATCCTTCTCAAAAAGTGGTCGGCTCTTCTGGTCGTTGACACCCCCCCCCCCCCCCCCCCCATTATCCAGGTTAAACAAAGTAACCATGATCCTGGTTGAGGGGACTCCTGCATTCAAGGATCCCACAGACAGGAAGGCTGAGGCAGTGGCTCGTTCCTTGTTTACGGTTGTGAGTAGAGGTCGACCGATATATCGGCCGATATTTGCTGTTTTTTAAATAATCGGCATAGGCCGATTGTGTTGCTAAAAAGCCGATTCTACAGCGGGACTTTGAAATGACTTCTGTAAGAAGTCAGTGTGAGTTGCTGAGTCGTCATAGCAACACTTTCCTCCTCTCTGGGCAGACTGCGAAGAAAAGAACTAAATGATACAATGTTTACACTTCTGAATGGATGAAGTCATCTCTGTGTAGAAGTTCTCAGTTTAACCATTTAAAGACTAAATCTTTTCTGACACTTGTTGCTTACAAGTAAAAATCCTGTATTTTCTGCCAGAAAATCACTTAGACCCCCCAAAAATTATATATATTTTTTTAGCAGAGATCCTAGGGAATAAAATGGCGGTTGTTGCAATATTTTATGTCACACGGCATTTGCACAGAGGTCTTTCAAATGCATTTTTTGGGAAAAAAATACACCATTTAAAAAAGTAAAATAAAATAAAAACAGTAAAGTTAGCCCATTTTTTTTTTTTTTTTTTTGTCCAAAAGTTTTGACTACCCGTTTTTTATTTAATATATAGTTTTTTTTTTTTTTTTTTTTTTTTTTAATCTAGATCATACATACAAGTAAACTGAGGCGATTCAGTTCGCATTGTGCGCTATATAAGTATTTCATTCATTCATTCGAGGTTTGTTTTGTTTAATAAATGTTTAAAGTGGGAGTCCGCCGGGACTCCGCTTTTTTTTTTTTTTTTTTTTTTTTTTTTTTTTTTTTTTTAAAAGCCAGCAGCTATAAATACTGCAGCTGCTGACTTTTAAAATAGTGACACTTACCTGTCCAGCGTGCCCGCGATGTCGGCACCCGAAGCCGATCTCTAGATCGACACTCGAGTGCTGCCGCCGCCATCTTGGGTATGGGAATCAGGAAATGGAGCCTTTCGGCTTAATTTCCCGGTTCCCTACTGCGCATGCGCGAGTCGCGCTGCGCAATGAGGACGGTCCCCGCTGCCTCTGGGATCTGTGTGTTTCCCAGCAGGCAGCGGGGCACTTGCGGAAGGGGGCGGGCACTTGCGGAAAGGGGTGTAATGTACGCCCCTTTCCGCAGAGAGCTAGCCCGGAAGTGGGTGCAGTTACCTGGATTATCCAGGTAACTGCACCCCCCCTCCCCCCTGAAAGGTGCCAATTGTGGCGCCGGAGGGGGGGAGGAATCCGATGAGCGGAAGGTCCATTTTAGGGTGGACCTCCGCTTTAAGTGTAAGAAATTTTCTGTATCACTTATGAAGGCTGCTTTCACACTGGAGCGGGCAGACGTTGATGGTAAAACGCAAGTTTTAGCAGGTCTTTACCATCATTTTAGCGGTGCTATTTGGCTGCTAGTGGGGCACATATAACCCAGCTAGCGGCCAAGGAAGAGGTTAAATGCGCCCATGAAGCACCGCTGCCAAATCGCATTGCATGCGCTTCGGCAGTGGTGCCCATTCATATCAATGGGCAGGAGTGGTGGAGGAGCGGTATACACCACTCCAAACGTGCTGCTTGCAGGACTTTTTTAAGATCCTGCCAGCACATCGCCTCAGTGTGAAAGCACTCTGTCTTTCACACAGACTGCAGGGGAGCCATTTTGCAGGCACTTTACAGGCGCTATTTTTAGCCCAAAAGCGCCTTAAAAAACGCCCCAGTGGGAAAGGTGTGTTAGATCAAGGGGGATTAAAAATAAATAAATAAAATAAAATCGGCCTAACATATCGGCCCAAAAAAATCGGCATCATATATCAGCTATCGGCCGCCATGATTTCTAAATATTGGCATCGGCCAGAGAAAAACCCATATCGGTCGACCTCTAGTTGTGAGCTCAGCAATACGATCAGTACTGGTATCTGCACTTGTGTCACAGACACTTACTAAGTGGGGAAAACTTTTGCACCGCGAATTGGGGGAGCAACAGGCTTCTCCTGTCTGTGTGGAACTAGCTAAGAACTAGGGGGGAAAAAAAAAAAAGAATTGAAATTCTTAAAAAAATATTTGGGGGGGCGGGAAGTTATAACTTACCTCCTAAATGCCTATTAGGGGGTCCCTTGTAGTCTTCCTCCTTCAGTGCCTGGGCTGGTGACATCACTTACACTCAGCACAGGAAGGGCTCGGCTCTGTCCCCCTCCCTCCTGTCAGTCATCTGGGACACGTGACAGGTCTCACATGACACGGTCAATCACGGCTCTGTTTGCGCATGCCCGGCTGTGTGCGGAGCGGGGAACAAGCGGGGTTTGTTCCCTCGCATTGCTGGACCCTGCAACAGTTGAGTGTCCAATTATTAAGTCAGCAGCTGATAAATAAAAACATTTTTTTAAGTGTAACTCCTTTTTAAGTATGTTTGTGATGCGGCCCTGGATACTCTGCCTCTGCTATCCAGGGCTTCAGTGTCAGCAGTGGTGCTGAGGTGCCTGATTTGGCTAAAATGCTAGTCTGCTGACCAGGCATCTAAACAAAAAAAAAAGCCCTGATGTATCTACCCTTCCATGGCAAGCAGCTCTTTGGAGCCTTATTAGATGACAATAATAAAAATGCCACAGGTGGTAAAAGCGCACTACTCCCACAGGCCAGGAAGGCTAAGGAGCGTAGGCAAGGGCCTTCTTCTTCTTCTTCTTCGTCTTCTTCTTCGTCTTCTTCTTCGTCTTCTTCTTCGTCTTCTTCTTCGTCTTCTTCTTCGTCTTCTTCTTCGTCTTCTTCTTCGTCTTCTTCGTCTTCTTCTTCGTCTTCTTCTTCCCCGCTCACAAAGGGCTTTTTCGTCCGCCTGGGGCTTTGGTTATGCGTCCCCAGCCCAACAGGATGACCTCTGAAGGACAAAAGTGTCCCTGCAACCGCAGGCCTAAGAAGCCTGCGAGCAAAAGTGATACTGCATGAAGGTTTGCCCCCGCCCGCAACATGGTTTGGGGTTCGCCTTTGGGAGTTTGCAGCCCGGTGGCTGACCAATGGATCTGTATTCCTCTGACTACAAGATAGTTCCTCTGTTGGCCACCAAACAGATTCTTCCCCCTCCAGCATACCCTTTACATACAAAGAATTACTGCTCTAAGGTAATGACTTCTCCCAAAACAGCTGGCTCCACAATACCACAGGGTGCTGGCTCTGTTTGCAACAGGAACTGACGTAGAAAAGCTGTAGCTGGATAGCCACACTCCGCATTATTCAACTTTTATTAAAAAATTTAATTTAAAATCCTAGCATCTAGGCTGGTAAACCGACTAACTGCACAGCCGCTGACATGTTTCACACCGAACATGGTGCTTGGTCATAGCTAATGAGCAGAATAAACATACAAAGCTATATACACACACAAGCAATTAGACAAATGAATAAAATATATATATATATATATATATATATATATATATATATATATATATATATATATATATATATATATTATATTTATTTTTCACATGGATTGGCAGAGAAACAAACTCTCAATGTGTGTGCATGCCGCTGCATGGGGCTCATTTGAATATCACAAACACACAAAAAAGGTTTCCTAATAGATTGCAAATATCTCATTATTGGATGTGTCTACTTAGGTCTTCTCCTATGATGGAATGCATAGATATAAATGAACATAAAAAATACTGATATATTCATAATAACTGCAGAGAAAAATGCTGTAATATATGCATACAGCCCTATTCAAAAAACAGTCTCAATTGAATAATTGGCCTGTCCTCAATGTAAAGCAATTATAATAAATGGAAAATAGTGATTCAACTCTGGCAGAAACATAATAAAATGACCCCAGCAGAACCAGATGAGAAAACCTGTCAGCACCAGACCCACAACCAGTGAAATGGGAGCCATACACATTAGCTTAGTAAATACTGGGCAATCAATATGTGGAAAACTTATAAGCATACCCTTAGACTCGGCCCACCAGGAGGCCCTCATGGTGGCGGTAAGGGACCTGCTAAGCCGCAGGGTGATAGTGCCTGTTCTGGAGTCAGAAAGGTTCCAGGGGTTTTACTCAAATCTGTTTGGATGCACCCTGTCCTTTTTGGTGATTACAATCTTGGACCTAAAAGCCCTCAATTGCTTTGTAAAAGTACAGAGGTTCAGAATGCAATCAGTTTGCTCAGTAGTTGCTGCACTCCAAGGGGACTCCTTGGCGTCTTTGGACATCCAGGATGCGTACCTGCACATATGCCTCCGGCATCAGAGGTTTCTAAGATTCTCAGTTGGGGAAGCCCACTACCAGTTTGTGGCTCTCCCATTTGGCTTGGCATCAGCACCCGAGTCTTTATCAAGGTATTGGTGTGGTGACAACGCGGGATCGTGATTGTAGGTTACCTGGATGATTACCTGGATGATCTTCTCCTGAGAGCATCTTCTGCCTCAGAATTGGAGGATGTGGTGATCACCATGCAAACCCTGCAGTAATTTGGGTGGCTGTTGAACCTACCGACTCAGCATATGGAGTACCTTGGCTTACTGCTGGACTGCATGAAAGCGAGATTTTCTCCCTTCAGACAAGCTGCAGACTCTCAGAACCGCGGTAAAACTATTGATGAACCTCAGGTGGCCGTCCCTACGCTTCTGCATGTGAGTCCTTGGACTCATGATGGCATCCTTCGAGGCAGTGCCGTACGCCCAGTTTTTCTCTAGTCGTCTGTCCAGGACAGCACTAGAGAGATAGGCTCCACCTCCAGAGGCAGGAAACACAAACCAGATCTTTAAAGGGCGGTCTCCGTCCCTTCCCCTTCAGTCTTTGTGTTTCCTCCACCGGAGGAGGAGGCTGGATCAGGAGCTCCCCTTCCCCTGACGGTGGGATAGCCCATAAGAGACGGGGAAGGAGTTCGGATTACCTGTTGGTAAACGGACGTTTTTGAAGTCCTCCGGTCGGGTTGACTGCAGCTTCGAACCGGCGTTCTCCTTCTGAAGCCCGGGGAGGGCGTTCGTTTCCCCGCCTGACAAGAGGTTCTAAATTGGCGCGAAGTCAGGCGGGGGGGCGGGCACAGGCTTCGAGTTCCGGCCTGTGCATCACAGGAGGAGGATAGAGGACTTCCGGCAATCCACTACCGGTTCCGGGTCGCGCGGTGAGCATGGACGTTCGGGACCTTGGCGGCTATTATAAAAAGCCGCAGCCACGTGGCGTTCGCACTGCATCGCTTTATCGCCATTACGAAGGAAAACCTCCAGGCGGTTAAGCGCGTGCTTCAAGCGTTCGTGCTGCATCGCTTCATCACCGTTACGAGGGGAAGCCTTCAGGCGTGCTCTGAACGAAATGGATGCAGTGGAGAGTGGCAGTGGAGCCGAACCAGCTCAGGTAGGCAAACACAGAGGTGTCTTGTACCTACAGGGCTGGGAGAGAGGGGGGGGGGGAGTAATGGACTAATCAATGCAAAGGCATTTTGAAATGGTCCAGGTGTATTTTTCCTCCCTCCCCCTCTCTCTCAAAACAGGATCCGGACTAAAGAGTCTTGCGAATCCTGTTAGCGGTTGGTGGGGTGCACATAGGTGTTTGGTGAAGGCGTCCTATTTTGCTAAAGGTTTCGCTGACGTTGGCTTGTTTGTTTTTTCCCTTCTTTCTTCTCTCCTTCTCTTGCCTTAGGCTCTGCCCAAAGAACCAGAGAGGTCAGGGGGGAAGAAGAGATGTCCTTCATGTATGACTAAATTAAAAGGATGGTCTAAGCCCCTTTGTAAACCATGCATAGACAAATTGGTCTATAAGGAAGCTACGGGAGCTTGTAAGGATTTGATTTCTGGAGTACAGAAAGAAATGGAGTCCATCAAAGCAATGTTAGCGAACCTTGAAACCCCAAAACCAGCCGCAGTCCCCTCTGCTTCCACCCCAGTTGTAGGTGACGAATCAGAGGAGGAGGAACTTGATTCTCTGGATGGCCTAAGTGAGGCGGCATCATCCAGAGATGTTCCTGTTCAAGGGTCAAGCTCTCCCAGATACAGGCTCTCACTCGAGGAGGTTGATGCCTTACTGGGGGTAATTTATGAGACGCTCGAAATCAGAGAGCAGCCAGTCTCCCTGTCCTTGCATGACCGGATGTATCAGACCCTTAAAACTGATTCAGTTAGGGTCTTTCCGGTTCATAGCACACTGATAGACTCAATCAAAAAAGAGTGGGAGGAACCAGAGAAAAAGTTATTTTTTCCTAAAAGCATGAAGCGGAGATTCCCCTTCAGCGAGGACCCCTCTTGTGTTTGGAATAAAGTGCCCAAGGTAGACGCAGCTTTTTCCCAGTGTGCAAAGTCAACAGATCTCGCCTTTGAGAACATGGGTGTTCTAAAGGAACCCATGGATAAAAGGATGGAAGTACTGTTAAAGAGGTCATGGGAAGTAACCATGAATAACTTAAAACCTGCAATGGCCACGACAATAGTGGCTCCCAACTTGGAGGTCTGGCTGGAACAATTACAGGGCCACTTGGAAGGGGGGACCTCCAGAAAGGAAATTCTGGATTCCCTTCCTATGCTACATAAAGCAGCAGGCTATATAGCAGATGCCTCTGCAGAGTCTGTTAAATTGTCAGCCAGGACCGCTGCCCTCGTAAATTCATCACGTAGGGCACTTTGGCTGAAGTCTTGGTCGTGAGACTCAGCCTCAAAAGTGAGGTTATGTGGCATCCCCTTTGAGGGAGACCTTCTGTTCGGACAGGATCTTGAGAAAGTCCTGGACCGTACTGCAGACAAGAAAAAGGCTTTTCCTGTCAAACCTAAGAAGACTACAGGCAAACGCTTTTTTCGTCCTCAAAGACGGGGACAGTCACAAGGACAGACCTCTAAGGAGTCAACCCCTAAGAAACAGTGGATGGGAGGAAAACAGAAAAGCAATCTCTTTTCCTCTATTAAAAAAACCACTAAATCCCAGTGACGCGGTTCCTGTGGGGGGGAGACTGGGGCAGTTCCTCCCACAGTGGGAATACACTACTCCAAGTCCTTTTATCCGGAGGATCATCAGGGAGGGTTACAAAATACATTTCACACACGTCCCACCTGCAAGGATGTGTCTGACCAAACCTCCCAAAGACCCCCAGAAAGCGTCAGCTTTGCTGTCGCAAATTGGCGATTTAATAGATCAGAGGGTTCTAGTGCCAGTTCCGCCACAGGAAATAAATCAGGGTTTCTATTCACACGTGTTTGTAGTAAGGAAACCGTCAGGCAAATTCCGGTTGATCTTGAATCTGAAGTTACTGAACAAGTGGGTAACTTACAGGAAATTCCGGATGGAAACAATTTTTACAGTGAGATCAGTACTCCCTCCAAATTGTTTCATGGCCTCTCTCGACCTAAGGGACGCGTATCTTCACATCCCGATTCGAGAAGACTCTCAAAAGTATTTGAGGATAGCGATTCTTTGGGGAAGTCAGATTCGATACCTCCAATTCAGGGCTCTGCCTTTTGGTCTGTCTTCTTCCCCCAGGATTTTCACCAAGGTCCTGGCAGAAGCATTGGCTCCCCTAAGACTGAAAGGGATCGCTGTCATACCGTACTTGGACGACCTTTTATTCTTTGCCCCCTCAAAGCTCCAACTGCAGGGAGATCTGAGGGTAGCTATCTCTTGTCTAAAAAGGTTGGGGTGGTTGATAAACCAAGAGAAGTCACACCTGATACCAACACAGGTCTTACAGTATCTAGGTTTTCTGGTGGATTCAGTGTCACAGAAAGTCTTCCTCACGGAGGAAAAAGTGATAAAGGTGAAAGACATGGTAACCTTCCTGCAGTCCAATCAGACAATTTCCATCAGATCAGCTATGGCAGGGTTGGGCCTATTGGTGGCAACAATCCCTGCAGTTCCTTGGGCAAGAGCTCATTTCAGGTGTCTCCAGGCCAATATTCTGGGCAGTTGGGACGGGACACAAGAGTCCCTGGACAGGACTATCCATCTATCCTCAAAGACCAAAAGGTCTCTTTGGTGGTGGAAGAGAGAAGAGAACCTAGTACGGGGTCTTTGGTGGTCTCCTCCAGTGTCTGTTCGCATCACCACGGATGCCAGTGCTTGGGGCTGGGGGGCCCACTTGGGGTCGAAGGTAGCCCAAGGATGCTGGGGAAAGACACAGTCCCAGAGGTCAGCCAATTGGAGGGAGTTGCAGGCAGTCTGGGAAGCCTTAAGGGTGTTCGCCAGGGATCTGAAGGACCACCATGTACAGGTCCTCTCGGACAGTATAGTGACGATTTCCTACCTAAACAAGCAGGGAGGAACAAGATGCCCGTCCTTGATCAAGCTAACAAGTACGATCATGCATTGGGCAGAAGAAAACCTAAAATCGCTTTCAGCGGTCCATCTAAAAGGGGTGGACAACCACCTGGCGGACTTTCTGAGTCGACACCGGGTGTACGAATCAGAATGGTCACTAAACAGGGAGATTTTCCAGATGTTAGTGCGCAAATGGGGGTCTTCCGGAAGTGGACTTGTTCGCCAGGAAAGCGAACACCCAGGTCCCAGTTTACTTTTCCCTAGAGAGGGAGGCAGGGGCAAAAGGGATAGACGCTTTGGCACAAAGCTGGGCTTTTCACATTTGCTACGCCTTCCCCCCCCATTCAAGTTAATTCCTCTAGTCCTGAGGAAATTTTTGCAGGAACAGACCACATTGATACTAGTGGTTCCGTACTGGCCGAAGAGACCATGGTTCTCGGTGCTGCTGGGCCTGACAGACGAACCTCCCCTCATACTGCCCGAGAGGGAGGATCTGCTGTCTCAGGGTCCAGTTCTGCTACAAGAACTACAGACCCTAAAGTTATCGGCCTGGCGTCTGAAGAAAGTCTCTTGAAGTCTAAGGGACTCTCAGATAGGGTAATTAAAACACTTCTTGCTAGTAGGAAGAAGGTAACCCAAGCAATTTATGTTAAATACTGGAAAGTTTTTTGTTCATGGTTGGACACTAAAAAGGTGTCTATAAGTATCCCGACAGTCTTGGAATTTTTACAAGACGGTGTGGATAAGGGGCTGGCCATTAGTACCTTAAAGGTACAAATTACGGCCCTGTCTGTTTTTTTGGATCAACCTCTGGCGATAGACCCGCTAGTTAGCAGGTTCTTTAAGGGGTTGACCAGGATTAAACCTGTTCCTTTCAAAATTTTACCCAAATGGGACCTGTCAATTGTGTTACAGGGATGGGTAAAAAAGTCTCTGGAAGAAGAACCTTCCTTGAGATGGATCACGCTTAAAACGGTGTTCCTAGTGGCTATTTCCACAGCCAGACGCATTAGCGAGCTTCAGGCACTTTCGGTGAAAGAGCCGTTTTTACAAATTTTTGAGGATAGGCTGGTGTTGCGCACGGACCCTGGGTTTTTACCCAAAGTAGTGACCAAATTCCACAGAACACAGGAAATTGTTTTGCCTTCGTTCTGTGGGTCTCCCACTAATCCTAAGGAGGTTGAGTTCAGCCAACTGGATGTGAGAGCCTGTGTCTTACAATATCTGGAGATGTCAAAAAACATTAGAAAATCAGATGCATTATTTGTTTTACATGCGGGTAAAAAATTGGGGTCACAAGCTTCAAAAAATAAAATTGCAAGGTGGATCAAACAAGCTATTGTAGAAGCCTACAAAGGAATGAAAATGGAATGTCCTTTTTCCCCCATGGCTCACTCCACACGGGCGCTATCGACCTCATGGGCAGAGCGAGCTGGAGCAACACCAGAACAAATTTGTCGAGCAGCAACTTGGTCAAGCTACACGACGTTTATGAAGCATTACAGATTGGACCTTATCTCAGCGCAAGACCAGGCGTTTGGGAGAAAGGTCCTTCAAGCGGTAGTCCCCCCCCTAATCTGGTAAGTTCTCGTTGATCCTCTCTAGTGCTGTCCTGGACAGACGACTAGAGAAAACGAGAGTTAGACTTACCGGTAACTCTGTTTCTAGGAGTCGTCCAGGACAGCATGGATTCCCTCCCTATATGCTGTTATAATGCTGGACAAGTGTTTTTGTCGTTACAGAAGCCGTTTCCGGGGAAGTTCTCGTTTACAAGACTGAAGGGGAAGGGATGGAGACCGCCCTTTAAAGATCTGGTTTGTGTTTCCTGCCTCTGGAGGTGGAGCCTATCTCTCTAGTGCTGTCCTGGACGACTCCTAGAAACAGAGTTACCGGTAAGTCTAACTCTCGTTTTTACCAGAGTCTTGCAGAAGGAGATCTTGACGAAATGGGACAAATCTCCGTTATTCCTGGATCGGCATATTTGGGTGAGCCAGTCAGTCAGGGACCCCCTGCTCTGATGGCTGAGGTCCCTGGCACTTCGGTCCGAGAAGTTGTTCCTACCTCTTCATTGGACATTGATCACAATGGACGCCAGCCTAACCGGCTGGGATGGCATACTGGGAGTACAGTCGACCCAGGGCTTCTGGTTGGAGGAGGAATCCAAGTAACCGATCAATGTGCTCGAGCTACGAGCGATCAGGCTATGCCTCTCCACAAGGTCGATTGAGACTGCGAGGATATCTGATCAGGATCCAGTCGGACAATGCCATGACTGTGGCATGTCTTCCATCAAGGAGGAACAAGAAGCTTGGCTGCAGCACGGGAGGTTGCTCACATCCTTCAGTGGGCAGAGCGACCTGTACCAGCCCTGTCGGCCATTTATATCCTGGGGGTGGAGAAGTGGCAGGCGGACTATGAGTTGACAGATGCTGGACCCAGGAGAATGGTCATTGCATCCGGAGATATTCAGGCTGCTGTGCCTGAAGTGGGGCACACCAGATTTGGATCTATTGGCCTCCTGGCTTAATTGGAAGGTGCGATATTTTTGTCCAGGACAAGAGATCCGTGGGCAGATGCGCTGGTGGCTCAGTGGGATCGGTACCAGCTGATCTACGCCTTTCCTCCACTGAAACTGTTGCCACATGTGCTTCGCAGAGTGGACGCCGAGGGGATTCCAGTAGTCCTGATTGCCCCAGATTGGCCTCAGCTGGCCTGGTACGCAGACCTGGTGGCAGAGCTCCCTGGCGACTGCCGTTGAGAGGACCTCCTATCTCAAGGTCCAATCCTTCACCCTGCTTTACCATCACTGGCTTTAACGGCCTGGCTATTGAAAGCCAGGTTTTGAGGAACCGGGGTCTGTCGGACTCGGTGATTCCAACTATGCTGAGGGTGTGGAAATCTTCCAGGAAGATATACCATCGTGCTTGGAAGGCCTATATCCATGTGTGAAGAGACAGGGTGGCACCCGCGCTTTCTCTATATCCAGGATCCTGCTGTTTCTTCAGCAAGGTGTAGACCAGATGTTGGCGTTAAGTACCATCAAGGGACAGATTTCAGCTCTGGTTGTCGTGTGTGTGTGTGTGTGTTTTTTTTGTTTGTTTGTGTGCAGGGGGTGCGATATGTAGTCCCTCCGGTGCGTCCTCCGTGGGATTTGAACCTGGTGTTGGCGCTTCAGAAGCCGCCGTTTGAGAATATCAGGAAGATTACCTTGTTGACCCTTTAACAGAAGGTGGTCTTTCTAGTGGCCATCACATCATCCAGGAGGGTTTTGGAACTGGCGGCCTTGTCCTGGAAGTCGCCTTATCTGGTCATCCACAGGGATAAGGTGGTGTTGCGTCCACAACCGTCCTTTCTACCGAAGGTGGTTTTAGCCTTTCATATCAATGAGGACATTGTATTGCCATCATTGTGTCCTAAGCTGAAGCACTCCAAGGAGGGGTGGCCCTTCACGCTCTGGATGTGGTTAGGGCACTGAAGGTGTACTTGTCTGCCACAGCTTTCTTTCGGAAGTCAGACTCATTGTTTGTTTGTTTTGGTGGCTGGTCCTAAGAAGAGCATGGCGGTCTCGTCGGCCACCATTTTCCAGGTGGATTAGACATATTGTAGCCTACGCCTTGAAGGGGCAGGTGCCTCCCTTTCCAGTCATGGCCCACTCTGCAAGAGCAATGGGAACATCTTTGGCCTTCCGACACCAAGCGTCTGTCGCTCAAGGGTGTAAGGGGGCGACCCTGTCGTCTGTCCATAAGTTTACCAAGTTCTACAAGGTAGATGTCTGTGCAAAGGCTGATGCCTGTTGTGGCTGTTAAGTTTTGCGGCCATGTAGTTGCAATTGGATTTTTTTTTTTTTTTTTTTTTTTTTTTTTTTTTTTTTTTTTTTTTTTTGTGATTATTATAGCAAAAAGAAAGGAGAAGGGGGGGGGACACTGTTTTTTTAATTTACATAGGACAAAAAATAAAAACTGCAGAAGTGATTACCACCTAAAAAGGACATCAATTTTCTTTGGGTACAGCTTTGCACGACTGAGCATTTGTCAGTTAAAGCGATGCAGTGCCGTATCACAAAAAAAATGGCCTGGTCATTAAAGTGGTTGTAAACCCTTACAAACCACTTTGACCTACAGGTAAGCCTAGTTTAAGGCTTACCTGTAGGTCCAAGAAATATCTCCTAAACCAGGGCTCGACAAAACCCGGGCGCCAGGTCGCATTGGCGACTAGAAATAGCGACCTCGCGCCTGGGGCAGCACAGCTGGGGGTATCCTGTCTCTGTGAACCCCCCCCAGCGTGATCGCGTCGGGCCGTTTCGCCGGCGGCCGAAAATTTAGGCCGCGGCTTTGAGGCCTTCTGCGGTCCTATGATTCCTTATGGAATCTGGCGCCCTCTTGTGGTCGCCGTTGGTATGACAAACCAGTAATTCTAATGAAGCTTCCTCTGAGTGTTTTATATTACCTGCCTTTTCTTCCCTTTATTTAGAACCCCCTAAACATTATATATATTTTTTATTCTAACACCCTAGAGAATAAAATGGTGGTTGTTGCAATACTGTCTGTCACACCGTATTTGTGCAGCGGACTTACAAGCGCACTTTTGTTGGGAAAAATAATTTAGTTAATAAAAAATAAGACAACAGTAAAGTTAGCCATATTATTTTTTATATTGTGAAAGATAATGTTACGCCGAGTAAATTGATACCCAACATGTCACGCTTCAAAATTGCACCTGCTCATGGAATGGCGACAAACTTTTACCCTTTAAAATCTCCATAGGCGACGTTTAAAAAAATTCTACAGGTTGCATGTTTTGAGTTAGAGGAGGTCTGGGGCTAGAATTATTGCTCTCGCTCTACCGATCACGGCGCTACCTCCTATGTGTGGTTCAAACACCGATTTTATATGCGGGCAGGACAGGGCGCATTTAAAAATGATTATTTTTTCTTCTTATTTTAACTTTTTTTTTTTTTTTTTTTTTCCACTGTTCTTTTAAAAAAAATGTGTCACTTTTATTCTTATTACAAGGAATGTAAAAATCCCGTAATAGAAAAAGCATGACAGGTCCTCTTAAATATGAGATCTGGGGTCAGAGAGACCTCGGATCTCATATTTACACTAAAATGCAATTGAAAAAAAAATTGTCATTTGAAAAAAATAAATAAAATGTCCCTCCTAAGAGCTATGGGCAATGACTTGGAGACGGGGGGGGCGGCGACGGCGCTGCTATCTTCCCCCCTCACTCGTCTCCATGTCAGGCCAGGGACAGGTCCGGATCGCCGTCACGGACTTGGCTCCTAACTTTTTAAGCTGGCTCCTAGATTCCAAGCAAATTTGTTAACCCCTGTCCTAAACCTACACTGTTTAGGAGATATTTGCCCAAAGACAGCGGTGCGCAGATGCACTGAGCACGGCATTTCCAACAATGGAGCATGCGCTGGAGTGACGTCATCACGGCTCCGCCGAATGACAGCGGCGGAGCTGCGAGACCCCACCAAAAAGATGGATGCGCCGGACTACAGGGGACAGCGGTGACATCGCTGGCTCCTGTGTCAGGTAAGTGACACATAATGGGCTACTATGCATTGCATAGTAGTCCATTATGCTTTTGCCTTTGCAGGGAATGAAAGAGGAAGTAGACTCATCAGGGTTTACTTCCTCTTTAAGGGGCAGATCCTTCCAGGGCTGAAATGGGTAATAATAATAATAATAATAATATACATGTTGGGTGTTTTCTGTGTTAAACTTTTTTGGTTTTTAAAAAGTGTACATTTTTAAAAATTTTTACTTGCAAAGTTTTATAACAGTAATTATAGGAAATTGTTTATTTTTTTGGTATAAAAAATATAGAAAGCCCTGGGGTAAATATCACAAAAAAAGCTCCATCTATAACCCCCTGTATGGTAGAGTTTTGCATTAATTTGTCAGAGTAGCACAGTGCTGATAATTGAAAAATGGCCTGAAAAGGAAGGAGGCTTAACATGCCAGTCTTCCAGTGGTTAAACAGCAAGTGTCTGTGCACATTCCAGAACCCTCTTGAGGCCTTCAGCTGTGCATTTCTCATGAGTTAGGCTGGTTACACATAGGCTGTCTGATCAGGTCCGCCTGTCTGTGTGTGGGGGGGGGGGTGTATGTGTGTATATGTATATGTGTGTGTGTGTGTGTGTGTGTGTGTGTTTTTTTTTTTTTTTGTGGACCTGATCAGACCATCCATAGCACTCTGGTGCTGCAGATGTCAGCTGACGTGTCCACTGAGATCTGCCAGAATTCTGTCCACCAAAAACTGGATTGAATGACTGACTGTCTGAAGGAAACGGACAGGTGGGCCATTTCCATCTGATGGCTCCATAAAGAACAGTGGAACTGTGTCCACTCTCCATGGCTGAGTGGGCACTGACCTGTCATCCACCTGCTCAGCAGGGAGATTCCCTGCTGATCAGATGGATGCAGACTACAGAGAGCCTGTGTGAAATCAACCTTACAATCCATGTTGGGATGGCTTATTTACACAGCTGTCAAGTCTTGCCTAAAAGGACCCTTGCAAATGACCCCATCCCATACGTCTTTTACGCCTAGTGATTTTTGAACTGCCAGCTCAGAAGAAGCTGTTATGTCTTCTGTAGATTATACACTGAGGTCTTGTATTACATTGGTGCAAGTGTGTTCTCGGAGAACAGATCCTCACCAGGAGGAGACGTAGAAACGGCTCGATACTGGCAGTGCTTGACATTCTTCATTTGAAGGAGTCGTCCTTCATTGAAATTAGTGTTTGTTTAAATTGCCCTGCAGAGCTGAATGTACGAAGTTTTTGAGCACTGAAAATGTTTGTTTTTATTTCTTAATCGTACATCATAGGACACAGAGCCTCAAGTATCTACTTAGTAGGTTATGGGCCTACCTTCAGGTGTTGACACTGGTATAACCAATACAGGAAGTTGACTCTCCTATATAACCCCTCCTCCTTCCAGGAGCACTCAGTTTTTTCGTATGTGTCTTAGTGCAGCTCTGTCTCAGAACATGTGTGGTCCCAGTGGCAGAGGGGGTTCTTAACCAGTTCCCGACCGGTGCATGACGATGTATGTTGGCAGAATGGCATGGGCAGGCAAACTCACGTAGGGCTGCAACTAACGATTATTTTCATAATCGATTACTCAGCCGATTATTTTTTTCGATTAATCGGATAAATTCTCCAAAAAACGTAATGTTCAATTTTTTTCATTTATTTAAAAGTAATAATGAGAAAACTGAGTGTTACACTCAAACTGCAGAATAATAAGCATTTAACATTACACAAATTTGCAGCAGTACAAAAACATTCAGAAAAGAGGAACTATATTATTGTTAATATATATTTTTTGCAACTAGAACTAAAAAAAAGTGCGGAGACATGGTGTAATATTATGTATGTATTGTACAGTTTAATAAAAAAGATTATTCAATATTTCTATGCACTGTTATTCAACACCAATGACGGGGCACTATTCCTCCCACATTGGTGTGTTTTTTTTTTTTTTTTTTTTTTTTTTTTTTTTTTTTTTTTTGGGGGGGGATAGTGCCCCATCGGTGTCCCCGGGAGGTGCTACTCCTCCCAAGGACACCAATGATGGGCCACTATTATTCTCTCCCCCCTGCAGAAACAGCAATGTGGCTCTATTCCTCCCTCCCAGGAAAGCAAATGATGGGTCAGTGTGTGTGTGTGTGTGTGTGTGTGTGTGTGTGTGTGTGTGTGTGTGTGTGTGTGTGTGCGCTTTTGCTGGGTAAAACTTTTAGCCGGTAACTTTTTTTCACACATCTCGGCTCAGTGTCCTCCTCACAGATTCTCGCCCTTGCATCTCAGTTCCCTCGAGGCGGCAGCAGCGGGCGGGGCTGAGATCTGTGTAAATGATCATGTGACATCAGCGAGGAGGAGAGGCTCGCCGCGGACGTGCAGCGGCGAGTGCGTGCCTGGTCACAGAGAGCGGCGCCGAGGACACAGGATGGATGACATAGGAGGAGAGGATTTATTTATTTATTTTTTTCCCAACAGACAGGTGGAAGGTGCGGACCAACTAATCGATAATATCAATTAATCGTTGCAGCCCTTAACTCGTGTATAGGTACGTCCAGTCGAAATTGCTGCCCTGCCATTGCGTGCATGCCGACGGTGGCGCGCTTGCTGGTCGGACCCCCTGTGAGTCCGGTCGCCGCGGATTATATCGCCGCAGGAATACCCGCGATCGTCTCACGGGGAGGCTGAACAGGGAGATGCCGAGGTAAATGCCATCTCCCCGTTCTGCCTAGCAACAAGTGACACTGATCTCTGCTCCCTGTGATTGGAGCAGAGATCAGTGTTGAGTAACACACAGCCCACGCCCCTAGGACACACTTAACCCCTACACTGCCAGTGCCATTTACACAGGAATCTGTGTATTTGTATAGCACTGATTGCTGTATAAATGACAATGGTCCAAAAATGTCCAATGTGTCCACCATAATGTCGCAGTCACAATAAAAAATCACTGATCGCCGCCATTACTAATAATAAAAATGCAATAAAACTATCCCTTATTTTGTAAACGCTATAATATTTGCGCAAACCAATCAATCGCTATTTTATTTATTTTTTCCAAAATTGCGTTTGAAAGACCGCTGCGCTAATACCGTGTGACATAAAATATTGCAACAACCGCTATTTTATTCCCTAGGGTCTCCGCTAAAAAAAATATATATATATATATATATATATATATATATATATATATATATATATATATATATATATATATATATATATATATATATATATATATATAATTTTGGGGGGTTCTAAGTGATTTTCTATCAGAAAATACAGGATTTTTATTTGTTAGTGTCAGAAAAGATTTGGTCTTTAAATGGTTTAAACTGAGAACTCCTACAGAGTTGCATTAATTCATAAGTGGAAACGTATCTCTGATTATTTTTATTTTTTTTTCTTGGCAGACTGCCTTGAGAGGAAACCAGTTGCTTCACTGATGTCTTCAGGCAACTTGCATTGACTTCTATTACTGAAGTCGTTTGTAAGTCGCGCTGAAGATATCAGCCTTTTTCAACAGCACAATCTGCCGATGCCGATTTTAATAAAAAAAAACAAAAAAAAAACACGCCAAATATCGGCCGGTATATCTATATATAAAAGTAAAAACCGCAGGGGTGATCAAATGCCACCAAAAGAAAGCTCTATTTGTTTGGGAGCCACGTCGCATGACCGTGCAATTGGCAGTTAAAATGACGCAGTGCCGAATTGCAAAAAATGGTCTGGTCTTAAGCCAGCAAAATGGTCCGTTGTGAAAGTGGTTAAAGAAATCTTGGGGGATTTGGGAAAAATACAGCAGTTACTAATACAGAGATGTGTATAAACTTCTATATGTGCGGTGGCTGGTTGACGCAGCTGCTTTAGCTGCATGGTTTAATTACAATCCAGCACTTCCACCTAGTAACATTGGGAAACTCCCTGTGCCTCTGTAGTTTTAAAGACTATAAATCTGCTGACAGAACCCCTCCCCTCTTGTAGAGGTATATAGTGCATCCACAAGTTACAGATACTCGCCTTACTTTGTGTTGACCATATGGGCCCCTAGCAGGGCAGTGTAAATGTCGATCCCTGTTTCAGGCGGTATGTTCAGCTTCCGAAAGGAATCGTCAGCGTCACCTTCAGGTCTGCAATAGCAGACCCGAAGGACATTTGGCCATGCGCGAACCAGACATATTCAAAAAGGAAGGGCGGGTATGCCTGAGGACGCAGAGGGGCATGTCTGCAAGGTCACATGGCGCTGTAACGTCCACACACGGCACTTGCCGCATTGCTGGGGGCCAAGCGCTGAGGATGCCAATCAAGTTCCACCAGAGGCTTTAGATCAGACTCTCATTTTCAGAAAGACCTTTTAACTGAAGAGAGGCAGTCTGTCACACTAATGCTGCGTACACACAATCGGACTATCCGGCTGACTTGGTCTGGTGGACAAACCGCTGTTAAGTCCGCCGGACTGTCTGAACTAGCGGACCTGCCCACACAAGTGACTTTTCCGGCAGATTAGGTTCGGCGGACTTAGTCCGCCGGATTATCCGCCGTACTTTTGAAATGAACGGACTTGGCCACACACACGGAGGAAAGTCTGTTCATTTTGTGTGGCTCCAGGTAGCTGGGACTAGCGAAGGAAGTGTCGCTTGCCCCGTCACCTGGTATGGAGTTAAAGGGGAAGCCTTACGCCGGGGGAAAAAAACGGCGTTTGGGGGTACCCCTCCTAGGTCCATATCGGACCCTTATCTGAGCAAGCAACCCGGACGGTCAGGAAGGCGGGTGGGGACAAGCGAGCCCCCCCCCCTCCTGAGGCATACCAGGCCGTGTGCCCTCAACATTGGGGGGGGGGGGGGGGGTGCTTTGGGGAAGGGAGGGCTGCGTGGCCCCCCCACCCCAAAGCACCTTGTCCCCATGTTGATGAGGACAAGGGCCTCTTCCTGACAACCCTGGCCCTGTTACCTTGTCCAGTGGACAATGCGCTTATTCTTTAAAGATCCAACAAATAGGATTTTAACAGAACTTCCAACTTGTTTTTTTTTTCCTGAGCAGGTACTGTTTCTCAGCCTGCAATTGCAGCTATAGGCATCTGTCAGTCCATAAAGGACCAGTTCCCAGATGCTCTCAAATGAGCTCCCTGCACAACAAGCACAGGATTTGGCCAAGTTACCTAAAGCATTATGCTTTGCTATAGATGCTATGAAGGATTCTATTCACCAGGCATCACACCTTGCACATGTACTTGTGGAGGACCCTTTTGGTTAAGGGGATGGTCAGCTGAAATGCCTTGTAAGAACCTTCTAATTAGTTTCCCCTCTAGGAGGAGAACAATTATTTGGTGATAGTTTGGATAAATACATTCAATTTCCAGCAAAAATATTACTCTCTTGCCAGTCAAAAGAAAATATAAGGGTTTTTTTCATTTAAATTGTTTGGCCATTAGACCAGGCATAAAGGAAGACCTGGGGCTACAAGTCTGCAAAGCAGAATACAAGACCTCCTTATGAAGAGGCATCTACCCTCACCAAGGTGGGGGGGAAGACTTCTGATGTACTCAGAAGTCTGGCAAAGGGAGATTCAGGACAAATGTGTCTCTAGGATACCAGCTAGAGCTTTGAGAGTTCCCACCATCTCGTTTTCTGAGATCAAACGTTCCCAAGGATCCAGGGAAAAGGCAATCCCTGTTGCAAGCATTAGACCGATTATTGGCTCAAGGGGTGATCAGACAGATTCCCAAACAAGAGCAAGGTTTTAGGTTTTACTCAAACCTAATTACGGTGCCAAAACCAAATGGGGATATCAGACCAAGTCTAGATCTACGTAATCCAAATCAGTTCCTGAAGATCCACTCCTTTCACATGGCGTCAATCAAGTATGGTCATTTCCATCCTGCAAGGAAGAACTTCTGGCATCCATCGACATCAGAGATGCATATCTACATGTCCCTATATTTCTTCCTCACCAGAGGCTTTTACAGTTCGAAGTAGAACAGAAGCATTTTCAGTTTGTAGCCTTGCCCTTCGGGCTTGCTACAGCAATTTGGGTTTTCACAAAGGTACAAGCCCCACCTCTAGCCAGGTTAAAGGCACAGGGCTTAACTGTCTTGGCTTACTTAGACTATCTATTGTTAATAGACCAGTCAGTGCCTTGCTTGAAGCAAGGTGTAGCCTCAGTTGGAACCTGCTGAAGGGTAAGACCTTCAGACTAATTATCTGGAAGGTAGTAACGACAGATGCCAGCCTTTTAGGCTGGGAAGCTGGAGCCTTGCCCATCAACATCCTAGAGATTCCGGCAGTGTCTCTGGCTCTAGAAACCTGGACCTCCAGGTTAAAGAATTGTCTTGCCAGGATCCAATCAGACAATGCCACGGCTGTGGCATATATCAATCGCCAAGGGAGCAACAAAAGTCTCTCAGCTCAGAGAGGTGAACCAGATTCTAACTTGGACAGAGGAGAATGTCCCATGCCTATTGGCGGTTTTCATTCCTGGAGTAGAGAATTGCCAGGCGGACTGTCTAAGTCGCCAGCAGTTATTCCCAGGAGAATGGTCTCTTCACCCTGAAGTGTTTCGGGCTGTTTTCCAAAGATGGGGGAACTTGGTGTCCAGCACAAAGGACCCACTCGCATATGCAACAGATGTGTTGGTGACCCCATGCGATCAGTTCTCCCTGATCTATGCATTTCCCCCAATTCAGTTGCTACCTCAAGTTTTTTGCAGGATCAAGCTGGAAAGAGTCTGTAATACTGGTAGCACCAGCATGGCTCGGAAGGTCATGGTACACAGAGATCGTAAAGAGGGCAGTGGAGGGTCCATGGCCCCTCCCACGAAGGCCAGACCTACTATTTCAGGAGGCGATATTCCATTCTACTTTACGAATGCAAAATTTAACGGCTTGGCTATTGAGACCCACGTTCTGAAAAGACGTGGGCTTTCAAGGTCAGTTCTCTACTTTTTGATTAATGCTAGGAAACCAGCTTCTAGGGCTATATATTATAGAGCCTAGAAAGCTTAAGTTTCCTGGTGAGAATCCAAGGGTTGGCACCCTCGGAGTAGGCAGAATCCTTGCCTTTCTACAATTGGACATAAGGCTGAGACTTGGTCCTTAATAGTACTTAGGGACAACTTCATCTCTATTGGTTTTATTTCAAAGACCAATTGCTACACATTCTTTAGTCTGGGGTTTTATGCATGGGGTGATGCGGTTTAATACACAAGTTAAATGGCCTTTTACCCCTTGGGACTTGAATTTAGTTTTCAGGGTTACAAAAAATGCAATTTGAACCATTACAGCATGTTCCCTTAGTCCTGACAAGGAAGCTGATATTTTTGGTTGCTATATCCTCAGCAAGGAGGGTTTCAGAATTGGCTGCTCTTGTAAGGAGTGTGAAGAGTGAAGAGTGCAGAGTGTGAAGAAGGGGGGTGGTGTTGCGCTCCTATATAATGTGTTTTTGTGATATGTTAACACAATGTTCGCAAAATAATTCAATTATCTACCTAATATACATCCCAATAGTAGGTAAAGTGCAAAATACGCAAAAAATTAAGCAAAAAAAAATTCATTAACGGATATGTTGAGAAGACGTAGTGGTTTAAACACACAAGTGTTTAAACCACTATGTCTTCTCAACATATCGTTAATGAATTTTTTTTGCTTAATTTTTTGCGTATTTTGCACTTTACCTACTATTGGGATGTATATTAGGTAGATAATTGAATTATTTCAATTATTAAAAATTAAGCAATTTCTAGGTGATATAAATATGATCAACATTAAAAAAGTGTAGCTTTGGGTGATTATCTCACTGTGCAAAATATATAACGCATACGTGAATGGTTCATATAGTGACTGGTATGGCAATGGATAAAACAAAGTAAAATACATTTAAAATTATAGAAACCAACAAAAAAAATTTTTTTGAAAACGTCTAGCTAAACAAATGTTCAGTGCGGTATTGGACTTTTGATCCTTAGTCCAATGTGCAATAAAAGTGCAAAGTGTTTCACTGGAACACTGTGTATCGCTGTCTTGGCTTTAAGGTGACACTGTGCCTTTAAGTGCAAACAAAAGAATAAATCTTTAGCGTCACTGACACCCGTGGTAAGAGTAAATGATTACCTTACTGCTGTAAGGTAAACAGCATATAGTAGAAGGAGGAGGGGAAGCTCCCTTCAACTTGATCTTTTCCTAGATGTTAGTTTTCACTTTTAAGTGTAGCCGGGAGAGAGGAGAGAGGAGAGAGGATCCTTCTCTTCCTCTCTTTCCACTGGGTGCTTCAGATTGTGTGGTTCTCAATATACATTTAAAAGAGATAAAGGAGGTCCACCATAGTGTAGTAGTTTTCAATAGAACTAAAACTTTTATTCACATCTATTAAAAACTCACATTTTGGAGGGATTACAGTAGCGTTGTAAAAACGAGCGCCGAGCTTGTGTCAGTCTGAGCGTCTGTTCTGGTATCCGATTCGCCTCGGGTCCTACGTGTTCCGTCACACACGTGACTTCAACTGGGATGAGGCTTGTGGGAAGTGTAGTATGTTTATATAGGCTCAGCTAATTGTATTTCTTTCTCCTTATCTGCGGCCATTTTGTTGTGGATCGTATACAAATGAATGGGGCGGCCACGTTTTTGTAGACCAAGTGGTGATCTCTCTGGTATAAGTCGTTCGTTTTTTTTTTTTTTTTTTTTTGTTATTGCCAACTCAGTAAAACCAATGATCTTCGAGGAAAACAGTCCTCACGCCTGCTGCTTGCTCAGGTTACCTCTCATCTCTTTACATCATGGTGGCAGTTTTTTTTATGCATATATGTATGATATGCTAGATCCAAACAACTTTCATAGCTTAAAACCTTCCCTCGTTTATCTGGACAACATACTCAATACTCACCCCCACCCTCCACTAATTTTTCCCCCCCCCACCTCCCCTACCCTTCCTAGTAGATCATTATTTAACTTAACACTTATACGTGTCTATACCCATTTAAATCTGTACCCTTAATCCTTCTGAGGTACTCCATCTCCCTTTAAATTCCTGCCAGCTTTTCCATTTCTCCAGCGTATGTTTATTACTCCTACCCCCCCGAGCTATCCTCCAGGCATTCCATCTTATATATCCCTTCTACGGCATCCACCCACTCCCATATCGTAGGCGCTTCCGGCTCTTGCCATTTTTTTTTTTTTTTTTTTTGGGGGATTAATTTTTTCCCCTCATTTAATAAATGTGGGGTCAAGGACATCTTGTACTGTTTTACGCTGCCCTCTGTAGCATGAAACAGGACAACCCAGGGGTCTGCACTTACTACATAACTGGTTATGGTTTTAATATGCGCTAGGATCTGGTTCCAGTAGTTCTTAATCTTCGGACACCCCCACCAAATGTGAGCCATGGTACCTATTTCCCCACATCCACGCCAACATTCCCCTGACGTATCTGCTTGAAATTTACTCTTTCTATCTGGGGTATAATACCACCTTGACAAACATTTATAGCTCATCTCTGTGGTTTTGGCGTCAATGGCTGAGCTATGGGCCAATCTAAATATTTTGCCTAACATTACCTTATCCTTTTGTGAACCTAATTCCCGTTCCCATTTTTTGACGAATGGAGGTATTCCCAACTCCCCCGCCGACAACAGCAACTTGTACCACCTAGAAACTATCCCCTTGGAATTCTTTGTTATAGATAGTTGTTCATCAGCCGCCCTAATCGGTTGCGGTAATGTCTTTATGCAGCGGGAAAGCTGGCAGTACCTCCACTCATCAATCACCATTATGTCTATATTTTGTTTTAATTCGTGGAGAGGTGCTATATTACCTTCCTTCATTACATCTTTAAGGTGTGCTTCCTTCTTTACCCAGTTGCCTCCTATCTCCGTGCATCCTGGCAAAAAATATTTATTATCCTTTAGTGCCATGAGGGGTGAGTTATATTTTTCATTAACGTGCTTGTATACCATATCCCATATTCGGAAAGTGTTACGTGTTAAATTATTTCCTATCCCTAATTTCTGCCTCTTATGTGGGGGGTTCCATATTTGTTTACCTAATTGTGCTCCACAGCTTTCGTGTTTAAGTTTTACCCATTTTTTTCTATATTATCCCTTTTGGTCCATTCGCTCACCCTAGACAAGGCCACCGCTTTATAGTACATCTGGATGTCTGGGATCGCCAGCCCACCTCTATCTTTTGATTGTCTCAAGCTAGCAAATGCTATTCTGGGTTTTTTATGCTTCCATATAAATTTATTTAGAACTGATTTTAAGTTTAACCAAATTTATATTAGATAGCGCTATCGGTAACATCTGAAAACGGTACAAAATTTTTGGAAATATTATCAAATTCACAATGTTTATTCGCCCCAGCCAAGATATCAAGCTTTTACCGCATCTCTTACACTCCGCCTTAATTTCATTTAGTAATGGTATGTAGTTGATGCAGTAAAGTCTCTTCTCAGTATTAGCCAATTTTATGCCCAAGTATTTAAGCTCCTTTCTCAACGGGAAGCACCAATTCTGTTGAATTGTTTGCGCCTCTATCTTATTAGTATTTTATATTTAATATTTCGGATTTTGATCGATTTTTTATTTTAAAGTTGGACAATTCTCCGTATTTTTCTAGTATCCTTATTAAATTAGGGACAGACCGTTTTGGGCTTACATAAATAAAATAATATATCGTCTGCGAAGGCTGATAATTTATGTTCCTCCTTCCCAATTTTTACCCCCATTATGTCAGGACTATCTCGGATTGATGCGAGGAGGGGTTCCATTGACATCACGAACGGGAGGGGCGACAGGGGACACCCCTGTCTTGTCCCCCGTTCCAGTTCAAATTTAGCAGACTCCTGTCGATTAACTTTTACTCGCGCAGTGGGTTGATTATATAGAACTCTCACCCTCTGTGTTTTTGGGCCTATTCCCATCTTAGCCATTGTTTGAAACATAAACCCCCAGTCCACTCTGTCGAACGCCTTTTGTGCATCCGTAGACAGAAGCAGACTGGGGGTCTCCCTCCATTGCATCTGTTGGATCAGCAATAGGGTTCTTAAACCGTTGTCTCTCCCTTCCCGTCCTGGTACGAACCCCACCTGGTCTGGATGGACCAGGCTTTTCATCAGGACCCTTAATCGCTCCGCTAGGATCTTCATGTATTTCCCGTCTTTAGGAATTAATGTGCTTGTGGCCGATAGGCCCTTACTGCTCATGTTAAATTTCTCTCCCAACCCATTAAAATAATTGCATATTTTTGGTGTCAGAATTTCTCTGTATATTTTATAGTAGAGTGTTGTGAACCCGTCCGGTCCAGGAGATTTTCCCGAGGCTGATTTTGTCAAAGCCTTGTTTATTTCTTCGACCGAGATTGGTCGGTCAAGGGTCTCCCTTTCCAGCGTACTAATTTTGGGTAGTCTAATGTTTTTTAGGAAAGCAGCAATGTTCTTCTTACGAACCTCACCCTGTACCTTTTGCTCTCTGTCTGAGTAAGTCTCTTCAAAATAATTCCTAAAGGTTTCCGCGATTGCTTTCGTTGAAAATACCATATTACCATTTTTATTCATTATTTTGCCAATAAAATTTTTTGTTTTTTCTTTTTGCACTATCTTAACTAGATATTTACCCGTTTTATCCCCCCAGAGGTAACGTTCTCGGGCTCTGCTGTTGAATTCCCTCCTGGTTTCTTGTTCTAGGAGATCCTTTAATTCCTCGCGGGTATTAACTAGTTTTTTGTATATTATGTCCCTTTGGGGCTGACTTTTTTTTTTTTTTTATGCTCTTGTTCTAAATTATAAATCTCCTCCGTTAATCTTTTAGTTTTCATGGCTCTCATTTTTTTTTTTTTTGACCTTACTGCGATCAATATTCCTCTTATATAAGCTTTATGTGCTTCCCACACTATTTGGCCTGCAGTTTCCGGGATATCATTCAGTGCAAAGTAGTGTTCGATTTCTTTACCAATCCTGACTCTATCCTCTTCATCATATAGCAGGTCTTCATTGATCCGCCATGTCGAGGATCTTATCTTATTACTTAAATTGTTAATTTTAATCTTAAAAGGAGCATGGTCTGAGAGGGTAGTTGCTTCTATTCTAGCTTCGACCATCTGATCTAATAACCCGTGATCTATAAAAAAATATAGTCCATATGGGAGTATGTCGCATGTACCGGGGAGTAAAACGAATAATCTCGACTTTTTGGGTTCATAACTCGCCACGCATCTACCAGCTGGCCAGTAAATAATTTTTGCAGAATATTTCTTAGCTGATCGTTTCTTATCTTCTGTATCCCGGACGTGCTATCTACTCCCGGATTGAGGCAAAAATTAAGATCCCCTAACAATATCACGTATCCCTTTTTAAACTTGGTTAACTTGATTAATATCGTCTTTAAGAACCCAATAGGGTTGCTATTAGGGGCATAGATGTTCACTATTGTGCAATCCATCTCATCTAGTGTACCCTTCAGAAACCGAAACCTCCCTTCCACATCGCTCATCCTCTCTACTAATTGAAATTTCATTTTTTTTTTTTTAAAAGCTTATCGCAACCCCTCTACTCCTTGTAGAAATTATATCGCTGTAATACCAACTGGGGAAGTTCTTCGAATATAGTCTAATATTTGATGTCAGGGAGATATGTGTCTCCTCGAGCCACCACATCAGCCTCATATCGCTTTAACTCTGCCAAAATCTTATGCCTCTTGGTTGGGGTTTTTAGTCCCTTTTACGTTGTATGTTAATAAATGTATACCGTTCATTTAACCATTAGCTTCCTTGTTCCCTGACGCCTCTCTTCTCCTACTCGGGTAATAATATAAAATTTTTCAAAGGATCTACTTTTTCTCCCTATCCCTCGTCCCTCCTCCCACAATACCCTCCCTTTTCACCCTTCTACCCAACCCGTACCCCACCTCCCCCCTTCCTGTGGCCTAAATTCGGCCCTTGTTTGGTAAATGGTCATATAGCCCCTTACCATCTCCCAAACAGCTTGTTCTGAGGGTCTGAGGCTCCTTGACCTACGCCTCCTCTCTCCTCTCCTATTTGGGCAGGAGAGAGGGCACATCGCCTACGTCCCCCACCCTCCTTCTGCCATCTTCACTTGCCACCTTCTTCCCCCTCTTTCCCCCCCCCCCCAGCCGGGTTCTATATCATGTTCCTCCCGACTGTGATAGACCCGTCCTCTCTCATGCCCAGCCTGGGAGTTCCGGTATACACAGATCCAATCTCTTGCAAAAATCTGCCAGGTCTAACGGATATCTCAGCTTCGCTGTTTGACCATTTTTAAAACCCATCAAACATGCTGGGAAGCCCCAACTATATTTCACATTTCGCGCACTCATCTCTACCAGCAGTGGCTTCAAAAGCCGTCTTCTTGCTAAAGTCGCATAAGATAGATCAGAGAAGATTTGTATCTCGCGACCCTTATACTGTCGTGTGGTTTTTTCCTCTGAGCTTTCTCCAGAGTGTTGCTTTATCCTCAAAATAGGTAAATCTTACAATAATATCTCTGGGTCTCTCTGTGTCAAATTGGCGTATTTTGCCTATTCTATGAATCCTGTCGATTTTCGGGGAATTCTCTCTCATCTCTCCAGTAATCGTCGAATATGCTTTCAAATATCTTTCTCAGGTCTTCTCCCTTTTCCTCCAGGACGGATCGGATCCGTAGATTTTTTTTTTCTTCTACTTTTGGTTCTCCTGGTCTTCCAATTTGTACCATATCTCCCTCTGCTCTCGTCTTACTATTTCTACTTGCTCCTTCATTTTGTTTACTTCCTGGGTTTGTTGTTCAATGCGATTCTCCGTAACCTCTACTCTCTCTAATAGACTTCTGAGATCCTCTCGGAGCCCACGGATATCCCCCTTGATTGCATTTTCAAGACTCAAGAGCATCTCCCGCATTTCTCCTTTTGTAGGGGGTAGGTCTATTATCCTTGACTCATCCACTTTGCTGATATCGGTGTCACTATCAATCCCGATATCCGCTCCTAGAAGTGCGGTAGTATCCTCCTGGTGTTTACCTAGACCTTTTCTCTGCTCTTGGTCAGTGTTGTTTCTTGCCTGTACCTGTATGTTTGGGGCTTCCTCCTTGCGTTAAGTATTGTTGAATAGTGGTGTCTAAACCTTTCTCTTTAGAAGACCGCGAGGTTCCGCTTTTAGCGGCTTTATTGGCTGATTTACTCATGGTGTCTTGTGCGGTCCTTTACCTCTTTAACACTTTCTTTTTCTCCTTGCCCCCTCTCTCCTCCCCTCCTTTAATCAGGCCTAGTATGTCCGCTTAATAGTGGTCAGTCCATGGATTTAAGGCTATGGTGCTCACTTTGTGCTTCACTATAGATGTTTATAAATAATGATTCAAAACTGTAGTTTTTCTGATGGGATTTTCTCCCTTTGCTCTATCCTCGGTTAGAGTCAGGTTTTCCAGTAAGCTGGGCTCCTATGTGTTAAGACTCCTTATATATTGATGGTAGTCTAAGAAAGCTTTAATATCGTTACTATAGAGGCACCATTTGCCTTTGTGTGAAAGATCTACTTATCTGGCCCTGCATATATTACAGCCAATATTAACATTATCGTATTACTAACTGTTTTGGGACATGCAATTCAGGACCTATATATATGCGGACCACCTGAGGCACAAAAAAAACAAAAAAACAAAAAAAAAACACCAAGAAAGAAGTATCCCTGTTTGTCGTGATAGAGCCGACCTGGATATTCCAATATAACTTGCCAGTATTGATCCTGGCTTCATGTTACACTGTAGAAAGAGCATGTACCTGTACATTTAAAATAGGTTTGTCAGAACTAAATCCAGACCTGCTTATGCGGTATTGATAGTGGGTTATTGCAGGATATTCTGAATATTTATGACAACGCAACCCAAGTGGCTTTGCTTACTTTACCACTTAATCAGAGTTTGTACGGCATTATTGCAGGATCATACACGATTAGATTATACCATGAATGAGAAACATATCTGTGAGAGAGAGTTTGTTAGCAACGGAGAAAATTCACAGACATATACCTCTGGGGCTTCACAAAATGTTCACGTTTCACGTCTGTGGCATGAGGCTATTATAATGCTCATCTTTACTAACATTAAGTTCTCCCGTTCACTGTAGGACATTCATATTTACTGTAAGACATTCGTATTCATTGTAGGACACATCGGTTATTAGAAACAGACCACAGATGGCTCATGTTTGAACAGAATCCATACAGGGTTGTTTCTGGGTGTATCATGTTGAGCTTGTGTCTTAAATTATGGATGAAAAGCCTATCTGTGAGTAAGGGTCCTATAATGCTCCACAGGGAAACAACACCCTGTTCACCACACACTACACTACACTGGCTGGGAACATCCCATCCCCATGCTCAGCTGTGCAGCTCCCAAGCAGTTAAATTCTATCACTTTACATATTACAATACCGTCCTTTGTTTGTCTCAGGCAGTTGTTATTTTTCGTTCTCCACGGTATCTGTATTTTCCGGCGTTTCATCCAGGTTCCCTGCTAGTGCAGAAGGGGGACCGAGTAACCGCACACCGCCGGTACTTCATTCGGACGGTCCGTTTCTGATGGCAGAGCGGGGGGTGCAGCATAGGTGGTGTTAAAGCGGGGTGTGTTTGTATTCGCTCCGGTCGGAGCCACACGCTTCCTCTGGTATGGACGCGGCTTATATCTCCGGTTCCCCGCACACACGCCCCTTGACAGCGCAGGTCAGCCCCTCCCCTCAGGCGCGCACAGCGACCTCACGTCCTGCGCCCGCCCCTCCATCAGCCTCTTCTGGGGAGGTATAAGTCGTTCTAATGGTATGGGAAAAGGGGCTTTCAATTTATATCCCGCAGCAAGATTTATGCTGACGGCAGGCTACGCTATACTGCAAGTGACTGGGAGAAAAAAGACAGTATATAGCCTTGAGTGTCTCAGCATATTCCTATTATCAGCAAGGTGTATTACACTGCTGATAGGAAGGGGAGTATAGGAAGTGTGTAACCGCAATCTTTTATAGCCAAAAAGTATTTTTATTAAATAGTGGGAAGTTCGCTCTAAGCAATCCAAGATGGGGTATTTATAATGTATTAAGGGACCAGTAATTAAAGTATTTGTATACATATATGTATATTACATTGCAGGTATACATATACCAAACAGAGAAGAACAATATATGCACATATAAGGAGGACTATATCATCTATATTATGTGCATAATAAAAATTAAAATATAGAGAGAAAAAATATAATATATATAAAAAGTATATTTAAAAGAATTTTAATTCATTAATTAAAATAATGGAATTATTTTATGAGATGAAGTTAAAATATCTAAAAATATATAAAATTGTATGTTCCATGCATAGACTCCGGAAGAGACGTTCAGGCAGAAGCGGTCAAAAGGAACAGAGGTTTAGATTACACATTAAAAATCATTAATAAAACAGTTGAGATCAAATTCTATGTTTAACCCCCGAGGGGTAAGTGTATCGAGGGTGAAGATCCATTTTGATTCCATCTGGCTGAGGGTCCTTGTGTCCACCTCGCCAGTGTTTCTTGTACGGCTCGATGCCCCAGAATTTTAAGTGTGTGGGATCCTTATTGTGGTGCGTCATGAAGTGTTAAGAAACACTGTGCTTATCAAAGCCTTTCAAAATGTTTTGTATGTGTTCTTTAATTCTAATTCTGAGGGTTCTTTTCGTACGGCCGATTATATTGCAAGCCACAGCTGCATTCTAGCGCATACACTGCGCCTTCAGAATTGCAGCTGACAAAATCATTAATCTCATATGTATTTCCAGTACTCGTGGACGTGAACTCGAATATTTTATGTGCTGGCTTTTTTATTTTAACACACGCAAAACACCGTTTGCACGGATAAAAGCCTTTTTGTAGGAGGGTCTGGTACGTTTTTAACTATTCTGTCAATTAAAGTCGGGGCACGTCTGTAAACAAATTTCGGTACAGACGGAAGGATAGGTTTAAGATGTATATTATTAGGGGGCATGGCTATACGGCGACCAGCACACACAGTAAAAGGTTAGAGAGAGGGCGGAGGAAGGAGAACACACAAGTTGAAGGACTGGATATCACTATTTGGCGCTGCTTTCAAATTGGGGTGTCTGCTGTCAGGTACCGCACAGCTACCTTATATAGAGACAGTGCTTTTTGATATCAACTTAGCTTGCTTCCAGTGTGCTCACCAATGCCTAAGAGTGAAGGATCTCCTGATTGATTAGTGCAATGTCTATTTGAAGTGCCTGCTTTTAATTTGATCCATGTGAGTGTGATTTTAATCGATGGTTTTAGTGAGATTAAAAATAGCTTTGCAATTTTGCACTATGGGAAGTCTCTTTTGTCTCCTTGAGGTAACTCTGAGATATTAACCCACTAACCTCTGCCGCGGAGTCTGTCACAAGAGTTGGCTGGAGAAACAGTTATCATCTGTATTCACTATAAGCGATTTTTGCCCGACACGAGAGTGCTGGGCAATACTGTTGGTGAGTGTTCTAAACGAGGGGGGCACGAACACCTAGGGTGTGGTGGAGGCTTTGCGTTTAATGTACACTTTGCTATAGAACTTTCACTGGAGAAGGTGTTTTTGAACTAATGCTATCATCATTTTTTTATTAGACATTGAGTGTGTCTGATTAAGTATCGTATTTTTGAGACCAAATTTCTTTGGGACTGCACATCGTTATTAGAGCACTATTTGTAGCAGAAAATATTTTGTTTTATTTATTTGCTCTATTTATGTTTTGTCACTCATTCACTTTATTTTCTATGCGATTCTTTGATTCTTATCACTTATATGCGCTTTTTGGTTGCTATTTAATCACAATTTACTTTAATGTTTATTGTATTTATGCACATGCGTTTATAATTTTCACGTAGTTTAGTTTTGGACATTGTAGCACACTGATATTTAGCAGTGTTTTGTTAGTAGCGCCACAAGGTGATTTTTGTAGTGTTTTGGGCAATTTTTCCTTTTTTTGTACCTTCTGAGAGATATATTAAGATGTATATCGTTCAGTAAAATGTGCCAGTGCTTCTTGACAATGTTTTCAACTTTTTTATATTGTGCATTGTAATCCAAGATAATGGCTACATTATTATTTTTGTTATCTATTTTATTTTTATCTTTAATTAGCTGTTTTCGGTCAATTAAGCTCACTTCGCGGATTCTTTTGTTTGCACTTAAAGGCACAGTGTCACCTTAACCACTTTCAGACCGGACCATTTTGCTGGTAAATGACCAGAGGTCTTTTTACACTTTGGCACTGCGCTGCTTTAACTGGTAATTGCGCGGTCATGCAATGTTGTACCCAAACAAAATTTGCGTCCTTTTCTTCCCACAAATAGAGCTTTCTTTTGATGGTATTTGATTGCCTCTGCGATTTTTATTTTTTGCGATATAAACGTAAAAAGACCGCAAATTTTGAAAAAAAAAATGATATTTTCTACTTTTTGTTATTAGAAAAATCCAATAAACTCAATTTTAGTCATACATTTAGGCCAAAATGTATTCAGCCACATGTCTTTGGTAAAAAAAAAGTCAATAATTGTATATTTATTGGTTTGCGCAAAAGTTGTCACATCTACAAACTAAGGTACGTTTTCTGGAATTTACGCAGCTTTTAGTTTACGACTGCCTATCTCATTTCTTGAGGTGCTAAAATGGCAGGGCAGTACAAAACCCCCCCCAAATGACCCCATTTTGGAAAGTAGACCCCCTAAGGAAATTGATAAGAGGCATGTTGAGCCCATTGAATATTTTATTTTTTTGCCTCAAGCGATTGAATAATGACAAAAAAAAATTTTTTTTTTTTTTTTTACACAAAGTTGTCACTAAATGATATATTGCTCACACATGCTATGGGCGTATGTGAAATGACACCCCAAAATAAATTCTGCTGCTTCTCCTGAGTACGGGGATACCACATATGTGGGACTTTTTGGGAGCCTAGCCGCGTACGGGGCCCCGAAAACCAAGCACCGCCTTCAGGCTTTCTAAGGGCGTTACAGTTTTGAAGGCCATAAAATGCCAAGATGGCACAAACCCCCCCCAAATGACCCCATTTTGGAAAGTAGACACCCCTAAATTTAGGGGTACACTAGTGAGACTAGGTAATAAATGGCGGGTGCCCTGAAACTATAAAAAAATAACTAACCAACCAGCGTCACCTGTAACAGTTATATGGTGATCACTGGTGAAAGGGTTAACTAGGGGGCAATCAGGGGGCTTTATGCGGTAGTATATGGGGGTCCCTGGCGCTATAAAAAGCTGCGGCGAACCTAAATACCTACCTGCCTAACTAGCGTCACCTGTGACACTAATACGGCGATCAGAAAAATGATCGCTTATTAGGCTGGGTTCACACTGGAGCGATGCGGAAACGCCGCGAATCCGCGGCGGGTTCCCGCATCGCATGCCTCCCGGCGGCAGTTCACACTGCCCTATGCGAACTGCTGGGAGTGTCAGTGAAATGTTACTGACACCCCCAGATCAGTTCGCATATCGCAGTGCGATCTGCAAACTCGGATCGCATGGTGTGAACACCCATGCGATCCGATTCTGCTGCGGGCCAAAAAAGGGTCCCGTGCGAATTTGCGGCGGGTGTGGCGGGTGCGGCGGGTGCGGCGAATGGCTGAACTCGAATCGCACAGAGATCGGATGTGATTTGCACTGCAGTGCGGTGCGAATCACATTCGTTCTCATAAACCGCTGCAATGTGAACCCAGCCTTAGTGACACTGGCGACGGGGGGTGATCACGGGGTTAAACCTTTATTGGGGGGGGTTAGGGGGGCACATTAGAACTAAAGGGGGCTAACTCTAACTGCCCTAACAGTTATTACAGTCACAAATGACACCAATGCAAAAAAAAAAAAAAAAAAAAAATGACATTGGTGTCACTGTGACTGGGGGGCAGGGGTAATTGGGGGGGGTGATCGGGGGGTAAAGGGGGGGTGTGAGTGTGCCTGGCATGTTCTACTGTGTGTGTAGAGTGTTGGTGCAACTTACTGATCCGCTCTCCTCCGTGTCGGAACGAAAAATACCGACACGGAGGAGAGAATACATCACTTCCTCTCCTGTGTTTACATTACAGGAGAGGAAGTGATGTCACCGGGGATTTCCATTCGTCGAGAGCGATCGCGAGGGGGTGGCCATGAATGAATGGCCGCCCCCTCATCCCGGATCGCTCTCGAAGGAATGCCGACCGCCGCAGGCACCGGGGGGGGGCCCGATCGGGCCCCCCACCCGCGGGCAGGCAGGGACTTGTATATACGCCCATATGCCTGCCCGTGCCATTCTGCCGACGTATATCGTCGTGCGGCGGTCGGCAAGTGGTTAAAGCCAAGACAGCGATACAGTGTTCCAGTGAAACACTTTGCACGTTTGCACTTCCTGTTCTCCCCTCACTTCTCTCTCCCCCTCCCTCCCCCTACACAGTACCTCCTAGGGTCCTACATTGGGTATCCCATCCTATCAATCCATGGCTTCCACATTTTTTTTTTTCAAATTCTTTCAGGTTTCCTCTATATATACTACCCTTTCCTTCCGTACTGTTTCTGTTATTAACTTCACCCAATCTACTAACGAGGGGGGTTTCTCTGCCTGCCACCTCTGTTATAAGCTTTCTTGCCTGAAACATACACCTCAATATTGCTTTAATTGTATAAAATGAGCCTACTATTCCCTCAGCCTCTCTTCCCAAAACCAAACAATCGCTTTGGAGTATAATATGATCTATGCAGCAACATCAGGTGCGAGACCTTCTGCGCAGGCGAGATAGAGATATAAAATGTCCTCCCTCCAGTATCTTCCTTCATTGCTCATCCGAGAGTATCCCAAATTCCTCCTCCCATTTCCCTCTACATTTAAGTTTTTCGGGGTTTTCTATATTCCCTTCAGATATATATAGATAGATTTTCTACTATAAATCCCCCTGCCTTTTCTTGGGAGTTGAATCTACCATAAAAAGGGAACTATTCCAAACTGGCCCTTGTTAATTAAATTGTTTATCCAAAGCATGTAGGATTTGCAGGTATTTATAAAATGAATGTTTTGGTATATCATACTCTGCCCTCAATACATTAAATGTTTTTAATGTATTTCCTTCGTATAATTGGGCTAGTTTATCAATCCCCTTTTATCTACCTATCAATTCCAGTTCCGGTAAATTAAAATTGTTCCATAGTGGGGTGTATTTAGTCAAACCTCCTAACCCTTTTATTGCCTTTACTGCCTTCCAGACTTTTAAAGCCAATTTTATCGTGGGTATTCTATGTTTAAATGAACTTGGCTCCAATGCTTCCACTATTGTCTTGTGTGGAGTCTCTGCTATCATCAATACCTAGTTTATTCCACCTTCCCCATCCTTACTTGTCCGCAGATGCTGTAATTGAGGTGCTAAAAAACGGAAAATTGTATACTCACCTTCGGTAATTTTCCTTTCCTGACGCACCTTCATGGCAGCACACACTGGGTTGTGACTCCACCCCCACAACCTGACAGGATTGGATAGCTATAAATTTGAAGGGGAGACCTCCCGCTGCATTCTCCGTATATATTAACACCAAGAAACAGGGAGGGAATTGTGTGCTGCCATGAAGGTGCGTCAGGAAAGGAAAATTACCGAAGGTGAGTATACAATTTTCCGTTTTCCTGACGCCTTCATGGCAGCACACACTGGGAAATAACTCGCCAGTCGGGTGGGTGCAAGTAAAAAATAAACTTTAATTCCTTTATAAAGCAGAAGAATTTGCTCTAATAACAGATTTTCCAAAGTCGGTCATGGATAGGTAAGCTGAATCCACTTTGTAGTGGGAAATGAAGGTATGTCTGGAGGACCAGGATGCTGCTCTGCATATCGTCTCTGGAGACACTCTACAATATGCTGCCCAGGAGGTAGCCACTGCCCTTGTAGAATGAGCCCTGATGCCTTCAGGAATTGCCAGTTGCTGGGAGGAATATGCTTTTTTAATGATCCTAACCAGCCAGGATGCAATGGTGCGTGAAGAGGCTGCTTGACCCCGCTTAGAACCGTGAGGAATGACCAAGAGAGAATCTGTCCTTCTGATTGTGGTAGTAGCAGATAGATAACTGACAATGGCTGACTTCACATCCAAAGGGTGCGGATCCCCCTGATCGTTATGGAAGGATGGAAGAATGATATCCTGGTTATAGTGGAATGGAGTGGCCACTTTGGGTATAAACTGCTCCGAGGGTCTTAGAACTACTTTATCGGGAAAGAGCACCAAATATGGTTCCGAGATCATTAGTGCTTGTATTTCCGATACCCTTCTAGCTGATGTAATAGCAATCAGGAAAGTTAGCTTCAAGGTCAAGTCCCATAAAGAAATCTTTTCAGATGGAATAAATGGAGGTGAGGACAGGGCATGAAGAACTACTGATAAATCCCATGATGGAAAAAACGGTTCCCTGGGAGGTTTGATTTTCAGATAGGCTCTCAAAAACTGAACTACTAGAGGATGAAAGGCCCACCTCGTGTCCGTTTTGACTGATAGAGCAGACACCTGAACCTTGAGGGTGCTTAGACTCAGGCCCTTATTGACCCCCGACTGGAGAAATTCCAGAATGTGAGCAGGTTCTGGAGAGACGTTATTCCATCCTCTCTGCTGAGCCATGGAACAGAATCTTTCCCAAACTCTAGAATAAACTGAGTTGGTCGTGAATCTCCTAGCTTGCATCAGGGTAGAAATGACCTCCTGAGAACAGCCCTGGGCTCTCAGCCTAGCCCTCTCAATTTCCAGGCCATCCGGTGCAGCCTCTCCGGAGCAGGGTGCAGGAACTGTCCTTGGGACAAAAGATCCGGAGATACCCGAAGTGGAATAGGAGGTTGAAGGCTAAATTGCAGAAGAGTCGTGAACCACGGCCTCCTCGGCCACAGTGGGATAATTGCGATCACAGTAGCTGAGGATCTCCGGAGTCTGGATAGAAATCTTGCTATCAACGGAGTTGGAGGAAAAATGTACCCCAGCCTGAAATTCCATGGGTGGCTCAGACAGTCCACCGCCTCTGCCGATGGAAATGACCCTCTTGATAGGAACCTGAGACATTTGGTATTTGCTGGTGTAGCCGCAAGGTCTATCTCCGGCATTCCCCAAATTTCTGTCAGAAGAGCGAAGGTTCGAGGATTCAGGGACCACTCGTTGGAAAGGGACTCCCGACTCAGGTAGTCGGCTAACATGTTCTGTGCCGCTGGGACATATATTGCTCCCAGTCCTGAAAGATGAATCTGAGCCCAATCTAATATGGGCCGGACTTCCTCCATCAAGGTGGCACTCCTGGTACCTCCTTGCCTCTGAATGTAGGCCACTGCCACTTTGTTGTCCATGCGGATAACTACATTCTTGCCTCTGAGGAGAGGCGCAAAGGCTCGCAGGGCTTGAAAAGCCGCTCGAAGCTCCAAGATGTTGGAAACTAGGCCCACCGCCTGAAAGAGCCATTGTCCCTGAGCTGCCAGGTCTCGAAAATGGGCTCCCCAACCTGTCTGGCAAGCGTCCGAAGTTATAATCTCTGGATCTGGAGGAATTATTGGCCTGAATCTCCAGAGATTGCTGTGGTGAGTCCACCACCATATCGATTGCTTCACTGAACTGGGAACCCGGATGGTCTGACGCATCGATACTCCATCCCACTGCCTGAGAAATGAGCTCTGGAGAGGTCTCATGTGCCACTGGGACCACTGGACCATAGGTATAGTTGCTGACATGGACCCCAGAACACTTAGGCAGACTCTGGCCGGCAACTGATCTGTCGATAATAGCCTCTGCATTTTTAGTACTAGAGGTTTGACTTTCTCTTGTGGAAGCTGTATCCTGTTCAGTCTGGTGTCCAGGTCTGCTCCCAGGAAGACCATTCTCTGCGTTGGATGCAAACTGCTCTTTTTCCAGTTGATTATCCATCCAAATTTCTGGAGGGCCGCAAGGAGAATCTCCCGATGGAGAGTTAGAGATTCTTGATCCTTCGCTAACAGCAGGATGTCGTCCAGATAGTGGTGGACTCGTAATCCTTTCTCCCTGAGGAAAGCTATTAGTGGCAGCAGAATTTTGGTTAATGTCCTGGGAGCCGAGGAGATGCCGAACGGAAGACACTGAAATTGGAAGTGGTGTTGATTTATGGCGAAACGCAGGAATTTCTGAAAAAACGGGTGAACTGGAACATGAAGATAGGCGTCTGACAAGTCTATAGAAAGCATCCAGTCGTTGAGGTTTATGGCTAAGAGAATGGATTGTAAACTCTCCATTTTGAAAGACTCCACTTGGACGCTTCTGTTGAGTCTTTTCAGATCTAGTACGGGCCGTAAGTCGCCTGTCTTCTTCTTCACCAAAAAAAGAGGGGAATAAAACCCTCTCCCTCTTTGGTGCGATGGTACCTTTAGGATTGCACCCTTTTGTCTTAATTCTGTTATATATTTTACCAACAGGCCTCTCTTGATTGAGGAAGACGGAAGCCTGGTTGCGCGCAAGTAGCTTAGTGGAAGACCATTCTTGAACTTCCATCTGTGGCCAAATTTTATCGTGGAGAGTGCCCACAAGTCTTCTATGTGACTTGCCCATACTTTGAAAAAACTCTTCAGCCTGGCGCCCACCTGGGCCGGGTGGGCAGGCAGATCTTCAAAAGGATTTAGGCTGATTCCCAGTCGGGATGGCCTTGGACTTCTGTAACTTGAGGAAGGAGGTCTTTGTGCTTCTCCAATCTCTTCTAAACTCCCTACCTGGACGGTAGGATCTGGACTCACGGTATTTGTCTGGTAAATTACGCCTGAAGACTGGACCTTTCTGCGCCCTAGGTCTTCTGTCGGAAGGGATCATGCCTGATTTGCCTCCGGAAACTTTGGAGATGGCCGAGTCTAGTTTAGCACCAAACAGATTTGAGCCATCGTAAGGAATGCGACACCAGTTAGTTTTAGAGGCTGCGTCTGCAACCCATGGCTTGAGCCATAAAGCTCTTCTTGCAGTTACTGAGGCCAGCATTGATCTTGCAGAGGATCTAATAATGTCTACCGAAGCTTCTGCTACGAAATCCCCTGCTAGTCTGATCTCCTGCAAGGAGGATATTATCTTCTCCATCTCCACGCCGTCTTTGAGATCTCTTTCCACTCCGGATGCCCATCCTGAGATTGCCCTGGCTACTGCCCCTGTAGTAATTGCTGATCTACAGGCTCCTCCAGCCGTGGAATAAGCTTTTTTTAATTCTAGATCCATTTTCCGATCTAAAACATCCTGGAAGGAGATCGCATCTTCGATCGGTAAGGTTACGTGACGGGCTAAGCGCATTAATGAAGAGTCAACGACGGGGGCATTCATAAGGGGCTTTACCTTCGCCTCCTTCAAAGGATACATCTTTGCCAGTCTATTAGAGAGGCTCGCTCTTTTATTTGATCTTTCCCATTCGTCCTTGATGAGGTCCTCAAGCTCCTCAATAAAAGGGAAGGTCTCTGGATCCCTTTTCAAATTCGGAAAGTATTTCCGTACCTTAGGAGGATTAGCCGCATCTTCCTGCCAGCCAATTGCCTCCTTAACGGATTTTGCAAAAGGCTCCACCAGGG
The DNA here is from genome assembly GCF_037356315.1 of Lithobates pipiens. Lineage (NCBI taxonomy): Eukaryota > Metazoa > Chordata > Amphibia > Anura > Ranidae > Lithobates > Lithobates pipiens. Next base: position 144,330,228 of record NW_027507785.1, read on the forward strand.
AAAAGTCAAAGCCAGCTGACGTATCCTGACACTCTTCCTCAGATGAGGATTCTGAAGCTTGGGTGAGGCGAGGTTCCGCAGAGGATGTGCTGGGAACTGCTCTATCTAGAGCTGGCGTTGCTGACTCAAGCAATGTGTCTCGAACGGACTCCCTAATGAGATCCGTAGCCATTCTAGCGTCCGCCTCCTTTTCTCTAGTGGCCTCACAGAAGCAGGAGCGACAGACGAGCTTGTCTGGCAAAGCTGGGGCACCGCATACCCAGCAGGCATTTGGTGCAGGACGGGCATGGCGACTTTGATGCGAAGGAGATTTCCTACGTTTTGACTGGCTACGGTGCGTGTGGCTATGCCGTGAATGGCTATGCCGTCGGTGGCGTGAAGGGGATCTTGAGCGGCTTCTATGCGATCTTCTACTTGAAGTATGGCTGGATCTCCTTCCCTGTCTCGAACTTGCCGTTCTTGACTCAGCTGGGCTGCCGAAAGAAAAAAAGGGCAGCACTAAGCGTCCAGCACTCTTTTGATCTCCCCTTCAATACGTACCTACTGGAAAAGCCTCTTACCTAACTTGCTGATGGTGGTCTGCGTGGGCAGTGGACTCCATAAGGAAAGGGTACAGGACAGTCTAGAAACGTAAGAAGGAACGCATAAGCAGGAAGGGACTACTATGATTCGTACCGAGAAAAAAACACACATTTTTTTTTTTTTTTTTTAAGATAAAATCGCTAAGAATGCATAGAAAAATACATTGAAATTTAATAAAAATAAATTAAATATTTAACTACAATTATTAAAATAATATTAAACATAAGCAAAAACAGTTAAAACAATATAAGAAATCCCACAGGGACTTACCTTAGAAGAAACCGAATTTTAGGGATGCAGAACAGTTCTTTCCATTAGCAGCAGCCATCAATAGAAACTTCATAGAACTTCACACAGGAGCACTGTGTTTTTAAAAAATGGCGCCATACCGCCGCTGTGTGACGCTCCGCGCATGCGCAGAAGCGATACAAGCGCTCCAGCGCCATTTTAGAAGAGGGAAACCTTAGTAAAGTATAGGAGGAAAAAATCTCAGTACAGGGCATGCGCAGAACGGCGGAACGAACGGCCGACAAGAGGGATAACAGGTGCCAGCAGACCTGTACCCTCCACTGCAGCCACTCCTGAAGCCCATCCAGAAAAACCAGGTACAAAGTAAATTTAAGCACAGGAGGGAAACTTAGGGGTACTATGTACAAAAAGGCATAAAGAAATAGAAAGGAGAGAAAGAGGAATCCACTGCAAAATGAGCTTCTTTAAAGCTTGTAAAATGCCAGGCAGGAAAAGATATCAACGCCCCTTGAGACCACCAGAGCGGGGGGCTCCCTCTATAGAAGCTCCTTTAGAGACTGTACAGGAGGGACTTCCAAACAGGAGAGGCTTGAACCTGCTGGGGCGAATGCGGTAGAGGCTTGATTCATCTGTAACATGGAAGCGCGTCCGACCAACCTGTCAGGTGAGGATAAAAAAGAGAATGCAGCGGGAGGTCTCCCCTTCAAATTTATAGCTATCCAATCCTGTCAGGTTGTGGGGGCGGAGTCACAACCCAGTGTGTGCTGCCATGAAGGCGTCAGGAAAAATAGCTACGTGGGTGAGGCACTGCCATCCCTCCTTTCCTGGTTGGTAGTTGTAAGGTCTGGAGGCTAATGCTTGACACTCTGCCTCTCCATATAAGTTCTCAAAATAATTCTTCAATTTTCTTAAACCATTTTTTGTCAACCCATATCGGGGAGTTATGCAGCATCTGGGGCATCCCCAACATTTTAATCAGATTGCATCTTCCTGCAACTGATAGTGGGAGCCTCTTCCATATTTAAATTTTAGTTTTGAATTTAGCTATTAGTGGAAGTAATATTATCACCAATATATTTGTTAGGATCTCTTTTAATAAGTATCCCTAAATATTTTATTTGCTTTACTACCTCTATCTACGGGATTGCCAGCAAGCTTCGATTCCCTAGTGGATCCACTGGCATTAAGGCTGACTTTTTTCCCAGTTTATGACCAATCCTGTAAAACTACCAAAATCAGCCAAGATGTTTATCCCCTGCCTAAGGGACTGCTGTGTCCCCCAGAAAGAGGGCATCATCTGCATACAATGCTATTTTCTCCTCCCCCCAGCTTTCTCTGGAAGCCTTCCATATTTATATTTGATCTTATTGCGATGGCTAATGGTTCCATCATTATCCCTTACTCGCACACTAGGACCATGTCAGCCAGGAGAATGTTGGGACCCAGTCACTGAGATCTACTAAAGATAAGGAGAAGGGGTCCCAACCTATTGCACTATCGGGCGCATCATCAGTGGCGGCAAAGCTGGAAAGACATATATGCTCACACCCCAGACCATACACCAACTAAGGGGGGGCAGGGGGGTCAAACAAAAATATTAACGGACAGAAAGAGTCAAGGGTCAACCACAATGGGGGCAAAGAGTGCAACCAATAAGATTGCTGGGACAGTTGGAAGACCTGAAATAACCCCCCTGTTGGTCCCCCCGGTAGAAGGAGAAGTTGAACCAACATTAAAGGAGGTGCTGGGGGCAGTTAATACTTGCAAGCAGTCGCTGGCTGAATTATGTGATCAAACAAAAGGTATAAAAGAGGAAATGGCTATGATGCGGCATGAACTCAATAAGACAGTTGATAGAATAACAGCAGCCGAGGGCAGAATAAGTCAAATTGAAGATGAGATGTACCCCCTAAAATCATGAGGTTCAAGTGCTAAAAGTACAAATGGGTAAATTCAGAGGAAAATTGGACGAAATGGAAAATAGACTCTGTAGGGACAATGTAAGGGTGGTTGGTCTCCAGGAAAAATGTGAAGGGCCGGACCCAATTGTATTTTTGGAGAAATGGTTCATAGAGGTGTTTGGAAGAGATTCTTTTTCACAATAGAGAGAGCATAGAATTCCGCTTTGCGTCTCGCCACGGGGAGGACATCCCAGATCTATGCTATTGAAGTTCCTGAAGTATAAAGACAAAGCAGTCTTACTTCGTAAAGCCAGAGAGATAGGTAGTATCACTTATAAGGGAACCAAAATATAATTTTACCCTGATTTTTATTTATTTATTTTTTCCTCCCAAATTGCAAAAGCGCAGATCGGAATTTATAGAGGTTAAGCGTAAACTCCAGAAACTGGATGTCACATATGCTCTGTTGTATCCAGCACGACTTCGAGTAATAGCATTGGTAGAGACGTTAGTTTTTGATTCACCGGCAAGTGTGATAACCTGGATGGAGGAAAGGGGAGATCAGATTGGGAGGAAGTTAAGGAATCCCTCAGTCTTTCCCTCCCTTTGTTTTGTTTTTTTGGGGGGAGACACATATATGTGTGGGGATATGTTGCAACTGAATAATTGCTGTAATTGAAATAATGCGCATAATATGCTTGTGAGGGGTGAGGTGTGTCACAAGAAGTAAGACAATGTTGTTGTATAAATGGGGAACAGTGGGAAGGGATGGGGGTAGGATTTAGTAGGGAAGGAAAGGTGGGGGGGGGGGGGGTATGATTGCACAGGATGTTATGTTTTGGCCACGGGAAAAGCCCCTAGGGGTAACCTAGAATGGTACTGGGGGGGGGGGGGTGGGCAGGGGTGAGGGGTCGAGTAGTAAAGCATATAAGATCAAGGAAAATGGGGTAGATCACACAGGAGTAATTGATCAATTTAATAATAAAACATGGGTCGAAAACCCTAGCAGAGGGTAAATTTATAGGTTTATTTTGATGAGTAGTTTAGCACAGGATGTCAGAGATAGAGAGAGATATATATATATATATATATATATATATATATATATATATATATATATATATATATATATATATATATATATATATATATATATATATATATATATATATATATATATCTATATATCTCTAAGGATACACAAGTTTATAGTGGGGGAGGAAGGGGGTTCCTTCTTCTTCTTGTCCCTCCTCCAGTATCTAATTAGTATTGCCTTTGGGTATGCATGAGTATATTCTTCTTCTCCTCCTTTTTTTTTTTTTTTTTTTTTTGTTTAGAAGTAATGCAGACTAGAGTTTTGAATATTGGGTCATGGAATGTTCGAGGGATGGGTACACCTACCAAACGAGCAACAGTGTTTGATGTCCTCGAAGGTTGTGATTTTCAGCTGATCTACCTTCAGGAGATCATTTAACTGAAGAAACTAAGCTACAAATTCGAAGTAAGAAGTTTCAATTCCAATTTCACTCAGTCCACACCTCCTATTCAAGGGGGGTGGCAGTGTTGGTAAGGAAAGAAGTTGCGTTTGCGTGTCTGCAGATCAGCATAGATAAAGAGGGGTGATATGTTTTTTTGCAATGTGTAATAGAGAGCCCGAAGTATATACTGGTGTGTGTGTGTGTGTGTATATATGTATATGTGTGTAATATGTGTGTGTGTGTGTGTGTGTGTGTGTGTATATGTATGTATGTATGTATGTATGTATATATATATATATATATATATATATATATATATATATATATATATATATATATATATTATACCCCCCCCCCCCCCCCCATTTAAGTTAGAGGTTCTTTACTGCTTATTGGAATTTATAGTGGATAAATCTGGGATTCTAGTTATAGTAGTGGGGGACTTTAACAAGGTTAGTAATATAAACCTGGACAGGTTTCCATCAGGAAGATGTATGCAGAAGGGAGACCAGAGTTGGTTGTCTCGGTTTTTACTGGAGGGGGGGCTGTTTGATATGTGGAGGGTGCGCAATCGAACCTCGTTACAATATTCATGTTTTTTAAGCTCTTATTCCTCACTCTCAAGAATAGGTTTGGTTCTGGGCAATGAGGAAGCAAACCGAGTAGTGAGGGATATAGTATATCATCCTAGGGGGGTGTCCGACCACTCTTTATTGACAGTATCAGTAAATATAGAAGGAAAAAGCTCCCAGGGTATGGAAGTTGAACCCAGTATGGTTGGAAATGGTGAACCAGATGGGGTATTAACCAGGTGAGAAGAATTCTTAGAGGTTAACAAAGATACTGCAGCAAGAGGAGTGATATGGGATGCACTAAAGGCCTATCTCAGGGGAATCCTCATCCAACAAGTTGGGAAAATTAAGAGGACGTCAAAGGTATGGGATTATAGAGTAAAAAAGGAGGTAATGGAAGCTGAAAGAGTATAATGTGGAAAACCCCACCCCAGAGAAACAAAATATATGGTTAGAAAAACAGGAATATAAAAACGGTGATTATTAGGAAAATGGAGAATAAAAGATTATATCGGAAACAAATTGCTTATGGGGAGGGGGAAAGAGTTGGGAGAATGTTGGCACATGTTGGAAGTACCAATTCCTTGCCATCCGCTGTCCCTGTGATCAGGACAGAGAAAGGAGAAATTACAACACAGGGCTCAGTGATTATAGACACTTTTTTAGAGCATATTATGAGAAATTATACAGATCTCAGGGGGCGGCAAAAGCCAAGGAAATGGATATATTTTTCAATAACATTAAAATTCCAACCCTCGCTGAAGAGAAGGGGGTAATGGAAGCCCCACTAACACTAGAGGAAATTCAATCAGCGGTGGTAGAAATCGCCAACCAGAAGTCCCCAGGTCCAGATGGCCTGCCAGTGGAAACGTACAAATATTACGGGAAAATACTGCTCCCAGAGCTTCTTTAAAGTATTACACTGGGCAAAAGAAGGGAGTTTGCCCACATCAATTACTGAAACAACGATGGTTGTCTTGCATAAGGAGGGGTAATACCCACTAGATACAAAATCTTATTGACCTATAGCTCTTCTTTGTTCTGATGCTAAAATATTAGCTAAAGTGTTGGCAGCCAGATTGAGTAAAATTATTACGAGACTTGTGCATCCGGATCAAACAGGATTTATCCCCTGTAGATCCACCCAGTATGAACGTCAAGAGGCTTTACCTAAACCTACAGCTACCAACTGAAAATGTGGGTAAAAGAGCAGTTATGGTTTTGGATGTGGGTAAGGCCTTCGATAGTTTAGAATGGGGATATATATGGCGAACACTGGGTGCATTTGGTTTTGGCCCCACGTTTATTGCTTGGGTACAGACCCGATATAATGGTCCTAGTGCGCGAGTAAGGGTTAATGGTAAGGAGTCGTATTTGATTATTTATGAAAATGGAGTGGTGTTATGCCCTCGGCCAGGCTTTTTGCCAAAAGTGTTTTAAGGCTTTCATCTGAATGAAGATATTGCCCTGCTATGGTTTCCCTCAAGACCATGTTCCAGGGAAGTAAAGGCACTACATTGTCATGATGTATTTAGAGCAGTGAAGTTCTAGTTGGAGAAAACTGCTCAGATTCTTAAGACTGGCGTCTTATTTATTCTGCCAGAGGGTCCTAAAATAGGACAGGTGGCGTCAAAATCCACTGTCACCAAGTGGATTCAGCAAGTTATAATTTAAACGTATGATTTAAAGGGAAATATTTCCCCCTTTTTAAGTTAAGGCGCGCTCTACCAGAGCGGTTGTTGCTTCTTGGGCAGTGCGTCATCAGGCCTCCATGTGTCAGATCTGCAAGGCCGCGACTTGGCCTTCAGTACATACATTTGCAAAATGTTATCAAGTGCATGTAAGATGGAATGAGGATATCGCCTTCGGGTGCAGTGTGCTGCAGGCAGCAGTACAAGTCCTCAGGTCTGGAGGTTACCCTACGGGTTATGTCTCCCCCCCCCCCCCCCCCCCCCCCCCCCCCCAAGTAGCATTGCTATGGGACATCCCACCAAGTAATTACTTGAGACTCGGTGTACGATAAAGAAAATAGGATTTTAAACAGCTTACCTGTAAAATGCTTTTCTTGGAGTACATCATAGGACACAGAGCTCCCGCCCCTCTGTTTTATGTGGTGAGAGTATATTACTTATATTGCTTGGCTACACAAACTGAGTGCTCCTGGAAGGAGGAGGGGTTATATAGGGGAGTCAACTTCCTGTATTGGTTATACCAGTGTCAACACCTGAAGGTAGGCCTATAACCCACCAAGTAATTACTTGAGACTCTGTATCCTATGATGTACTCCAAGAAAAGGATTTTACATGTAAGCTGTTAAACCACTTCAGCCCCGGACCAATAAACACCTTAAGGACCAGAGGTCTTTTTTCCAATTTCGCACTGCACTGCTTAACTGGTAATTGCGCGGTCATGCAATTATTGCACCCAAACGAAATTTGCGTCCTTTTCTTCCACAAATAGAGCTTTCTTTTGATGGTATTTGATTGCCTCTGCGATTTTTATTTTTTGCGATCTAAACGTAGAAAGACCGCAAATTTTGAAAAAAAAAAAAGATATTTTCTTCTTTTTGTTATAAGAAAAATCAAATAAACTAAATTTTAGTCATACATTGAGGGCAAAATTTATTCAGCCACATGTCTTTAGTAAATAAAAAATGTCAAGCGTATATTTTTTGGTTTGCGCAAAAGTTATAGCGTCTACAAACTAGAGTACATTTTCTGGAATTTACAGTTTTTAATTTATGACTGCCTACCTCATTTCTTGAGGTGCTAAAATGGCAGGGCAGTACAACCCCCCCCCCCCCCCCCAATGACCCCATTTTGGAAAGTAGACACCCCAAGCTATTTGCTGAGGGCCATGTTGAGACCATTGAATATTTTTTTATTTTTTTGTCCCAAGTGATTGAATAATGACAAAAAACAAATTTTTTTTTTTATTTTTTTATTTTTTACAAAAAGTTGTCACTAAATGATATATTGCTCACACATGCCATGGTTATATGTGGAATTGCACCCCAAAATATATTCAGCTACTTCTCCCGAGTATGGGGATACCACATGTGTTTGGCGTCTAGTCGCACACGGCACCCCAAAAACCCAATCGCCACCTTCAGGATTTCTAAGGGTGCAAATTTTGATTTCACTCCTCACTACCTATCAGTTTTGAAGGCCATAAAATGCCAAAATAGCACAAAACCCCCCCAAATGACCCCATTTTGGAAAGTAGACACCCCAAGCTATTTACTGAGAGGCATGTTGAGTCCATGGAATATTTTATATTTTGCCACAAATTGCGGGAATATTACAAACTTTTTTTTTTTTTGCACAAAGTTGTCACTAAATGATATATTGCTCACACATGCTATGGGCATAAGTCAAATTTCACCCCAAAATAAATTCTGCTGCTTCTCCCGAGTATGGGGATACCACATGTGGGGGACTTTTTGGGAGCCTAGCCACGTACGGGACCCCGAAAACCAAGCACTGCCTTCCGGATTTAAATATAAAATGCTACCAAAAAAAACTTAGCGATCGCAGGGATCAGGCCTGACTCTGCGATCGCTGCAGTTATGTGTTTAGTGTTTTGTAAGTGACAGTGATCGATCGATACTGCACTTGGGTGGGCTGGGCAGAGGGGCAAAACGCAGGTGCCAGCAGGTATCTGGGCTGATCCCGCTAACAATGCGTTTTTTTTGGAACCCTAAACTGCTGGGGACGCTAGTATAGATCTGATCAGATATTGATCTGTTCAGATTCTATACCACTACGTGAGGTTTATGCTTTGCGTGTGGGTGTTAGCGGTACTGGCACTAACCTAGCGCTGCCTGGGGCGACGCAGACCCCTGACCATAAAACCTAATTGATATCACCCGCTGGGTGATCAGGGGGTTAAACCTTTATTGGGTAATAGTGGGTACCCATTTTATTGGGTAATAAATGGTGGGTGCCCTGATGCTATAAAAAGCAAACTAACCAGAGTCACCCGTAACACTTACACGGTGATCACTGGTGAAAGGGTTAACTAGGGGCAATCAGGGGGTCCAAAGTTTGTGTGCCTGTGTGTACCTTCATGTCAGTGTAGTGTTGGTGCACACTTACTTTGTCTTCTCCTCGTAGTCCGGTCAAAAAGACCGCCCCGAGGAGAATGACATCACTTCCTCCTTCCTGTGTAAACAATACACAGTGGGAGGAAGCTTGTCATTGGCCAGGAGCGATCCAGAGGGGGTGGCCAGAAACCAACGGCCATCCCCTCATCACGGATCGCTCCTGGAGCGAACCTGACCGCCGTATCCAGCGGGAGGGGGTCCGATCGGACCCCCCACCCGCTGGAAGGCAGACACGTACATGTGTGATGTACAATGGCAATACGGCGGTCCTTAAGTGGTTAACACCCTTCCTGCCCAGACCAATTTTCAGCTTTCGGTGCTCTCACACTTTGAATGACAATTACTCAGTCATGCAACACTGTACCCAAATTAATTTTTTGTCTTTTTTTTTTTTTCCCACAAATAGAGCTTTCTTTTGGTGGTATTTGATCACCTCTGGGGTTTTTATTTTTTGCGCTATAAATGAAAAGAGACTGAAAATTTTAAAAAAAAAAACGCATATTTCTTTGTTTCTGTGACAAAATTATGCCAATTAATTTTTCTTCATATATTTTGGCCACAATTTATACTGCTACATATCTTTGGTAAAAATAACCCAAATTAGTGGATATTATTTGGTCTTTGTGAAAGTTGGAGAGTCCACAAGCTGTGGTGCGAATCATACAAAATTGATCACATCTGTACTGGTGGCCTATCTCACTTCTTGTGACCCGAACAAGTCAGGAAAGTACAAATACCCCCCCCAAATGACCCCTTATTGGAAAGTAGACATTCCAAGGTATTTAGTAAGAGGCAAGTGAGCTTTTTGATTTTTTTTTTTTTTTTTTTTTCCACAAAATTGTCATTGTAATAGGTTTTCTCTCACATGGCATGTGTATACCACAAATGACACCCCAAAATGCATTCTGCTACTCCTGAGTATTACAATGCCACATGTGTGGGACTTTTTCACAGCCTGGCCACATAGAGGCCCAACATGCAGGGAGCGCCATCAGGTGTTCTAGGAGCATAAATTATACATCTAACTTGTTGACTACCTATTACACTTTTTTGAAGGCCTTGGAGCACCAGGACAATGACGCATGGCACTGATATGTGGCACTGATGACACATGACAGACAGGTGGCACTGATGGGAGGGTGGCACTTTTTTTTTTTTTTTTTTTACTTATGATTTTTTTTTTTTTTTACAAAATTTTTGTCCCCACTTACGACCACTGCAGCCGTTCATCTCTCCCCGCTCACACGCTGTCTGTGTGAGGAAGGAGAGCGGCGCTGAGAGATGATCTCATATGTTTACATATGGGATCATCTCGCATTGAACATGCCGATCATGCTGTAAACGGCCGCTGTGATTGGCTGTTTAAAGCGATCTGTGTTTGCCTGTCTCCGGGGGACACGGCAAACCCAAAACTTCCCCGATGCGTGGTGGCGTGCATTGCGGAAGTAAACACGAGGACGGCCTCCCGGACGAGAGCGCCCGCTCTAAACCAGTCGTTCGGCTATAGGGCGGGAAGCGGTTAAAAAATCCTATTTTTGTGGGAATATAAAGCATTAGAACAATTGCATGCAGTGTATATGTAAGCATAAATTTGTGGCATGTGAGGAATTGCCGTAAACTTTGGACCGAGATTCTGGGCAAGCTTGGGTGCATGCAATACTCACTTGAAGCGTATGTGTTTTGATTATACAGTAAATTAATAATACCTCTGCACTGCCTCTGTAGAACAAATCAACAGTGTATAATAAACTCTAACGTGTGGAGATATATAATATTTTAATCTTTGCATATTTAATAATCCTTTTTACTAATATTTTTATTACTGAATACATTTTTTTTTTTTTTTTCCTGTCTAAACACACAAATCCCAGTTCTCTCAGGGGAGAGAAGACCGATCATGTGTTCATACTTAGTCGGTTCCATCCCCCTACAGTTGGAATACAGTTAAAGCGTGACTGTACTGCGGCAAAAAATATTTAAAAGCCAGCAGCTACAAATACTACAGCTGTTGACTTTTAATGGACACTCGCCTGTCCCGGGGTCCAGTGATGCTGGCAGCCGAGGCTGATCGATCGCTCAGCTCTCGGCTGTTGCCGCCACCATTCTAGGTAAGGGAATCAGGAAGTAAAGCGAATCGGCTTCACTTCCCGGTTCCCTACTGTGTCCCAGCAGACAGCGCGGCAGGACAGGAAATGGCATAGACTCCCACGGGAGTCTATGCCCCGAAGTGGGTGCAAATACCTGTCTTTGACAGGTATCTGCACTCCCCTCCCCCCTGAAAGGTGCCAATTGTGACACCGGAGGGTGGGGGAGGGTGCCGATCAGCAGAAGTTCCACTTTAGGGTGGAACCCCGCTTTAACCCCTTGATTGCCCCTAGTGTTAACCCCTTCTCTGCCAGGGTCATTTATACAGTAATCACTGCAGTTTTATAGCGCTGTAAAATTGTCACTGGTCCCAAAAGTGTCCGACTTGGCCGCTGCAATATCGCAGTCCTGATAAAATTCAGTAATCACCGCTGTTACTAGTAAAAAATAAAAAATATAAAAATGTCGCTAAAAAAAGGTATTGATGCAACCCTACTTGCTACAAAACTTGGAAGTACAAAAGGGTCATGTCCAGGAAAACTTTGCCAGCAGCTAATTGCCACAGCCCTTAAAATTTCCACTCGCCTGCTCGCATTTGGTGAGTGAAAATAAGTTGAGGTCAAGTGTATAGCAGGAGTGGACTGTTCTGACCGTTTCCTGGTGGACCACATCTGGCAAGGAGCAGTGTCTCCTTATCAGAGCGGCCCAGGGGGCACTTGCCTCCCTGCCCCCTGGGTCACTTTTGATGCCTTTAAAAAAAAAAAATTAAAAAAGCCACACCATTTTTAACAGAAGCAATTTGCCACAAAACTGTTGGGAGGCGATCTGCCTGGATTTAACTGAAAGTATCTCCCTCTGACACAACTTGGATCTGAAATGCCGACTGCTATCAAAGTTCCACCTCCTGGATTGACTCCTATGATAGAAAGCACACTGGTCCAATGCAAGGAAATCAGTGTGCTGTTTGGCATAGGAGGCAGTCCAGGGGGTGGGACTTTGACAGCAGGTGACCTTTCAGATCCAAGCTTTGTCACACAGGGAGATCCTCTCCATAATCCAGTTAGTTCTCCTGCTGATTCCTCCCTGTGATCCCCATGTAGTGATGAGCTGCACTGATGACCACTGATGGGGCAGAATTGATGGGCACTCAGATGGTTTATGTTAATATTGTTAAAGTTGTAGTTAATAATTTTGTTTGTCACTTAATTCTGCATGAAAACCTTAACAGTTTAATTTCAAAAGATAATTTGCGAGGGTGTGTTTATGGGCGGTATTAGGGGTGGGGCAGGGTAGTGATTGGGTGGGTCAACTGGTGGCTATTAACTCTTAAGGCCTGGCTAGTAGCTCAGGACTTGCAATTTGAGCCCTCAATTACCGGATGGTTCTAGCCTATAATGTGAGTTCTATGAATATCAAGCCTGTGTCCTTACTGTGCTCCAAAGTATGCTATTTGCAGTAACGTCAGATCATTTTTCCACTCTCAGAAAAACAAAGCACCATTGAATAGCTTGGATACCAACAGGTATTAACACAAACTTAATGACTTTGCCATAGTTTTTGTATTGTTACTATTAACTGCAATGATGGATTATATTTAGCTTAAAGTGGTTCTAACTTCTAAGGCTTTAAGTTTGTTTTTAGTATATATATATATATATATATATATATATATATATATATATATATATATATATATATATATATATATATATATATATATATATATATATATATATATATATATATATATATATATATATATATATATATATATATATATATATATATATATATATATATATATATATATTTTTTTTTTTTTTTTTTTTTTCTCAATGCATTGAATGTATTATAGTTAAAAAACAAAAAAACAAAAAAAGTTTTCCTGTACACTGGATGTTTTTACCACCTCTCCTCAACAATTTAACTTGACAGATAGTAATCCACATTTAAACCGGCTGCTTTGCCGTGTTTAGCAGCGTTTTGCTGGGTCTTCGGACTCTTCGCTTTAGAAGCATTTTTCAAAATGGCCAAAAATTACAGCATTAAGTTGTGTTTAGAAACTACTGTAAAGTACCTTGTGTACATGTACTGATAAGATAACAGAGGTTCAGGAGCAGTTGAAATAAATACCCTAAACATCCTTTTAGCAGCAGCAGTGTACTTTAGGCCTTAGACTCACACTTTTATACTTGAACGCTGTAACAGTCCTGGTCTTATGCTCTGCTGGCTTTGTCCCTCCTCCCTGGGCAGATGGCTAGCAGTGGCAGCTATTAGCTCCTGCTGCTCAGTCAAACTCCAGTGATGAGGGAGTGGGGGGGGGGGGGGGTAGGGCTGAGTTCCACTGTCAGTGTCAAATGGATGCAGAAGTGGAGTTTGGGTGTGAGCCCGCAAGAGTGCCCCCATGGGAATCTGTTTCTTATTGTTGCACCAGCAAGAGGAGGAGCCAGGGGTGTCAGTAGGGGACCCAAGAAGAGGGGTGGGGCCACTCTGTGCAGAGCAGGGAAGTATATGTTTGTAAATAAAAACTAAAAACTTTACAACCACTTTAATCTTTGTATTATATTTTTAAGGGTATTACTGATGTGTTATGTGAAACATGCGAACAACTGGGATGGAAACTGCCAACAAAAATCCAAAATGAGGCAATTCCTGTAGCTTTACAAGGTCAGTTACATATGTTCATACAACTTAAGCAAATATATCTGGCATAACTTTTACTCTTTTAAAGTTAAAAAAACTAGCATCAGTTTTTAATTTATTTGTCTGTCATTGGGACCTCCTTTCTCTGAGAAAATTAACTTGCTATGGGGGTTTTTCGCAGACCATAATCCACTAAGATGATTCCTCCATAGCCACTGCTACACCTTCAGGAACAGTTGACCCCCCTCGGCAGAGTCCTGGAGTACCAGAACCCCCCCCCCCCCCAATGGAAAATGCATAGGCGTTGTTGACATTCACTGAATCCTGCATTAGGGGCTCCTCTTGGCACATAGTGCAACATGTGGATTTTGTTGAAAGGGTGCTATACAGATCCTGGGCCATGGTTCATTCCAAAGGCTCACAGACTGAGAACCCCCTTTGGGGGATACCTAACCCACCGTGATGGGTGGAGTGTGGTCCCCTATGGGAACCTGCAGCATGGACAAGGTAAAACCAGTTTTTTTTTCAGTTTTTTCCAAAAAAATAAAAAATCTTTTTATTAGTGTGCAATTAAAAGAACAAAGAAAAAACTATTAAATTTCCATTGGTCTTGGATGGTAACAGTAAGGCCCTTGCGGGGACCACCTTTTTGTCTGGTCATGTGCAAACATCATACATAAAGCACGAATTGTGATACCAGATAATAGCACCATTCAATGGGTCACTCAGTGATATATTTCATGCTTGTATATAACAGGATGACATCTTTTATTTGTTGTGTACAGTCCACAACCACTTAAGAGCCACAGTGGGCTGAGTCTGTTAGGAGGTCCCAGAGGCAGAGGAGGGGTCTGCCAGCCATTTAGATAAGATTTTGGCATATTTGTTGGGTCAACCTCTATTTGCATATGTGTCCTTATGTAGAGGTAGGCTGTTGATGAGTTGTTTCCATAGGGAGAGATAGGGGGGGGGGGGGTGTGTTCGTTTGCGTCAGGTAAGTGTTAGGGCTAGGAACCCTGCTTCGGTCCATGCTTTTTTTTCTTTTTTTTTTTCTCTGTAGAAGCGTGACTTTTTGCACAAGATTGCTCCTGTGATCAGCTATTAACAGCTGGCTGGGTGACAGGCTGGTTACTCTTAACCTTGTAGTTTCCTCAGTCTGGCCATCAAGCGTGTGCAGGCCACAGCTACAAGCTAGACAGGCCACGATGAAACGTCATCTCCAGAGGGGGTCGGTGAGCTTTTGTGCCCCGGGGCATACAGATGACCGGGCTACTGATGTCTGCATCACAGTATTCCGGGCCAGCAGCCACGCTGTACTGATCAGTGAGTGGGTCTGTGATGGAATGTCTCCCAGCTCTTCAGGACTGTTGAGTACCGCTCTCCCTGCCTCAGCAGTGCTTAGCAGCTGGGCTTTCCCTGGGAGGTCAATTCAGGGGTCCCTCACCTCCCCTCTTCTCTCCCTGTCCCCCTCTTTTATCTGGGGATGCTGCTGAGCTGTATGTGTCTGTCTATACAGGTGCTCTCTGGGGGGGGGGGGGGGTTGTGCTGGTTAGCTGTGTCCTGGGTCCTGTTCTTCTTGCCCCTGAAAGGTGTCTGTGAGGCCATGCTGGTGTCCTGCGGAGTGCTGCACTCACCACCATCGTTTTCACCCTGTACCTCCATGGAGCTGCTTTTGGCGGCCATTTTAGGTGTGGGCAAGGGCAGCATGCTCTCCTGGGTTTTAGCAGACATTTTCTTGGTTGTTGTTCCTATACAGGACAATGGCAGCCATTTTCTTGAAGCCTGAAAAACGTTTTTTTTGTGTTCTCTAGCGGCAGCATGTGCTCCTGTGCTCTCAGAGCCATTTTCTGTGTTTTTATGTCCTTGTGCTGGTCAGCCATTTTCTTGAAGCCTAAGCACACTTCACAGTGGTTTCAGCGCCATTGCAGCTGCTTCCACCGACACAGCACTGTTTCCTCTGCACCTGGGAGCCAACAGGGACTACAGGCACTACCTGCTGGATAGCGCAGAACTCCTCAGGGTGGCGAGTCCTGCGGGAAAGAGCCCCTCAGCCAGCAGCAGCAAGGAGGGTGGGACTGTCACTGTCCTAAGTCCCCTTCGGGTGGCAGACAGGGTAGGGTCAACATGGCTTCATAAACTGGTGTTTCTTCCCCCATAAATCCATGCAATTGCAAACGGGGCACCTGCGGACTGCGCAGTGCCCCTGGACACCCTGACAGCAGTCCTCAATTTGTTTGTTGCCCAGATGGAGGCGGCACGTCGGGGGGGGGGGGGGGGGGGGCCCATCCTCTGGGGATAGCTCTGATGCAGACTCTGGTCCTGCTGAGGCTGGTGACCCCCCTGCTCTGTCTTGCCAGATGACGCTGACCAGGACCGTTTGGACAGTGAGGACGAGTCCCCATCTGGGTCCATGTGTGACAAATCGCTTGTTGAGCACGTATTAAAGCTGTGCGTGATACCCTGAAGATTCAGATCCCTCTGCTGATGTATCAGTCCTCTTTGGGCCTCGCAAGCCAAAATGTTCACGTAAGGTGTTCCCATATCTTACTTATTTTGACGTTTAATTTACAAGGAATGGGGTCGCCTGCAACGGACCTTTTCGGTCCCCAAATTCATGGTGGATCGTTACCGGTTTGAGGAAAGCCTTCTCAAGAAGTGGTCGGCTCCTCCGGTCATGGACCCACCAGTATCCAGGTTAAATAAAGGAACGCTGATCCCAGTAGAGGGTACTCCTGCATTCAAGGAGAAGAGAGAAACTATCTTGTAGCCTGAGGAAATCGGATCGCACACTCATTGGTCGGATAGTAGAGGACCACCATGCTGCAAACTCCCGAAGGCAACCCCACCCGAGACCTGGGTGGGGACAAACCTTCAGGCAGTAGCACTTTTGTTTGCAGGCTTGCGGTTACAGGGATGTTTTTGTCCTTCCGTGGTTGGATGGCATCTGCACTCCTTTTCTATATCCAGGATCCTGCTGTTTCTACGACAAGGCGTAGACCAGAAATTGGCTTTAAGCACCAAGGACAAATATCAGCTTTAGCTGTCTTTACCCAAAAAAATAAATGCAGTACTTTTTTTGAGTACTGCACTGTTGCATTACCGCAGGTCTGGTGCATTTTGGAGGTAGTGCCTCTCAGTTGAGGAGCACCGTGTGTGTGTGTGTTGTGTGTGTTGTGTGTGTTGTGTGTGTTTGTTTTTTTTGGTGTGGGTAAAACGTTTTAGTAATTCCCACACACTGTCCTTTTTGTGGGTAAAGTTTATTCTAATTCCCACATGCCATGGTGGGTGAAGTGTTTGTGTGTTAATGCCATTTTACCACCGCTTGTTTTTGGCACTGCTTGGGGATGTCCAAATGGTCTAAGAGGAGCTTTGTCAGTCGATGAATATAAGAGAAAATAGAATTTTTTTTTTTTTTTTTTTTTTTTTTTTTTTTTTTTACTTGCCATAAAAACATTTCTCTGTAATTCAGACTGACACAGCACCCGCCCTTCCTATTTTTCTCAAAGTTATACTGCTTGTTGGCGTACTAAAGCTGCAAAGCAGGCTTTGGGTTTGTTACCTAAGGGACCGCCCCTTGGGTGGAACTAGAAAGTTCTAGTTTTTATATTACATGTTAACATGTTATGCCTAGTCCTCTCCTGAAGGTGGCTTAACAACCCAATGGTCTAAGAGGAGAGCTGTGTCAGTCGGTGAATTACAGAGAAAATGATTTTACGTTGAGTACAAAAAATCCTATTTTTCCCTCAGACAGCATAGCCATTTATCACTACCTGGCAGGCAATCTACATTTTAAGGATTCCAACTGTTATTCTCCTGCAGAAAGACTAAGTGGTTGATTTTACTCGAACTGGAGAGTTCAGAATCTGGTGCAGTGCTGCATAGAAACCAATCAGCTTTTTTTTTTTTTTTTCATCACTGAGAGTAAGGCAAATAATTGCAAATGAGGTTTTATGTTGAGAAATGTTAAGTGATGCACTTGGCGGGGGGGGGGGGGGGTGTTAAAATATAAACGCAAGCTACTCACTAGGGGAAAAATCCTTGCGGGGTAACTGTGGTTAGGCCACATCTGAATTGTCTTGTCCAGTTCTGGTCACCAGGCCTCAGGAAGGATGTGCTGAACACAGTGCAGAGAAGGGCAAAAAAAAGGGGACTGGAGGACCTCAATTACACATAATGACTACAAGCACTAAATTGATTCTCCCTGGAGAAGAGACACTTGAGAGGAGATATGATAGCGGCATTCAAATGCCTTGCTGATGATTCCAGCGCTGCACAAAAAAAATTTCAGTCTCGGGAGTGTCCTTTTTCTTGGACAGGGGGCCACACAATGAAATTGGAGAAGTGGTTTAACTTGAACCACTTAAGGAACGGGCCTATTTCTCTTTCGTTCATTGACAGACACCGCATTTTCAGCTTGACCTTAGGGTTAGAGGACTAGGCATAAAGTGTTAAAAACGGCAACACTTGCACAGTACTGTCCAGGGGTGGTCCTACTGGCTATAACCCCTCACACATTATCCAGCAGCTGGTGAGTGTGGGTTTTTTTTTTTTTTTCCTGCCTAGTGTAGGTTAAGGACCTGGCTCCCGGTGGGCCTATTGGACTTGTTAGCCTCGGTCCTGGTATCGCAGACTCTTACTGAATGGGCTAAATTGTTGCACCGCGAATTGGAGAAGCAACATGCTTCCCCGGGCTGTGTGGAGCTGGTGTACCAGTAAGTAGGGCCTTAAGTATGTCGGCGATGCTACCTTAGATCAGGCCCCCTTGATCTCTAAAGCCTCAGTATCAGCAGTAGTGCTACATCACCTGATTTGGTTGAAATGCTGGTCTGCAGACCAGGCATCTAAAAGTACTGGCGGACTTGCCCTTCCAGACAGAGAGGCTATTTGGAGCCTCGCTGGATGACATTAAGAATGTTACTGGGGGGTAAGAGTACATTACTCCCATAGTCCAGAAAGGGGAAGGAGCCACGCTGTAGCTAAGGGCCCTCCTTTTCTGCTCCGAAGCGTAATTTTTTATTTTTATTTTGTCCGCCCGGGTTGGCAGGTAATCGTTCCCAGTCTGACACGGTGCCTGCTGAAGGACAAAAGCGTCACTGGTTTCACAAGCCTGCAAGCAATTCTGTTACCAAATGAAGGTTTGCCCAGCCTGAATCTTGGGTGGGGGGGGGTCGTCTTTGGGAGCTTGCAGCCTGGTGGACTTTCCTACTTTCCAACCAGTGGGTCTGTGAACTGGTTTCTTCAGGGTACAAGATACAGTAGGTTCTTTATTGTCCGCCAAACAGATATTTTTTTTTTTTCCCCCCTCCAACCTACATCATCTTTTGGCTTGCCAGGTGACCCTGTTTGGGGCAGTACAGGACCTGCTAGTGTGTGGGGTGATGGTGCCTGTACCGATGCCAGAAAAGTTTCAGGTTTTCTACTCCATTCTGTTTGCAGTCCCAAAGAAGGAAGGGGTCTGTCCGGTCCTGGACCTCAAGGCCCCCAACAGCTTTGTAAAAGTACAAAGGTTCAGGATGGAATCGGTTTGCTCAGTGGTCGCTGCACTGCATCATGGGGATTTTCTGGCATCCCTGGAAATCAAGGATTCATATTTTCTTGTCCCCATATGCATCAAGCATTCGAAGTTTCTGCGATTTGCGATCGGAGGAGCACTAACAATTTGTAGCTCTCTTTTGGCCTGGTGTCGGCACAGAGAGTCTTCACCGAGGTTCTAGCCCCAATTCTGTCTTTGCTAAGGCAGTAAGGGATCGCAATAGTGGGTTACCTGGACGACCTCCTAATGAGGGCAGATCCGCTGCAGAATTGAGGGAGGATATGGCAGTCACCATGCAAACTCCTCTGGAGTTTGATTGGGTACTGAACCTACAGAAGTCTGTGTCGGTGCCGACTCAACTCCTGGAGTACCTGGGCTTGCTTATGGACTCCTCGGAGGCGAGAGTCTTTCTCCCTTCGGACAAGCTGCAGACTCTTTAAGCTGCGGTGAAGATGTTGGTGTTGTGAATGTGGTCTCCACTGCGTTTTTGCATTTGAGTCCTGGGTCTCATGGTAGCAACTTTCGAGTTGTTAAAATATGCTGAATTCCACACTCGAGTCTTGCAGAAAGAGTTCCGGTCCAAATGGGACAAATCTCTGAAATCCCTGGATTGTCACATTCGAGTGAGCCAGCTAGTCAGGGACTCCCTGCTCTGGTGGCTGAGGTTGCCAGCTCTTCGGTCTGTGAAGTCTATCCTTCCTCTTAATTGGACGGTGATCACAACGGACGCCAGCCTGACTGGTTGTTGGGGAGATTGGGGCGTACATTCAACCCAGGGTTGGTGGACACGGGAAGTATCCCGCTTGCTGATCAACATGCTGGAACTTCAGGCAATCAGGCGGTGCCTCTCCACATGGTCACAGAGGCGTCCGGTCAGGATCCAGTCGGACAACGCCACGGCGGTGGTTTTGTCAACCATTAAGGAGGAACAAGGAGCTTGGCTGCAACACTGGAGGTCACGCGCATCCTGCGGTGGGCCGAGTGGCACCTACCGGCCCTGTCAGCTGCGTACATTCCGGGCTTGGAAAACTGGCAAGCGGACTACCTAAGTCGTCAGATGCTGGGCCAACGGGAATGGTCGCTACATCCAGATGTATTTCGGCTCCTTTACCTAAGGTGTGGCATGCCAGATGTGGATCTCCTGCCTTCTCAACTCAATTGGAAGATACAGAGGTTTGCGGCCAGGTCAAAGGATCCCCGAGCAGAACACGGCAGATGCGTTGATTGCTCCATGGGGGCATTATCGGCTGATTTATGCTTTTTTCCCCCACTCAAACTTCTACCACGTCTGCTTCGCAGAGTGGAGGCCAAAGGGATTCTGCTAATTCGGATTTCCTCAGATTGGCCTCGGCGTCCGTGGTATGCCGAAATAGTACAAATGTTAGTGGATGTTCCTTGGCGGCTGCTGATGCAAGAGGACCTTCTTTCGCAGGGTCCAATACTTAATCCTGCTTTAATGGCATGGCTGTTGAAAGCCAGGTGCTAAGGGACCGAAGTCTGCCAGATTTAGTAATGTCCACTATGCCGAGGGCTTTTAAGTCCTCCTCTCCTTAGATTTATCATCGTACATGGAAGGCCTACCTGTCCATGTGTGAGGAGATGGGATGTGGCGTTCACGCACGTACTTGGTTCCCAGGATCCTGCTGTTTTAGCAAGGAGTGGATCAGAAACTTGCCTTAAGCACCATCCAGGGGCAGATATCGGCTTTGGCTGTTTGTGTTTTATTTTTTTCAGCGACCCTTAGCAACTCATTCATTGGTGAGTATGTTTGTCCAGGGCGGTTCGACCATCGCTACCTCCGTGTGATTTGAATCTGGTGCGATCTGTGCTTCAGAAACTGCTGTTTGAAAACACTAGGGAGATTCTCTCAAAGTAGTCTTGTGGCTATTACATCTGCCAGGAGGGTTTCTGAGTTGGCGGCCTTGTCTTGCAAGTCTACCTACTTGATCCTCCAAGGATAAAGTGGTGCTGCGTCCGCAGCCTTCGTTTCTGCCAAAGGTTATTTTGGCCTTTCATGTAAATGAGGATATTGTGTTTCCATCCTTATGTTCCCGGACGTCACACCCCAAAGAGGTGGCTTTCCTTTCTTTGGGTGTGGTCTGAACTCTGTGGGTGTATGTCTGCTATGGCTCCTTTTTGAAGTTCTGATTCGCTGTTTGTATTGGTGGCTGGTCTGAAGAAAGAATTGGCGATCTCGTCGGCCACCATTTCTCGGTGGTTCAGACAGATTGTGGTTCAGGCTCATGCCATAAAGGGTGGGCGCCTCCCTTTCCTGTCACGGCACATTCTACCAGGGCAATTGGTGCCTCTTGGGCTTTCCGACATCAAGCGTCTGTGTTTCTCAAGTGTGTAAGGTGGCAACCTGGTCATCCATTCACACTTTCACAAAATTTTACAAGGTTTATGTGAGCGCATCTTTGTCTGCTAGCTTCGGCCGCAATGTTTTGCAGGCAGCTGTTTAAGGTTGCAACTCCTCTGTTTATGGAGCTCTGGTTGTTATGGGTGGGTTTTTTTTTTTTTTTTTTTTTTTTTTTTTTTTTTTTTTTTTACTGCTTGGGGACGTCCCAAAGGTCAAGATGATGCGGTGTCTATCAATAATCAACTATTTTTTTGTACTCGCCGTAAAATCTTTTTCTCTGATGTTCATTGACGGACACAGCACCCACCCCTCCTATGAGCTGCTGGATGCAGTGTGAGGGGTTATAGCCACTAGGACCGTCCCCTGGGTAGTACTATGCAAGTGTTGATGTTTTTAACCCTTTCTGCCTAGTCCTCTCCTAAAGGGGCAATGTAACCCTAAGGTCAAGATGAAGATGCTGTGTCTGTCAAACTTCAGAGAAAACGTTTTTAGGGAGAGTACAAAAATCCTATTTTTTTTCAAACTTGTGTACAAGCTAAAATCTAATTTTCTAGCAAAAAAAAAAAAAAAGACTTAATACCCCTAAACATTATATAAAAATATATATTTTCTGAAACACCATAGAGAATACAATGGCAGCCATGGCAATACTTTGTCACACCCATATTTGCATAGGTGTCTTACAAGCGCACTTCTTTGTTTTGTTTTTTATTAAAAAAAAGACAAACAAAAATAACAGTAAAAAGTATATTGTTAAAGATTATGTAATGCCAAGTAAATTGTTACTCAATGCTTCAAATTTGTGCCCGCTCGTGGAATGGCAACCAAACTTTTATCCTCAATCTCCATATGCGACTTTTAAAAAAAATTCTGCAGGTTGCATGTCGCCCAAGGTTTCATTCAGGACAGCACCTGAGGGATAGTGACTCCTCCCACTGGACCACAAGAAAAAACTTCTTCCTCCAGAACTTTAAAGGGAGGCACCTGCCAACCAGACCTCAGTTTTTGTTTCTTCCGGCCTGAAGGGAGCATCTTTTGGAAGGGAGGCAGGATCTCTTGGTTCCTGAGAGACTAGGTCTCTTTCTCTCCCCCCCCCCCCCCCCTCGAGACCTTCAGCCCTCCCGTATTACCAGGGCTTTGGTGGCGTTAGATTTGGGCTCCTCTTACACCTTAAATGCTTGGGGAGAGCCGCAGTAGATCCTGTGAAAGCTGCGCCTTCCTATCGCTTCCTATTAGCAGGTCACAGGTCATCACTTTCAGGTGATCGCTAGGGATAGACGCTCTGGCACATCCATGGAGATTTCACCTTTGCTATGCTTTCCCCCCTATTCCAGTTAATCCCACTGGTATTAAAAATCTAATGGGAAAAGAGGACAAGTCTCTGTTATCCTCTCAGGTGCTGTCCTGATTGAGACACCTTGGGAAAATTCAAGTTAGACTTAATAGTGTTATTTTTTTCCTGAAGTCTTTCAGGACACCAATGACCCACCCTATTTGATGTACTATACTATGACTTGCTTATGTGTTCCAGCCAGGGCCGGAGATGAGGTGTGTGTGTGTGTGTGTGTGTGTGTTTGTGTTTTTTTTTTTTTTTTTTTTTACATTATTCTTTAAAAAAAAAAATAGTCACGCTTATTCCTATTACAAGGAATGTAAACATCCCTTGTAATAGAAAAAAAGCATGATGGGACCTCCGTAAAATGAGCTTTTGGGGTCAAAAAGGTCTCTTTACAAGCTATGGGCAGAAGTGACATTTTGACATCGCTTCCACCCTGCAATGGTATGGAGACGGGTGGGCCGTCTTCCCCTCACTCATCTCTGTACCTAACAGGGAGATGTTAAGCAGCGGAGGGCAGCATAGAGTGGCAGGAGGAGCTCTCTCCCACCACCAATTTTAAAAGTGATCTTGCGGTTAATCCACTGCAGAGAAGAGACCACTTATCTAAAAGCAGACCTCACTGAAGAAGATACTAGGGTTATGGTAGCTAGCTGCTGCCATAATAATATCCCTCTTCAAACAGGTGGCGTATAACGTAGGTGGGTGGTCCAGAAGTGGTTAAAGGGGTTGTAAATCCGTGTGTGTGTGTGTTGTTGTTTTTTTTTTTTTTCACCTTAATTCATCAAGGTGAAAAACCTTCATTGATTTCAGCAGACCCCCCCCCCCCCCCCCGTTTTACTTACCTGAACCTGTTCTTTCTTGCCTCGGATCAACACTCAAGCTGTCTTGTGTCTTAAATGGATAGGTTGATGGACGCGCACCCATCAGGTTTGTCCTGCTCATGCTGGTGTCCCAAAGGAGACTACTTCTCCGATGGAGCACTCAAAGAGGAGGAGCCACAAGTGCGGCTGAGGGACCCTGGAAGAGGAGCATCTGGCCACTCTGTGCAAAACCTACTGCACGGAGGAGCTAAGTATGCTTGTTTAAAAGAAATAAAGAAATAAAAATAGGGATATTAACCCTTTAACCACCTGACGGCCACAGCGCGGACCTTAAATCCTGGGAGGCCGTCATATGACGGCCTCCCCTGTGCACGCTCCCTGCGCACACTGTGATCACCGAGTCAGTGAGACTCGGATGATCACTGATCCAAGTAAGGGGCTGATCCCGGCCCCTTACCATGTGATCAGCTGTCAGCCAATGACAGCTGATCACATGATCAAAACAAAAGCTCAGTGATCGTGTTTTTTTTTTTTTTTTTTTTCCCACCTCACGCTTACAACGGAGGAGAAAAAAAGCCAATCACCGGCTTATCTTAAAGGGACATCGGCCCTTAAAAGGAAGAGGCAATTATGCCACCTATCAATGCCCACCAGTGTAACCGATCAGTGCCCATCACTGCCGCCTATCGGGGCCCATCAGTGCCACCTCATCGGCGTACATCGATTAACAAAAATTACTATATATATATATATATATATATATATATATAATATATTGTGTGTGTGTGTATATATATAAATTTGGGTACAGTGTTGTATGGCCGCACAATTGCCATTCAAAGTGTGACAGCACTGAAAGCTGAAAATTGGTCTGGATACGAGGGGGGTTTAAGTGCCCAGTAAGCAAGTGGTTTTTTTTTTTTTTCATTGTCCATGCAATAAGGATGTGGAAAGCTCTTCCATAACTGGTGGTGTCAGCGGGGAGAATTTATATTTTTAAAGACTTTTGGAGGTGTATTTAGTGAACAAATACAGGAATATGGGAAATGATTATCAACATTGACACACATACCCGTTGAACTGGATGGGCTATTGTCTTTATTCAAGCTTGCCTACTATGAAACCATTTGCACTCCAAAGATAAGTGACTGGAGCATTGTGAGTAGATGGCATTAAAGAGGAACTGCATTCTGCTCACAATTTGCAATAAAACATTTTTAGCATTCTTTAGCTTACCTCCAACCACGTTGCATATTTTCTATATACTGTGATTCTGTACTTAACAAATATGCTGCAGAAATCTCCCTCCACTAAGTCTGGCTGCATCCATTTTAACTGTGGGCATCTGAAGCTGCAGCCTGTTAACTTCCTGGATTTACACAGACACACAGAGGCATCCATACGACTCTGCAGCTGTGCAGCTCTCACTGGTCCTCCTATGACTCATGACTCCTCCACCCCTCTCTTCCTGACAAACTCTCACAAGAGCGAGAGCTGTGCATGATGTCCTAGGCTTAGGCTAATATGCAGACAAACAGGAAGAGGGTTGTATAAGGTATGGCAGGAAAAAAAGTTTTACTATCCAAAGTTAAAACAAGGGAGGATTATTTAATAGATGGAAAGATGAAAAAAAATGTCTGAAGGTCCTCTTTAAGATGGCTGCCAACCAGACCCTTCAAATTGTGGCCAACCAATTGAACTATGATTTTACCTAAAAAAAAAAAAAAAAAAAAAAAAAAAAAAATGCCATTGAGGGTCTGTCGGCTTTCTAATTTTATGGTAGCAGCATTTAAATGGAAATATTTAATAGAGGTGGAGTTTCATATCAATCTGTAATAAAAATATTGATAAACTCCTTTTGTATACTGTAAACCAGGGCTAAAAATTTCAAGTACTGAGCTGCCCACACTTAAACACACCCTCATAAATAATCTCACGAAATGACACTTAAGTGTTTTTTGTGCACAGAATTGAGTTACAAAATTAAATATTAACAATTGTATCGGTGCAGTCTAACCTGTGGCCATCGGTGCAGTCTAACCTGTGGCCATCGGTGCAAACTGACTTGTGCAGAGAAAGAAGCAAGCCGGCCCGGTCATCAGAGCAGGGATTGCCTGCTGTATCATCTTTCTTTTGTTTTGCCCGGGGTTTCCGACAGTCAGTCACACAGTCCTGCCTTCTGGCCTTGTGTCTTTTGATGATGTCGCACATCCTGGCATTGGGCCCGGTGTTATGTCTACCAAAGGCGCGAGACTGGTGGTGAGCTCTGGGAACCCTGGCTAATTCAAACGCAAGCTGTTAAAGTGGGCTTTGATGATCCGGCCGACACAGCTTCTTCACCTTTTTCTCTGGCTGGGAGAATGGCTCAGATTCAACTCTACCTCGGTGGTGCTCACCCCCTCCCCCACAGAAACAGCCCACGATTGGCAGCCATTGTTTTCAAAAATGCAATTTTTTTAAAATGTGAGTAGGTGTCGGATGGGGCCAGTTAACTGTCAACTCTTATCATTCCAGAGTGCCTCACCTGGTGATTTCTTGCTAATCAGTCAGCCCCTTCTGTCTATTAAAACTGCCTGGTTTATTTCTCCAGTGCCTTTGCCTTGGTCAACATATCTGAAGGTAATCTGCTGTATCCCTGTTCAAGACTTGCCTGGCTGACTTCCCTTCTGATTCCGGAACCTGTTTGCTGTCTCTGACTACGCTGATCTCTGGCTTCCTGATTTACTGGCTTGCACTGACTACGTGCTTTGATTACTGAACCCTGGCTATGTTTTTGACATCTTTTTACAATTTATATATTAAAAGGTGTAATTTTTACTGGATTTTCTGTCTCCGTCAAATTCATGGTTCCTGACAGTAGGCGAGTGAAAAATTTGAGGGCTGCTTTAAATTACAACTTGATCATGGCTATATTATAGCACACGTATATTCTAATAGTGATTACCAACAAACATATGACTTGTGAAGGCTCAAGATCGCTGTTTAGTCTCCTTGCGCTGTGCTGTCGGAACGATCCACCTCAGCTTCCAGGCACAGCCCACACCTTAACACAGGCAAACTGGTTCCTGAGGCACCAGGCTCGCGGCGGTCATGTACCGCACGCCCTGGAACTGCCAGCGATACGCTCCCAGCTGAAGGCCTCCCCCGCCATAGGAAAAGTAATGGGCAAGATGGTGCACTTACCTCTGCATGGCTCTCAATGGTGGACCCCTCTCTCCAGCGGACAGCCTGCACCAGTTTCCAACAGACCCGTTAAGCCCCATGGCCATTGACTGATGTTTGCTCATATTTTGCGCTCTAGTACGGGATGAAATCACGGGCTCCCGCAAGCTCTCTGCTGACCTAGTAAAGGAAGTTAAAGAGCTAGGCCACTGCACTAACCAATTTTTGAAATGCCTTTACCTAGTAACAGTGCTTGAGGGGCACAAGGTGGAGGTTGATATAAGGTACTGCCACTGCCTTTTTTCGGGAACTGGCACCTGACATTGCCCTTGAACTTTGAAATCTGATCGTATCCACAGATTCTTTGCCTCTAAACCAACAGAGTGTCCTCCCAAGGGACGTCATTATTAAGTTCCACTATTAGCGCACTAAAGAGACTCCTGCAAACAAAAAACATCAGGATCCTTTGCTTTCAGGGCAACCCTCTCCAATTGAGCAGGAAACTAAAATCCTATTTATATGTCCTGCAAACCCAAGGAATCAGGTAAAGGTGGGGGTTACCCTTTAGCTCTACTTTTCTCACCAGTTGCACGCCTCTTCTCTACCTCACCTGCAATGACACTTTCAGGATCAGCAGGTTTGACTTTCTCCCCCTCGCAAATGGGGAGTCCATCCTCATCTGCTCATCCGAGATCCTCTCAGCCCCCTTGCAAGCCCTCCCAGCTGTCTCAACATGGCTCTCAAGCACTTTGCTCTCCAAGCACAGCACTTTCAAGATGTGCCCAGAGGATGACCGAGCTGGCGTAGCCCAAATGGGATTATCCACTTACCTGGAGTCTGATGATATTATTATTATTATACAGGATTTCTATAGCGCTAACAGTTTAGGCAGCACTTTACAATAAAAGGGGGACAGTACAATTTACTATTTCAATACATAAGGAATAGGAAGGCTCTGCTCATGGGGCTTACAATCTAGAGGGAGAGGGGGGGGGGGTACAAAAGGTAGTGGTTGTGGGGGATGTTCTGATGGAGGGGACTGGGGTACATTTGTTAGGTGGAGGTGGGGTATGCTTTCCTGAGTGTTTACAAGGATCGCCTAAAGATGGACAGGGTAGGAGCTGCCTGGACATACTGGGGCATTGAGTTGAGAGGCTCAGGACAAGTTGAGGAGGCGAGCATGGGAAGATCTAACGATGGAGAGCAGGAGGTCCTGGCAGGAGTGGAGAGGAAGATTTGGGTGATATCTGCAGATGAGGTTGGTGATGTTGTGGATGGCCTTGTATGTTATAGTTGGTATTTGAATTTTTATATGGTGGGATAGGGGAAGCCAGTGTAGAGATTGGCAGAGCCGGTCAGCAGTCACAGATTTGTTAGTAAGGTGCATTAGTCTAGCAGCAGCGTTCATGATAGACTGAAGGGGGGATAGCCTGTGTAAAGGTAGGCCAGTGAGGAGGGAGTTGCAGTAGCAAGATGAGAAATAACCAAGGAGTGAATAAGTTATTTAGTGGTGTCGTAAGGAAGGGGCCAATTCTGGAGAGGTTGTGGTGGCAGGAGTTAGCCAGTAATTGGATGTGGGGCCTGAAGGAGAGGTCAGAGTCTAGGATTACACCAAGCGCCCTGGTATGTGTTTAGGGACCAATTGATGTGCTGTTTGATCCCAATCAAAGTCATAGGGAGGGCATCAGGTTGGAGGAAATTTTCCAAGCTTAAAAATTAGTTTGAGGAAGTGGTGTGACATCCATTCTATATTCCTCAGTAAGTTATGATGTGTGGGGATATTGAGGCGGTGAGTTGAGTGGAGAGGTAGATCTGGGTGTCAGCATAGTGGTGGTAATGGAAAGTTACCAACTAACCCCGGTAAGGGCTATAGAGAGAGAATAGGAGGGGCCATAGGACAGAGCCTTGGGATAACTCAAATGTTTTATGTGACAGTGCGTTGAGATAGGTAGGAGTAGAACCGGGAAAGGGCAAAATAGCCAGAGGCCAAAGGAGTGGAGTTTGAGGAGTGGGTGGTCAACTGTGTCGAAGGAAGCAGAAAGGTTGAAGAATAGGAGTATGGAGTACTGGCCGTTTGTTTTTAGTAGGGCTGTTTCTGTTGGACCATCTGCTTCTCACCTCCCATTTCAGACTCTGGTCCACATGTCATTACTAGTCCCAATGAGCTGGGGCTTGGTTAACCTAGGCACTCCTGTTTGTGCCTTCTACTTGCCAGTTGACATACACTTGATGTTGGTCAACCCCTCTCTTCCAGTATTCACAGATATGAAATCTGCTTTTCTATTTCATCGGTTCTCCTTGTGCCCAATTTGAGAATCCGTCTCACCTCATATGCTGGGTTGTACCAGGCCAATTTTCTAAAGATTGTCTGACATGATGTTCTCCCGGTCCCACTTAATACTAGTTTGGTAGGATAACCAGTTTGCATGTCTTATCTTGAATCTTGCCTGTCGTGGTTCCTCCACATATTATTTTACGCATACATCAACGCGAGCTTTTGAAGTAAATATAATTGAATCAGTAAACAGGTTTTGTAGGCCTTAAGGATCATTGGTGGCCTTTCGGTCCCTAATTTTCAGGCCTATTATACTGCAGCTAACTTGGTTTCACTATCCCATCTCCACAAAACCTTCCAATTACTTCTATGGGCCACAATAGATCTTTTTGACTCCAATGCTATACCTATCTCTTCCCTGCCCTGGCTCCCTTCTATGCATGGACCAACCACAATAGGGCCATGCTTAGCCCACACTCTGATTGTGGGACTCAGTTCAATATTCCACAGGTCTCATCTCTTTCCATCTCCCCCTTCTCATACTTCTAAATTGCTCATTATTCCCTCCAGGTTGTGAAAATCCGTCCCAAATTTCCTGGTGGACTGCAGACGGATTCACTGTCACGCTCTCTCGCTCGCTCTCCCTGTTTACCTCTACTAGGATACTGACATTTGATGCCTTGCGTTCTAATCCTAAAATCCCACCTTAACCCATATAGTCTGATCCTCCTTGAGAGCCTCTGGAGAGCCAGATCCTACTCCCCAAGCCTAATATCGTTGATAAATTAATCCTATAATTTCTGCAAAAATGCCTCCGTTTTAGACCCTATCATCTCCAATTGGAAAATAACTGGGGAGGTAGCTAGATTCTGAGAATTGGCAGATTGACTATAGCCCTTTCAAATGTTAAAGAAATATTCTTATATTAGAGAGTGCCTATAAAGTGTTGTATAGGTGGTATTATACGCTGGCTAGACTGACTCGCTTCATCCCAACTTGCTCTCCCCTTTGATTTCGGGGATGTTCATGGGAAGGTTCTATGGCACGCGTTTGGTGGTTATGGCCAAAGGCATACAGATTATGGGTCAGTTTCTTTTACCCTTCCCTTTAACTTATTTCATGTTAACCTCAAAAGGGACCCCTATGAGGCCCTTCTTGGCAAACTAGTTTGATTTCTTCACCCGGAATGGCAATTGGCTCTACACCTCTTTACCGCAACTAAACTAACCGTTGCAAGGTCGTGGAAAACCCCCTGCGCTTGGCTTCAAGGTAGTCAAAAACCATATGAACTAGATAATGATGAAAAGTTGACGGCCATCCTCTCAAATATGCATAACAAATTTATTTGGCAAACTGGTTTATGTATACCCAGTCCTCCTCCTCCTCTTTTTGACAGTACACTTCTCTCAATTTAACACCATGGACTCTTCTCTTCAATTGTCATGTGTGTTGTGTGTGTGTGTTGTGTTTTTTTTTTTTTTTTTTTTTTTTTTTTTTTCTTCCCTCTCAGGTTTCCCTTCCTTTTTTTTCGTTATTTTTTTTTCTGTTCGTTATGCCTTATGCATTAAATTCATGTCTCTATTCAGCCGCCAGGTATTGTTCTGGTTGGTATGGTTATATTGATAACCTTTTGCTTTTCTATGTAATTAAAACATTCTCTCACATTGTTTGGTTCTATGCATGGCTATTTTTGTTTGCAGGCATCGTATGACCCCCAAGGACAGTGGTTCACGATCTCATTTCTCAAGTACCCCAATGGGCAATGTTTCAGCTTTTTCCTTTACTTTGCACAGCTGCTTTAAATCAAGTTCAATGACAGGGTATTGATTAGAGCTTTTTTATCTGAGTCAATGTTCACATCTATGTGGCTGCACTTTTTCACGCACATTTTTTTTACGTGATTATTGCAATCAGTTTAAATGCATTTTTAGGTATTTTTTTCTTTTCTTTAGACAGTGTATTTATGGATGATTGCTAAGGTAGGGGGCTGGGATGAGGAGTCCAATGAGGAGTCAGCTGTCCAAAAAAAAAAAAAAAAAATAATTCATGAAAAATACAGCATGGGTTCCCAGACCCCCCCCGCAAGGCCCATACCAGGCCCTTCGGGGCTAGTATGGCTTTCCGGCCCCCTGCTTCGCAACCAGCTATATACAGTGTTTGAAACAAAAAAAGTGAAAATTCATCAACACAACACTTAAATTTCTGGTACAAATCTATTGGAAGTCTATTACACGCAAAACATGGGGAAAGGTCCCTGGCCCTTTCCAAAAACGCATAGGTGTGAACCTGTACCATAGGAAACCATGTTAAATAGACTTTAGTGCATTTCTGCCAACTGCAAAGCGCACTAAACGCATAGGTGTGAACCTAGGGTAAGTTTAGTTCTTAATACATGGTTCGTTGAGGGTACTTGAGGACTGCGGTTAATAACCACTGCCCTAAGATACGGAAAGCTATGTTTGAACTTCTTTTTTTGTTATCTGGGACATCATGCATGAAACTTGCATATATAGTTGCCTAGCTTAGTAAGGTTAAATAAAGACACCAGTCCATCCAGCTCAACCTGAGTGAGTGTCTACAATTGTCCCTATCCCTGTACATTGCACACTCACATCGGTCCCTACCCTCAAGGAGCCCACAATCCAAGGTCCCAATTCATATACTAGGGCAAATTTGGGACAGAAGCCAATTGACCTACCTGCATGTCTTTGGAGTGTGGGGGGGGGGGGGGAGGAAACCGGAGTACCCGGTGGAAACCCATACAGGCACAGGGAGAACATGCAAACTCCAGACAGGTTGTGTCGTGGTTGGGATTTTGAACCAGTGGCCCTTTTTACTGCTAGGCGAGAGTGCTACCCACTACACCACTGTGCGGCCATATGTTTCATTTTTACTGTTATTTATTGACTTATTTTTGCCTTATTTTTTTTTACACAATCTAACCATCAAACTGCTGACCAGATATGTTGGTTTGAATATTAACCACTTAAGCCCCAGACCATTTTGCTGGCCAAAGACCAGAGCACTTTTTACAATTCGGAACTGCGTCGCTTTAACTGACAATTGCGCGGTTGTGCAACGTAGCTCCCAAACAAAATTTACTTTTTTTTTTTTTCCCCCTCACAAATAGAGCTTTTTTTTTTGGGTGGTATTTGATTACCCCTGTGGTTTTTTGCGCTATAAACAAAAAAAGTGGCAATTTTGAAAAACGCATTTTTTACATTTTTGCTATAATAAATATTCCCCCAAAAATATCACATCGGTCCCTACCCTCAAGGAGCCAACAATCCAAGGTCCCCATTCTAGGGCCAATTTGGGACAGAAGCCAATTAACCTACCTGCATGTCTGTGGAGTGTGGGGGGGGGAAACCGGAGTACCCGGAGGAAACACGCACAGGCAAACTCCAGGCAGGTAGTGTCATGGTTGGGGTTCAAACCAGCGACCCTTTTTACTGCTAGGTGAGAGTGCTAACCACTACACCACTGTGCTGCCCTATTAATTTTGCCTTTAAGTTCAGTATGTATATGTACTTCAGTATGTGTATATATAATGTGGGTAGAGAGAGAGAGAGAGAGAGATCTGTGGGTAGAGAGAGAGAGAGATCTGTGGGTAGAGAGAGAGAGAGATCTGTGGGTAGAGAGAGAGAGAGATCTGTGGGTAGAGAGAGAGAGAGATCTGTGGGTAGAGAGAGAGAGAGATCTGTGGGTAGAGAGAGAGAGAGATCTGTGGGTAGAGAGAGAGAGAGAGATCTGTGGGTAGAGAGAGAGAGAGAGATCTGTGGGTAGAGAGAGAGAGAGAGATCTGTGGGTAGAGAGAGAGAGAGAGATCTGTGGGTAGAGAGAGAGAGAGAGATCTGTGGGTAGAGAGAGAGATCTGTGGGTAGAGAGAGAGATCTGTGGGTAGAGAGAGAGATCTGTGGGTAGAGAGAGAGATCTGTGGGTAGAGAGAGAGATCTGTGGGTAGAGAGAGAGATCTGTGGGTAGAGAGAGAGATCTGTGGGTAGAGAGAGAGATCTGTGGGTAGAGAGAGGGAGAGAGGGAGAGAGGGAGAGGGATCCCAAAAAAAACTAGATGAAGTAAAAAAAAAAATTGCTAGATTAGTCGACAGACAAAATAATCGTTATTTGCAGCCCTAATCTCAACCCAGTTGAGCATGCATTTCACTTGCTGAAGGCAAAATTAAATGCAGAAAGACTCACAAAGATCCGCTGAAGTTAGAGCCTGGTAAAGCATCGGAAAGGAGGGAACCCAGTCTTTGGTAATGTCCATGGGTTTCAGACTTTAAGCAGTCATTGTCAGTAAAGGATTCTCAACAAAATATTAAGTGATTATTTTATTTATGATTATATTAATTTGTCCAATTACACTCCCCTGAAAAATGGGGACTGGTGTATAAAAATGTTTGCAGTTCCTAAAATTTGTACTTGATATTTATATTCAACACCTTGAATCAAAGCTAAAAGTCTGCACTTAAACTTCATTTAGATTTTTTTAATTTTTAACCGCTTCTCCACCACCTCACGCAGATATACTGTGGCAGAAGGGAACGTACAGGCAGATTAACTTACCTGTATGTTGCCTTTT
Source organism: Lithobates pipiens (assembly GCF_037356315.1). NCBI lineage: Eukaryota > Metazoa > Chordata > Amphibia > Anura > Ranidae > Lithobates > Lithobates pipiens. The sequence continues at coordinate 144,363,916 of NW_027507785.1, forward strand.
AAGAGGCGTCTCGCTTACGCCTGCCAGGAGCTCCGTGGCTGCGATCCCGATGTCTGTGGGGGCATACCTGCGATCATCTCATGGTGAGAAAGAACCGGCGAGATGCTAATGTAAAGAAGCATCTCCCCGTTCTGCCTAGTGACACTGTCGCTGATCAGCTCGCCCTATAATCGGCAGCGCTGGTCAGTGACGTGTCACACAGCCCCTCCCCCCCCCACAGTTAGAACCACCCCCTAGGACTCACTGAACCCCTACAGTGCCACCTAGGTCCCACAATGTATACCTTGCTAATTTTTTTTACCAATTTGAACTGAATTTTCTCCTCCTCCTTCCCCTGGGGCCCAAACACTGCTAGATTTAAACTGTCCACACTAATGCGTCCAGTGTTGCAGGGGGGGTTTTCATTTTCGGAGTGCCAGAAATATTTTCAGGCAGCCCAGCTGGTCATGGCGGTTTGGTGGCTAGTGCCGGATATGTCCAACCCTGCTGCAGTTCTGGAGGCTGTGGTGGTCCGTAATGTGGAGGCCCTAACACGCTTGCCCTTTTGAGGTCCCAAAGCTCCATATGATTAGACCACCTCCATGCACATGACTCTGAAGGCCTGGAGGGCAGGACTGGGTTGAGACGTTTCAACGGAATGCAGTCTCCCTACACGGCTCCCTATGGAACAATCCTACCTTACCCCATCTTGACTCACTACCAGACCCCAAAGTATGGGCCAAATGTGTTTATTAAACTGTTATCTAACCTCACCACCAGCGCGGCTATACACCCCTTCAATCATCTAGTATCCCACAACAACGTGCCTCCCTCGCATCCATTTCTCTATATATGCAACTCTCTCATGCGTTTAAAGCCCAAATAATACCAAACGACATGCAAATAGTGCAATCCGATCTGGAGAGCGTCACAAGATATGAATGCACCAGGAAACCGACCTTGGTCCTTTATACACATCTCCTTAGTTTCCTCTCCAGATTTGTCAAAGCTCCGACAGAGATGGACACAGGACGTCCCGGGTCTGGACTCTGAGGCTTGGGAGGACACGTGGACTTCCCCTTCAAAATCTTGGTCTCACTTCGAGACTGTCTCCTACAATACAAAATATTACACCAGGCATATATTACCCCTTATAGATTACATAAAATGAGAACGTCCCTGTCCCCATAGTGTTGATGTACTGGGGATCCGGGTGACTTTATAAACATTTTCTTGTCCTGCCCAGCAATTAAAAACTACTGGTCACAAGTACTATCTGTAATACAAGAAGTGGTGGGAATAGATATAGCCCCAACCCCGCAGATATGCCTACTAGGCTTAGTAGAAGAATTGGCCCCCATGATAGCGGGGAGAACTTTGATAGGACTCCTGATTTTCTATGCCGGGAAAATGATCACCCTCTGCTGGAAAAAATGTGCGCTGCCATCCATATTGCTATGGAAAACACATGTCAGTACTACCACTCTATAAGGAAACCTACCAAAATAGAGGATGCCCCAAAAAATAAGATGGTGGGGGCCAAATGGCTAGCGGAGGCCTCCACAGCAACTGCAGATTGAGCATGTACATAATTCCACTCCTACAGGTTGATGTGATTTTGATACATTGGGTGACTTTTTTGTTTTGTAATCTGATATCTATTACCTTGGGTCTCGACTGAAAGATTTGATCCTTCGTTATTTCAATTAAGCAGGAGCCAATATAGCACTAGGTTGGTTGTTTACTTGTGAACGTGCTACAGCTGTAGGTCACTAATGATTGAAGCAGCCCAATTGCCGGCTGGCACTGGCTCCCGTGGGGGTCTAGTCCCAATGCTGTGGCAGATTTACAGTTTGTATGTCTTGTACTCAATAAAAAGATTAAAAAAAATAAAATGTATCCCTTTTATAGTACAAAAACAGATCGCTACTATAAGGGGCTCATTTTATACTGTGAAACAGTGAGATTGTGTGTGTGTGTGTGTATGTGTGTATGTATGCATGTCCAGAAGTGGGATATATGGGAATTTTAACTAGGAGTCGGACATTGAAGTTATATGAAGGGTGGTAGAAATCTTTTATAATATTACTATACTATGTTATACTTCTTCTTCTCCTTTTTTTTTTTTCCATGGATATAGTCCTTGCAAATATTATGCACAATGTTTGTAACAGTTGACTTTAAATGTAGCTGTAATGCCATTTATTACTTCCAGTCTATTAGACTCTTCCATGTTATCTGGCTTCAGGTGGTGATCCTCCCTGCAGAGTCATTGAACACATGATCTGTCTCTTCTCCCTTCAGAGAACTGATCTCGGTTTACACAGAGATCCACTTCTCGCCGCGTCACGAGCGATCGCAGGAGCTCTCACATCGGCTTTGGGGACGAGCAGTGGGCACATTTATGTCCCTGGTGGCCACATTAGGAAGCAACGTAACATGACGGCGATTCACAAAGCTGAGCCATGTTGCCGCAGTATAACTGCGGTCCCCGACTAACGATTCTGACTCCTCCTGCTTTCAGAGTGCCCCAATAGCAAGCTGCAAGGTAAATAAATTTCTGCCTTTAAGAATCGCTTAAATCCTGCCCAGGACTACATGTCGTCCCATGAGGCATAGCTTCTCATACATTCACAATCACAAGTTCTCAGGCACTTGCTGACATGTATGGATGATCTACTGAGCTGTATGTGTGCTGCACTGTATTTTCGAATATGTAAACAAATAATTTTGTATGCAGGCCAACTCATCGGCCTACAGATTTAATCGATTTAGAAAATAGTTTACAACTATTTTCATAATCAATTAGTTATCAATAGTTGTTTGAGTAGCTGCAGGCATCATCCTGGTACTTTTTTTTTATTTTTTTTTTTTTTATTTTTTTGAGTGGGCGGTCCCGGGACACCCCCCTCCTGCCATTTTAGGCCACTCTTCCTGGGCCTCTCATCCCACCCCGAGACCCAATCCTTGATCTGTCACTTACGGCGGCTAGAGCCAGACTGGCATGAAGCTGGAAACGGCGTAGTTCCAGTCTTCTCTCTGTAAAAACAACTCTCTCTGTCACAACGTCACTTCCGATTTACTTGGCTGCCAATGGTGCCGTTTAAAAAAAAAAAAAAAAAAATCTAAAGTATTCAGAATCTCCGTGTCATGGTTATGCAATAGAGTTCGTCTGCTTACCTCTCTCCATGTGTTCATTTCTAGAGACCAGCCGACCCTCACCTGACTGCTTTTAGAATCCATCCTCTGGCATGGCTCCACCCTAGCTCCTATCAGACTACTCTATATTAATCTGTGCACTGCTAGCCAATCCTGCTGATCAACCTTTGTGTGTTAGCTTCCTGTTACCTGCCGTGTGCTCTTCTATTGTTTTCAGTTACCGACTTTGGCGTGTCCTTGACTATCCCTGCTTGCCTGTGATCCTGACCTTTTGGCGTGTCCCCGACTTTTCCTGTCTGCTTGTAGCCCTGACCTTGGCTTTGTCTCTCACCATCCCTATCCTCCTGTTGCCTACTGTGGGTGTGAGCTGGGGGACCCTGGGGGTCGTGACCTGGAGCCAGTTGCAGCCAAGTCCATCCTCACCACTCGAGCCTCTGAACACCTACTGGCTCTTAGACTCCGCGCCCCAGGGAATCTTGCGCTCTAACCCTGGTGGGATCCATCTTGGTGTTCTGGCGGCCCTGCCTTCCTATCACCTTGACCCCCGTCCGCAGCAGTCAACCGTAGGGTCCACAACCTTGCGGTGCACTCCTAATCCCTATGCGGTGCATCTGTCACCTGGTCTCAAGGTTACCTGACACTCAGTTTTCAGGGTTCTGAATACTTTGAGGTGCAAAGGAGGGATTTGCGGTCTTTTAGTCCCCCACTCCCTCCATAGAGAGTACCTGTCACTACCTATTACTGTCAGAAGGGATGTTTACATTCCTTGTGACAGCAATAAAAGTGAACAAATTATTATTTTTTTAACAGTGTAAAATTTAAATAAATTAAATAAAAAAAACTAAACACTACTTTTATTTATTTTTTTTTTTTTTCAAACAGGTAATATTTATTGAACATTATTGCAAGAGTACAGTCACAAAGGTACATATCAAACATTAAAGAGGTGTTGCATCATAGCCATAACAGTAAAGGAAATACATTTCTCCAGGCCAGTAGTCACCATACATCACAGACAAAGAACAAAAGGTCCCAATAGTGACATGTTATTCACCGTAACAGAACATCAATTTCCCTCATCACACGTGGCAACCTCCTGCAACCATTTATCCCAGATTCTATGGTATTTAGCTGGACAACCCCTGTTTTTATACAAAATTTTTTTATATGGGAGAGAAAAATTAACTTCCCGCTTCCAGTCCTTAACTCGGGGTGGAAGGGGCCTCATCCACTGTCTAGCTATCACCTTTCGAACAGAAAACAAAGTTTCCTGTAAGAAAGTGCTAGTAATTTTATCCAATACGTCAGGAAATATCCCTAGTAGACAGGGTTTGGGGTCTAGGGCCAAAGGGGAGCCCATGACATCATGTAGAAATGACACTACTTGCTTCCAGAGTTCCTGCAGTTTGGGGCAAGCCCAGATTAGATGGAAAAACGTCCCAGTCTCAAGGAAACACATTGAGCAGAGCGTAGATTGATTCGCATTATATTTAGCAGTCCTGAGGGGGGGTGAGGTATGCTTTATGTACTATGTAGATCTGAGAGAGCCTGTCTTGGAGCCTAAGGGACACCAATTTGCACGTTTCCAGAGCCTCCTCCCACTCCTCGTCTGTCAGAGCACCCACATCTCCCTCCCAGCGGGACTTGAGAGCATACGCCAGTCTCGCTGAGACGGGGGCCGTAAGCATACCATAGAAGCACGAGATTAGCTTTTTGGGATCAGTATCCTTCACTATGGCGACAATAGGATTGGGAGCAGGCCGAGGCAACGACTGCGAAAATTGTGCTCTAAGTGAATGCTGAACCTGTAGGTATTGAAATAACATACTGTTTGGAACATTAAATTCCTCCTGCAGTGCCCGAAACGTTTTAATAACCCCCTGGTGAATTAGGTGGTGCAGGTAGTATATTCCCCTCGATACCCATAGCTGTACACCCTGCAGCTTTTGAAGTTCCGGCAAATGTTTGTTATGCCAAAGTGGGGTATAGTCATTCGGCGATGCCACATTCAGTTTAGTGGATGCCAGATCCCAAATCCTTCTGTAATGAAAGAGCATGGAATGTTTACCTGGCCCCATGACAGAGTTCCCCGCTCCTGTCGAGATAGCAGCAATCGGGTCATCTGCAATTTGTGCCCAAGTAGGGCATAGAAGAGTTCGGAAACGTTGTTTATCAGTCTTGTCTATGTGGGAGAGTTGAGACAGTTGTGAGGCAACATAGTAAAGATTCAGATCAGGAAGAGCCATGCCCCCCATATCAGTCGGGCTTTTCAAAGCCTGCCAAGCAAGCTTGTGTCTAGCAGTTCCCCACACAAAGGGCCTAAGGAGACTTTCAAGGGATTTAAAGTATTTCAAGGGTAAATACACCGGGGCATGCCACAGCACATATAATAGTTTAGGTAATAGGACCATTTTAATCAGATTAACTCGTCCCCAAACCCCAAGGGGGAGGCGAGACCAGGCCTGAATCTTGGTACGTACCAGGACAAACAATGGTTCTACATTCAACACAATGTAATCAGCTGGGTTCCTAGAGACATAGACACCCAAATACTTAATAGTGCCAACTCGCTGAAGAGGCAGACTGGCCTGAGACTGATTGTGGAAAACTGTCAATAGGTAAAATTTGGGATTTTTCCCAGTTTATGCGGAGACCGGAAAAGCTACCGAACCATTCTATCATGTGGAGGGCCTTTGCCAGGGAAGGGCCAGAGTCTGCCAGGTATAGCAGCGCATCGTCAGCGTATAGACTGATTTGTCTCAGTAAGTCGACCCATCGCCAGTCCCCTGATCTCGGGGTCGGCCCGAATCGCCACCGCTAAAGGTTCAGCCGCCAAGGCATATAGTAGCGGGGACAGTGGGTACCCCTGTCTGGTACCCCTACCGAGGCCGAATGCCCGGGAGGACCATCCATTCGCCACCACCTTAGCCGTTGGGTGATGGTACAACAGTCTCACCCACTGGATAAAGTTTGGGCCGAAACCGTACCCGCCTAGACACTTCCATAAATACTCCCATTCTACTGAGTCAAATGATTTAGCCGTGTCAAGTGACACTACCACACACTCACCCATCTCCTCATGTGTTGCCTGAAGGTTTATATATAGCCTACGCAGATTGAACGACATATTCCGCCCCGGCATAAAGCCCGCCTGGTCAGCCTGAATCAGACTGAGGATCACTACGTTCAATCTGGTAGCAAGTATTTTGGCCAGAATCTTAACATCTACCTGCAATAGGGATATTGGGCGGTAGGATTCTGGGAAACCCGGATCTTTTCCAGGTTTGGGAATCAAAACTATCGTTGCCTCCCTCATAGACGGAGGCAATGTTAGCGTGTCAAAAAGACTCCTATAAAGGTCTAGAAGCCTAGGCACCAGCACGTCTTGGTAACGGGAATAAAATTCAATGGGAAGACCATCAGACCCTGGTGACTTGGATTTTGCAAATCCCGCAATAGCTTCTACTATTTCATCGGAGGTCAGGGGGGCCTCCAGAGCCTGCACCTGCTCCTCCGTAACCTGAGGGAGGGAAATCTGAGCTAAAAAACGATCCATCGGAGTGGTGTCGTTTGAGACTGTAGTGGTGTAGAAGTCCGCAAAAAAGTCCCGAAATCTCTCTGTTACCGCAGAAGGGTCCGTGATGATCTCATCACCCTGACCCCGTAAAGAAATAACAACCGGGGGCCTGTCTTCCCTGTGGACCAAATATGCCAGCAACTTACCAGCCCTTTCTCCGGATTCAAAATATTTTTGTTGGGCAAAAAAAAGTTTCTGTCTGGCCTTGTCTTGGTGCAGCTGAGAAACCACTCTCGACTGTAATTTAAGGGCATCTGCATTTGCCGTAGACGGGTCATCGACGTAGGTGCGTTCCCTGGAGCTCAATTCCGCTTCAGCCTCAACAATAACAGTGGCTGAGTCAGCCTTGAGTTAATGTGGGCAGTCAGTACCGATCGGGCGTGTAATTTAAACGTGTCCCACACTGCTGGAAGTGATGCCGTGTGGTCATTATCCTCAAAAAACGTTTTCCATTCCGTCTCAATAGTGTCATCGTCGGGCAGTAATGTCAGCCAGAACGGATTCAGTCGCCACGCCCGCGGGGGTCTACCTAGGGCAGTGATGGCAAACCTTGGCACCCCAGATGTTTTGGAACTACATTTCCCATGATTCTAATGCACGCTGCAGTTTACTTGAGCATCATGGGAAATGTAGTTCCAAAACACCTGGAGTGCCAAGGTTTGCCATCACTGACCTAGGGGTACGTCAAGCACTACAGAGTAGGGGCTATGGTCCGAAAGTAGTCTGGGGCAGAACAAAAAACTTCCTTAAGTCTGGGAGTGAGTTGTTTAGATATTAGTATAAAGTCAATCCGGGAAAGAGAGCCGTGTGTGGGCGAGAAGCATGAATACTCCTTCTTTTGAGGAAATTTGTATCTCCAAGTGTCCACAAGGTGAACGGTGGTTATAAGCCTGGACAGCCTAGTGGGCCCAGCTTGCCCCATCATCAGCTCAGGGGGCTTGAGCCTATCAAGAGAAGGGTTAAGCGTAGTGTTGAAATCCCCCAGCCACATAACAGGAACCGCCGGGTGTCTGGACATAAAAGACAGTCCTTCAACCACCAACGTCATGGTAAATGGGGGGGGGGGGGGGGGGGGGGATATAAAAAGCCATAATAAGGTAGGATTCCCTATACAATTTAGCATGTAAAAAAACAAACCTGCCCTGTGGGTCTGTAAGAATTTTGCAAAGTTCAAATTGGACAGACTTAGCTACAAGTACCGAAACCCCCCTCGAATGAGACGTGTAGGTGGAGTGAAATGCCCACCCAATCCAAGGGCGTTTGAGGGCCATCTGCAGTCCACCCTCTACATGCGTCTCAACCAGAGCCATCACTTCGGCCCTTTGTTTTTTGAGGAACGTGAAGGCTGCCGCGCGCTTAAATTTGTCGTGCAGCCCCCTCATGTCCCAGGTAAGAAACCGTATAGACGCCATATGGATACATAGAAAGTAACAAGTGCAAGCAACCCACCTTCAAACAGCCCTCCCATAAACACACCCCAAAACAGTTGTGCTAGGTCAAGCCCGATCAGGGGCTGCATAAACAGCAGCAGTAGAAAACATTCAGGGAAAGCAACACTTAGTTTAGATACATACTCCAACACATTTATAGTAACCTTTTGCATGGAAACCCCAACCAACTTACCCCCCTCCCCCCACCCTACCCTGCACCAACCCCAACTCGTGCGGGTATATTCCCTGAAAAACCAAACACGTCTGGCTGGGAAAACCAGTTTCATGAAATTAATAAAACAGTTAAGAACATTAAGTCCGAGAGAGAGAGGGCTGTGGCCACCGGTACCAGAGGGCAAGGTAAAGTAGAACCCCCTGTATAGCGGTACACAGTGTTGAACAAGAAAAAGTGTCTGTTGCTGTCCAGCCCCGGTGACCATCTCCCTCATAGCAAAAAAAAGGCCCAGCAGACAAAGGAGCAGGATTCCGCTGCACCGTGCAATTAGACCGTAGGCCTAACATGTCTCCCCTTGCTCCGGGAGAAAAAAGAATAAAAGAAAAAGTGTAAACCAAAAAAGTTTTTAAACAAAGCAAACAGGAATGTACTGCAGAAAGGGTCCCTCAACAGGGACACTAGACAAAAATGGGGAAAAAGTTGATGCATATATACGTTGACACCAGCAGCATGAGCATATGATCCAGATTTAAGACGTTCAGCAGGTCACTCAGCAGTAAGAGTTTAAAGAGAGAGAACATACGTCCCGAATGCAGGCACCCTGAGCAAAAATAGAACAGTCCAAAAAGATCAGGAAATCTGTCACAGTTCCAGGATCCCAGGGGAGAGATAAAAAAAGTGGTAGCTTACATGTCCCAAGGAGTCTCAGGCGGCTCCATCCCGAGGTGCCCTGCGTTGCAGCCATGCTATGACCTCTCTGGGTTGTTCAAAGAAGAGCGCCCGGTCCCCTGCCTCCACCCTGAGGCGTGCAGGGAAAAGCATAGAGTATTTCACTTGCTGTGCACGCAATAATCGTTTGGCCTCCATGAAACCCTGCCGGCGTTTCTGGACGTCCGCGGAAAAATCAGGGAATATTGCAACTTTAGTATTGCCCACCGGGATATTACCCTTTTCCCGGGCCATGCGGAGGGCAGCATCTCTGTCCTTATAGTTCAGGAGTTTTGCAATAAAGGTGCGTGGAGGTGCACCCTGAGGTGGAGGCCTGGCAGGCATGCCATGCGCGCGTTCAACCGCCAGCATGGGGGAAAATGACTCTCGGCCATAGGTACTTATCAGCAAATGCTCCAGAAAAGTTGTGGGGTCCTTACCTTCAGCCCCCTCCGGAAGACCAATCAGTCAGATATTGCATCTGCGTATGCGGTTTTCCATTTCGTCCTGTTTAGTAATCAGGAGGTCTATTTGCTTCTGCATGTGGTCAGTGTCATTTTGCAGAGGTGAGAGAGCATCTTCCACATGGCTGATACGGGTCTCAGTGTCCCTCACCCGGTCCCGCAGCTTCTGGAAATCTTGTCTTAATAAAGAAATGTCCGTTTGCACCTCCTCAATGTGGGATGTAAGGGACGTGCGGCATAATGTAATTGCTTCAAGAAGCCTGTCTGTCTCCCGCCACACGCGGCCCTCCCGGTTCCTCCGCGCCGCCATGTTCCTCCCCCTCCTCACTCACATGTCGGCGGTATTGGGACAGCCGTGCCGCCGCTGAGCGCTGAGATTTTGAGGGAGACATATGCTCCGGATTGGAGGGACGCCTGCCAGAGGTATTAAGGTGAGTATCGGTGCTGTGGTGTCACAGGATCAGCGTGGGAAACAGGATTCCTCGGCGGAGCTCCGGAGACACGCGACCTACTCCATGCAGGTTCAGGCCACGCCCCAAATTAAACACTTTTTAAAGACGCATACGGAAGTCATGCCTGCATATGTAAACGGTGTTCATCACACATGTGAGGTATCGCCACGATCGTCAGATCAAGAGCAATAATTCTAGCACTAGACCTCCTCTGTAGCTCTAACCTGGTAACCATTATTTATTTTTTAAACATCCCCCCCCCCCCTAAGGAGATCTTTAGGTATCGTAGCTTGTTGCCATTCAATGAGTATGCACAATTTTAAAGCGTGACATGTTTGTTATCTATTTACTCGGCGTAACATCTTTCATCTTGGGCTAACTTTACTGTGTTTCTTTTTTTTTTTTTTTTTTTTTTTTTTTTTATAAATTGATGGAAGTGTATTTTATCCCCTAAAAATTGTGTTTAAAAGACCGCTGCACAAATACCGTGTGAAATAAAATATTGTGGGCATCCTCTGTTGGGTGGGGGGGGGGGGGGTGCTGAGAACCAATCGGCGCACATCCCCCCCTCCCCCCATATCACCCGGGTCAGAGGAGTGGCCCATCAGCTTGCGTCTCACAGAAGCAAGTGAGGAAAAGCCTTTCCTGTTTACACTGTGATCAGCCGTGATTGCTCCCAGGGGCGCGCAGCAGCTTGTTATCCTGGCAACGTCGTATGGCGTCCGGTCAGGATATCTCAATCACTTTGCTGCCATCGTTTTGCTATATGGCGGGTGGCTAGTGGTTACAGTGTTGACTTTGGATTTAATAACGCATCAATAATAAATGGTACCTGATAAATGCATAATGGAATGCCTACACCAAACCTGTGCTTTGCTCAGAAGGGTAAAATAACTTCATTTGTTAATGTGTGTCCATCCGGAAGCTCATTCTCTTTTCTCCCATGTGATTAGTGCTGATGCTTGGCTATTCAGGAAACCAGTGTTCCACATGAGGACAGCAAGAGAATACTTGGAAATCTGTTTGCTCCAAGTTACTTAGAACTTTCCTAGGGCCGCTCATTGCTAAACAGAGTGCTAGGGCAGTGATGGGTAAAGTGCATTTTAGTGGGGTGTGTAATCAAAGTAAACCTTTTGACTTGGCTTCCACTGTGCAAAATGCAGGTTCATTTTAAAACTTGGGTTAAGTTACATAATTCAGATCAAGATCTACAGTATGTCATTGTTTGAGTTGTATGTACACTATTTTTAATAAAATAAATGCTTATAATGTAGAAATAAAACTTGGACTAATGTGTACTTGTGTTTCTCAACATTATGACTCAATTTGAATTTTTATTTTACTTCATTACAGGTCGTGACATTATTGGTTTGGCTGAAACTGGCTCTGGAAAGACTGGTGCCTTTGCATTACCTATTCTTCAAACCTTGCTGGAAGGTCCTCAGAGGCTGTATGCGTTGGTTCTGACGCCAACTAGGGAACTGGCTTTTCAGATTTCTGAACAGTTTGAAGCTCTTGGTTCTTCCATTGGCATTAAATGTGGTATGCTGATGTTTGCTGTATTTCCAAAGGTGTTGTCATACAACCTCAAAAAAGATGCTTAATAATATTTTTTTTTTTTTTTTTTTAGATATTTTTTTAATAGTGAGTTGCACTAAAGGCAAAGTGTTTATTTTTTGTATAGGATGAGGGAGGGTTATAGGGCGAGGAAAGGACTTCTGTCAGTTTTTTATGCAATCTGTTCCCCATTGTGGAGATTTACATTCACTTCCTGCCCCATATCAAAAAGTGAGATGAAATTACTCCCAAAGTGAGGGAATCCCAGGGTGCCAATAATGCCCCCATGAGAGGAGTTCCCCTCCTATCCTGTTTTGGTATCAACCCAAAATTGGGAATTTTCTTTTTACTTTTGCATTCATGAGAATGGAAAACAGTATAAATAGGGAGGGTGAATCTCTCTAACAGAGGGCACAGACAGCAATAAAAACCTGACAAGTTCTAATAACTTACCACACTATCCAAAGCATATTTGGCTGTAGTTGATATAAATGAAAATGTGTTGTCATTAGGGATGCACCGATGCCACTTTTTTTTAACACTGAGTATGAGTACCGAGACCAATTACTGACACCCATCGCATAGGTAGGGGGTGGTTTGGGGTTGTTGGGGAGTTTGAGGAGTAGGTGACGTCGGGGTAGTGGAGGGTGGGGTTAAATCGGGATTGTGGGGTGGTAGAGTTTGGATGGAAGAGGATGGGAATGGGTGGGTCATTGGGAGACATGGGGGCAGAGGTGATCGCTGGTGGCGGGAAGGAGGAGGCAACATAGGGTGGGTACAGTACAGGGGGTTTGGAGGGCGTTGGGGCATTAGACCAGACTTGTACACCGACACTGTACTGTACATTACATACAGACTGCTGTGTGTGTATAACATATAGTATGGTGTTGTACAGTGTAGGGTGTAAGGGATCTTCCCGGGGTAGGGTGTGTTTGGACACAGTTCACAGCAGACTTGGAATTTATAAAGCAGATCTTGGCGTTTATTCGTGGTACAAACAGTCCAGCAAACAAAATATACAGCAACACCGTGCTTTCTAAGTACAACAAAAATAAAAGTCCTAGCCCGGCTGGGCGCTTACTAACAGGTTCTGCTCACCTATCTGACACTTACAAACACAGCGTCTTTCGCCTGGATATCGCAGGGTGAGTTTTAGCTCCAGCAGTGGCTGTGCTTGCAGCTTCCTTCAACACACAGATTGTTCATTCCCTGGCTGAGAGCAATCACCTGCAGACCTTGCAGAGCCTTTAGCTTCCCAGGCTAATTAGGATCAAAGCTCACCTGATCCCAAACCCAGAACTGGATCGGGGGATGTGGAATGACAGGTCCCTCTACCAAACCTACCTGCCATTCCATATAAACCCAGGCCCGGCAAAATTAAATAACAACTCAGCAGCATATCTCTGCTGAGAAACTGATCCATCCTGGATTTACCATCTCACACTGTGTAGCAACCTAGGTGAGATGTACACCCCCTCGATCACTTCTCCAGTGACATGTCTACATATCCCCCCCCTCTTTTTCAGACCGGAGGGCTGAGCCTTTTGTCCCCACAGACAACTTACCCTTGACAATGCGTCAGCATTTGCCTGTAATTTCCCTGGCCTGTGTTCCACAGTGAAATTAAAGTTTTGTAGGGAGAGAAACCATCTAGTCACTCTTGCATTTCTCTCCTTGTTTAACTTCATCCATGTTAGGGGGGCATGGTCTGTCACCAACTTGAATTTCCTGCCTAGCAAGTAATACTTTAACGATTCTAGGGCCCACTTTACTGCCAAACATTCTCGCTCCACAATGGCATAATTTTTTCTCGGCCGGGGTTAGTTTTCTACTCAAGTACGTCACTGGATGCTCCTCACCATTCACTACTTGTGAGAGTACTGCACCTAAGCCTGTGTTAGAGGCATCTGTCTGGACCAGAAATTCTCGCCTGAAATCGGGGGTAACTAAGACAGGTGGTTGGCACAAGGCAGACTTAAGGCTTTGGAAAGCCTTCTCGGCCTCTGGGGTCCACGTGACCATTGCTGTCTTTCCGCCCTTTGTCAAGTCAGTTAGTGGAGCAGCAACTGAGGCAAAGTTCGGCACAAATCTACGGTAATAACCCGTAATACCCAGGAAAGCTCTAACCTGTTTCCTTGTCAGGGGTCTAGGCCAATTCTGTATTGCCTCAATTTTATTTAGCTGTGGCTTAATCAACCCTCTCCCAATAATGTAGCCCAGATATTTGGCCTCTTCTAGGGCTAGAGCACACTTCTCGGCATTTATGGTCAACCCCGCATCACTTATGGCATCCAACACGGCCTGTACCTTACAGAGGTGACTTTCCCAATCAGGGCTAAAAATGACCACATCATCGAGGTAGGCAGCTGAGTAATCACGATGTGGTCGCAGAATCAAGTCCATCAACCTCTGGAAAGTTGCAGGCGCTCCATGTAACCCGAATGGCATCACTACATACTGGAATAGCCCATCAGGGGTGGAGAATGCAGTTTTCTCTTTAGCCTCACCAGAAAGTGGAATCTGCCAGTAGCCCTTTGTGAGATCGAGGGTGGTTATGTACCTGGCGTTACCCAACTTCTCAATCAACTCATCTACCCTGGGCATAGGATACGCATCGAACTTGGAGATCTCATTCAACTTTCTGAAATCGTTACAGAACCTCCAAGTTCCATTGGGCTTTGGGATTAGCACAATTGGGCTGGACCATTCACTCTGTGACACCTCAATTACCCCCAGAGCAAGCATACGTTTTACCTCGGCAGATACGGCTTCCCTACGTGCCTCCGGTATCCTATAGGGCTTAAGGTTTACTCTGCTTCTAGGCTCCGTTTCAATGTGATGATGGATGAGGTGTGTACGCCCTGGGAGGTCAGAGAACTTGTTTTTGTTTTTCTGTAAAAATTCCTGAGCCTCCTGTTTCTGTGACACTGATAGAGTATCACCTACCTTGACTGGAGGGATTGGTTGTGACAAATTATTAACAGTATTTGTCGTGACCAAGGATTCCCTGTCTTTCCAGGGCTTGATCAAGTTTATGTGATAAACTTGGAAAGGCTTCCTTTTACCTGGTTGGTGCACCTTGTAGTTCACCTCACTGATCTTTTCAACAATTTCATAAGGACCTTGCCACTTCGCCAAGAATTTACTCTCAACAGTGGGGACTAGTATAAGGACCCTATCGCCTGGGTTGAATGTCCTGATTCTTGCGGACCGGTTGTAAATTCTACTTTGGGCCTCTTGAGCCCTCTGGAGGTGTTCCCTTACCAGGGGCATTACAGTGGCTATACGGTCCTGCATTTGTGCTACATGCTCAATAACACTCTTGTATGGGGTGGACTCATTCTCCCATGTCTCTTTTGCAATGTCCAGTAGACCCCTAGGGTGATGACCATAGACCAACTCGAATGGTGAGAACCCTGTGGACGCTTGGGGCACCTCCCTAATAGCAAACATGAGGTAGGGTAATAAATGATCCCAGTCACGACCATCTTTTGCCACCACTTTCTTCAACATATGTTTCAAAGTTTTATTAAATCTCTCCACCAATCCGTCCGTCTGGGGGTGGTATACAGAGGTACGGATGTGTGAGATTTTAAATAGTTTACATAATTCCTTCATTACTTTCGACATAAATGGCGTACCTTGGTCAGTTAGGATTTCTTTGGGGATCCCAGTCCTAGAGAACATATAAAACAACTCACGTGCAATTGTTTTAGATGCAGTGTTTCTTAAGGGTACAGCCTCAGGATAGCGGGTCGCATAATCCAGGACTACCAAAATATACTGGTGTCCTCTAGCTGACTTTACAATGGGACCCACTAAATCCATGGCAATACGCTCAAAAGGCACCTCTATAATAGGGAGCGAAACCAAAGGACTGCGAAAATGTGACACTGGGGCACTAACCTGACATGTGGGGCACGACTCACAGTATTTTTTAATGTCATCATATATGGCCGGCCAAAAAAACCTCTGGAGAACCCTCTCTCGCGTTTTGTCAGTCCCCAAGTGTCCCCCAAGAACATGGTTATGTGCCATGTCAAGCACCTGACGCCGGTACGGCTTAGGTACCAGAAGCTGTTCCACAATCTCATCCTTAACCTTATTGACTCTATAGAAAAGATCATTAGTCACCGAAAAATGTGGAAATCTTTTTTCAGCATCTGGTTCCTGAGGTACCCCATTCATAACAGCAACCTGCTCTCTCGCATTTTTGAGAGTGGGATCCTGTAATTGTGCAGCCCCAAAATTATCCCTAGACACCTCTATGTCTAGTATATTTTGCTCAGTGGGAGGAGCCTCCTCCTCCCCAGCCAGGACCTGCAAAGGAAAACAATCATTTTCATCCTGTACACTTTTATCATTCACAGTGGACAAGGCAACCACCTTAGAGGTATCCTCACTCCTTTTGGGGATTTTTCTTTTTTCCCAGAGAGCCCAGAATAAAGGAAAATCGCGCCCCAATATTACATTATGCATGAGGTTTTTAACCACACCCACTTCATATTGTACTGTGCCTTGTTCAGTCCCGACTTTAGCCAGCACTATAGGGTACACTTTTGTATCACCATGTATACACACAACGCTCATAGGAGGAGGCAACATAGGGTGGGTACAGTACAGGGGGTTTGGAGGGCGTTGGGGCATTAGACCAGACTTGTACACCGACACTGTACTGTACATTACATACAGACTGCTGTGTGTGTATAACATATAGTATGGTGTTGTACAGTGTAGGGTGTAAGGGATCTTCCCGGGGTAGGGTGTGTTTGGACACAGTTCACAGCAGACTTGGAATTTATAAAGCAGATCTTGGCGTTTATTCGTGGTACAAACAGTCCAGCAAACAAAATATACAGCAACACCGTGCTTTCTAAGTACAACAAAAATAAAAGTCCTAGCCCGGCTGGGCGCTTACTAACAGGTTCTGCTCACCTATCTGACACTTACAAACACAGCGTCTTTCGCCTGGATATCGCAGGGTGAGTTTTAGCTCCAGCAGTGGCTGTGCTTGCAGCTTCCTTCAACACACAGATTGTTCATTCCCTGGCTGAGAGCAATCACCTGCAGACCTTGCAGAGCCTTTAGCTTCCCAGGCTAATTAGGATCAAAGCTCACCTGATCCCAAACCCAGAACTGGATCGGGGGATGTGGAATGACAGGTCCCTCTACCAAACCTACCTGCCATTCCATATAAACCCAGGCCCGGCAAAATTAAATAACAACTCAGCAGCATATCGCTGCTGAGAAACTGATCCATCCTGGATTTACCATCTCACACTGTGTAGCAACCTAGGTGAGATGTACACCCCCTCGATCACTTCTCCAGTGACATGTCTACAAGGGGTACAGACTGCTCTGTATGTAATGTATGGTGCTAGTGTATAAGACTAGTTTGTACCCTGCTGACACTGTACTGTACATACTACACTAACCTGTTTACAGGACTTGCGCCAGTTGCTTACCACAGTACTCAGTTTTGCTTGCAGGGACTATTCCACAGATGCCTCACACTTTACATAAACACGTGTCGATGCTGTGCAGCCCCCTGCCCTTGGCAACCCACTCTGTCATTGGATAGCAGCCAGCCATCCAGCCTAGCAACCAGCTCTCTCTGTGCAGGAAGGCAGGAGTCATGACATTTCCTACCCTCTTCCTGTTTAGAGGCACGAGAGGATTGCAGCAGACTTGTTTAATGAAAGACAGCTGGGAGCAGGAGTGTCAGTGTGGCCAGCTGTTGTACTGTTAAACTGTTCCCACTGTGCTGCTGCATGTTTGTATTGCTTGACCCCCATACTCAGTGCTGAATGTGATGGGAGCCAGCTCTTCCACTTGTGTAAGTGGCTAAGGATCCCTCCCCCCCCCCCCCCCAATCTTGGCGGGATGTGTATTCCTCCACTGCCGAAGGGGAGGAGGAAGTGACCCACCCCCAGCTGACGTCACTTCCGGTATAGCTTTATGGTATCTGAGCATTTGTGCAAGTTCAGATAATGCCTAGTATTTGCAACAATACTGTTAACAGTATCGGTACATCAATTGTAGTCATGTAATGTTACTGATAAATATGTAAAATATGTCTTATTTGAATATTAGGAGATATGATAGGTTAGATGAATGAAAATGGAGGCATATATAATTAAAATTGTATAATGAGCTAATTGGATCAATTAGTTATGCTGATTTCATTTTGAGTGGAGTCGATTCATGTTTTAGAACTCTAGTTTGTAGCAAAGGTAGACCGGCAATCACAATATGAACAATAGCAAAAGTTACATAAATTACCCTACATGAAGGCACATAAAATTACAATTAACAGGTCCTAAGCTTGGGGATCAAACCAGGCAGGAGATTTATTGAAGAGAACAAACAAGAAAATGAATTTATCTTTCGTTCATTGAAGGACATGGCTCCATTAATCTTGACTGTAGGGTTATTACGCCACCTTCAGGAGATGATTAGGCAGAACATGTAATGCTTGTGAAAAACAGAACTGTATAGTTCCACCCGGCGAGGGGGGCGGGGCGCGGTCCCTCTGGTAAAAACCCTGCAGCTTAGTTTTTTTTTTTTTTCTGCCTAGTGAAGAAGGACCTAGGCTCCCTCCCTGGGTATTTTTTTTTCCTGGATTTTTGCCTTTTGCGCTTGATCCTGTGATCTTCTATCAACAGCCAGCTGGGTAGTCTCCCCAGCCTGGCCATCGAGCGTGTGCAGACATTAGCTACGCGCTGGGTCAAACACAACATACCCCTCAGGCTCCAGGGGTGGCCGGTGAGCGCAATGCTCAGGTGGAAAACATATGACCAGACTGTGTGCCGTGGCCTGCAGCCACTCCATACTGCTCGGGTGTGGGTCTGTGATGGGATACCTCCAGCTCGTCTGGATGGTAAGTACAGCTCTTCCTGCCTCGGCGGGATAGCTCAGTTGGGCACTCCCTGGGAGGTTGATTAGGGGGTCCCTCTCCTCCCTTTCTTCTCTTCCTGTCCGTTCCCCCTCCCTCTGTGGGGGATGCTGCATGACTGGGCTGTTGAGCGGTGTGTGTACCTGTTCCTCCAGGGGGCTCTGATCCTTGGTTTTGGGACTGCGCTGGCCGAGGCAGTGGCCCAGTCCATGTTTATGGTAGTGATACGACAGGTACTGGCCACAGCATTGTGTGGTAGACACAAAACTATTGCACTATGAAGTGGAGAAGCAGCAATCTTCTGTCTGCATGGAACTAGCAGACCAGTTAGTGCACGGCCTTAAGTATGTCTGTGACGCGGCCCTGGATACGCTTCCCTTGCTCTCCAGAGCATCGGTATCGGCAGTGGTTCTGCGGCCCCTGATCTGGCTGAAATGCTGGTCTGCGGACCAGGCATCTAAAAAAAACCAAAAAAAAAAAAACCTTGATGGATTTACCCTTCCGCGGTTATTGGAGCCTCGCTGGATGACATTAAGAATGTTACAGGTGGAAAGAGCACTTTGCTCACATAGTCCAGGAAGGATAAGGAGCCACGCCGCAGGCAAGGGCCCTCATTTTGCGCTCAAGAGGCTTTTTTTGTCCGCCCGGGACTTCAAGAAAACGCTCCCAGTCTGACAGGGCGGCTATTGATAGAAGCATCCCTGGACTCGCAAGCCAGTGAGCAAAAATGCTACCGCATGAAGATTGAAGAGGGGGTCGCCTTTGGGAGTTTGCAGCCTGGTGGGCCTCTCGGCTGTCCGACGAGTGGGTCTGCAAACTGATTTCATTGGGCTACAAGATGGAGTTCCTCTCTTGGCCACCAAACAGATTCCTCCAGCATACCCTTAGTCCCTGCTAGCCGGGAGGCCCTGTTTGGGGCAGTAAGGGACCTGCTCAGCCACGGGATGACAGTGCCTGTTCGAGAAACAGGTTTCAAGGCCTTTGGCTTGGCTTCAGCACCCCAAGTCTTTATCGAGATATTGGATCCAATGTTGGCATTGTTGCAACAACGTGGGATCGCAATTGTGGGTTACCTAGACTATCTTCTGAGAGCAGCTTCCGCCTCAGAATTAAGGGAGGATGTGACGATCACCATGCAGACTCTGCAAGAATTTGTGTGGGTGTTGAACCACAAAAAGTCAGTACTTGTGCTGACTCAACACCTGTAGTACCTAGGCTTACTGCTGGACTTCGTGGAAGTGAGTTTCTCCCTTCAGACAAACTGTAGACTCTGAGCTGCGGTGAAGCTGTTGATGAACCACAGGTGGTCATCACTGCACTTCTGCTTGCGAGTCCTGGGCCTCATGGTGGCCTCCTTTGAGGCGGTACCGTATTTCACACCAGAGTCTTGCAGAAGGTGGTATTGGCAAAATGGGACAAATCTGTTATCCCTGGATCAGCAGATTTAGATGTCTGGTGGCTGATATCTCCGGCCCTTCGGTCTGGGAAATTGTTCCTACCTCTTTATTGGACAGTGATCGCAGCGGATGCCAGCCTGACTGGCTGGGGTGGCATTCTGGGAGTACAATCAATTCGGGGCCTCTGGTCAAGGGAGGAATCCCAGTTGCCGATCAGTGTGCTCAAACTTCGAGCGATCAGGCTATGCCTCTCCACATGATCGATGAGAATACGAGGACATCCGATCGAGATCCAGTCAGGCAACGCCACGCCAGTGGCATATGTCAACCATCAAGGAGGAACAAGAAGCTCAGCTACAGCACGGGAGGTCGCTAACATCCTTCGGTGGGCAGAGCGACACATACCAGCCCTGACGGCCATATACATCCCGGGAGTAGAAAGCTGGCAGGCGGACTATCTATGTCGCCAGATGCTGGACCCAGAAGAGTGGTCACTGCATCAGGAGGTGTTATGGCTTCTTTGCCTGTGGTCAGGCACACCAGATGTGGATCTCCTGGCCTCTCGGCTCAACCGAAAGGCGGTTTGTGTCCAGCACAAGAGATCCCGGGCGGACGCGTCAGATGCGTCGGTGGCTCCATGGGAGCAGTACTGGCTGATTTATGCCTTTCCTCCGCTAAAACTGTTAACATGTTTTCTCCGCAGAGTGGAGGCCGAGGGGCTTCCAGTGATGCTGATTGGCCTTGGTGTCCCTGGTATGCTGACCTGGTTCGCCTGGTGGCGGATGCTTCTTGGCGATTGCCGATGCGAGAAAACCTTCTATCACAAGGTCCGATACTCCATCCTGCTTTACAGTTGCTGGTTTTAACATCATGGCTGTTGAAAGCCTGGTGCTAAGGAACCGTGGGCTCTCTGACTCAGTGATTTCCACTATGTTGAGGGCACGAAAATCTTCTCGGAAGATATACCATCGTACGTGGAAGGCTTATGTCAACATGTGTGAGATGTGCTGGCATCCACGCACCTACTGTGTCCAGGGTCTTGCTGTTCTTACAGCGTGGGGTAGATCAGAAGTTGGCCTTAAACACCATCAAGGGACAGATATAAGCCTTGGCTGTCATTTTTCCAATGACCTCTGGCGTCTCACTCTTTAGTGAGCACCTTTCTGCGAGGGGGTCCGGCATGTAGTCCCTCTGGTGCGTCCACTTTTACCTCCATGGGATCTGAACTTGGTGCTATTGGCGCTTCAGAAACCGCCGTTTGAGAACATCAGGGAAATTCCTTTGTTGACGCTCTCTCAGAAAGTGGTCTTTCTAGTGACCATTACATCTGCCAGGAGGGTTTCTGAACCGGCGGCCTTGTCTTGCAAGTCACCTTATCTAGTTATCCACAAGGATAAGGTGGTATTTCAACCGCAACCTTTTCTGCCAAAGGTGGTTTCGGCTTTTCACCTCAATGAAGACATTGTGTGGATCAGACAGATCGTGGTCCAGGCTTATGCCTCTAAGGGGCAGGTGCCCCCCTTTCCTGTCATGGCCCATTCAACCAGGGCAATTGGCGACTTGGTCCTCCGTTCACACTTTTTTACAAAGTTGATGTAAGCACATCTTCTAATGCCTGCTTTGGCCGCAAAGTTTTGCAGGTGGCTGTGTTATGTTGCAATTTTCACTCCTTTTTTTTTAAGAGAAAGTTACCTTTTGATTGTCAAGGCACTTTGCTGCATATGTTGGCCGCAAGTTCTGATGTGGTTGGTTCAGATAGCGACTCCCCCATTAGAGAGCACTTGTGGTTGTGGGTGAAGTTTTGTTGCTGTTTCCACCTCTCATTATGACCCTGCTTGGAGACGTCCCTACGGCCAAGATTAATGGAGCCGTGTCAGTCAATGAACGAAAGAAAATAGGATTTTTGTACTCAACGTAAAATGCTTGTCTCTGAAGTTCATTGACGGACACGGCACCCTCCCCTCTTATTGGTTTACGTTCTACTGCTTGTTGACGTACTGAGCTGCAGGAAGCAGGCTGAGAGGTTACCAGAGGGACCCTCCCCTGGGCGGAACTGTACAGTTCTGTTTTTTTTTTTCACATGTATTGCATGTTCTGCCTAGTCCTCTGTTGAAGGGGGTGTAATAACCCTACAGTCAAGATTATTGGAGCTGTGTCCGTCAATCAACTTCAGAGAAAAGGATTTTACAGTGGGTACAAAAATCCTTTTTTTTTTCTCATTAACCCATGAACATAGCACGTTCATGTGTATATATAAAAAAAAAAATATGTAAATGTGTATTACAACATTAAATGAGAAAAAATCTTCAAGCTAGACACAGCTTGGGGTGTTACACTGTGGGGAAAAGTTATTTTGATCCTCCTGGTTTTGTAAGTTTCCTCACTGACAAATAATCAGTCCATACATTTAATGGTAGGTTTATTTTAACAGCGGGAGACAGAATAACAAAAATATCCAGAAAATGCTTTTCAAAAAAGTTATAAATTGATTTGTATTTTGAGTGAAATAAGTATTTGATCCCCTATGAATCTTGCTGATTGGCTCACAGGTGTCTTCTATACAGGTAATGTGAAGAGATTAGGAGCACTCTCTCATAGAGTGCTCCTAATCCTAGCTTGTTACCTGTATAAAAGACACCTGTCCACAGAAGTAATTGGATTCCAATCACCATGGCCAAGACCAAAGAGCTGTCCAAGGATGTCAGATTGTAGACATATACACAAGGCTGGAATGAGCTACAAAACCATCGCCAAGCAGCTTTGTGAGAGGGTGACAACAGTTGGTGCGAGTCGGGGTAATATTCATTACCTGCTGGGTTATACTCCATCTCCAGGTGATTGCATGTGGTAGACCAAAGGTCTTTAGACAGGAAGTGACCCCCTATATAACCCATCCCATACAGGAAGTGCTTTTGTTTTTTACCAGCGTTTACAAGGTGGATGGCACAGTTTGTTTGAGCTCTCCGAGCTCCAGGTCTCTAGTCCCGCAAACTGTTCTTAAATTAATCAAGGGATTGACTGATCAGAACTATTTGACACAGGCTTTATATACTGGTACCCGAGCTTCGCAAAGAAGATTCAAGATCCTGCAAGGTTTTGCCTGTAATGTGGCCTCCAAGCGCTGGACCTTGCAAAGTGGAATCCTGGACAATACAGTGCTAGGGCATTCCTGCAAGGTGCTGTATAGGTCCAAGGGTTTGGACCCCAAACATAAAAAGGGTACCCAGTCCTTAAAGGTCCTCAAGTGACAGGAACCCGCTGTGATGGGTGAAGTTTAGGCTCTTGGTTTCTAATCTGCCCTGCATGGAAGTTTAAGTGAAACCCCTTTACTTTTTATTGTGGGTTGTTCCAGTGATTTTAACAATTTGTCAAGCTAGCTAGAGGCTGGACACCTGTGTGCACTGAATATACGCTGGAGTTTTGGGCTAGCTGTGGGTGAGTCGCCAAGTATTGCTTGGCAGGCTAAAGGTGCTTAGCAGGGTTGTTACATAGGGGTTTGGTGAGCCCTATTTAAGGTTTTCCCTTCTTAGGTGTTTTAATAATACACCCAAATACTTTTTGTGGCTGGTAAATGTCTAAAAAGAGGAGCGGGACTAACACAACAGGGAAGGGCACACCTATGTTGTCAGTTCCTGATGAACCTTGTCGTATCCCTAGTGTTGTATCCTCTGAAGGACCAGAGGCTTCCAGGCATTCTGAGCTTCTGCGCCTATCTGGTATTGTGCCTACAGTCGACACTGCTGCTTCACCCTTTATCACTAAGGTTGAACTGTCCTCGGCCCTAGCTGGGTTAGAGCACAGGATTCCTGGCTTGATTGCCTCCATCCCACAGTGGGCCAAGAAGCATGACAGATTCCCCTAGTTTGGAGCAGGAATGGGTTGAGGATGGTGAAGAGCTAAAAGCTCAGGATTCTGTGGATGAGTCTGCTGCCGAACAATTTGGACAAGAAGATAGCTAATTGAAGTCTGTCTCTGTCGCAGAGGCTTTTGATCCTGACTGTTTTTCTGCCTTAAGGTTCTTGCAGAGGGGAATTATCCAACCCCCCCCCCCCCCCCCCCCAAGTCCTCTTTGGGATCCCTGAGACCTCTTCAGGCCACACAGGCTTTCCCTCTGCACCCCCTGTTGGAACAGGTGGTGTATGCAGATTGGGAACATCCTGACATGATTTTTGTTCCCAACTTTTATATCCCATGGATGAAAAGTTTTTAAGAAGTGGAGCATGCCAGCTGTTGAGACAGGAGTCTCTTCCTTAAACGAGAACTTGACTTGTCCAGTAGATAACACCACAGGGTTTGAAAGACCCTGTTGGCGAGAAATTGTAGTCATTGTTAAATGCTTTCTTTTCTTTGGCCAGTTCAGCTGTTCAGCCATCCTTTGCAGCAATTGGTATCTGACCTTATCCTTTATGGACTGGCAGACGGCCTGACAGGCCTAACCGGGAGGATGATCTGCCTGAAAGTAAGACAGATATTCCTTGAGCGCTGTTTTTTGCTGTTCACGCCTTTTAAAGGATTCAATATTTTCTCGTTTGTCTCTAATCTGTACATATGCCCTGACTTGTGGCTTAACCACTTGACCACTGGGCACTTAAACACCCTTAATAACCATACCAATTTTCAGCTTTCGGTGTTCTCACACTTTGAATGACAATTACTCAGTCATGCAACACTGGACCTATATGAAATTTTTGTCCTTTTTTTTCACACAAATGGAGCTTTCTTTTGGTGGTATTTAATCACCGCTGGGTTTTTTATTTTTTGTGCTATAAGAAAAAATACAGAAAATTCTGTAAAAAAAATAAAAAATGAATTTTTCTTTGTTTCTGTTATAAAATTTAGCAGATTAGTAATTTTTTCTTAAGTTTTGGCCAAAATTTATACTACTACATATCTTTGGTAAAAATGAGTACAAATTGGTTGATATTATTTGGTCTGTGTGAAAGTTAGAGTCCACAAGCTATGGTGCCAATATCTGAAAATTGATCACACCTGAATTACTGACGGCCTATTTGAATTCTTGAGACCCTAACATGCCAGAAAAGTACAAATACCCCCCAAATGACCCCTTTTTGGAAAGACATTCCAAGGTATTTAGTAAGGGGCATGATGATGAGTTTTTTGAAGTTGCCATTTTTTTCCCACAATTCTTTGCAAAATCAAGTTTTTGTTTACTTTTTTTATTTTTTCACAAAATTGTCATATCAGTTTATTTCTCACACAGCATATGCATACCACAAATTACACCCCAAAACACATTCTGCTATTACTCCCGAGTACGGCGATACCACATGTGTGAGACTTTTACAGTGTGGCCACATACAGAGGCCCAACATGCAGGGAACACCATCAGGCGTTCTGGAGCACCCAGGACAATTCTGACATTTCTCTCCTACATGTAAAAATCCTCATTTATTTGCTAGAAAATGACATTGAATCCCAAAACATTATATATGTTTTTTTTAGCAAACACCCTGGAGAATACAATGGTGGTAGTTGCAACTTTTTATCTCGCATGGTATTTTGCGCAGCAATTTTTCGAATGCTTTTTTTTTTTTTTGGTTTTGTGCTTAAAAAAAAAAAACACAGTAAAGTTAGCCCAATTTTTGCATAATGTGAAAGATAGTTACACCGAGTAAATAGATACCTAACATGTCACCAAATTGCACAGGCTCATGGAATGGCGCCAAACGTCGCTACTTTAAAAATCCCCATAGGCGACGGTTTTAATTTTTTTTT
Source organism: Lithobates pipiens (assembly GCF_037356315.1). Classification (NCBI taxonomy): domain Eukaryota; kingdom Metazoa; phylum Chordata; class Amphibia; order Anura; family Ranidae; genus Lithobates; species Lithobates pipiens. Next base: position 144,389,445 of record NW_027507785.1, read on the forward strand.
TTTACTGGTTATATGCTTTGTTACAGAGGAGGTCTAGGGCCAGAATTATTGCTCTCGCTCTAACCTTCGCAGCGATACCTCACGTGTGGTTTGAACACAGTTTTCATATGTGGGCGGGACTTACGTATGCGTTTGCTTCTGCATGCGAGCACATGGGGACAGGGGCGCTTTAAAAAACAAAGTTTTTTTTTTTTTTATTGTTCATTTTACTTTATTTTAGTTTGACTTTTTTTTCCCCCAAAAATACATTTTTTTGATCACTTTCATTTTCTATTACAAGGAATGTTAACATCCCTTGTAATAGGAATATGGCATGACAGGTCCTCCTTTACAGTGAGATATGGGGTCAATAAGACCCCGCATCTCACCTCTAAGCTGGGAAGCCTGGAAAAAGATTCTGGATTTGATCGTATTGGCGAGTCGGTAGAAGCACCGGGGGGCGGGTGGGGTGTCTATGGCTGGGTATTGCAGGGTATCACCGACTATGGCTGGGTATCTCAGAGTATTGCCTTGCAGAGCATTGCAGGATATTGGAGGGTGTTACAGAGCATTGCAGAGTGTTGAGCGGCCGTTTACCGTGATCCGTGATGCGCTGGGTCCACAGGTCACGGATGCTCTCGAGTGCACGCCATTCTGGGAGGACGTCATATGACGGCCTCCCAGAGTTAAGAAAAAACGCCCTGTAGCCGTCATTCGGCTATAGGGTGGTTAACTGGTCAGCCGAGCTTCCTTGTAAAAAGTTATTGGCAGGTTTCCCTTTTCATGGGGAATGTTTTTGATGATCATTTGGACAAATATGTCCAAAATATTTCCAGAAAGGGAAGAGTTGTATACTTCCTGTGAAGAAAAGCACCAGACGTCCCTTGTTTAAAACCAAGGACTGCTCCTAAAATGTCTGTCTGTGTCAAGGCGGTTCTGCAGCCAACAGGGCTCTAGGGCCTGGGGCTAGCTGCAAGGCCAGGGCTAAAATAAGCCCTGTGTCAAAAATTCTAATTATCCCAGCACCAAGCCTACCTTTTTGAGGGGACGTCCCCACTCTATTGTGTGTGGGGGGGGGGGGGGGAGGCTTCTACACTTTACAGACTCTGCGAACAAAAATTTAGGACGAGCGAGTCACCTCAATTTAATTGTAGATGTTCCTGTGTCCGAAAGGGGCACAGGGTATTACTCAAACCGGTTTGCGGTTCAGATTCCAAATGGGGACACAAGGCCCATTTTGAACTTGAGATCCCTGAACAAGTATCTACTGGTCCAGTCCTTTCAGATGAAGTCTGTCCGCTTAGTAGTTGCCTCAGTCCAGAGGGGAGACTTTCTAGCCTCCGTTTGATATAAAGGACATGTTTTTACACATACCTATCTTTCAGCCTCATCAGAGGTTCCTACGTTTTGCAGTAGTGGCAAGCCATTTTCAGGTTGTGGCTCTACTCTTCAGGCTTGCTACCACTCCCTGAGTTTTCACAAAGGTTCTAGCACCAGTACTGGGTCTTTTTAAGGGCCCAAGAAATCCTGGTGCTCGGTTATCTGGACGACCTTCTGCTCAGAGATGACTCATTACAGGCTCTAGTACAGAGCATAATATGCACAGTGCGGTATTTGATAAGCTTAGGCTGGATCATAAATACAGAATAGTCAACCTTGAAACCAGCTCAAAGTCTAAAGTATTTAGGTCTGATCCTAGATACGGTCCAAGCAAGGGTATTCTTGCCACCTCCTAAGGATCTGTCCCCTGAATGTTCAGGTGTGACAGATAAGGGTCACCAGACAACCCTCCAATCTCTGTATGAGTCTTCTAGGGAGGATGGTATCCTCTTAAGAGGCAGTGCCCTATGCCCAGTTCCATTCCAGGCCTTTACATCAAGACATCTTGCCCTGGATTATCCAATATGCCTAATGTCTGGAGCATGCTTAAGCCTAAACCTGGTGGTTGCGTGATCAGTACCTGTGAAAAAGTGAAAACCCTTCCTCCCGGTAACTTGGATAGTAGTGACTACAGAGGAGTCTCTCAGGCTCAGGGAAAATGGTCAGGGACACAACAGATCCTGCCCATCAATGTCCTGGAACTATGGGCAGTACATCTGGCCCTACTGTCCTGGACAATGGAGCTTCAGGATTCCACTACAGTGGCCTATATAAACCACTAAGGTGGTACCAGAAGTCTGGAGTCGTTCAGCTCCTGAAGGTGGTGAACCACATACTAACCTGGGCAGGGAAATGTGCAGATTCTATTGTTAGTCCATATCCCGTGAGTAGAGAACTGCAGGGCAGATTATCCCAGACACCAGCACATCTGCCTGGGGGAATGGTCCCTACAGTGTTCCAGTGAATTTGCCAACATTGGGGATAGCTTCAACTTCAAGCTCCAGGAATGTGTCCCGAACAAGGGTTCCTCTAGCAATCGGAGCAGATGCTCTGATAGTTCCATATATTTGTTGCACAGGATTCGGTGAGAGGGGATTCCAGTCATTCTGGTGGCACCAGCCTGGCCCAGAAGGTCCTGGTTCTCAGAGATGGTGAGACTGACAATTGACGAGCCATGGACGCTTCCACATTGCCCCCATCTACTGTCTCATGGTCCTATTTTCCACTCCAATTGGCAGTCTCTAAATTTGACGCCATGGATATTGAAGCCAGAGTGCTGAATGACTCCAGCATCTCAGGACCAGTAGTGCCTACCCTAGATGCTAGAAAAGCTGTCACTAGGAATATTATAAGGTCCTGAAGACTTTTATATTGCTTGGTGTGAAGTCAGAAAATGGCATCCTCAGAAATACATGATTGGGAAAATTCTCTTTTCTACAGTTGGCTGCGGAAATCAGGCTTTGAGTACAATCAGAGGTCAGATTTTGGCTTTGTCAGTATTCTTTCAATGGCCTTTAGCATCCCATTCGCTAGTCTGAACCTTTTTATGCAGGGGGCAACTCGTTTAATTCCCCCCATTAGGTTACCTTTGTGTCCTTGGGACTTGAACTTGGTGCTGTCTGTTTTGCCGAAACAACCATTTGAATCTTTCAAGGAAATTCCATTAGACTTGCTGTCACACAAGCTAGCCTTCCTAATGGCCATCACCTTGGCTAAAAGGGTGTCGAGTTGGTGGCCCTTTCGTGCAGGGAACTACACTTGATCCTTCACCTCGACAGGGCCGTTTTACGACCTTTTCCCTTCTTTTTCCCAAAAGTGGTGTCGGCCTTTAATTTAAATCGGGACATGATTTTGCCTTCTTTTTTTCTCTCAGCCTTGCTCGGCAGAAGAGTGATGACTGCATTTATTAGATGTCAAGGTTTATTTGTCTAGATGTGCAGAGATCCGAGGATCACACTCCTTTTTTGTTTTGCCAAAAAGGACCCAAGAAGGGGCAGGCAGGTTCGAAGGCCTCTTTTGCCAATTGGGTCTGTCAATTGATCATTCAGCCCTATGGTCTGAAACAAAGCTCCTCCCTTTAGGGTGAGAGCTAATGCTACCAGGGGTGTAGGAACCTCCAGGGCTCTTCGCCATCAGGTATCTGTGGCTTCCGATTTGTAAGGCTAACTGGTCTTCAGTGCATACGTTCATAAATATTTTGTTGAAGTGGATGTTCGAGCAGCTGAAGAATTCAGCTTTCAGCCTCAGTGTACTGTGGGCTGCCATATAAGTTCTGATTACTATTGTTTAGCAGGGTGTCTCTCTCCCCCTCAAGGCTATTGCTCTTGGATGTCCCAGCAGGTAATGAATATTGGTATACTTACTCGTTGCATATAACGAGGCACGCTATACGAACGGAGGAACGAGGGACCCCCAGTACCACAGCAGAGACAAGCCAGAGAGCAACACAGTGGCTCACACTGTGAAGGCTGATCCACCCCGGACGGGGTTCTACCTCTGGTGAGGGCAATCACATTAGCAGTCACCGAGCACAGAGAGCAGCAATTGCAGTCACCCTCTTCCTTCTCCTTTCAAAGACACTCATAGCAAATTTTTCCACCAATTTTTTCAATATTTTCACTGTTTTCTCACTGTTTATTATTATTATCTTTTAGAAAAACAATTTTTGTTTTGTTTTTTCTAATATCTAATTTTTAATTTTCACTTTTATATGGGCTAGTCATTACTATTTTTATAATTTTTTAGGCCACTCACGGGTCATTCGTCACATGTTGTTTTTTTTTTTTTTTTATGTGAGCACCAATTGATATATAATATACAAAACTGTTAATCATACATTTACTTATTTATTTTGGAGTTGTAATTGTGTATTCCAACACTTGCACATCTTTTTTCACTGCCACTTGCACTTTAATACTTAAATAGAAGTAACGCATGTTTATTTATGTATGGTTTATTAATATTTATAAGGAAGCACAATAACATATATGTAGAAATAATCATTAGAGATTACTGTTGGGTATGCACAGCTAGTTCTTTTATTTATGTTTATTTTATTTTTTTATTTACCAGCAAGCTGGAAAATCTATATAAACCATAACCAATTATTCATTTTTTCAAACCAAAAAGGTATAGCGCCAAGTCTATTTCACCTCCTCATTTTACTTAGGTAATGAATATTAGCCTGACTCTGTGTCCCATTTTTATATATGAAAAAAGAAAAGCATTTTAAAGGGAAGTATGATGAAACAATCCTTTAACTTTTTTTTGCAAATGGAAGAAACCCAAAATATCTGTCAATCTCCCTTGGTCTGGGGGTCCATGCAAGATCTCACCTCGTGAAGTTTTAATCGAGAGCAGTGAGGAATCGGCCAGAACTACATAGAATATTGTCAGTGATCTCAAGGCAGCTGGGACCATAGTCGCCAAGAAAACAATTTGGTAACACACTACGCCATTAAGGGCTGAAATCCTGCAGTGCCCGCAGGTCCCCCGACTTAGGAAAGCACATTTACAGGCCCGTCTGAAGTTTGCTAATGAACGTTTGATTCAGAGTTAAACTGGGTGAAAGTGAGGTCAAATGAGACCAAAATCAAGCTCTTTAGCATTACCTCAACTTGCTGTGTTTTGAGAAGGAATGCTGCCTATGACCCCAAGAACGCCACCTCATCAAACATGGAGGTGGAAACATGCTTTGGAGGTGTTTTTCTGCTAAGGGGACAGGACAACTTCACCGTTTTTCAAAGGCACGATTGTGTCAAACTATGAATCAGACTGAGACAGAAGTACAATTAAATCGCACTTGTTTGTTAATAAAAAGGTAAATAGAATAAGCGTAGTCAAGCATAGCCAGTGTTCAGTAACCAGATCAGGCAGTCAGCCAGGCCAGAAGTCGGGGATCCAAGTAGAGCAACAGCAAGTAGGATAAGGAGTTGGAAGGGATGTCAGCAAGCCAGTCTTTAAACAGAACCGCAGGAGATGGTTTCTTGTGAAGTGAGCTGGAAGGCTTTAAGTAGGCAGGTCAGATGAGCATCATCGGGATCAGCTTTTAACTGGAGAGATAAGAGAGATGGCAATTAGCCGACAGCTGAGCAGCCAGCCCAGAGAAGGAAGGGCTAAGCCATCCCTGACAGATAGATGGGGTCATGTACTGTCAAATCTTGGGTGAGAACCTCCTTCCCTCAGCCAGTGCATTGAAAATGGTTAGTGGATGGGTATTGACTCAAGAAGGAGCTCATTAAGGTCCAGGAGTGTGCTAGCCAGTCTCCAGAGCTTAAAGCAGTTGTAACGACAGAAGTTTTTTTTTTTTTTTTTTTATTTTACTTTTTTTATTTTATTTTTTATCCTTTTTTTTTTCTATGCATTAAAGTCTTCTGTGTGTAGCAGCTCTGCCCACCCCCCCCCCCTTAACACTTAACTGAGCCCATCTCTATCCAGCGATGTAGGATTTTTGCTGCTGTTTGGGACTCCCCTGCTCATTGGCTGAGACCGCAGCATGGCGCCATGGTCTCCCGCTGCACAGTGCAGGTAAATATAACAAATTATTTGCACAAAAAAAACTTTTTACAATCACTTTAATCCCATAGAAAATATGTGGAGGGAGCGTAAGGTTCGAGTTGGCACACATCGGCCTCAAAACCTTAAAGACTTGGAGAGAATCTGCAAGGAGACATGGGACAAAATCCCTCTTGAGATTTGTGCAAACCTGGTGGCCAACTACACGAAACGTCTGACCTCTGCGATTGCTAACAAGGTTTTTGCCACCAAGTGTGAAGTCCTGTTTTGCAAAGGGGACAAATACTTATTTCACTCATTAAAATGCAAATCATTTTATTAGTTTTTGAAATGTGTTTTTCAGTTTTTTTTTTTTTTTTTTCTTTTGTCTCACCGTTTAAAATAAACCTACCGTTAAAATTATAGTCTGATCATTTTTTTTTTTACTTTTCAGTGGGCAAATGTGCAAAATCAGCAAGGGATCAAATACTTTTTTTTTTTTTTTTCACTCATTGTGTAGTTCCCAGCCTAGTTTGGCTGTTCTGAGGAACATTATGATAAATATGCAGGGGAACATTCAGGCCTTAACATGTTTCGTGACAATGATCGCAGGAAGCAGAGGGGCTGTCAGGGCTGGCTTAGCCCTTCCTTCTCTGGGCAGGCTGCTCAGCTGTCTGCTAATTGCCAGCTCTTATCTCTCTCCAGTTAACAGCCATTCCTGATCATGCTTGTCTGACCTGCCTACTTAAAGCTGTCCAGCTCACTTTACCACTGCCTGCACCTTGGTCACATCACAAGAAGCCATCTCCTGCGCTTCTGTTCAGACTGGCTTGCTGACATCCCTTCTGGCTCCTTATCCTGCTTGCTGTTGCTCTACTTGGATCCCTGACTTCAGGCCTGGCTGACTACTCGATCTGGTTATTGGACTCTGGCTATGCTTTGACTACACTTTCTCCATTTACCTTTTTATTTAATAAACAAGTGTGATTTAATTGTACTTCTGTCTCGGTCTGAGTCATGGTTTCTGACGGGCATGCAGTACATCTGAAAAATGTAAGATTTACAAAAGCACACAACATTTTAATGTAATATACAGTACTTAAACACCACAATGTGGTGGTCCAGCCCCAAGTAGAACACAGGGCTTACCCAAGTGACAGACAACTAGTGAGAAAGGAACACAGATCCATAAACCAACTCTCCCCAGGGGCAGACATTGGAACTACCATATACAAAGAATGATCCCCCAAGTAAATGCTGAAATATGTCAAAGGGTCCATAATGGCTACCTACCATCTACCTAATCTTAGATAAAACCTCAGATGGAATTCCATGTCTATTCCGAAAATAGTCATGTTTCACAGCTGAATGTTTGATTGCAGAGACATTACACCATCCAGTATCTCTAAAAACATCCCCATAAAGGTTAAGGAGCTATTACAGCAAGGGGAGGATATGTGTGGGGAAAAGTATAAGAAAAACAAGCTCATACCAATATCAGATGATCCGAGAGAAATCTAGTCAAACCACCAACTGCTCGTTCCTGTACAAATGGGGAGACAGACTGCTTATATAAGCAGCTCCTATCCAGCACACATCAGCTGGCCAAATCCAGCCTGTAAATGTATCCAGTTGGTTTTTCCTATCAACAGCCAGACTAGGCAATGGGCTGGATAATCTAGACCCAGTGGTCACCCAGCCTGGCCACTGAGTGCACACAGACCCTAACCAAGCACTGTATATGTTGTGATAAAGCCTGTTCGAAACTGGGGTGACCAGCGAGTTAAGTCTGTCACAGCGTTTCCCTGGCTGACAACCCCTCCCCATCTCAGTGAAGAGGTGTTTATTTTTTTTCTATGGAGTGTACTTTTAGCTTTCCTGGACTGTTGAGTAGAAATTTTTTCCCCTCTCAGGTGCTATGTGAAGTGCTGTTTTTGGGTTAGTTGGCCCTGTGAGGTACTCCTCCTTCCTGCTTTACCATTTTGTCCCTGCTGGCTGTGTCGTCGTTCCCCCCCCCCCTGTTCTGCGAGTTCTCTGTAGGGAGGGGACAAAGGAGGCCTGTAGCTCATCAAGAACTGCACACAAACACATTGATAGCTAGGTCTGTCCCTCTGTGTGGGAGTCGAGGCATTGGTTGCAGCTGCCTGGTTGGCTTTCTCATCTGTTTTCTCTAGCACCTATTTTTTTTTTATGGCTTGCTATCTTGAATGGTGGCCATTTTATTGTAGCACATTAGCATCCCTGTGCATTTCTATGGGTTTGCTGTGTTTGGAGTCTGGCTCTTTCTTTTTTTTTTCTCTAGCAGCTGCTCTGTGACCCCAGCGGCAGTCATTTTCTTGATGACTGCCTCTGTTGTTCCCTGGGATCGGTGGGTGGGGATATGGTTTCCATTTTCTTGTAGCTACCTTTTGGCCTCTGATCATAAGGACGGCTGTGCCCAGCTTTCTGACTGCAGTATGTGCTTCACTTGGCTCTTCAGTCTGCCTCTCTGCCTGGTGTGGGGAGTCCTGGTGGTGGGGCATTCCTCCTCTCTGCTGGCTTGGGGTGCAGTTCTTTGGGCATGCCCTAGCAACCAGTGGACTTACCTGGCAGTGCCTTCCCTGTGGGTCTTTTAGACCGCGGGTCTTGTTTTCCACCTAAACTCATCCTTTTGAGGCAGCTGGTCCCTCAAAGTTTTCTGTCCCCATTGACCCGACGGCAGTCCGGGAGTTGTTCATTTCCATGGTAGAAGTGCTTTAGTGCTGTTGGAGTGTATGGCGAGCCAAAAAGTGAGCCCCCCTCCCCCCCGCCCACTCCTGCTGCCTCATCGGATCATGAGTCACTCTCCCACTGCAGACGCAGTCCTGGTAATTCTATCCGTGGCGCTTTCGACAGTGAGGATGAGTCCTCTGTTGCTGATGGTTTACGCACATCAGTGCGAGAGAGCTTGAAGTTTAGATTCCTGCAGATGTCTGTTCCCTTTGGCACACACAAACCACCTCACGTGGAAAGGCGTTTCCCCCTATATTCCTTACTTTTGACAATTTTTTTTTTTTTTTTTTTTTTTTTTTTTTTTTTTTTAAATAACGTTTGGTATAGTCTTAAACTCTTAAAGCCCTGAAACGGTTTACTGTGCGTTATCAGTTTTTGAAGACTCATTTCTGAAGAATTAGACATTTATTTCCAGGCTGAATTGGTCCACTATGATCCTGGTGGAGTAGTCTTTAAAGCAGTAGTAAACTCATTTAGGAGATATTCACTGGCGCATGCTCTCTGAGGGTCCGGCATGCTTTGCCAGACCTTTAGAGTTTTGTGCTGTAACAGAGGGCTCTGGCGCGAATGAGCCGTAGTGACGTTAACCAGGCGCTGGCCAATCAATAAGCTGGAGTGAGCAAACCTAGAAGACAGATTGGGGGGGGAACATGTCGGCTCTCTCAGCTGTGACCATACAGCCGTAGGGCTTTGTTTCAAGGTAAATATTTCATAATGTGCTAGTATGCGATGCATACTAGCACATTGTGCCATTGCCTTGCTGGTGTGTGTTGTATTTATTTTACAACTGCTTTAAGGACCCAGCAGACAGCAAAGCAGAATTGGACGTACAATGTTTGTCAGCTCACCCCTTTCAGCCATTTGGGGCCACTGCTCAGGTATCTAAGACCCTCATGAAGTGGGCCGAACTCCTTCCCCATGGCCTGGGTGGAGAGCAAGTTCCCCTGGCTTGCGTGGTACTGATGGATTGAGTTATCTTATGTGGTATTTGCTTTTCTTAACTCTTAACTTTATTTGGTATATGGAGCATATTGGATGGTCTGAGAGGTTTTGAGGGAGCTCCGTCATAAACTGGCTACTCTGATACCTATGTACAGTGTGAGGGAAAAGAGCAGTAGTCTGTCATGTGATAAAAAGCGGGGGGGGGGGGGGGGGGCGGCGTCTAATTGTGGTGGTGGAAGATTGGCCTCCTTGGATTGCAACTCACATGGTGTGTTAACACATTCATTTTGTTTGAAATCAGTGGAGTTTGGAACTCTATTTTGCTTACATACTTATAGTTTTATATGTTGCAAAACTGTTATTTGTGCACTATACAGGTATGATTGAACTTTTGGTATATTTTCTTTAAAAGACAGCACTGCACATATATTTTTATATATTTCCGAGTTATAGCAAAAGCCGTTGGTGATTAAATCTAGTATTTTCAAAGAGCAGGGATTTCAAGTTCAAATATCTAATGAAACTCTATTTAGAGCAGGGGTGTCCAACCTGTGGTCCTTGGGCCACATTCATTGATGAACTGGGCCACATGCAGCCCAAGTTCTGTCTGGGCATGGGGAGTGCCTAGTGCATTCTCGGGAGCATCTGCACTTGCCTCGACTGGATGAATCTGCGGGTGTTGTGTTGACCTTTTGGGGTGAGGTTATCGCACTCTTGGGGTATTCTTAAACAGCTTGATGCTATGCATAATGTCTATCTATTTGAGCTATTGCTGGAAAGTCTTGGGTTCTGCTCTTTAGCTGTATCCTCCCCTCACCCAGGCCTGCACTGTCAGAAACCATGAATCGGACAGAGACATTAGTGCAGTTCAAATTTTGTACTTTAAGAAGAATAGTAAAAGGTAAAGCAACGTAGTCAATTCGTAGCCAGGGTTTGGTAACCAGAACAGATAGTCGGACAAACCAGGATGTCAAGGAGCCAGAAATCAGGACAGGACAGGCCAGGAAATTGGGGAAACTAGAAAATCAGCATGGTGGAACAGAAAGCAGGCTCCAGAACCAGATGGGATGTCAGCCAAGCGAGTCTTCAACAGGTACACAGGAGAGACTCTCTGGATGTGTTGACCAGGCGAAGATGCAGCCTTTGAGCTGAGCAGCTTGAGTAACCAGAAGGACTGACCTAACAGGATAACAGGTGAGTCACTGTGGAAAAGATTGGAGCTGGCAATTAAGACAGCTGAGCGGCCTGCTCTGAGAATGAAGCCTGAGCTTAGCCCTGGCAGTACCCCCTCCTTGACCATCCCTCCCCCTTGGAGGGCCACTAGGTTTGAGGGGAAAATGCCTATGGAAAGCACGGATTAGGACAAGGGCATGTACATTTTGAGGATGAGACCCAAAAACGTTCTTCCGTCCTGTACCCTTTCTAATGCACCAGTTGCTGTATGTGCTCATGAAACCTATGAAAGTCAACAATGGACTGTATTTCATACTCCTCCAGGGTTCTGAACCTTTATTTGGTGAGGACGTAAAACTGACGCGATGAAGCCATTGCAGACTAAAAGGTTTTAAGTTATGGAATACATTTGAGATATGCATAGTTGATGGAAGGTTTGAAGCGTACGCCACTGGGTTAATCCTGCAGAGAATATGGAAAAACCCAATAAACCGAGGTGCAAACTTCAGTGAGGGAACACTGAGTAGGAGGTTGCGAGTTGACAGCTAGACCCTGCCCTCAACCTGAAAGGAAGGCGCAGGCAGGCGTCTGCATTCAGCATTAAGTGTACACCTATCATTGTCATGTCAAAAGGACCCCAGGACTTGTACCCAAGTGGAAGGAAGACCATGGAGATGCTCTTCTAGTGCAGGAATGCTCTGAGGAGCAAATGAGTCAGGCAACATAAACGGTTGGAAACTATAGTTTGTCATAAATGGGAACAATCGGGAAGCAGATTTCATGGTACTATTGTGAGCAAACTCTGCCCAAGGTAAGAGGACTGACCAGTTGTTATGATCAGAAATATAGCAACATAGAAACTGCTCTAAGGACTGGTTGGCTCGTTCTGCAGCCCCATTAAACTGGGTGATGGAAATTGAGCCTTCTTTCTCCTTTGCCTAACTATCCACAAGTTTCGCCAGTACTGAGATAAAGACTACGCCTCTCCGAGATGATTACCTTGGGCAGCCCATGTAAGCAAAAGATCTCCCATGCAAAAAATGGAAGCCAGTTTCTTAGATGTGAAATACAATGAGACCTATATTTTTTCAAGAAGCAGTCAACCACCGTAATTATAACTGTGTTGCCCTGAGTGTTTGTTAACTCCACAATGAAATCCATAGACCGCTGGGTCCAAGGCTGCTCTCCATTGGGTATGGGTTATTTGAAGTCCATTTTAAGGTGTCATGTCATAAGCTGAGCACACACAGAACAAGCAGCTACAAAGGTGGCTACATCAGCACCTAGACGAGGCTAACAGAATTGTTGGGAAATGGCCCTAAAGAGTTGACTCTTCCCTGGGTGGCCAGCAGCCTTAGGAGAATGGTAAGTCTGGAGCACGGCAGTACGTAGACTCTCAAGGGCAAAGCAGTGGTCACAAGGTTTCTCAAGGGGAGCATGGATCTTAATGGAAAGAATTTTGTCACCCAAAGGAGATGTGAGACTGGTGCAAACCATAGCCAGTATTCTTTCAGGAGCAATCACAGGAATCAATTCCATCTTGGAAGTGGACGAAAATTGTTGCGGCAAAGCATCAGCCCTTGCATTCTTTTATAGGAAAAAAAAAAGTTTTAGAAAACAAAAAAGAAAAATCTTACAGCTCACAAATGAACATCAGCTTCTCTCATACATTCCAATTACATACTGTATATTATGGTGACCCACCACCATTCCCCACCCTGCATTGTATGTTTCGGGCTGCATACCAATGTATGCATTACATCTCAATATCCTGGATGCTACTATGCAATAGTTATTATCCCCTACCAAAGGCACCCACAGTTATCTCGATATTTATTTTTGTTTAATTCAACAGCCTATCCAGTATAAGATCTATAGGGGATAGGCCCGAGGTATTCAGCCAGGGTGACCACAGTTTGTTGAACTTTGCCAGTCATCCCCTATGTTGGAAGATGTATTTCTGAGCAATCCATTCTTTCAAAGTTGGAGGTTCAGCCACCTTCCAGTGTCTAAATATCAACTTGCGGGCTTCAAACAGGGCCCTAGCTATGGCCCGTTTTGAATTGTCATCTATAGGAATGTTGTCCACGGTCCACAAAAGAAATTGTTTCAATTCTGTTAGTATAATAACCTGGAAGACTCTTCTGATGGTGGCTAGGACTCCTGTCCAGAGAAATTGGCGCTTGGGACACCTCCATAACAGATTTATCAGATCTCCATTGTCTTGGGCATCTAGGGCAATTAGTTGGGTCTCGCTCCCATCCTAAACAATCTAGTGGGTGTGTAATGTACTCTAAGGGTTTTATGTACAGCTGGTACAGGCATTGAGCTATATGAAGGGAGCAGACTTGTACCGCCTGCAGTGCTTCTTCCCACTGTTCTAACTCAAATATTCCTACATCCCTCTCCCGCTTGCTTGACACTTCTAAGGTGAGCCCTTCTAGGTATAAAGAATCCTGGAGTAGCATCTGGAGATTAAGCCTTTAAATTGGGTCACCTCAGCCATATAGTTGAATACCGAGGTCGGAAAGAGAACCCACGAGGCCCCGCTAGTCCACAACGCAAACTTATGTTCCAGCTGGCTATACTAGAAAAACATTGATTGCGGAAGGCAAAATTACTCACTTAATGCAGGAAAAGGGATCAGTCTTTTTGCTGTAAAAATGTGACGCAGGCATCTCCTCCACCGAGGCCTGCTCTCCAATGACTGCAGCTCCTCATAGTATCCGTTGGCCCATATCAGGCCAGCTGGTAAAGTCCTTGACTGCCTGTAGCTGTCTAAGCTTATTCCACACTTTGTGCTTAAGGCCTTATGTTGGGAATCTTGTATTAGATTTAGCATAGGCCAAGGCCTCCATACCCATGAGTACATCTGAAATTCCAGCGGTATAGCACATAAGGGCTCTAATGGGTTTGGCATGTGAATGCCCTTCCCCCTGTTCTTGAGTCCTCTTGCATGATCTGGGCAATATGCTGCAACTTGGCCGCTAAGTAATAAATCTAGGGGTTAGGGAGTGCAAGACCCCCCCCCCTGCATCCTTGGACTTCTGTATTTCTAGTTTTAATCCGTGGCGGCTAGCCATATGAAGGCCCTGAAAATGGTTAATGATTCAGAACATAAGAGGAATCACCATAGGTGTGTTTTATGTAAGATATATAGCAGCTGAGGCATAAAAATTATTTTTATTAGTGACCCTCCCTACCAGGGACATCTTACGGTGGGACCAAATTTTGGCTCCATCAGGGATCCTATTTAGTAATGGGGACAGATTGAGGGAGTTTGTCTCTTGGCTCTGATCTGAACCCCTATATATTTGAAACCGGTAGTTACTGGCACCCTGTGAATCGTTTGCTCTCTGCTATCCAGAGTTATGCCCAGTAGCAGGAGTCAGGATTTAGTCCAGTTGATTACTAGACCCGACTAAAACCCAAAGTGCTCAATCTGTCATGGCTCTCTTCTGGGAGTTGGCTGAGTCTCCCAGAACTAGCATGGTGTCATCTGCATATAGCATTAGTTTTTTTAATCTCGCCATATAGGAATCCTCAGATACCCTGGTTGGCTCTAACCAGGGCTGCCATGGGCTCTCTGGTGATGTCAAAGAGGAGAGGGGACAGTGAGCAGCCTTGATGGGTGCCTCTATGTAGGTGGAATGGCAAGGAGATGTGCCCTTCCTCTTGAATGTCCGCCTGCGGGGAACAGTACAAGAGTTGATCCCCAGGCAGAAATTCTTTGTCAAAGCCAAATTTGCCCATGACCACCCATAGGTACTAACACTCTATACTTTTGAAGGCCTTATGAGCATCCAACGATGGTAGTTCTCTATCGCCTTCATTATCCGATCTTTTAGGGCATAAAGCCTGACTGTTCTGAGTGGATGATAGAGGAGATAGCCCCATTAAGCTGTAGGGCCAAATATTTGGCAAGGGTTTTAATATCACTCGGCCAGAGGGATATTGGTCTTTACCCGGTTTTAGGATAAGGACAATGTTGGCTGTAGTCATTGAGTCGGGCAGCCATTGACATTTCCTAGCCGAGTTAAGCACCCTAAGTTATCTCGGCAGGATCAGTCCTCCGTATTGTGAATTTTTCCATTGGGTGGCCGTCATCCTCAGGGGCCTTCAAATTAGGGAAGAGGCTAAGCGCCTCTTGTAGTTCCTCCAATTTAATGGGGGAATCCAGGAGCGCCCTTTGAGTGGCTGAGACCAGGTAGCACAATTCCCCGCAGTTAATCCTGCAGTTAATTGGGTGACAGTTTGGGCAATTGTGCGGCAAGTCGCCTGAGACAGATGTTTATCCAAAACTGAATTCATATGACAGTTTAGGTCCCCCCACTATAATAAGGGGTACATCAGTGCTGTGTAGCTGGTACATAAGCAGTGCCCTTAATACCTCAGTTGAAAGGGCGTGATGTATATTAAGGCAGCAAGTATACATTTCAGTTGTTAAATTCTACATGGTAAGATCACATACCTCCCCTCATCTATCAATTTATCCAACATTTTAAAATCCACAGAGCGATGCACCATTGCACACACCCCCCTGGAATAGGAGGTATGAGTAGAATGGTGTGCCCATCCCACCCAGGAGAAGTTCAAACAATACAGTCTCTGGCACAAGATGGGTCTCCTGAAAAGCATATATAGCGGGGGAATATTTTTAAGAATAGTGGTTACCATGCTATGTTTGAGGGGGTTCTGACCACCTCTAATATTCCATGAAAGCAGATGGACAGTGCTCATTTAACTGCAGATAAGTAGGTTATGTAGGTTAAGGCATCTCCTGCACCCTACGTCTAGGTCATGGTCTCGGTGCCCAAGTGTCACAAAAGCAAAGACCCTGTGTTGTACCTGAGGTAACGCGTACTGGTTTGGTGATGAGATTAATTTATGTTGCAGTCCTTTGCGCCTGCATGTTAATCATAACAGTTGCATATTAAAATAGAAAGTAAGACTGTTAAACAAAGAGTAAGATCACCCCCTCTTCTATGTGGCTGTCGGTAAGGCCCCAGTCCTGCAGAGGTTAACCCCACAAGCTAGTAGGGAAAAGGGTGGGGGTTGCAGAAGCAAAAAGAAAAAAAAGAGTAAAGATCAGATGAAAAAACATAGGGTTGCCTTCAACAACTTAACTTGTTAACCACTAAGAAAATTCCAAGTTCTGCTTGGATGGAACTGGTAGATAAGTAACAATAGAAAATCATTCAACTGTATACAGTAAACTCAAGTTCTCTTATTGCTTTGGTGTAACTGTAGGTCACGACTTCCCAGCCAAAGGTATTCAAACTTTTCTTTGTGTAACCAGATCCCCCTCCGCTGCCCCTCTCCCAGCCTGGCGAAGAATGTGTTCGTTGGCAGCTAGTAGGATGCACCGATACCTTTTTTGTTTTTACAAGATATATAGATATATAGATGTATATAGATAGAGATATATATATATAGAGATAGATAGATATATAGATATATAGATAGATAGATAGATATGTGTGTGTGTAATATATATATTTTTTATTTTTTTGTACTCATCAATGCCAATTACTGATACCTACCGCAACTGTTTTGTTTTAACGTCAGCAATGTTAAAAAGCATTCAAATGTTATTTACAAATAGTTTTTTTTTTCCTAGTACTTTTTAAATGTGAACTGTGTAAATGGGTTAAAATGTGTAAAAATATCGACTAACAAAGCAAATTTTTTTTTATCATTTATAAAATAGATGTCAACAAAAGGGGGGGAAAAAAAAGCAGGAAAATAATAATTAAAGGAAGGAGAATAGGGAGGCTGATTAGATTAAATTGAGTTACTAAGGGGTTAAACCGAGCAACATTTGTTCATCCCTTGTGATCTGCAGATGAAGAAATGGAAATATACAAAAATAAAGAATGTTTCTTCTTTTTAGTGTTTCAGGGCTGAGCAATGTTGGTAATAAACATTGCTTTTTTATTTTCTTTTTTTTGACATCTCCAATTACCGGATTTGCCCCCTTCCTGATCAGAGAACTTTTTTTACAATTTGGCACTGCGTCACTTTAACTGCTAATTGCACAGTCATGCAATGCTGTACCCAAACGAATTTTGCAATTTTGAAGAAAAAAATATTTTCTACTTTGTTATATATAAAAAAAATCCAATAAACTTAATTTTAGTCATACATTTAGGCCAAAATGTATTCGGCCACATGTCTTTGGTAAAGAAAAATCTCAATAAGTGTAAATTGGTTTGTGCAAAGGTTATAGCTTCTACAAACTAGGGTACATTTTCTGCAATTTGCACAACTTTTACACAACTTTTAGTTTGACTGCCTATCTCATTTCAGGTGCTACTCAGGTGCTAAAATGGCAGGGCAGTACAAACCCTTCCAAATGACCCCATTTTGGAAAGTAGACACCCCAAGGAAATTGCTGAGAGGCATGTTGAGCCCATTGAGTATTTTTTTTTAATTTTATTTTTTTTGTCCCAAGTGATTGAATAATGGCAAAAAATTTTTTTTTTTTATGAAAAGTTGTCACTAAATGATATATTGCTCACACATGTCATGGTTATATGTGGAATTGCACCCCAAAATACATTTAGCTGCTTCTCCTGAGTATGGGGATACCAGATGTGTGGGACTTTTTGGGAGCCTAGCCACGTATGGGGCCCCGAAAACCAAGCACCACCTTCAGGATTTCTAAGGGCGTAAAGTTTTGATTTCACTCCTCACTACCTATCAGTTTCGAAGGCCATAAAATGCCAAGATAGCACCCAACCCCCCCCTCCCCCCAAATGAGCCCATTTTGGAGTGTAGACACCCCAAGTTATTTACTGTGAGGATTTTGCAGCTCTCATTTGTTTTTCAAAATTTTCATAATTTTGTGACAAAGTGAGGTCTGCAAAATATTCACCATACCTCTCAGCAAATGGCTTTTGGATGTCTACTTACTGTGATAAACAGTGAAAAGTGAAATCAAAAATGTTAACCTTTAGCCTGAAGGTGGTGCTTGGATTTAGGAGTCCCGTACGTGGCTAGGTTCCCAAAAAGTCTGACACATGTGGTATCCCTGTACTCGGGAGAAGAAACAATGTATTTTCATGCCCATGGCATCTTTGAGCAATATATCATTTAGTTACAACTTTGTGCAAAGGAAAAAAAAATAAAAATTGTCTTTTTCCCGCATTTTGTGTTACGATATAAAATATTCCATCCTCTGGGACTGTTACACCATAATGGGCGGGGACATCATCCAGTCATGTCCCTATATAGGTCGCTGCGCGCCCGGTCCCCAGTCATTGTGAGCGGAGGGAACGACGAGTCAACATCTGAAGAGAAGAACAGAAGGCGGCGGCGGCAGCAGCAGCGGCGACAGAAGACCGGGCTGCCGCCTGTAAAAGAGCTATAAGAAGGAGCGGTGTCCTGGCAGAAGAACCTAAGAGCGGGACAAGACCCCCGAAGTCGGAAGAAGAGGGCGGCGGCGAGGAAGAAAAAAGCCGTGCTCCTCCGCTAGCAAAAGAGCCAGCAGTAGATAGCGGAGCAGTCCGGCGAGAAGACCCCCGGAGCTGTGCAATAAACTATTTTTACCCTGTTGTGTTTTTTTTTTTGTACTTTTTTTTTTTCACAGGTGAATGGGTAGGGGTACATTGTACCCCATACTCATTCACATAGGGTGGGGTGCCTGGATCTGGGGGCCCCCTTATTAAAGAAAGCTCCTGCATTCCGATAAGCCCCCCCGCCCGCAGACCCCGACAACCAACGTCCAGCGTTGTCGGGAAGAGGCCCTTGTCGTCATCAACATGGGGACAAGGTGCTTTGGGGTTGGGGGGCCGCGCGGCCCCCCTTCCCCAAGGCACCCCCCATGTTGAGGGCACGCGGCCTGGTATGGCTCAGGAGGGACAAGGTGCTTGGGGGTGCGCGCTCGCTCGTCCCCCCCCTTTCCTGGCCGGCCGGGTAGCGTACTTGGACAAGGGTCTGATGTGGACCTGGGGGGAGCCCCAACGCCGATTTTTTTTTTTTTTTTTGCGTTGGGGTTCCCCTTTAAGTCCAGACCAGGTGGCGGGGCCAACAACGTCTCCTTCGCGGGCCCCGCCTACCTGGAGACCCGCTCGAAATGAGCGGACTTTTCAATGGGTGGGAAAAGTCCGTTCATTTCAAAAGTACGGCGGACTGGCATACCCACGGCCGGTTTGTCCGCCGAAATGCTAGTTCGGCGGGAAGATTGGAGTGCACAACTACTTTCTAAGTCCGCCGTACTTTCGGGTCAAAAAAGTATGCCGGAGGCTACACACGGGGGAATTGTCCGGCGGACTTGAGTTTGCCGGACTTTTCCACCCGATTGTTTGATCGTGTGTACGCGGCATAACAAAACAGTTTTGAGTGTCAAAAACTTTAACGATGATCCTTCTATAGGTTCAAACGGAGTCTTTGTCAGTCCCCGAAGAGCTAAAGATAAATCCCATTTGGGACAACTAACAATAGGTCTAGGTTTTACTTTAGCCGTAGCCCTAAAAAATCTGATTATTAAAGGTTCCCTTGACAGGGTCCTTTCCAAAAAAACTGATAAAGCAGCTACCTGCGTAATTGCTGCTAACCCCTTCTCCAATCCTTGAAGAAATTCCAAAACCGAAATTGTACTAGGCAAATTTTTTTTTTTTCTGGAACACCAGGTATTATACACCTTCCAGACTTTAAAATAAATGTCTCTTGTCACTTTTTTCCTACTTGCAAGAAGGGTAGTAATACGTTTCTCTGATAAGCCCTTCTGTCTTAAGATCTGTTCTTCAGAAACCAGGCTGTTCAATTGATTTAAGCTGGATCTTAATTGAGGATCTGGCCCTGACTCAGCAGATCTGTCCGGTTTTGCAACTTCCAAGGAGGTTTCACTGAGAGGTTCATCAAGATTGAAAACCATGGTCTTTTTGGGCCAATAAGGAGCTATTAAGATTTAGTACTGTGGATTCCATCCTGAATTTGGCTAACACCCTTGGAATCAGCTGAAAAGCGTAAGACAGCTGGAAGTCCCACTTGTGGGCCAATGCATCTATTCCGAGAGCTTGATCCTGCCTCTGAAGGGAGAAGTCTGGTACTTTTGCATTTTCTTGTTTTGCAAAGAGGTCCACCTGAGGGGGACCCCATCTCCTGGAGATCGTCTTGAATAATTCCTGATTTAGAGACCACTCGACTTCCCTTATTTCTCTCCTGCTGAGAATCTGCCAAGGTGTTTTCTGTCCCCCTTCAAATGGACTGCAGATAGAGAGGCCAACTTGTCCTCTGCCCATCTCAGGATTTGGTCAGCTAGCTCAATCAAGATTCTGCTTTTTGTGCCCCCTTGCATATTGTCCGGTAATATTTGGACATGCTGTTTCACTAGAACTTCCTGGAAGGAGAGAAGGCTTAGGTGAATAGCCTACAACTCTCTCTAATTCAACCTTCTTGCCTCTGGTTTGGACCAAACCCCCTGAACCGTTTGTTCTTCTAGGTGGGCTCCCCAGCCCTATGCGCTGGCATCTGTGGTCAGACTTCTGTTTACCGGCGAAGGACCAAAGAAGCCCTTTTGAGATGTTTGTTTGGTTTCTCCACCACCAGAGCGATCTTTTTGCTCTTGCCCTTATGAAGAACTTCTTCTCCAGAGGTTCCTGGTATGACCAATTCCTCAAAATATCCGCCTGCAGTGGACGCGCATGGAACCTGGCCCACTGTAACAAGGGAATTGCCGCTGTCAACCGGCACAGAACCAACATGGCTTGTCTTGCGGAAATCTGAGTTGAATTGAAGTGCTTTCAGAACTAACTGCATCTTCTCTATTTTCTCCTGGGGCAGAAATTATTCTCTATTCTTATGAATCTACTTCATACCCCAGAAACCTTACCCTTCGAGATGGTATTAGGTTTGACTTTTGAAGTTTGAGAAGCCAACCCAAACTCTTCAGATGTGCTTGAGTTATTTGAAGATTGACTTCTACTTGAGCGCTTGAGTCGGCAACCAGTAGCAGGTCGTCCAAATAGGGCACTATTGGCATCCCATTCAGCCTCAGGGGCTCCAAGGCTTCTGCCATCTCCTTTGTGAATACCCTGGGAGAGGAGGAAAGGCCGAATGGCAGAGCTCGCAACTGCTGATGCCAAACCTCCTTCCCCCAGATTGACTGCAAGATGCAGGAAACTTTGTGATGGGGAATGCTATTGGAATATGGAGATAGGCATCTTTCAAGTCTATGGAAGCCATGTAACACTTGGGAGTCAGTAACTTCCTCACCGAGAAAATTGTATCCATCCTGAGTTTTTTTTTTTTTTTGTATTTTATGGATCGATTCAGAGCTTTCAAATTGAGAATCTGCTGAACTTTCCGGATGTTTTTTTTGACCAGAAAAATATGGGAGTAAAACACTTTCCCCTCTTGACCTTTTGGAACCTGGGAGATGACTTTCTGTTGTATCAGCTCTTGTAGAAGAGATTTCATAGCCAGAGCCTTCTCCTGATCCCTTGGCAGGTTTGTGATGTAAAACCGACTTGGGGGACTTTGTGAAAATTCTAGATGATAACCCTGTTTGATTAACCCCAGAACAAATGGACTTCTTGTAGTTTCTTCCCAAACTGGCAAGAAATCCTGAAGCCTCCCGCCTACTGGGAGATGGTGATTTGTTTTTTTTAGGGGATAACTCGGGGTTTCTTAACAGTACCCTGTCTCTTCCTCTCTGAGGATTCCAGGGTCTTTTCTTTGTCTGGTCTTTTTCCTTATCTGTTTGTCAAAGGACAAAAAATCTTCCTCAGCTTCACCACTTTCTTTCTTTTTCTGTGGAAAAGCTTTCTTTTTGTCTGCTGTCCTGTCAAGGATGGCCTCCAGTTCTGGCCCGAACATCAGGTCCCCTGAAAAGGGAAATGCTGCACAGTTTTACTTTAGAAGCCGAATCCCCTGACCAAGTCTTTAGCCAGAGGGCTCTTCTCGCTGAGTTATCGAGTGCTGAGGAGCTGGCAGATATCCTGCTAGACTCTGCAGATGCATCTGCCATATATTTGGCCTTTAGCAATGTAGGGAAGGACTCCAATATATCTTTTCTGGAGGTGCTACCACATGACTCTTAAGTTGGTCTAGCCAACACTCCCAAATTCCTAGCTACAACTTTAGCTGCCGTTGCGGGTTTCAGATTGGCTAAAGATGAATCCCAGGCTTTCTTTAGTAGCCCATCTGCCCTCTTGTTCATCGCATCTTTGAGAATCCCCATATCCTCAAAGGCTAAATCGGTCTTCCTAGACACTTTTGAAAAGGCAGCATCTATTCTTGTTGTGTTTTTTTTTTTTTTTTTTTTATTCCACACACATTCCTAATTTTCCTCAAAGGGAAACCTCCTTTTAAGGGCTTTAGAGAAGAACTGCCTTTTTCTGGATCCTTCCACTCCTTTTTAATAGTGTCTGTTTAAAACTTTATGCACAGGGAAGACTGTGTTTAATTTCCTCCAGCCCCTGATACATCTTGTCGTGTACCGACAGCTGGGTTTTTTTCTTCCTGGATCTCCAGGGTAGTATAAATTGCCTTGAGTAGATCATCCACCTCCTCAAGTGAGAGTTTTTGTATCTAGATGATCTGGCCTCTGCCTCTTCCTCTTCCTTGCTTTCCCTTTCTTCCCCACTGTATGGAAGTGGATGGAGGGAGACTGGACTGAGAACTCTATTTTTGGCTGGAACTCTGGCCATGCTTTTTTCACAAGGGAACACATTGTCCCTAGGGCCTCTGCTTTTTTTTTTTTCTTTAAAGAATATAAGAGCTCCTTGCACTCCTGTGAGGACTCTTTTTTTACTAAATCCGCAATGCAGGATCTGCACAGGGGTTTGGGCCTAGAGTCCCTTAAAGGATTTTTGCATGGGGGGCATTTTTTCCCCTGATGTTCTGACCTGGCAGTAGCTTTTTGAAACAAACACAAAAGAACCCCAAGGTCCTTCTTTAGCTATAGCCTCTAAAAAGAATGGATAGCACCCACAGCTAACACCCTAAGTGCCCAGAGTCTCACTCCTTGCTGAACTGCTAATGGAACATTTACACCAAAGCAGGTTTTTGTTTAAATAAAAAAAAAAAAACACCCAGTGATATACAAGTAAAGAGGCACCACTGTTTCTCTCCTCCTACCTGGGACTGGCCGGGAACCTGGGCGCCTGCATCTGCCATTGCTGCTGACGATATTTCCTCCATAACAAATGTTGCAGCCACTGCCTATGTGCTTTTGAATGGTGTCCTCCATGTACCAAACAAAAGGAAGTCCCGGGCCAGAGAACCTGCCCCCTTCCTCCTGCATTCCAGCAGCCGGAACTAATCGCTGCTATGCCCTGCCAGAAGTCTCTGCCCACCGGAACAGGTTTCACTCGCCGTCCGGGATTTGACTCCGCCATGCCGAGGCCTGGCATGGAACGCTCGTTCTGAGCACAACCGTGTCCCCCCCCCCCCCCCCAAACACCATGGGCGGGCGACCTCCAGTAGTCCATTACTCCTATGAACCGTCGAAGAAAGGGACACCGGATCACAGAAGGGCCAGGAGAGAGCTGAGGGGCCCACGGCAGCAGAAAAAAAGCTGGAGAGGGGCACCCTACCAATAAACCAATGCCCTCCATGTTCTTCCTGCAGCTGCTGAATGCCTACTTTTTCTCCTCCTCCCTCCTGCAGGCATTCAGTGGCTGCAGGAAAAACATGGAAGGCATTGGTTCCTCTGTATGCCACCCCTCCTCTCAGGCTGGGTCGCAATGGCGACCACTGTATTTATGTCTTTGCAGTGAAGTAAAGAAAAAAATAGTCTGGCGGAATGAATGGAATGCTGGCAGTTTTCTGAGGTTGAGACAGTTGCAGACTAGAGCATGCAGAAGGTTAAGACTGGTAGATGAAAAGATTGTGGACCTGGAAATGCTGAGGATGAAGGGGGGTAGGGGGGATGCGAGTGTAGTGAGAGCTGGACAAGCAATGAGAAGGAAGAAAAGTGCCAGGAGTAATGAGTTATCAGTGTGCAAGTGATGCTGGAAAGATTACCCGACTTCATTTACCTTCTACAAAGCACATTCCGGTTGTATAGAGGCACTGGGCAGTGGTACTCAGAGATAGAGAATCACATGGCACTGCACAGTGACAGCAGACAGGAGCAGGAATGGGGTCAGATGTCAGAATTCTCCCACATGCAGCGAATGCCATCACCAATGGCCACGCACAGTGCTGAGTGATGGGAGGAGGGGAGCAAGCTCCACAGACCATGCCTCCGATAAACCTGTAAACCGTCCACACTTAAAGCAGAATAGAAAAGGGGGGTTAAGGTGCACTATGGACACTAAATTATTGAAGAAAAAAAATTTTGAGATCAAAAAGACCATACAAAAAGTGAAACCAAAATGTGGAAAAACGTATAAACAAAAGGATTGGTGATGAGAGGAGAGGCTGCCACTACCATATTCAACCCGGAAGGTTGAAAAGGCGTAGACAAATACTAAGGGAGTAACTACGGTGCTCACCTGCTGTTAATTATACCTAGTATCTGCAGGGGACTCACCTGCTATTAATTGTTCCTAGTCCCTCCAGGGATGTATTTAAAATCAAACAGTGTAACTAAAGTGAATGCTTGTATCCAAATTACTTAATAGTATGATGACAATATGAAACATGCATGAAAGTGTTATAGAAATCCTGGTTTACATTATTATCACAAAAATGCTATGTATTAGTGCAAAAACTTCAATACACTTTCTACAATGTTAGTGCATATGTGCATTTATGCAAATCACATAATGAAAAAAAGTGCTAAGTGCTTATAAAGGTGCCACAATTTCAATATATGCTGTAAAAAGTGCTTCTATAAGTGCTGCAATATGTAGATACAGTACTTTACACTTTGTAAAGTCGCTAAATAGAAGAATGCAAATATAAGTTAATACACATATGCACCCAACAGGGAAACATGAGAGGGAACTATGGCGATCGTTCAGACCCCAGATGGGAGGAGAGAAAAGATTACACGTACCGCACCCTGAGAAGAGAACAAAGAAACAAAATAGAGGACAGAGGGGAGGAAACAAGAAAAAGAAGGGAACAATAGGCCAGGTAATATACAATTTAACCACGGCCATTTTCGATGACTAAGAACTAAAAGTTTTAGATTTAGGCCTCAAACGTGCCCCAGACAAACAACTTGACAAGTTTGAGGCCTATATAGACCTACAGAAATTTATAAGAAAGTTAAATATTAAAAATAATTTTGCCAAAAAAGAACAAACAGGGAAATGATGGGAACAATGGTTACGTAAACCCGGGTCAAAACAGTCTTTATATACACTCTAATCTCAAAAACAATTCTACTTTTAACCCTAATGTGCAACAAAATGATAGCATTACGGTGTTCAAGAAATTGGTTGAAAAAGAACTGAAAGAAATGAAGATCCAGAAAACAAAGGGGTTTGTGGAAAACCATCAAACAATTGTAGAAGAAAAAGAATATAGTAATACGTCCGGCGGACAAGGGAGGAGGCTTAGTGATACTAAAAGATTACAAAAAGGAAATGGATAAACTATTGGCTGAGATGGATACATACAAAAAGTTAAAGAACAACCCAAAGAAAGAGAATATGAAAAGCGACTCAAGAAATTTGTCAAAAAGGGAGAAAGCAAGGGAATATTAAATAAAAAGGAAGCAAAATACTTGAACTCCGAAGGCAGCAAAAACTCCTGTGATCTATTATGTGGCAAAAGTACATAAAGATGAAAAAAAACCTCCAGGCAGACCTATAATCAGTGGTATTGAGTCTTTGTTTTCAAGATTAGGTGAATATATCGATTTGGCCTTTTACAACCTCTAGTGTCAGAAGGCAAATCGTATTTAAAGGATGGTAACCAGCTACTCAATGAACTAAAAAGTATCAACTTAGCAGAGGAGGATATACTTGTTACGATTGACGTCAATTCGCTGTATACCAACATTAAACAGGAACATGCATTGAGTAGCACAGAATGGGCGTTGCAAAGATTAACGGATCTCAAACGAGAACAAATTAGCTTTATAGTAGGATTGGAATTGGCAATGTCACATAACTACTTTTGGTACCAGGGTACGTACTACATTCAAACTAAAGGAGTAGCCTTGGGAGCAAAGTATGTTCCCAGTGTAGCAAACCTTTTCCTCAATAGATGGGAAGAGGAACAGATCTATAGTGTTCCAAGACAACACTTAAAGATGTACCGCAGGTATGTAGACGATATCATCATATGGAGAGGTTCCGTTGAAGAATTAAACAATGAGATCAGTCAGAATGCATATGGCATTTCCTTCACTGGAAGCTGGAATACTCAAAGTATTGACTATCTGGATTTACAGATTTTCAAAGAAAGTGGTCAGATAGGCTCAAGGACGTATTTCAAAGCCACTGACCGAAATGGGTATATCCCTATAACCAGCTGTCACCATCCAAAATGGATAAATAACATTCCCAAGGGCCAATTGATGCGGATATACCGGAATGGCAGCAACCAGATTGAATATGAGAAACAGGCTGATCAAATTATAGACAGATTTGTCTCCAAAGGATATAAGAAAAAAGAGTTGTGACCTTAAAGGAAAAGTACGCCAAATGAAAAGGGATAAGCTAATTGATGACGTACCCAAAAGGAATCGAAGAAGTAATAATAAAAAGATGGAAACGGCATTCCTGATGGGATATAACCGACAATATAAAGGGTTAGAAGAGATCTTTAGAAAGCATTGGCCCATTCTACACACAGACGAAACATTCAAAACTTTATTGCCCAAAAAGCTATTGTTTAGATACAGGAAAGCTCCCACACTGAGAAATAGACTAGCAAAGAATACTATAGATCCGCCAAAAAACATAAAAATCTTTGAAAACCTGAAAGGTTTTTTTAAATGTGGAAGATGCCCCCCTTGCAAAACCAGCTTAAAAACCACTCGGAAGAAAAGAATTAAGTTTGTATCCTCTTCAAATGGCAAGGAATATAAAATCAACGAGCTCATTACATGTAGCAGTACTCATGTCACTTACGTAATTGAGTGTCCGTGCCGAAAACAATATATCGGCAGGACCACGCGACAATTGTACATAAGAATTAGGTAACACATAAAAAATATCAATAAAGGATATCATAATCGGTGTCTCCAGACACATTGGGGTCTCGGTTGTGGTAGTCCCTAATCTTATGACATTCTACGGCATTGACAAAATAAAGGGACATTGGAAGTCTCACAAAATGAGACAAAATAGATATTCCTCTTGGATACGCTACAACCGGCAGGCCTAAATATAGACCTGGACCTAAACTGTTTCTTAACCAACTACTCGTTTTTCTAACAAATTCCCTCCTTCCTATTTTGGTAAATCCCCCCCCCCCCCCCCCCTTCTTTCTAAATCTTTTTTCCTATTTTTTTTTTTTTCCATTTTTGGTAGGATCGAAGGAAATTGTATTCAACCAGGTCGAATGTAGTATATTACATCAATGGGGCATGATTATCTAAAAAACAGGATACAAATAATTATAAAAATCATACTATAAACAACTCCGACATTTTTAATTATACACTACTTTAGCGATTTAAACATATTACTCCTAATTTGTATTTTATGAATTTTCATCTCAGTCCATATTTTTGCACCTATTTTTCATATGCCTTGTGTTGCATATTCTGAATATATAAAATTAAGTTACAATTGCAGACAAACGTGTAGGTGCACAAGATAAAGGTATGATTATAAGAATAAAAATAAAGTATAAAGTAGTAACAATAGGAATATGTACATTAACAATAAGATATTGATTGGCTTTTAAAAAAATTCCTTCGATGTTCCCCTTCATACATAAGAAATAAATATTTGTAACCTGAGAGTATTTGATTAGTGGTATATTTCCACAACCCTGCCTATATAGGAATATATACTTGATTCAGGTACAAGGCATTTTCACTTATTTATACTAGGGGGCACTCTCATCTAGTAAAGGATATTTTTATGCATACATATATTTCCCCATAGGGGTCCAACATTATATTTTAATATTTAATCTTATTTCATTCATCTGTTTTTAATCATTATGTATTTTTTGCTTTTTGTAGTTTTTTTATACAAAGGACATTATTTAATTGCGCCCATTTTTATTTTTATATTTATTTTTATTATTTTCACTTTTATTTTATATTTATTTTTTTATAATTTTCATCCAGATAGAAAGCAGATTAATAATGGGGTTTCTAATTTTAATTCTATTGTATAATTGTTTTATTTACATTGCAACTTGGTCTTCACCACTGTCGCACACTTAAAATTTGAAGCCGCTCATTTTTAGACTAATGACACAACCGCTGTCTGTGTCTGCTATTCTCAATGGAAAGGAAAAAAGAAAAAAGTCTGGTTTTGCGCAAGCGCCACATGGACTTTAGCCCTAAACAAACAGATGTGTCTATTCGACACCTCATTCAAGCAAGTAAAATGGCGTTCATGCGCCGTATAAATAGTACACCCTATAATAAGAGAGTGGAGCACCAAGATGGCCGCTCCAGATGGCGTCCAATGACGAAACGCGTAGGGCGTGGCCTAAGGTGTACATTCTCACAACGGCAGCGGCGGTGAATTCAAATGCTGTGATCGGCATACACACTGAGGCGCTGTTATATTCTTCATTTTTGTGAGTAGCATTTCATGCACATAATAAAATTGTGGTTTCTAAACTGGATTACACTATGCTTCCTTCTATTTTTAATAAGGAAAAAATCACTGAATGGTAACCGGAACAGCTCTATATAGCGACACAGGGGCTCACACTGTGGAGGCCCATTAACCCCTTAAGGGGCAGGGGAGCTGGTGAGTGCAGAATATTGTCTTTATGCACGGAAATCGCACCGGGTGCAATCCAGGAACCCACTAAGCACTGAAGCACACTGTCACTTTTGTTCCAAAGGGACCTTCTGACATGAATTTTCTGCTGTTGGACTTGTGTATTAAGTTATATTTGCATTCTTCTATTTAGCGACCTTACAAAGTGTAAAGTACTGTATCTACATATTGCGGCACTTATAGAAGCACTTTTTACAGCATATATTGAAATTGTGGCACCTTTATAAGCACTTGGCACTTTTTTTCATTATGTGATTTGCATAAATGCACATATGCAATTTCTAACATTGTAGAAAGTGTATTGAAGTTTTTGCACTAATACATAGCATTTTTGTGATAATGTAAACCAGGATTTCTATAACACTTTCATGCACGTTTCATATTGTCATCAGTTTTATATATATATATTGCACATGTGGCATTTTAATTTTATTTTCATTTTTATATTTAAATTTTTATTTGTGTGTAAAATTACTATGTAATTTGGATACCAGCATTCACTTTAGTTACACTGTTTGATTTTAAATGGATCCCTGGAGGGACTAAGTACAATTAATAGCAGGTGAGTCCCCTGCAGATACTAGGTATAATTAACAGCAGGTGAGCGCCATAGCTACCCCCTTAGTATTTGTCTACACTTAAAGCGGAGCTCCATCTTATTTTAAGAGAATATCTCAAGCTGATTAAATATGTCATAATGCAAAAACGGAATTGTACCTTTTTGTATTATGTGTACCTCCTGTATGTGGTAATTGCGGATATGGGTGGGTATAGTGTGACTATTTCGTAATATCCTCTATATCCAGAGGTTTTATTTAGGGAAATAGATGTATGAGTGCTGCCATCATTGCTGCAGAGGTTGAAGAGGTGGGGGGGGGGGGGGGGGGGTTTAGTCTGTCAGTGCTCAGACCATACACCACACACTATATCAAATTGGTCGGCATGGCTGTCGTCCCAGAAGGAAGCCTCTTCTAAAGATGATGCACAAGAGAGCCTGCAAACAGTTTGCTGAAAACAAGCAGATGTCTGAGGCTAAGATGAACTCATTTTGGTTCAGATGGTCTGAAGCGTGTGTGGCAGTAACCAGGTGACAAGTAAAAAGACAAGTGCGTCTTGCCTACAGTCGGTGGTAGGCGTTTCATGGTTCGGGGGTTAGGAGCTACAATTAATTGAGGGAACCATGAATGCCAACATGTACTGTGACATACTGAAGCAGAGCATAATCCCCTCCCTTCGGAGACTTGGCTTTGGGGCATTTTTCCAACATAACAATCCCAAACACACCTCCAAGATGACTGCTACCTTGCGAAATAAGCTGAGGGTAAAGGTAATGGTCTGGCCAAGCATGTCTTCAGACCTAATCTCTTTTGAGCATCTGTGGGGCATCCTCAAACGGAAGGTTGAGGAGCGTAAGGTCTCTAAAATCCACCAGCTCTGTGATGTCATGGATGAGTGGAAGAGGACTCCAGTGGCAACCTGTGACATTCTGGTGAATTCTATGCCCAAGAGGGTTAAGGCAGTACTGTAAAATGGTGGCCACACAATATTGACACGTTTTGGCCCAATTTGGATATTTTTACTTGGCGGTTTACTCTCTTTGTTGCCTGTAGTTTGGACAATAATGTGGTTATGTTTTGAGGGGACAGCAAATTAACACTGTTATACAAGCTGTACACTCACTACTTTTCATTGTAGCAAAGTGTCATTTCTTAAGTGTTGTCACATGAAAAGATATAATGAAATATTTACAAAAATGTGAGGGGTGTACTCACTTTTGTGAGATGCTGTATACCATAGTTTATAGATGAAATAACGTTTGCGCAAAGCAATAAGTATGTGTGCTAGAGAGAGCTTTATTTGTGTGAAAAAGAAAACATACATTTTGCTTGGGTACAGTGCTGCATGACCGTGCAATTACCAATTAACCGGTTCCCGACCAGCGCATGCTGATGTACGTCGGCAGAATGGCACAGGCAGGCATATTGGCGTACAGGTACGTCCAATCTTCAGTGCCGCCCTGCCATCGCGAGTGTGCCACCGGCCGGGACCCCCGTGAGTCCGGTCGTGGTTCCCGCGGACTCGATCGCCGTGGGCATACCCGCAATCATCTCACGGGACGGCTGAATGGAGAAATGCCGTTGTAAACAGCATTTCTCCATTCTGTTTAGCAACTAGTGACGCTGATCTCTACTCCATGTGATTGAAGCCGAGATCAGTGTTCACTAAATGAAAGCCCAACCCCCCGAAGTTAGTAAAACACCCCTAGGAACACTTAACCCCTACACTGCCACCCACTGGTTAACCCCCTTCACTGCCAGTGCCATTTACACAGGACTCACTGCATTTATTTAGCAGTGATTGCTGTATAACTGACAATGGTCCCAAAAATGTGTCAATGTCCGATTTTGTCCGCCATAATGTCGCAGTCACAATAAAAATCGCTGATCGCCGCCATTACTAGTAAAAAAAAATTATAAAAAATTAATAAAAATGCCATAAAAATATCCCTATTTTGTAAACGCTCTAACTTTTGCGCAAACGAATCAATTGCTTATTGCGCTATTTTTGTTAAAAAAAAAAAAAAAAAAAATGTAGAAGAATACCTATCGGCTCTAACTGAGGGAAACAAAATGTTTTATATTTTTGTTTATAGCGCAAAAAATTAAAACTGCAGGGGTGATCAAATACCACCAAAAGAAAGCTCTATTTGTGGGAAAAAAAGGACATCAATTTTGTTTGGGAGCCACGTTGCACGACCACACAATTGTCAGTTAAAGCAACACAGTGCCGAATCGCAAAAAGTGGTCTGGTCTTTGACCAGCAAAATGGTCCAGTCTGTAAGTGGTTAAAGTAGCGCTGTGCCAAATTGAAAAAAAAAATGCTCTGGTCAGGGGATGAAACCTTCTGGAGGTTAAGTGGTTTATTATAACTGATTTGATTTCAACATAGATTCACACAAGGGTAGGCATTATATTTCAATTGACATGTTTTAAATTATGTTTTCATGCAATCAATTCAGTAGGAAAGGCACATCCTATGTCTTGATGTGTCCCTTGGGCAAACAAATATTGTTATAAACCCCTTTTGTCTGTGTCCAATCACCAAGGAAGTTGCCTATAGCCCATGGTTTATGTATATCTAGTCTGTATTCTGTGTCCTGTATTGTTCTCCAAGATACCTAATTTACAGATCAACATTTGATGGTTTAACTGCATGCCTAATTTGTATTTATTTTGTCATTTTAGCGGTTATTGTAGGTGGAATTGATATGATGTCGCAAGCCATGACCCTTGCAAAAAAGCCTCACATCATTATAGGTAAAGGCATTGGAAATTTTATGTTCAACTTTCTGTTCTTTAAAGTAAACACATAAGCATGCTTTATATTGTTTTTATTGAATATCAAGTGCTATGGCTTTGAAGGTTGAAAAAGACTATGTACGCAGAATTAAAATTGGTTTCTTGAGCATACCTGACAACACTCATTGCACAATGGCACAGCTTACGCATGCATTTGCAAATGTGTGTGAACTAAACCCCTGTTTTTAATGCATACTATTGGACAGGTTAATTTGGTTGGTAAGCAGAAAGGTTGGTGAGTTGACCTGGGAATATTCTCTGGTTTTGTCTTTTCATGTGTTTGCCCTTCCATGTGCTCATTGCTGTGAAGGCCAGTTATAGGTTGGGGCAGGAGCCATCTCTTTTTTACAAGTTTCACATAATGTCCTAGTATGCAATGCATATGATATGTACTGTATAAATTAAACCCAGATCTCTGGATGTAGGCTGCTTAAAATCGTTCTGTCGCTTCATGTAGGGTACCTATTGATCATGCCATACCATCAGGGAGGCGTTTGGCCCAAAATGTATTTTGCAGCAGGACAATTACCCCAAACCTATAACCATTGTCACGAAAGTGGTTGCAAACCCTGTTAAACCACTTTTACCTACAGGTAAGCCTTTAATAAGATTTACCTGTAGGTACTGTGAATATCTTCAAAACTTTCACAGTTTAGGAGATATTCACTGTATCCGTATGTGCCAACAACATGGGCACTGAATAAACGGGCCGCTCAAGCTCTTTCTTCAGTAGCTGTGCTGTGACTGGTGGCTCCTGTGCGCATGCTTCAGCCAATCACAGTATGGGAGCCTGCAAAGCTGCAAATAACTCCGGGAGACATGTCGCTGGTCACGTCAATCTAAGGCAAGTATTTTATGAGCTAGTATGTGATTCATAAAAATTAGATTATAAAATATTCCACGCTTAGGACAGAAGGTATGCAGCCTCCCCTATTAGACCCCCCAGGGGGATAAGAAGTGAGTATAGGGGGTGTATGGCGCTCCCTTAAAACAGAAAAAAATAATAAAACCAATTCCTAAAAATCACAGCACCGTGCAACAAGGTGCACAAATATTCCTACAATGTACAGCTTATCTATGGTATAATACCAAAATACCGTGTAAAGCAGACTAAAAAATTTCATAAATTGATAAGTAAATAATTGATAAACCTCAATAAATAAATGCATAAATAGTGAACCTCAGTGCAGTACAAAGCAAAAAAATAGTCCAAAAAATAATCCAGTATCCACACCAAGTTAATAAGAATTGTGTATATATGTGTGTAGATAGTGAAGCTCCAAAGTGGCCAAAAGTTCCAGAATATATAACCCAAACGTATATTCACAGCAAAAGTGATGGTGACTCTTGTGCTTCCCCTCAAGGGTCCCCACTCACCGACTCCCTGCACCCCTACAGGGCTAATAGGTGTATATGGCAACCGTAGGTTCCTGAGAACCTACGGTTGCCACTAGCATTCTCTTTTCTTTTTTTGGGGGGGGGGGGGGGGTCTGAGTTTACAACCACTTAAAGATCGATCTTCAGCATACAGAAGAACAAGGAGTCCTAGAAGTGATGGTTTGGCCCCCACAGAGCCCTTATCTCAACATTGAGTCTCTGGGATTACGTGAAGAGACAGAAGGATCCAAGGCAGTCTGCATCCACAGAAAATCTGTGGTTAGTTATTAAAGATGTTTAGAGCAACCTACCTACCGAATTCCTTCAAAAAAGGTGTGCAAGTGTACCTAGAAGAATTGATGCTAGTTTGAAGCCAAAAGATATAGTGATATGATTTAGTGTTATTGTTCACTTTGGATTTTTTATATTAATTAAAATAATTTATAATAAATAGTTACATAGTTAGTAAGGTTGAATAAAGACACCAGTCCTACGTGAGTGTCTGTCTATAATTGTCCCTATCCCTGTACATCGCACACTCACATTGGTTCCTACCCTCAAGATGCCCACAATCCAAGGTCCCCATTCATATACTAGGGACAATTCTGGACAGAAGCCAATTAACCTACTTGCATGTCTTTGGAGTGTGGGAGGAAACCAGAGTACCCAGAGGAAACCCACGCATGCACAGAGAGAACATGCAAACTCCAGGCAGGTAATGTCATGGTTGGGATTTGAACCAACGATCCTTTTTACTGCTAGGTGGGAGTGCTAACCACTACACCACTGTGCTGCCCGATATTTATCTTCTGTTTATTGGCAGACATCCTGGACCAGGGTGGCCAGTGAGTTAAATGGCTCGTGAGGACACACATCTTGATGTGCGCTTGAAGTGTCACAATGTTACCCTGGCCGTCAGCCTCTCAATTTGGTGAAGGGGAGGCTATGTCATGGGAGCCCTATTCTCATGCTTCGCTGGATCTGTTATTAGATGCCCCCTCCCTTCCCTGCCTGGTGCAGTGTGAGGTGTGGGTACTCCCTGCGGTGGTCTGTCTAGCAGAGAGCTGTTTTTTTTTTCCTGGGTGGAGGCAATGTTCGGGCACAAGGAGAGTAGGAAGCACCCCCCTGTCCTCACCTGTGTCTTCGGACATATCTGAGCCAGAGTTGGACTCCGTTGCTGCAGGCTATCTGTAAGGGATTTGTCCCTCATTTCCTCAGAGACCGAGGTCCAGTTCTGCCTCTGTAATTGCACAGGAAATAGTGACTGCACAGTTTTCTTCCAAGCAAGAGACTTTGCTATAGTGGCCCATGACGCAACTGTCCTTGGATATGCACAAACTGGCTATGTCCCTTGAGATTATTCCTTAGCCTGCATACATTGAAAGTTTTACAAAGATTGGATGTTTCTGAAACATTTTGCGGTAAGTTACCCCTTGAAGGAGGCCCTTCTGAAGAAGTGGACCTCGCCTGCTGTGTTGGATTCCCCTATTTTGATAAAGTAGCTGTGATATTGGGGAAGTAGTCTCCCTCCTTTTAGGGATGCTGCGGATCGCAGGACAGAATTTGTCGCCTGCTCTATCTGTACTATTGCAGGGTCGATGTTGCAGCCTCTGTTGGCCATGACCCTGGTGTCTCAGATGCTTACTGAATGGGCCAAGGTCCTGCAGCTAAGTTGGCCCACTCTACAAGTGGATCGGGTGTACATGGATCTGGTGGACCAGTTTGTCCAGGGCCTGAACTTTGTGATGCGTCCATTCTTTTACGTTCGACAGTGGTGCTTCAGTGGGTGCTTGGGCTCAAATACTGGTGTGCTGACCAGAATTTTAAATAGGCCTTGGCGGATATGCCCTTCCGGGGAGACTTTATCTTCAGTGCTACTTTTTGATCAAATTATCAAAATCCTCATGGAAGAGTAGTACCCTACCTCCTCACCAAACAAGTAGATTGAACTGTGTCGGTAGTCTGGGCCCGCTATTTGCTGCTCATGTAAGGTTTTCTCTTCCCTCTAGCTCCTTGAACAAGGCTTCATTCCCTTCATGGCTCCTGTGGGTGGTGCCAAGCACTACTGGATGCACCTATCCACCAAGCTTGCGGACAAGTCCTCTTGGTATGAAGATTGCTTCCCACCCGTTTCCAGGGTGAAGGGTTGTTTTCTCAGAGCAACGTTTCCCTTCAATCTTTGCCCTCCATCTTTGCACCTTTTGTGCTCTGCAGAGCGACACCAGGGAGCGATAGTTCCTGTGCCAGAGCCTGATGGAGTTCATCTGATTTTTGGACCTGCATGGCCTTGAATTGCTTCGAGCGGATGCAGAAGTTCAAGATTGAATCCATCCCTTCAGTAGTGTGCTTCGGAATTTTCTGGTGTCCATAGACATCAAGGATGCATACCTGTACGTTTCCATCTACGAGCGACATCAGTGTTTACTACTTTCTGCAGGGGGGGGGGGGGTGTTAAATTATTATTTTTTGGTGCTTCCCTTCAGTGTTTGGTTGGAGTTGGGTGAGCAGTGAGGAAAACTGCATTAAAGGGTATTCCTGGATCAGCACTGTAGTGCAGTAGACTACTTGGCACAAGAAGAGTTGGGAAATGTAGACACAAAAAGGAAGAGGAAGTTGCGCAAACTAAAATGTTTCAACCTGTCTTACCACACTATCCACTTCAGAACAATCTTTGCTGGCACGAGGTCTCACTTTTGCCCCTACCGCCTTCCTGAACCCATTCACCCTTTTCTTGGATCTTAATAGGTTCATTCGAAATTTCACAGTTAAGCGATTCTTTAATATTGAAGCTGCCAAAAACTATAAGAAAACTCAGGACATCACCAAAGTTCTAGCTGAATGCAGTTAAAACTGATGTCCTTGATTTAGGACCAGCAGAACCTGAAGCCCTACATCAGCTTGAAGAGTTGTACACTGATCTTGCCGAATCCCTTACCTGATACCAGCCTATGTCCCCCCCCCTATTCAGCACACTAATTTTAAACTTAAGTCCATATTTTAACCATCCTTTGCTAAAGGACCCCATGTTCAGACGTTGTATCAAGTTGTGTACGCCGACATCCTACGGATGTGCAAACTATCGAACTCCCATATGCACACACCATATAACCTTACCCCTGCAGAATGTACAGCCCTCAAATCACTGACAAAAAGCACCTGGTTATCAAGCCAGCCAACAGGGAGGTGGCATCGTAGTCCAAAATCGTACCGATTACACACTAGAAACCGTTAGAATCCTTTCGGATACCACCACATACAAAAAAACTCCCCAAAGATCCCTTACCAAATTTTTACGATTGAAGCGTATGAGATTATCAATAGAGCAACTATATTGATGGAATCCTCTGCCTCGGACACATTCCTCAAACATGATTTTTTTTTTTTTTTTATAACAGCCCTTACTTTTACCACCTCCCTAAGGTACATAAGGATTCTATACACCCTCCAGGCAGACCCATAGCGGCTGCAATGGAAAGTGTAACGAGTTACTTTTCCATTTATATAGATAATTTTTTGCAAAGTGTAGTTCAAAATCTACCTTCTTACATTAAGGATAGTATCCAACTTTTGAATACACTACCACATTAATCCTGGAAACATACGTACCATTGGTTATCATTGGACGTCATCTCCCTTTACACATCCATCCCTCGTGACACTGGGTTTCAAGCGTTAGAATACTATCTCAATAAGGAACTGCAATTAAATACACGTCAAAATCTATTTTTACTTGAGATTTTAGAGTTCTGTTTAACACAGAACTACTTTGAAGCCAATGGGGAGTTCTACATCCAAACACAGGAAACCGCTATGGGGGCCAATTTTGCCCCAGCTATGCAAATCTTACCATGGGGTTCTGGGAGCTCCAACATATACAACAGAATAATCCATTTGTGCCCCATATAGTTTTCTATGGCCAATACATTGACAATGTGGTTATCTGGGACGGTCCAGAAACCTCCTCTGTACCATTTGTCCAACACGAACAATAATACCATGGGGCTATCCTTCAATTGGGTCACAGATCAGGATCAACTAACTTTTTTATATCTAGACCCATTTCATCATGAGAACAAAATAGGCGCCCAAAATTACAGTAAACCTACCTTAGGGAACTCATATTTGCACTTCAACTGTGGTCACCACAATTGATGGGTGCACAACACTCCGAAAAGTCAGTTCTGCCGACGAAAGCACAATTATACGTGCCTGCAAGATTACAAGACCCACGGCCAGACATTAAAAGCTAAATTCCTTGACGAGGGATATCCAGACCAAATTGTAGAAACCGCTTTTCAAGATTATCGACGAGGCACCGCTCAACCAGTCAGATTTTATAACACAATTCCATAACAAATTTAATAACATGGAAAAAATCTTTACCAGACATTGGGCCATCCTGTGTGAGGACCTGCACCTTAAAACCCACATAAGTGAGAGACCGCTAGTCGCCTGTAGACGAGCCAAGAATATTAAATCTCAAATAGCACCCAGCAAAATGAGATTTACACGTCCGACACTGCCAGCATTCCACTTACCTTTTTTAACATTAAGGGCATCTATCAGTGCAGAAAGCTCTTATGCCTTACATGTGCTCATGTTAACCATAGGCAAAAAGACTTCCACCACAAAGGAAAGCACTTTATAATTCCATACTTCACCTGTGGCTCAGAATATGTGGTATACTGTATTACATGACCTTGCAGCCTACTTTATGTAGGCCGCACCATACGCCCGCTCCGCAAGCGGTTTGGAGAGCACCACAACCTGGTCCTCTGGACTGCGGGTGTGGGTCATAGAGTTCATCACACACACACTTCCTACTGCCAAACGCTATAAGGGATTGTGTGAATGGGAAAATTACTGGATTTACACATTGGATACACTATTGCCAGGTGGCCTAAACAAGGGCATCAAAGTTAATGTTTTAGTATAACAAAAATATTATTTTGTATAGTTCCACATTATGCGTAAAATGTGGGGAATTTAGTGGAGTAATGAAGATTCGTTTTTTGCCATCTGCTTATGCGCTCATCGCACCTTTTTATATGGTATATAGATTTGATTACTTTTTTTTTCCAGCCAATTTTAAATGTTTTTCACTTTTGTATACCTTCCAACACTTCTTTTTATACGCCCTACCTTTTGCCCGGAAGCCGTAACTGCTTTTACAGTTTCTTTTTAATTTTGTTTACATAGGCCTGTCTGCTCCACCATTCTCTCACCCCCCCCCCCCCCCCCCACTTTCCCCAATATCTCCACATGCAGGAGTACACGCACCATTAAGGGTATACAAAGTTATATATATATATATATATATATATATATATATATATATATATATATATATATATATATATATATATATATATATAATAATTTTTTAACTGTTTCTTTATATATATTTTTTCTATTACTTTTTTTTTATTCCAATTTTTTTTATATATATTTTTTTTTTCAAGCGTAATTATTTCTTTTCCTTTATTTTCATTATTATTATTTATTATTATTATTTATCATTTTATTTTTTTTATTTTTCATCTTTTCACTCTAATTCTCCATTCAGACATTTGTCCAAAATCCCAGGACAGTCGTCCGGTTCATCTCTATATATTCACCATCAGTGATTTCTTACGAGTAGTCCCACTTTTAGTTCGGAAAAATCTAAATAAAAAAAAAGTTTCATGTACCTTGTATAACTTATTCCAAGTATCTACCACCCAGCAAGCACCTCCTCGTCCCTCCCACTACAGCCGCCACACAGACCAAGCTCCTCCCGCTTTGTTTTCACAAACTTCCATGGTTACAAGACTCGTCCTATCACAATCTAGCCTTAAGTATTTATTCCCATTTCCAATATGGCCGCCAGCAGAACCTCACGAAGGAGCACGCATGCTCCGAACGTGGGCACCGCCGCCTGCATCGTTCCTGGAAGTGACGTCTACAGTGCTGCTCCTGCATCATGGAGTTCCCTCCTACGTTCATCCACCCAGGAAGTGTCCATCTCCTGTAGCACTATCTAACTTTTAATGGGACATAGGACTTTCAACAGAGGGCTAATATTTCCAAGACCACCAACTATACCCAGGAACGTGCAAATAAATACTCATTAATTCTGATATGCTGGCCTAACACTACTAAAATGTGAGTGTTTTTAAGCCTCATAAATGGTATTATTGTATACAGGGCACCATCCTTTCCTCTTGTGTTTTGTTGCAGTGCTGCTTCTAGCTTTTTGGACTGGCAGACCTCCTCCATGTTTTCAGCATCTTCACATCCTCACATGGATTAATTATTGGGCTCAATATTTGTACTTGAATTGTTCTTATTGACTGTTTATATCCCCCCTCTTAAATTATTATTTATTTATTTTTTATTAGTCATTTTTGGCTATTTATATATCAAGCTTTATTCTGTGAGCGCCATATTAACTCATATTCTCAGTAGACTAATTGATAAAGTGCCTTTCTTCTGCAACACTTTTAGCCCAAAGAAAACACCACCTAGAAAATCTGCATCACTTTCCAACTTGCATGCAGGACTATATTGAATGGATAAGTGGAGGAGGATTATTACAGTACAGTGGGAGAGTTTTTAATGCTTACCAATTACCATCATAGTTACTGCCCCACTTATCTTGTCCCTGGCTTTATGTTCTGAAGAAAGAAGAGTGGAATGTGATCTGCCATTAAACATATATTATACCAAAAGCACAGTCAGACCCTTGTTTTTGATATTAAGGGGAGCTGATAGGGCAGTCCTCAAGGCGCTCCAACAGGTCATGTTTTTTCAGGCTTTCCATTATTTGGGAAACACTGTGCTAGGGCATAATCCTGGTGGATTTTGGATGGTAGAAGCAAGTGTGACTAAACTATTTTTGAATGCTTATTTGTGCGTAGATTTTTTGTACTAGTTGCACGCTGATACTATTCTAATTTTTTTGCACATGCACTTTAACCACTTGACCACTGGCCACTTAAACCCCCTTCTTAACCAGACCAGTTTTCAGCTTTCGGTGCTCTGCTCTTCTCAAGACCTCTTACTCTCAAGCTCTCTCGTCTCCTCCTCCCATGCTCGTCTCCATGATTTCTCCAGAGTCTCTCCCATCCTCTGGAACTCGCTAGTTCCACTGGTCCGGATATCCCCTACTCTCGCTACCTTCAGGCGATCCTTAAAAACTCATCTCTTCAGGGAAGCCTACCATGTCTCCAACTAATCTCCTACCACTTCCATCAGCTCATTCCCCACAGTTAAAACCTTTTGTACCACCTGCCCCACCCTATTAGAATGTAAGCTTTTCTGAGCAGGGCACTCTTAATCCTCTTGTATATTAATGTATTGTCTCCTTTTATATTGTAAAACGCTGCGTAAACTGTTGGTGCTATATAAATCCTGAATAATAATGTGTGTATATGTATGTGTGTGCGTATATGTGTGTATATATATATGTGTGTGTGTATATAATATATATATATATATATATATATATATATATAATAAAAAATTTTTTTACAACCCATAAGTTTATATACCCTGGCAACATTTGATTTTTTTGGCCACTTTTCAGAGAATATGAATGATAAAACAAAAACATTTCTTTCACTCATGGGCAGTGCTTTGCTGAATCCATTTATCAATCAACTGTTTACTCGTTTTAAATCATAATGGCAACAAATTTCCCAAATGACCCTGATTGAAGTTTACATACCCCATTTCCTAATACTGTGCATTGTCTTCTTTAGCATTGACGGCTTGAAGTCTTTTGTGGTATTTGTGGACGAGGCTCTTTATCTTCTCAGATGGTAGAGCGGCCCATTCCTCTTAACAAAAAGCCTCCAGTTTCTTGAATTTCTTGAGCTGTCTTGCATGACCTGCATGTTTAAGATCTCCCCAGAGGGGCTAAATGATTAGGTCAGTAGACTGAGATGACCACTCTAGAACCTTCACTTTATTCAGCTGTAGCCAATGACCGGTTGACTTCTCCTTGTGTTTTGGATCGGTGTCATGTTGGAATGTCCATGCGCAGCTTCCTGGCTAATGAATGCAAATGTTCCTCCATTATTTCTATCAATTTTGACCAGATTTCCTGTGCCTTCGTAGCTCACGCATCCCTAAAACATCAGCGATCCACCTCTGTGTTTCACAGTAGGAATGGTGTACTTTTTTCATTATAGGCCTTGTTGACTCCTCTCCAAATGTAGCGTTTATGGTTGTGACCAAAAAGCTAAATTTTGGTCTCCTCACTCCAAGTGTATTTGTGCAGACGGTCTGTTTTGCGTATTGTAAGCAGGATACTTTGTGACATTTGTGTAGTAATAACTTTGTTCTGGTGACTCGACCATGCCGCCCATCTTTCTTCAAGTGCCTCCTTATTGTGTATCTTGGAACAGCCATGCCACATGTTTTCAGAGAATCCTGTATTTCCCCTGAAGTTATTTGTGGGGTTTTCTTTACATGCCAAACAATTTTCCTGGGAGTTGTGGCTGAAATTTTAGTCACTCTACATGACTGTGGTTTGGTTTCAACATAACCCCTCATGTTCTACCTCCTTCTTTTTGATAAAAAAAAAAAAGTTTTTATTGAACATGTGGAGAAACAACTTCAAATGTACAAGTACATAAAGGAATTTTCAACCAATTACATATACTTAAGCATGTTATCCTTACCGTTACTACACATCTATGTATTCCTAGCACTCTTAATGCACCAGGCCATCTCCCCACTGACACAGCTTGCAGCATGCATAGTATCAATATGATATAGTCTCACCTCTATGGACCTTTTTAAAAGACTAGACGTCACAAGTTCCCTAGGGCTTAGACCAGGTGTATCTAACCAGTGTGACCATGTGCGTTCTAACCTGCCCGGGCATCCCCTGCGCTGATAGATATATTTTTCCATAACAAGGGTATTTCCCATGTGTGTTATGCAGGAGGTGCTAGTGGGTGGCAAGGTGGATTTCCAGCCCATTCAGTTTCCTAGCCTGAAACAGTGCCCTAAAGAATGCAACCCTGGTCAATTTCTTTGGGATCACATCCTCCAGAATACAGCATATAGGGTCTGTAGGTACCTTGGTTTGAAACACCCCATTGAGTGTACCAACCACCTCGTTCCAGTACTGATGGAGCTTCGGGCAGCGCCACAGAAGATGGATGAGATCCCCATTGTGCTGCCGACGGCAACAGCACAAAGGGTCCGCCAGTCTGTCCATCCTATGTAATTTTGTTGCGGTGTAGTATACCCTTAGCATTATATATATATATATATATATATAGTTGGGAAACGTTTTGTGCTACATTCAAAGAGCATGTGGTTTATAGATTGTAGGGCTTCTTCCCACTGATCTCTCATAAGTTGGCCAAGGTCCCTCTCCCATGCAGACACTGACTTACAGGGGTGTGCCCGCAAGTGTCTTGCTAGTAGCATTGTGATATAATCCCCTTAGTTGTACTGCTGGAGTGTAGCATGTGGAATACTGGAGTGGGTGACAGTGTCCACTCTCCTGCATCCCCCTGCGCAGCAACAGCATGCTGCAGTTGTAGGTACAAGTACCACATGGTGGCAGGTAGGTCGAATTTGTCTCGTAGTTCAGGGAAGGAAAGAAACTTACCATCATCAAATATGTGGGATAGCAGTGTCACACCATGGGCACTCCATTTGGGCCCCTGCTGTAACTTAATCCGCTTCACATATGAACGATTACCCCATATAGGGCTAAAATCTGTAAATCCCTGGAACCCCTGGAGTTGCCTGCTCTTGTTCCATTTTTCTGTATTAGTGAGAGTGTTTGGGTCTGTTTTTTTTTGGAATTTATGAACATTTACGACTACAGTCCCATCAGGATGGTCTCAGCCCCAGAGGAAAAGGACATCTGCTGCGCCGCCGAGGCTCACGGATCTTGGGATATAGAGCCGCCCAAAGGCTGCAGCTGGGCTGCTACGTAGTACAGCCAAGGTTTGAGAACCACCAAGCCTCTGCTGTCCTTGGAGTGCTGCAGCTGCTCCAGCCTAATCCTAGGGGGGCTTGGCATTCCACAGGAGTCGCCATAAGAGGGATTTTACCACACTGACAATTTTTAGATGTATTGCTACTGGCGAGTTGTGTAAGAAGTCCAGCAACTGGGGCATTAGAATCATTAAGATTAAATTGGCCTTGCCTGCCAGCGACATTTTAAGGTTGTTTCATGCACTGATCTTATCTTGAAACCGAGATAGATAGTAAGGTGTTTACATTTAGGGAGCAATAATCCCTGAGTCTGGGCGAGATTTGTACACCCAAATATTTGAAGTTGGAAACCGTGGTGGTGGGACAAGAGTTGGGAAGTTCCACCTCCTGGTCCTCGTCCCGCAGCATCAGGGCTGATTTAGACCAGTTTATGGTCAAACCAGAAAAATGACAAAATTGCGTTATTATGGACATTACTCCTGGCAATGAGTGGCTGGGACCCCCCAGAAAGATGAGCATTTCTTCTGTGTACAACATGTTTTTTTCATGGAGGAGTCCATATTGGAACCCACAGATCAGGGAACTTGCCTTTACCATGGCCTCCTTCTCCTGTCCATAGCAAAAGCAGGTGACATTCTATCCGCCACTCTAATGGTTGCCTGTGAGGAAGCATAAAGCAGCTGAACCCATGCTACAAACTGGTCCCCGAATTAAAATTTATCTAGTACTCCCCACAGGTACCCCAAGCTGACACCGTCAAACGCTTTATTGGCATCTAGGGACAAGAGAGCCCTATGGACCCCCATTATATGCTTGTAGTTGCATGTTTATGAATAGCCGCCTTAGGTTTGTGGCCGTGGATTTTTGTGGCATAAAGCCAGGCTGATTCTGGTGTATAATGGAGGATACTATCCAGTTGACCCAAAGTGCCAGGACCTTAGCCAGGATTTCTACATCACCCTGAAGCAATGAAATGGGCCTGTAGGAGTCTGGATCAACCAAATCCTTCCCCAGCTGAAGTAACAAAATCACATTTTGTTATGTCCCTTTGACAGAGTCTCTCAGGGTGTTGCTAGCAATGCTGCCAGCGTTTGCTCAGCAAGTTACACACAGGCTGGATGCACTTCTTAACCAGGGAAGGGTTTATTACTCACTCAGAAAGCGATGTACATTCTTACATGGAGGATTCATATACAAAAGATCTCCCTCTAAGTATCATGCTGCTGCTTCCAGTCCCACACACACTGACTAAATTCCTGGTACAGCCCCTCCCCCAGCATGCATTAGGAGAAAGGGGTTAAGGGTCACAGCGATTCTGCATAAGCATTATACCACCTCTTTTTCGCTAAGAAAAAATAAATAATTTAACGAGCACAAATACACAACACATAAAATACTCAACGCATAAAAGACAAGGCAAACAGGATCAGTTCAGCAAGTAGTACCTGCAACTCAGTTCTGTGGCTTCAGCAGCACTTCAGGGGCTTTTTTTTCCTGTCCCGTAAGATTTCAGTGCTTTGCCAAAGAGGTGTTTGATGTCTTTGGCGGGTAGACTTACGAAGTGGCACAGCACTGGAAGGGATA
Source organism: Lithobates pipiens (assembly GCF_037356315.1). NCBI lineage: Eukaryota > Metazoa > Chordata > Amphibia > Anura > Ranidae > Lithobates > Lithobates pipiens. The sequence goes on from NW_027507785.1 coordinate 144,434,251, forward strand.
GTCGGTCAAGGGTTCTGGAGATGTCAGTGGGTGTTCAACAGACCAATCGGTCTCTGCAATGCCAGGCACGTGTCCGGACTCCTCAGGAATATGGTCGCCAACCTTTTCAGGGGTTGGTTGTAAGCTTGTGTGATCATGTCAGACACCATGTAGAGCTCTGAGTGGACTCTGGTGGTTGGTTAGAAAGAGGGGTCGGGTTTGTCTCTAGTGGTTGGCCAATGCGCTTCCTCAATTGCTAAAAAAGTGAACATAAACGCCATTCTCCAGGCGAACAAAGTACATTCTTCTTCCAAGATGTCCATCAATTATGCCTGGAAGCCAATGAGGCAAAACTCTGTAATTCCTAAAACTATACAAGATCACCGGCATGGAATCCAGGACAGGCTGGTGGAGGAGGTGTTGGTGACTGTTCCTGTGGATGGACTAAATCCAGTTTGCGGCGGCGATGCCTCCCAAACATAAAAAAATCAGGGGACAGCCCAGTAGTAGCGTGTTTTGGTACATGGTCAAGAAGTCCAGCAGCTTCTCTGACAGTCTGATCTGGTCCAGAGTGGACAGTAAGTGCTTCTTAAACGTCTGCAGAAACCGTTCTGCCAGCCTATTCGAGGCTGGTTTATAAGGAGCTGTTTTTATAGTGTTGGATGCTCAAGGCACTGAGGAAGGATTGAAACTCATGAGATGCAAATTGAGTTCCATTGTCTGAGACTATGGCTGTTGGCAAGCCATACTGAGCCAGGAGCTTCCTTAAGACTAGAATGGTAGCAGCTGAGGTAGTAGAAGGCATTTGAAATACCTCAGGCCATTTTGAATGTGGATCTACCACGATCAAATATATTTTAACCTGGATTGGGCCAGCAAAATCAAGATATAGTCTTGACCAGGGGTCTGTCGGCCACGGCCAAGGTAGCAGGGTTCCTTTCTTATGGGGTCGCTGAGCTTTGGCCACAAAACATAGCTCCGGGCTCGCTGCTTCATGTGCACCACGCCAGGATGGCCCTCATGCAGTATCCTTAGCATGGTTGGTTTCAAATACTGAGGTATAATCACTCTATTGCCCCACTGTAGGCAACCAGCATTAGTCACAAGCTCACATTTTGCTGGTAAAGTACGGACGAAAATCACCTGGGACTTTCTCTGGCCATTCAGCCTGAACATATACGAGAATATCTGAGACAGGAAGGGATCTGTGGCTGTATGTCTGTCAATTAGGGAGGTGAACATGCAGGGCCATGGCCTGTGTACTTCCACTATGTGTGTGTCGCTAAAATGCATCTGCATTGCCATGGGCCTCGTGGGAGCGGTATCTAATAGAATAAGTATAAGCTCCCAAGAATAAAGCGTACCTTTTTAAGTGAGAGGCGGTTGTTGTAGAAATTCCTTTCTCAGGATTCAGTATGGACAACAGAGGTTTGTGGTCAGTGATAATTAACTCCCATCCATAGATGTACGTGTGAACAATGTTTTTGTGGCCCATACAATGGCCAAAGCTTCCTTGTCTATCTGGGAGTAATTTTGTTCTAAGGTTAAAGACCTGGAGGCAAAAGAAATGGGGTGCTCCGTGCCATCTGGCATGACATGGGAAAGCACAGCACCCAGTCCATAAGGTGAGGCGTCACAAGCCAAGGTGACGTGTTTCTTTAAATCGTAGTGGACCAGATCCTGAGAGGACATAATGAGCTCTTGAAAAAAGCCGAAAAGCTTCTTTACATTTGTCTGTCCATATCCATTTAGCTCTTGTATTCAGTAAGAGATGTAACGGGTAGAGCTGGTGTGCTAGGTTCGGCAAGAAACGTTGGTAGTAATTTAGGAGGCCAAGGTAGGACCTGAGCTGTGTGACGTTCTGGGCCGTGGGGGCATGAGTAAGGTCTTTAACCTTTTCTTCAGTAGTGTGTAACCCATGTCGGTCCACAGTGTGGGCACAAAATTCCAGTCAAGACTTGAAAAATTAGCATTTTGAAAGATTGGCACGTAAACCATACCGTTGGAGTCTCTCTAGCACAGCTTCAACATTCTTTCTGTGATCTTCATTGGTGTGATCAGTAATGAGCATGTCTTCATCTAGTAGACATTGGGTGAAAGGTATGCCTGCCAGGACCTCATCCATGATCCGCTACCAGATGGCTGGAGCTGGGGCTATGCCAAAAACCATGTGGTTATATTGGAATAATCCTTTTTATGGGTGTTAATGGTCAACAGATGGTGAGAATCTGGGTGTACTTGCAGTTGCAGGCAAGCTTGGTTTAAGTCTCTATTTTTGTAAACACTTGCCACTCAGCCAGTGAGCCAAATAGATCTTCAAATCGAGGCAACGGGTATTGATCCACTCAAAGTTGGTGGTTCAGGGCAACCCTAAAATCCCCACAAATTCTAATGTCTCCCTTTTTCTTGACAGGCACAATTGGCGATGCCCATTTACTTCTATCAACTTTAGTTATGATCTTTTCAGCCAATAGATGGTCCAGCTCTGCTTCCACTTCTGCAAGGCAAAGGGCACCGATCTTGCCTTACAAAAATGAGGTGTAGCACCAGGCTATAAGATAAGGTGGGCTATTTTTCCTTTTACTGAGCCCAAAGAGTCCTCAAAAACCTCCTTTAAAGCGTGACTTTCGGGATTCCACCCAATGGTCTACCTCAGAAAGCAATGTAATGGGTTTCACTGTGCTTGCCTAATGTCACAATGGGTTTCACATGGTCTGTAGCAGTTCCTTGCTGTAGGTTTGCAGTGTGAGATTTTGTAGGTTGGAGCGGTAGGGACAGACCCGATGCCTTTAAATCAGTCCATGAAATGATGGACACAGCCGCCCCTGTATCAACATCCATGGAGACAGGACAGCCCTTAAATGTGATATCTACTTTTATCGCAGGAGTGTTCCCAGCTACCAGAAACAGTCCAACATGCTGGACAAAGGTCTCATCAGAGCTGCAGCCGTTCTTGTCAGTGTCCACATGAAATGTCTGTTAAGTCTACCTTTTGTGGTATTGTTCGGGGAGTGAGCTGCTTCAAATATGCCCAATATGACCAGTCTTTCCACAAAGAAAACAAATTACTTCTTTGAACTTGCAAGCAGGTGCATTGTGAGTGTTACCACAACAATTTGGTATCCTAGAGACAGGAGCATTAGCGTGGCAAGGTTTAGGTTGATTTGGTGATGGCCGTCGTCGGTGTTGGGTGATATCAGTGTGAAATATTTCCTCCCCCTGGCTTGCAGGAGGTTCAGGTGGCACCTTCAGTAGGGTGACGTTCCCTGTAGCCAACTCCATGACCGTAGCAAGGTCCATGGCTTTAGTCAGTCAAGTCGGGTTCTGTGAGTAAACGTTTCTGTATGGCTGGGTCGCAGAGTCCCATGACAGACATGTTGCGGAGAGCCGTCTGCAGGTAGTCTCCAAACTGACAAGTGGCAGCTATGTTACGTAAAGCAGTGATATAAGTCTTTATATCCTCTCTGGCATGCTGTCTCCTACTGTAGAATTTAAAACGCTCCACTTTCTAACGGCTTTGGGTTGTAGTGCTTATGTAGCCTCTGAATTAACTCAGGCAGGGGCTTAGAGTCTGGCTTGTCTAGAGAAATTAAGTCTCTGAGAGTGCCATATGCAGCCTGACCCAATGCTTTGAGGAAAACTGCAACTTTCTTCTCTACAGCCCCACTATTTGCTTCCATATACTGCTCCAGCCTCTCCCCCCAGGAGCTCCATGATTCAGCAGCAGGATCAAATGACTGAATAAACCCTATGAAAGCCATGTGTGCTAAAATCGACAATCCTCGTCGCCGCTGTCATGTCCCTTTTGACACAGGGTCTCTCAGGGTGTTGATAGCAATGCTGCCTGTGTCTGCTCAGCAATTTACACACAAACTGGATGCACTTCTTAACCTCCCTGGCGGTATGATTAGTTCTGATTTTAGGTGCTGAAAGCGGTACAATTATTTTGCATGATTATTTGGCGTTTTATATTGTAGGCCTGCAATTCTTAGGAATAACTCTCTTAAATCTTTTCAAACCATTGTCTAGTAGACATCCCGGGTATGATAAAGTTTATAATATAATAATGATAATAAATAATTTTTCAATAATGTAATCAAATCCAAAAACACTGAAATTTGCTAATTTGCAGAATTGTCGCAGTCATTAGATTTAGTGTTTAATGACTAATTTCCCCACAAATCGCTATCGCTCAATTCTGCAAGTCATTATAATTTATCGCTGTTTTCTAGCTGGTCTAAAATTACTTTTGACATAAAGGGACAGTTTTTGGTTGCTATAAGCAATCTCCAAATTCCAGGCAGAAAAAACTGTATTTATAATATAATGCATGCAGGGCACTGGACAGACCACTAGGGACAAAGGAGGTGTGTAATTTTTTTTATACAGTACTGTATTCTGTAAGATTACAGTGCTGTGTGTTTTTTACTTTTTTGAATTTGGCGTCGTTCTCCGCTCCCATGCTCCATAACGTCGCGGATAACGGAGCTTGGCGGCACTCTGGCACTGTGTGAATCGAGCGGAGGACAGCTCGATCGCACAGCGTGGAGGACATCGCTGGATCCAGGGGATAAGGTAAGTAACTAACTTCTCCCTGTATCCAGCGATGCGATCCCGAGTCTGGCTCAGAGTTACCGCACGTGGTACTGAAATCCCAGCCCGAGCCAGACTCTGGATCACTGCCAGGGAGGTTAACCAGGGAAGGGTTTATTACTCGCTTAGAAAGCGATGTACCGTAAATACTCGAGTATAAGCCGAGATTTTCAGCCTCTTTTTTGAGGCTGAAAGTGCCCCCCTCGGCTTATACTCGAGTCATCGCCGTTTGCTTGCCCGATCAGCGTGTCGAGCAGACAGACGGCAGCCATTCTACAATTCAAAAGCCGTGCCTCCCTGTCTGTGATAGGCGGAACACTCAATTTCCCAGCAGTCAGTGGTCCGCCTATCACGGACATCCGCTCATCCTCATACTACGGACGAGGATGAGAGGATGTCCGTGATAGGCGGAACACAGACTGCTGGGAAATTGAGTGTTCCGCCTATCACAGACGGAGGCGCGGCTTTTGAACAGTGGCATGGCCGCCGAGGCGCCGACGCCGTCTGTCAGATGAGAAGAGCGGCGATCCGGGCATCAAGGAGAAGATCCCAGGCACCGTCTGTGGAAAGGTCAGCAAGATGTCATTTTCTGTTTCCCCCCCTCACCACCTCTGACCCGCCTTGTGAACAACCCACTGCCTGGCACTAGCAGGGTGTTTTGACCCCCCCCCAATGGCGGAACTTCCTACACTGTGCATGGACGCCTGCTGCAGGAGGACCCAAGCACCATCCTGTCTTTTGACTACCTGACCCTCAGATGTGCACATATATCCCACATCCACTGTGAAGTGATCTATTGGGGGCTTTTTCGTTTACTGGCGAGCGTTTTAGCAAAACATTGCTACTAGCTCGTTTAGTCTAAGGCTGCTATCTCTTATTGCAGCCTCCTAATTACTTGGTCTAACCTGAACTTGCCTACTACTGGACACACACACACAGGGATGGATGGACACACACACACAGGGATGGATGGACACACACACACAGGGATGGATGGACACACACACACAGGGATGGATGGACACACACACACAGGGATGGATGGACACACACACACAGGGATGGATGGACACACACACACAGGGATGGATGGACACACAGGGATGGACAGGCATGTCTCACCCTCGGCTTATACACGAGTCAATAAGTTTCCCAGTTTTTTTGGGGTAAATTGGGGGCCTCGGCTTATATTCGGGTCGGCCTATACTCGAGTATATATGGTACATTCTTACATGGAGGATTCTTATACAACAGATCTATCTCCCTCTAAGTTTCATGCTGCTGCTTCCAGGCCCACACACACTGTGATGACTTCCTGGTACAGCCCCTGGCCATGGATTCAGGAAGTTTACCTTCATCTAGACATGCGTTAAAATCCTTTAACATTTCTGGCAGTATTTGTTCACCAAATTGAGTGTATACCTCCATGGGGAGATCATCCTCTCCAGGCGCCTTACAGGTGGGGAAAGAGCAGCCTGCCATCTGAAGCTCTTCTAATGTAATCGGGGCATCTAGTTGTCCTTTTGCCTCAGCAGACAGCGAGGGTAAAGCAATATTTGACACATAAGCGGCCAGGTTCTCAACCGAGTAAGCCTCCCTCGACCTGTAGAGGTCCTCCTAGGAGGCCAGCTTGGATATAATGGCCTCTGGAGAATTAACCACCTTGCCATTTGAGGTGCCAATGGCCAGTGACTGTTGTTGGGATCGTGCTATTTTGGCAAGTAGACGACCCGTCTTTTCCCCCTTCTCATAATACGCCAGTTTTTTGAAGAACCTCTTTCGTTCTGCAGTGGAGGATCTCAGGCGGTCCAAGGAATCCTGAGCTAACACCCATACCTCCCTTGCATAATCAGTAGGATTAGTCACATAAGTCAGTTCCAGCTGTCTCACCAGGTCCCCCGCCTGCTCCAGCGGAGCAGAGAAGTTTGGTTTAAAAATGTAATCTCCTGTATATATACCCCCCTAAGATATGCATTTAAAGGTTTCCTATTTCTGCAGGTTGTCCGTATACTGCCGGTGTGACCGGAAAAATACCTGAATCTGAGAGGCTTATTTGGTCCTGTGAGGTAAACGGCTTAAGCCTAAAGGCGCTCGTTTTCCATCGGGCCCTGGTTGACGAACTGGGCAGTTGGTTAGCCATAAAGCTAGTGGAGAATGGTCCGATACTCCCTGTGGCAAGTATTCTACTTTAGAGGTGGCGCCCACAATGTTTGTGGTACCTGCACATCAGTCAATGCGGGACAGTGAGCCATGGGTCTTAATTTCCTGCCTGGTTTGCGAATGCACCAATTGTCAGTCCATACCACCTCTGCCAATAGGTGTTTAAGAGCAGTGGCCCGGCCGCCCCTAGGGGGTGACATGGGGGGGTGGCTGTCTAATTTGGGATCTATATAACAGTTGAAGTCACCCATAATCAGAACTGGAGTATCAGGCTTGTTAGGTAGAACAGCAGCAACTGTATAACTTCCCAAGAAAACGGGGGGTGGTTTATTCACAAATGCCAAAATCATAGTAATTGTATACAGTTTAAAATACAAAGACAAATCTACCAGATATCAATGAGGGAGTTCAGCTCCTGGTAGGCCAGTGCTTTATGTATTAGTACACTTACTCCATGAGAGAAAGTGAAATAAGTTGGAGTGATGGGCCTTCCCAACCCATGCATACTGTAAGAACCCAACTGTTTTTCCCTGCAGGTGGGTCTCCTGCAGGCCGATTATGACCGGATGATACTTCTGCATACATGTAGAAATTATAGTCCTTTGAAATGGATCATTCACCCCCTGGACATTCCATGACACTATAGGTGTAGAAAACATGTTAAGTATAGATATAGGGGAGTTGTTAAAGCACAGAGTTCCAGTACTCCACCAGCCCCCAGCCAGTGGACAGTCTGGAGCAGTCATCAAATAGTGTAGCACATATGAGGTAGTAATGGAGTAGCTTGCACAGGGCAAAACAGTGCCATTCCAAAAATGGTGCTTGGTTTTTATATGCCTTCCTCGCGCCAACAGGGCACAGAAGCTTGAGCCATATAAACCATGGCAACATAAAATGAACAGATGATGTGCACGATCGCATTCCGCATGTACACTTGCACTAAAATACAAAAAAAAAAAGGAAAAAAAAACAGTGGAATTTCACTTGCTGATAGTGGGTAACAATTAAAGGCTCTCTTAGACTTGCATATGCTTTAAAGGTACTAGCGCCCTTCTTGCCGGGTAAAGATGATTTCAGCAGCATCAACCTTCTCCATTATCTTGAACCCAGTGAAGGAGATCGTGCTCATTCTGATCCAGGCATCCAGCAGCATCCTGTACATTTTCAAAAAAGTGATTCTGATCTCTGGCTGTTATTCGTAGCTTGGCCTTGAACAGCATGGCATAATGTAGCTGTAGCCATTGTAGCCTTTTGTTGATGTCTGTAAACTTGGACCGTCTGTGTTGCACTTCTGCCTAAAAGTTGTGGTAGGATATTCTGGTGCCATTGTACTGCACAGCACCCTTTTCTCTGGCCAGTCACAAGTCTCAGCACAACCTCACGATCCTTATAGTTCAGGAGTCTGGCTAGCATCAATTGTGGGGGGGGGGCGGGTTGCCAGGCAGGAGAGGATGTGATGGCACCCTGTGTGCCTATTCCACTGTGTGTAGAGGAGAGAGAGCCTCCTTGCCAAACACTTCCTGCAGCCAACCTTCAATGAGTGCAGCGGGGTCCCTGTCCCCCACCTTCTCTGGAAACCCCACAATGCGAACATTGTTGCGTCGCTGGTGCTTCTCAATATCGTCAGTCTTGTCAAAGGCCTGGCGTGCTTGTTGAGCAGCCTCACATCATGGTTCATATGGGGCATCTGATCCTTTGTCACTTACTCTGCCCTCCACAGCAGTGGTTCTCTCTGATTTTTTGAATGTCCTGGCGGAGGAGAGACAGTCTCCTTCAGCCCCCCAAACTTCTTTCAAATCACACACCGAGGCAGTGCATCTATGAACAGCATGCAGTATTTCACTTGGTGTGGGTTGGGGGCTATCCTCCGATTGTATATCAAACAGGCTGGGCATGGGATCAGGGACAGACTCCATAAGTTCAGTGTCATCCAGCCTGCCTGCATTTTCTCTGTCTGCCTGTTCTCTGAACACTGCAGGGTGCTGTGCTTTAGCCTGTGAGGATTATGCAGGGCCTGCTATCTTTTGCGTATAGTATAGCATGTCTCTGGGCTGGTCTTTAGTTTTCAGGGGTTTGGTGGACTTGCCCTCCTGCTCTGTTTTCTTGTCTGAGCCTGGTGGCATCCTCTGAGACTGAGACTGCCAGGCACCATCTTAGAAGTCTGGAGAGGCATGTCTCCCCGATTCCCGCTGGTCATCATGCCCATTCTTTTGGGCAGTCACAGGGTCCTGGGGTGTCGGGATCAGCAGTGACCAGTACTGGTCAGTTTTGGGTGTCTATGGTAGCGAGGGAAGGATCATCAGCAGGGTCATCAGTGGGAGCTCTGTGGAACAAGTCTGTTCACATGCCTTGTTAGGCCATGTCGCCCCCATTTTCTATCTCTTGATTACAGTTTGAATACTGCTGAATGGCATTCTCAATTCCTTGGATATCTTTTTATGTTTCCTCTTGTTGTTGTATACAGTTACACTACCTTTTCCCTTTGCCAATTCTTTTGCTTTCCCCATGACTCAGAATCCAGAAATGTCAGTGCAGCACTGGATGAAAGATGCAAGGGTCTGTCAGAAGTCCAGAAACTCATGGTAAAAAAAAAAAAAAAAAAAAAAAAAGTCAAAGGGTTTTATTGAATAAACATATCAACAAGAACATACAAAAATAGTAGTGGACACACGTAAACACATCTGCCTAAATTTCAGGTATCCAGAGAATATGGTAGTTTTGGACACAGAAATTTGCACACATTCCTGAAGGTTCAGCGGCGGTCACACGTGACCACCAGATTCTGACCGGGTGGTAGCACCCTTGACTACGCTTGTGTATGCTTTAGTTTACAGAGCCAGTTGTAGTATTTGGTGGAGAGTATAGAAAGGGGGCATGAGAAGAAGGGCTGAGAAAAAAAGTAGAGGGAATGGTGCAGGGGAAGAAAGGAGTAAGAAGGGGGGGGGGGGGTCCCAGGGGTAGGGGGAGTGGAGGCATATTAGAGCGAGAGTAGCGCTGGATCAAATCAGTAAGGGCGGATATGCATCACCCAAGGTTGCCATGTCCAGAGGAATTTATCATGTGTATCCAATGACATGGCTGTCAGCTTCTCATTAAACATGATATCTTTTACACTGTTTTTGACTGCTTTGAAGCTGAGGGCCTTTTGCTATGGTCAATTTAGTTGCAGTAAAAATGTGCGACGCCAATTGGCGTTCTGGTTGTAGTAATTCCGTAATTGGTTTCCCTAGAAGGGCCTCAAATGGGTCCCTCTTTATATTCGCTTTAAAAAGTTTACGAAGAAGTATATAGATTCTGATCCACAGTCTGCATACCCTGGGGCACTTAAATCAAATGTGTGCCATTGTGCCCTCTTGGGCACACCCACTGAAAAAAGAGGGGGAATAGGATGGAATAAAACTTGCCAATCTGGCCGGGTTGTACTACCACTTATATAGCACTTTGTAGGCATTTTTCAGAAATAGTATATTCTTGGAGCATTTGGACACTGCAGCAGTCATGACCTGCCAGTCCCCTGGGTCCAATCGCTTCCATAATTATGCCTCCCACTGGAGATGATATGGTCTCAAGGGTGGTCTTTTTGATCCTATTATGGCTGCATATATTAAAGGGATTAAACCCGAGGACTGGGGCCGTGATCTGCAAAGGCTCTCAAAAGGGTTTAATGGTTTGGTCGAGATTTAGTAAGTTGTTGAAGGAAGTGTCGGATTTGCATGTAGCTATAGTGCTCCCTAATGACTTCCCACCGGACTGTCCACCGGACTTTCCGAACGGGCTACTTGCCCACACACGGCACTTTTTCAGCGGACTAATACGGCGTACTACGTTCGCGGGACTATCCGCCGTACTTTTGAAATGAACGGACTTGCCCACACACGCGGAGGACAGTCCGCGTCTCCAGGTAGGCCTCCAGGTATGGACTTAAAGGGGGAACCCCAACGCCGAAAAAATCGGCGTGGGCCCCCCCCCCCCCAAGTCCACATCGGACCCTTGTCCGAGCACGCTACCTGGCCGGCCAGGAAAGGACGAGCGAGCGCCCCCCCCCCCCCCCTCCTGAGCCGTACCAGGCCGCGTGCCCGCAACATGGGGGGTGCCTTGGGGAAGGGGGGCCGCGCGGCCCCCCACCCCAAAGCACCTTGTCCCCATGTTGATCATCATCAGCATCCTCTGGGACTGTGACACCATAATGGGCGGGGTCATCATCCGGTGATGTCCCTATATAAGTCGCCGCGTCGGGTCCGTGCCATTGTGAGCGGAGGATGCGACGAGGCAACATCTGAAGAGAAGAAAAGAACAGAAGGCGGGGACAGAAGACCGGGCCACGGCCTGTAAAAGCTAGAAGAAGGCGCGGTGGCCCGGCAAGAAGAACCGAAGAGGGGGACAAGATCCCCGAAGTTGGAAGAAGAGGGCGGCGGCGAGGAAGAAAGCCGGGCTCCTCCGCTAGCAAAAGAGCTAGAAGAAGAGAGCGGAGTATTCCGGCGAGAAGACCCCGAAGACGGAAGACCCCCGGAGCTGTGCAATAAACTATTTTAACCCTTGTGTGTTGTGTTTTTTTATTTTTCCTTTTTTTTTTTACAGGTGAATGGGTAGGGGTACATTGTATCCCATACTCATAAACATAGGGTGGGGGGCTCCCGGAGTCCGATAAGCCCCCCGCCCGCAGACCCCGACAACCAACGGCCAGGGTTGTTGGGAAGAGGCCCTTGTCCTCATCAACATGGGGACAAGGTGCTTTGTGGTAGGGGGCCACGCGGCCCCCCTTCCCCAAGGCACCCCCTCATGTTGAGGGCGCTCGGCCTGGTACGGCTCAGGAGGGGGGGCGTTCGCTTGTCCCCCCCCCCCCTTCCTGGCCGGCCGGGTAGCGTGCTCGGACAAGGGTCTGATGTGGACCTGGGGGGGACATCCACGCCGATCTTTTTTTTTTTTTCGGCGTTGGGGTTCCCCTTTAAGTCCATACCAGTTGACGGGGCTAGCGACGCCTCCTTCGCTGGCCTCATCTACCTGGAGACGCGCTCAAAATGAGCGGACTTTTCTCCATGCGGGAAAAGTCCGCTTGTTTCAAAAGTATGGCGGACTGGCATACCCACGGCCGGATTGCCCGCCGAAATGCTAGTCCGGCAGGAAGATTGGAGTGCAAAAATACTTTCTAAGTCCGCCGTACTTGCGGGTAAAAAAAGTCCGTCGGAGGCTACACACGGGGGGATTGTCCGGCGGACTTGAGTTTGCCGGACTTTTCCAACCGATTGTTTGATCGTGTGTACACAGCATTAGGGGGATGTCATGGGAGGATCGTAACATCTCTTTGAAAGAGAGGAGAGGGTCGTTCATGATCCTGGGGGAGTGTTGGGGTTTACTTAACAGAGTGAAGAACTGTCACAATATGGTCATGGTCTGACCATGGGGCGGCGAGGATAGAGGTGTCTATTTGAGAGAGGTGCTTCCTTAGTACAAACACATGGTCTATTCTAGAGTGAGAATGGTGAGGATGGGAATAGTGAGTATAGTCCCTACCCAGAGGATGGCGCTCCCGCCAGACATCCACTAGGTCATGAGTTTGCAGGGATTGTTTGAATGTTTTGGTAGCTGGGGAGGGGAGCTTATGGTCCGATGGTTGGTTGTCAAAAGAAGGGTTCAATGACAGAGTCCCCCGCCAGCAGGAAGGTACCTTTCTGGTGTGATTTCAGCAGGGTGCAGATGTGGGTCAGGAAGGGCCCTGGGTTCTTGTTCGGGGCACAGTAAGTCATAATGGTTACATCATTGTCTTGAATGGTTCCTTGCAAAATTATCTGCCATTTGTGTCTAATTGTTTACGGCAAATAAATGGAACCGATTTGCATATGGCAATCAGGTGTTTAGTAGGGCTATTGGCCAGATGAACGTATTTGGTGCAGGAGGAGGAAGAGAAACGAGTTTCCTGCAGACATGCAATGTGTTTTTTTTTTTTTTTTTGTTTTTTGTTTTGTTTGTTTTTTTGAGGTTTTTAAATACTTTGACCCGTTTCTGAGGAGAGTTTATACCCTGAACATTCAGGGACAACCAGTGGAGGGTTATGGGATCAGCGGTGTGCTGCTAAAAAATGTTCGTCGGGGACTGAGAGGGAAGGGGGGAAGAGTGGAGAAGAGAAAAGATAGAGGGAGAAAAAGAAAACAAGGCATAAGACTTAAAGTCAAGGGCCACCCTGAAAACAAAAAAATATTAAAAATTACAAAAAAATATAAAAAACAAAAAATGAAGAAAATTTTTTTTTTTTTACTTGCCAGAAATGCCTGTTGCTAGGCACTTTCTCCTAATCTTCCTCTTCCTCCTCCGCTGAGATCTTCTGTCTTCTCTCTTCGTCGCGGCGTCTTCTGGGTAATGGGTCGCGCTGTGTTCTGGGAACTGTGTGTTCCAGAACACAGCGCGTCCCATTCAGAAAGCTTTGCGGGACTCGCGCATGCGCAGTTGGAAACGGGCAGTGAAGCCATAAGGCTCCACTGCCTGTTTCCCTTAGAGGGAATGGTGGCGCCGGGACCCGAGAGCCGAGGGACGGGTCGGCCTCGAGCGGCCGACATCGCGGGCGCCCTGGACAGGTGAGTGTGTTTATTAAGTCAGCAGCTGCAGTGTTTGCAGCTGCTGACTTTTTTTTTTTTTTTTTTAACGGACCTCCTCTTTAAGTGTATCAAAGAGTACTTGATGTAGAGTAAGCTTTAAGGACTTGAATGCATCAGTTTGTGGACTGTGAGGTGCCAACTCATGGGGTGGGGGGGGGGGGGCAATGGTCTGTCGGAACCACCGGCCTTTTACAATTAAATTACATTCAACTAAACAGTCTTTAGCACAGAATCTAGAAAACTACTAACACAATCTTCAAGAACCAACTAAAACAGTGTTGCTTAATCTAAAACATATGAAACATTTCAAAATTTAACTGCATGGGACCCCCGGGCACCCAAAGACAACGGTCAAAGGCTCATCATCCCCGGACGGCCGAGTGCACCAGCCCAACACTATCTGACCCATAGGTTCTCCAAACCATCAAACAGGGGTGGAGAATCCAGTGGCAAGAATAAAGACCACAACCAATTTTCTCAGCCAGTGAAGGATGTGCCTTTGAGGAATACATTACTCCTCTACTTTAGAATAGTCCTGGAGTCAATTTTGTGTAGTAGAACACAAAAAAAGGGGTGGGACAGTTCAGCAAACAAACTCCTGCTGTTGTGAGCATAGCTGTGTGGGAAGGAGACTTTTGAAGTCCGTGGCTCTGCTTAGTGCATGGGTGAGGAAGTGAACATCCCTGTCCGCCATCTCTCAAGTGGGGCAAACTATGGCGGGATGGTTACCTCCGTCACTGGAGCAAGACGCAGAGCAGGGAACAGGTATGGCAAGGAATCAATTTCAAAACGTACCGTACTATTCCGGGAGCAAGATCGACAGTCAAACCAGGTTCATCGGTTGTGGTATGGGGTCAGGCAGCAAGGAAAATAAGGCCATATAAGGATACAGCAAAAGCGAGTTCAGCTGTTATTGGGTTTGTGGAAACGTTGGGCCTGCAGGTCCCGCAGCGTCTATGATGCGGGTTGGGAGGCTTGTGATGGCTGGCAAGGAGGCCGGGAGATTCCAAATCTGGAAAAGGACAGTGCATCTGTTGGAGGCGAGGGTAGGCCCAGTTGTAATTCCTGAAAGTGTCGTCTAAGGCCAGACAGGGAGGTGATGTGGAACTGGCGGCCCATATGGGAGAAGAATGGCTTGAATGGGAACCCCCCATCTGTACCTGATTCTCTAAGTTAGCAGAATTTCGAGATAGGGTTTGAGGCCCCACTGTCTGGCGTTTGTGACCAGCGAGAGATCAGCAAACAATTATAGGGGGTTACCTTTAAAGGAGATGCCTTGCTGTTCCCCGGCAGCCGGTTTCTCTTTAGTGTGATAATAGTGAAATTTTATGATGGCGTTGCTTGCGGGACCGTCAGAGGGCTTAGGGCCCAGAGAGCAATGACTAAGATCGAACGCCAACTGTCCACTGGGATCCCGGGGGCCAGTTTGTGGAAAAAAGCGGTAGCCGTGCTTTGGAGGTCAGTAACAGCTTCTGGAATACAGCGGATAAAGAGGTTATCCCTGCGGGCTCCAATTTATCTTTTAGGGATTCAATCTCTGGTGACATTTTGTCTACCTCTTCCTCGTGACCCTCCAGCACTGTAGTGGCCAGGTTCATACGTTGTTCTAGCGGATTAGTGTGGTGGCCTATCTCTTTAAGGCCCCGCACCATGTCCGTGGAGAGCTTGCGGGAGGCCGCAGTGATCTCTTCCCTAACTATGCTGGGGAATTTAGCCAGGTCCATGGGACTTTCGACAGGCGATGCTGGGTCCTCTGCAGAGAGCTGTGTAGCGTCATCTGCTCCGGAGGTTCAGGTGCCATATTGCTTCTGCCCCTGCCTGAGGCAGAGGAGGGCGCGGAGGTATCAGGACCCATCTACTTGACTCGCGCGTATGCAACCTTGAAGGACTATTTTTTTAAAAAATTTTTTTTTGGAGGACATCTGCCCCAGATACGCTACATGGTGGGGTCTCTCAAGAGGGGGAAGTAGTATGCTGCAGCTGCATTGAAGAGAGAGCCAGGGGTACCAAGATGGTCACCATCACCAGGCCAGAGGGGATCATGACTGGTGTAGGCACTGAGCGATGGTACTGCAGGGGGATGGGCAGATGGATGAGGCAGTGCAGTTGACGTTTCAGGGACCCAGCATGGGTGTAGTTGGGCAGGTTGGGGGAACTGCACTAAAGAGGGATCCGGGAGTACTAAGATGGCCTCCATCATCAGGCCCTAATAGATCTCGGCTGTTGTAGACACTGGGCGAGGGCATTACAACTCTATACTGCACTGCAAGGAGATGGGCAAACAGTTGAGGCAGGGTATTTGGCATTACAGGGGCCCAGGATGAGTGCAGCTCAACAGATTGGTGAGGCCGGGGGGGTGGCAAGATGGCGGCCGTCCCAGGCCTCAGTAGGCCGCGGCCGGATCGACAGGCTGATGTGGCAAATAGGCTGCTATGCTATTGTAGGGAGGCAGGGCTATGTGAGGAAGGAATTAGGCTGTGATTCCTCCCACTCCAGGTGTGAGGATGGCAGAGTCTATGGATGCACTGGGGCCTTACAACTGGCAGAGGCTACCGCAGGGAGGTGTGCACTATGGCTACCCTGATATCACAGTGGGTGGGCAGCAAATCCAACCAATTTCTGGTTTAGGGCAAGGCAGATGGTGGTGAGGAACAGTCTGGGGAGCTTACATTGCTCACCGAACCACTGGATGCACAGATGGTTGAGGATTGTCAAGGTTCTCGGAGCTACTCTCCTACACATCCACTGCTGTTCACATCCGGACACGCCCCTCCGAAGCGCATTGACCTTTTATACACACACACACACACACACACACACACACACACACACACACACACACACACACACACACACACACTCACACACACTAATTACAAGCAAACAGATCACAGGTAAGGATGCTTACCTTTTAATAGCCATTCAAACCCCTGTGTGTCAACTTGTCTGCGTGTTATCAGGGTCATTTGTGTAATTTCTGTTGTCATTATGATTTAAAAAGCGTTAATAAATGGCTTCAGCCAAACGCTATCCATGAGTGAAAGAAAAATTGGTGTCATCCATGTTTTCTGAAAAATGGCCAAGAAATCAAATTCTGCCAGGGTATGTAAACTTATGAGCATAACTGTATATACACACTGTATTGTTGGAAGTATTGGGGTGCCAGCCGGTACACACACGAACTTTAATTGAATCGCAGCCTTAGTCGTGTTCAATTTTGAGTTGGCCCACCCTTTGCAGCTTCAACTCTTCTGGGAAGGCTGTCCACAAGATTTAGGAGTGTGTATCGGAATGTTTGACCGTTCTTCCAGAAGCGCATTTGTGAGATCAGGCACTGATGTGGACGAGAAGGCCTTGCTCACAGTCTCTGATCTAATGTATCCCAAAGGTGTGCTGTCGGGTTGAAGTCTGAACTTTGTGCAGGCCAGTTAAGTTTCTCCACCCTAAACTCACTCAGCCATGTCTTTATGGACCTTGCTTTGTGCACTGGTGCGCAGTCAATTTGTAACAGGAAGGGACCATCCCCAAACTGTTCCTACAAAGTTGGAAGCATAAAATTGTCTAAAATGTCATGGTATGCTGAAGCCTTTAGAGACACCCTTCGATGGACCTCTGAGAGTTCTGAGTCTCATGGTGTCCTAATTTTGAGTCTTTTTCCGTCACCCAATATCCAAGGCCTCTCCAACCCTACATCCTGTTGGTCTGGAACAAACATGTTCCTGCTCTGTCTCCCTATGCTTTTCTTGAATTAAGGAACTCTTTTCCTTGGTTGATCTCCAATCCAGCCTTAATAGGTAAGTAGTTTCTAACATGCCTGGTTAGTAACAGATGCCAGCCTCAAAGGCTGGGGTGGAGGGTTACCTACTATAGCAGTTAAGAAAATATAATCCTTTCTCCTCTTCAATATCCTTCGGCTCAAAACAATTTCTATCTCTGCATCATTGGACCTCTTTTTATTTTTGTGGTACAATCAGACAACACAACTGTGGCTTGTATCAATCAATAGGGCTACAAGAAGTAAGTCTGTTCTTATGGGTGGAAAACTACTGTTGTGCATGCTCTGGTGTTCACATCCCAAGAGTGGAAACTTACACAAATTATCTGCATGGTGACTGTCTGGACCAAGGGCAATAGGCCTTTCATACCAAGATGTTCAGTCTGTCAGAAATGGGGGACCCTAGATGTGGACATCTTGGCCTCCAGGTTCAACTGCAATTTACCACTGTAGTCAGTGCTAGAAGGTCCTTTGTCCTGACATCAGATGCTGTGGAGATATTTCTTGCCTGTTGTGAACACACTTAGTTCCCAGAAATAACACTGTACCTTGCTTTTGGTCTTCCTACAATCAAGACTTGACCAGAATTTGGTCTCGAGATCTCTTAAAGGATAAGTTCACTAAAAAAATATGCTTGTTTTTTTTTTTTTTTGTAGGTAAAGACCTAATTTTCATATAAACCTCCACCTGTCAGGGCTGGGTTCAGCCCTTCCTCCTTTAAAGCTCTGTGCTCAGCTGTCGGTTAATTGCCCAAAGACTCCTTCCCGTCCCTGCTCATCAGCTAGAGCTGCTGGTTATATAAACTCCTGGGATCAGATCATCTGTGGCTGACTTTCCTTCTGGTTCCTGATCCGATTTGCTGCACCCGACTTTACTCATCTCTGGACTTCTTATTCTCTGGCTTGTTCCAACTACCCCTCCTGGCTTCCAAACTCTGTATATGTTTGAGATCCATGTTGAAGAGATTGCTTTTCATTGTCCGGATGTTTTCAGAGACATCAAGGGCCTGTCCAAAAGCTATTGGGGAAATCGATTCTGTCCTACCAAGAGTATCTTGTAAAGCAGTGGTAATCAACCCTGTCCTCAGGGCCCACTAACAGATCAGGTTTGCAAGATAACTGAAATACATCACAGGTGATGCCATTTGCTGCTCACTGATTGCAGTGTTCTAGTCTGCATCTCCCAAAGATAATACATAAAACCTGGCCTGTTAGTGGGCCCTGAGGGCAGGGTTGATGACCACTGTCATAAAGGACATCCATCCTCAAAATCCAGTGTTTTGAGATTTAGATATCTCATCTCAAGAGCTTTCACTCAAATGTATAAAACCTCTCCAGCACTTTTATGTGCTCACTTGACCAGATGGGTAGATGTGCTTGGGCTTTCCAAAATTAAGCCTCTAGCCCAGCTCCTTAAGGCTGCTACCTGGTCTTCAGTTCAGTTCATACCTTCTGAAAGGTCTATCAGATGGGCATCCAAGCCTGCGCAAATGCATCATTTGACTGCAAGGTTCTTGTAGCAGCACTTTAAGTTGGGTTTGTTGAGCCTGTTGGCACAGTTCTCTTTGCCTTGTTGCTCACCCTTCTCATTCATTATTTGGGGCTGTCTCAGGGTCTGAATATCCATGCTGTGTCCTGTACTATTTGCTTGTAAATTCCATATGTTGAAGTACAATATAGGACACAGGCAATCTGCCCTTTGATCCTATGCTACTATGCATTGCTTGCTTAACCACTTCCCTACCGGCTTATTGCTGAATGAAGTCCGCAAGGTGGCTCAGCGGTGGTGCGGTGTGTCGCTCTGACACACTGGACTTCTGATCTTGATAAAGAGCCTATGATATAGGCACTTTACCACATGATCAGCTGTGACCAATCACTGCTGATCACAACTGTAATTGGGAAGTGCCTGTAATCGGCTTTCCTCAGTCTGTGCTGCAAAGGCGTGAGCAGAGGAGAGCTGATCTGCGTATTTCCATGTGGGGGGGGGGGGGGGGGGGTGGTCTGTACTGATAATCAGAGCATTGATTATCACTACAGCCCCCATCGGAAGTGCCCATCACAGATGCCAATCAGTGCCCATCAAAAATGCCTGTAAATGTCTTCATCAGTGCCGCCTGTCAGTGCCGTCATTGGTGCCCATCACTGCAGTCTCATCAGTGCCCGTTGGTGAAGGAGAAAACAAAATTTTTGAACCAATGAAGAAAAACTGTTCAAAAATATCTGCCTTTTACATTTATTTAGCAATAAATAGAAATCCCAGTGGTGAATAAATACCAAAATAAAGCTCCTATTTTGTGGGGGGAAAAATATATACTGTATTTTCTGGCGTATAAGACTACCTTTTACACTTAGAAAAAATGCCCAAAAATCGGGGGTCGTCTTATACGCCGGGTATACAATGCTGCCCGATGGATGTCAGCCCCCAAATGTCTGCTAATACTGTATGTGGCTTCAGCTACAAACAGTATACGCCTTGAGCCAATCCGATGTATTCTATTAATGAATACAGAGCCTGCTTGGATTGGAGTAACAACCTCTGCCAATCCGAGCAGGCTACATAGAGTAGCCTGCTCGGATTGGCTTTGAGAGAGAGAGAGAGAGAGAGAGAGAGAGAGAGAGGCAAAGGCTGATGATGCTACAGCCTCTGCCAATCCAAGCAGGCATTGTATTCATTAAAATAATACACCGCTCACCATACTTCCCTGGGTAAATCCATTCACTGATCTCCTACTACTATACATCCTGCTGTTTGCCTTTGAGGTCCCAGGCACCCAAGAGGGACAGGTAAATCTGGGACATATGACAGGGGGGTTATTAAATGCATTTTGGTGGGCAATTCCCATAGAATGTAACCCAAAAGTGGTATAGGTTTGGTTATTAAAAAATTTGACTTTCCAGAGTTGTGGCATTCAATAGATCTCTGTTTGTGTTATTGTTTGATTTACTTTATGACATATCACAGCATGGCGGATGAGTAGTTGGCATTCTTGCTTTGTGTTTTTTAATGGTTCTAATGTTTTTTTTAAATGGTGTTGCCTCAGAAGGGGGGTAGTCTTATACCACGAGTATTGCCCAAAATCGATGTTTTCACTTGAAAAATAGGGGGTCGTCTTATACGCCCAGTCGCCTTATACGCCGGCAAATACGGTATAAACATTTAATTTGGTTATAGTATTGCATGGCAGCGCTGAAAATTTGATCTGGGAAGGAAGGGGGAGAAAGTGCCCTGTATTGAAGTGAATTCAAAAAACAAACCGAAAAAAAAAAACCCTGTCGACTCAGAGTTGGGTAGGGTTATAGGGGTATGAGCAAATGGCGTGTCCAGCAAAGTTTTGCCAGTGTACAGTCACCTGTAGGGTAACTGCCTATAACCCAGGGTCTGTGAATATCCAGCCCTTCCTGTGCTGTACTCCAAGATGTGTACTTTTACAGATAAGTTAATTCCTTTTCTTTTGTAAGCATTTGGCATTACGTTTAATTTGAGCATTTACAAGAACTATACTGTATGTAGAAATTATAAAGGATAAATGTTTTTTTTTTTTTTTTTCTAATTCACCGCTTCAGCACCGGAAGATTTTACCCCCTTCTTGACCAGAGCACTTTTTGCGATTCAGCACTCTGTCGTTATAACTGACAGTTGTGTGGCTTGCTACATTGCACCCAAATGAAATTGATGTCCTTTTTTTCCCCACAAATAGAGCTTTCTTTTGGTGGTATTTGATCACCTCTGCAGTATTTTTTGCGTTTATAAACAAAAAAAGCGTAAATTTAAAAAAAAATGCTATGATATCACCAAAAAATATATACAATAACCACACCTATAACTGGCCTTCACAAAGACCATTCCATAGCTCAGCTCACTAACCAGTCTGCTGACCAACCAAATTAACCTGTCTAACCTTCTGTTAAAAGCAGGGGTATAGCTAGCACACATTTGCAAATGTATGTGAATGCTGCAAGGCCTCATCATGGCATCCTGCGTTGCTTGCAGTCCTAACACTACAAATTTATAAATGTCTCCCCAGTGGAAGCACATGGATGGAATTGATAGATGTGGGACAGGGGAGCCTTGAGACTGCCCAAGCCCCCTTAACCACCTTAATAAAGTGCACTTACACCCCCTTTTTGACCAGACCAATTTTCAGCTTTCATCGCTCTCACAGTTTGAATGACAATTACTAAGTCATGCAGCACCTGTACCCATATGAAACTTGTGTCCTTTTTTCCACGCAAATAGAGCTTTCTTTTAGTTGTATTCAATCACTAGTGGATTTTTTGTGCTACTAATAAAAAAAAAAACTTAAATTTTGTGGGAAAAAATTTTGCCCTTTTCTTTGTTTCTGTCATAAAATTTTGCTAATTAGCAATTTTTCTTCATAAATTTTGGGCAAAATGTATACTGCTACATATCTTTGGTAAAAATAACCCAAATTGGGGGGCGTGGCCTAGGTGGTCATGTGAGCGGACGTCTTTCTGAGAAGCTCCGTCTTCTCCCGCTACAATCCTGCTCCATCCTGGGTTAATCCCGCACTAATCGCCGACCGAAAGACACCGACTGCACCGGAGGACCCCCCTGCTTCCCTGGCAGGTGATATCGGCGGATGGCCAAACGCAGAAGGCAGCAGCCAGCGCGAATGTCTGCGCACACACGCTCGGGCCAAGATGGCCGCCGGACCACCACCGCGGAGCTCTGTGATTCCCTGGCCTCTCCGCCGTCCTCCCCGGGACATCTGGACCCCCCGATCCTGGAGTCACAGATCTCGGAGGGAGAGGAGGCGGAGGGGAGCGGCCGGGACCCGACGCTTGCCGATGGGCTGCACACCATTAAGGTAAACCATGCGGCTCTAATGGGGACTGTGGCTGAAATTCAGAAGTGACTTTACATTGCTGAGACAGGATGTTCAGAAAATACGCGGAAGGGTGGATGAGACTGAGAAACATATTAGTGACTTGGAGGATGCAGTTGACCCTATCTGGCCTAAACTCAATACTGCGGGGGGTAAGATTGCCTCCCTGGAAAACAAGATGGACGACCTCGAGAACCACCTCAGACGTAACAACCTGAGGCTGGTGGGTCTTCCTGAGCGGGTAGAGGGGTCTGACCCAGTGGCCTTTTTGGAAAGTTGGCTTGAGCAGGAATTTGGCCGTGACACCCTGTCCCCCTGCTTTGTGATAGAACGGGCTCACAGAGTCCCGGGCAGACCTCTCCCCGCAGGCAATCCGCCACGTACCATGGTTATTAGGTTGCTGAACTACAGAGACAGAGATGCTATACTGCGGGCAGCCAGAGTGAAAGGCAGCTTGAAGATCAATAATGCTGCTGTGTCACTGTATCCAGATTATTCTGTGGCTGTTCGCAACCAACGGGCGCAATTCCAGTCTGTTAAACAAAAGCTGAGAGAACACGCAGTGAAGTATTCTATGATATTCCCGGCTACCCTATGCATTGTCTATCAGGAGAAGGTACTTTTCTTCCAGTCACCCAAGAACGTCCTTGCATGGTGGGAATCCCTACCCCCAACCCCCTCAAGATCCTGCCTGAAGGATAATGGCCTGGATGGTTATCATTCTATTTTCTTCTTTGCCCCCCCTTTTTTCTTTTTTGCAACTGCCTTCGGTCAGGGAGGCGGGTGTCTGCTGCTCTTATTGAAACATGTTGGGACTAACAAGATTTATTTTTTTAGGTTGCGGGACTCTTTTTCTCCTCCATTTTTTGGATGAGTACCTGGGAGCTGCTCCAGGCAGAACGATCTTGAGCCACATTGTGGTGAAGTTAACTAGTTGCGGATAATTGCATGGCTATCAGGCCATGCGCCCCACGCATGGCCCCAGTTTTGGGTACAAGTCCGCTCCATTTCCGTGGGAGCAGGGCAGGGTTGTTGCTGCTAATTGGCAGCTCTTTATTTGTTGTATGGGTGAGGAGTGTGTGGTGTGTGGATGGATGGGAGTATGTATGTGTCACCTGTCCCCCTGGAGGTACTGTGGCTCTGGCTGTCTGGTGAGGGACTGTTTTGGGGTTCCTGGGCGGGCTACACCCGCTTGTTGACGTTTTTTACACTATTGCCAGCCCTCACATGGCTGAGGTAAACATATGCTCCTGGAATGTTCGGGGGCTGAATTCTAAATTTAAATGTGCATTGGTGTTTGAGCAGATTAAATGACTGCACCCGCATATTCTTTGTCTGCAGGAGACTCATCTGGTGGGCTCAAGAATCCTTGCGTTAAAGTGTTGGGTGGCTCACAACTTTCATTCCACTTACTCCAACTATGCTCGTGGGGTGGCCATCTTAATACGCAAAGGGCTACAGTTTGAGTGCCATCAGGTGGTCTCGGACCCCGGGGGTACATTTTTAGTGTTGCATGCCACAGTGCTAAGAACTCCTGTCATTCTGGTCACAATTTATGTTCCTCCGCCAGCCACGGCCATGGTATTCTCCGATTTGAGTACTAAGTTATCACTGTTACCTGTTTGCCCTACGTTTATTGTGGGGGATTTCAACTCGGTGCTACAGCCTGATCTGGACCGGTTGAAACCCCATGGAAACGAATCAAGATTGTTTAGTAAATGGTGTGAGGCCTATGGATATGTTGATATTTGGCGTTGGAAATTCCCGGGGGTAAAGGTATTCTCCTGTCAATCGAAAACGTATGGCTCTCTGTCCAGACTAGACTATGCACTGGCCACCGGGTGTTTCCTTCCGGTCGTCAGGGCAATTAAATATATCTCTCAAACAGTTTCGGATCACTCACTACTGCAGGTTACCCTTTCCCTGGGGCACTGTCCTTCATTTAGGGTGTGGAAACTTAGCCCCTTGTGGGTGTCCACACCGGGGATACAAGAGGCCATTCCCTCAGATATGACAGACTACTGGTCCACGAACATTGGCACCACGGCAGCGGGTCCTACCTGGGATGCCTTTAAGGCCGTATTGCGCGGTTCGTACATATCCCGTATTAAGCATCATAAACGAGCGGGGAGGGCCCAACAACTGGATCTCGAATGTTCCCTTGAGGAGGCTAAACGTAGACATATACTCAACCCGACTGAGACTACTCGAGGTGACCTGACGAATGCCCACAAGCTGTTGCAGTTACATCTTGTAGACACGACTAAAATACAACAACTAAACCTGACAGCAAAACTACATGAACACGGGGGTAAGAATGGGAGGCTATTAGCCTTCCTTGCTCATACGGACTATCTGGATAGTTCCATCTCTGCCATACAACTGCCCAATGGTTCTACTACTGAAGACCCGGGGGCAATAAATCAGGCATTTACCTCATACTACAGCAAACTTTATGACGATCCAGTGCCCCCATCGGAGGCTACATTTCGGGGTTTTCTCTCGTCGTTGGTGTTTCCTGGACTGGAGGAGGCCCAGCGAGACCTCCTTGAGCAGGAGATTACTCTTGAGGAGGTGGAGGCAGCGATAGGTTCCCTACCGCCTTCGAAGGCTCCCGGCCTTGACGGTATCCCTTCGGCGTGGTACCAGACCTATACTGAACTGGTAGCCCCTAAGCTACTCCTCACGTACAGAGCGTCTTTGAACATGGGATCTATTCCTGACTCCATGAATGAAGCCCTGCTACTGGTCTTGCCCAAGCCGGGCAAGAACAAATTGCTATGTGAGTCCTACCGTCCGATCTCCCTCCTAAACCATGACGCAAAAATTTTGGCCAAGATATTGGCTCTTCGTTTGCAAAAAGTTATACTTTCATTAATCTCGCCAGATCAGGCTGGGTTTATACCTGGACGTAGCACTTTTGACAATATACGCAGATTATATCTACATATCCATAGAGCATGTAGGGATAAACATAGTAGCTTGGTATTGTCATTAGATGTGTTAAAGGCATTTGATACGATGCGTTGGTCATTTTTGTGGGAGACAATGGCTAACATGGGCTTTGGCCCACTATTTACAAAATGGGTCCGCTTGCTATACGCTAAGCCGAGTGTGAGGGTGAGAACTAATAGAGATGTCTCGTCACCATTTCGGTTGTTTAGGGGGACTAGACAAGGGTGTCCCCTGTCCCCGCTCCTGTTCGCCATCGCCATAGAGGCCCTGGCGGTGCGGCAGGCTTCGTGGATAGGGGGCATCCGAGTAGGATTACTGGAGGAAAAGATATCTTTGTATGCAGATGATGCCTTGATTTATTTAGATGGTAAGGAAGGCTCCTTCTATGGTCTCATGCGGGTGGTTGAGGAATTTGGGGATGTGTCTGGTGTGAGGGTAGGTTGGGATAAGTCGATGGCTTTTCCCATCGGCCCGCGCTGCTCCTATGATTACTTGAACGTGTCTAAACTTCAGACGTCCCAGTCATTCAAATATCTGGGCATTCAGATACATAACGAGCTCCCCAAATATGAAGCCTTGAATATTACTCCAATCACAAAACAGATGGTTGACAGACTTCAAGCGTGGGCAACTCTCCCTCTAAACTTAATAGGTCGTATTAACATCTTTAAAATGATATTCCTTCCAAAATTTCTATACTGTTTTCGAGCTGCCCCGGTCTATCTCCCAAAAAAGGTATTTATGAAAATAGAATCCAGTGTGTCCTCCTTTATCTGGCAAAACTCCCATCCGCGATTTGCCAAGACATCTTTGCAATCCTCTGAATCGAAAGGAGGCCTGGCCCACCCAAACCTAGGCAAGTATTTCCTTGCCTCCCAACTGACATATATATATATGACTGGTTGCATTCCAACCCCCAGCCCCCCTCCGCCATTCTCATGTCAATCCTTCATGCCCCGTTTGACTCGGTTAATGACGTACTGCACAGGGCTCTACATTCTAAATGCTCTAGATTTTCCCCTATGGAGGTGGGTCTACTGGCCTGGAGAGAGGGAGAGAAACTCCTTTCTATTTCTACCCCGGGCAGGTGACCACAAACACCGCTATGGGACAATCCCAGTATACCTGAACTACAGGGGCACCCAGACTCCCAATGGTGGGCTAGGCTGCATGTTCTGCGCCTGTCCCATATCAAGGGAAATGTGCTTGAATCCTTTGAAAACTTACGGGGTACCTTCTCGATAGATAATACATTTTTCTATAAGTATCTACTTCTTAGACATGCCATTCGGGCGCAGTTTGGTTCCTTGCACATAGAGCTTCAGGAGTCCCCTATGGAGGACCTGATGTCTTACCCGGATCTTACTAAACAGGTTACAACTTTTTATGATCACCTCTCCAGGGTAGGAGCAGACCCATTTTGCAATTCATTTGTGAAGTGGAAGCTTTTGATACCTGCCCTGGTAGAGGAGGGGTGGGAGGAAACTACTGAAACCTGCTTCCAGGATATTATCAGCACTTCCGACCAATATGTTCAGTTTAAGTTTATTCATCAGCTGCACTACACTCCGGCTAGACTAGCTAGAATGGGTTTGAGAACTAAGGCCTTGTGTCCTAGATGTATTCACGATAATGCTGATCTATTTCATATGTTTTGGAGTTGTCCTGGACTAAATGTGTATTGGACGGACCTGTTCACATTCTTTGATGATCATCTTGCTCTCCCGGTGCCTCAAACCCCTGAGGTGGGGCTGCTGGGTATATTGAATGACTTTGTCCACAGGGCGTCAGAACGGACTCTTCTGCATACCATTTTATTTTATGCACATAAAGTGATCTTATTGCACTGGAAAGAAAATGTTCCTCCCAAAATTCAATCACTGTATGGTATTAATGGTGAACTCCCTAAATTTAAAAGTGTATAAACACAGAGCTTGCTTGAAAAAGTTTCATAAGGTGTGGCAACCATGGTTGGATGTCTCTGGTTCATTTTGGGGGACGGTCCTATCCTCGCAGGACCCCCTGGGGGGGCTGCGGGGGTAGGGCCGGAGGCTCGGGCTTTGTGAATGGTGGTCCCGGGTATGGGGGGGGGGGCAACGAAACGGGATGGTAATCTGCTACTGTATGACCTTAAGTGGCAGCTATTTATGTTGAAATGATACTGCATAGGGGGACGGTGACAGATGTGAGTGTGATGGGTGTGTGTGCGCGAATGTTGGCATGTCTGTTGTTGTGTCTTTGTTTTGTTGGGGTTTTTCTGTGTTTTTGCATATAATGGTAGCAGTTTGGTTTACTCCAATGAGGTTCTTTATTGATGCCTCTGTATTCACCTCTGGAGGGAAACTCTTTGACTTGTGTACTGTTTGCCTTATATGCTGTATGTGTGTTCAAAAATATTTTAAAATAAACACCTTTAAAAAAAAAAAAACAAAAAAAACAAATTAGTGTATATTTGTTTTTTGTGAAAGTAATAGAGTCTACAAACTATGGTGCCAATCACTGAAAATTGATCAAATCTGATCAAGCCTTCAGTACATCAGGTGATTTTTTTTAAGTTGTCATTTTTTCCCACATTTCTTTGCAAAATTAAAATTTTTTTTTTTTTTTTTTTTACAAAATTGTCATATCAGGTTATTTCTCACACACAGCATATGCATACAACAAATTACACCCCTAAATACATTCTGCTACTGTGCCCGAGTCTGGCGATACCACATGTGTGACACTTTTACACAGCCTGGCCAGATACAGAGCACCAATATTGAAGTGACACCTTCAGACATTCTACGAGCAAAAATGACACATCTCATTTCACAACCATCTATTACACTTTTGAAGGCCCTGGAGTACCAGGACAATGCAATTGCCCAAAAATGACCCAATTTTGGCAAGCAAACACTCCAATGTATAATCTGAGGCATAATGAGTTTTTTGAACGGATCATTTTTTCCAGAAGTTTTTGGAAAATGTTTGAAAAAATGAAAACGCATTTTTTTCTTTTACACAAAGTTGTCAATTTATAAGATATTTCTAACACATAGCATGTATATAGCAAAAATTACACCCCAAAACACATTCTGCTACTCCTCCCGAGTATGGCGATACCACATGTGTAGGACTTTTACACAGCCTGGTCACATAGAGAGGCCCAACATTGAAGTAGTACCTTCAGGTGTTCTAGAAGCATAAATGACACATCTCATTTCATTCCTACTCATCACGCTTTTGAAGGTCCTGGAGCACCAGGACAGTGGAATTGCTTTCCAAAATGGGGTTGTTTTGTGGGTAAACACCCCAACGGATATTTTATTAGGCATGGGCTGCAAATAGGTACTCTGGTACTCTGATGGCCTGGTGACTGTTATTTGGGTACTCTGAAGGGCGGTGATGGGTACTCAGATAAACTGTGACAGGTATTCGGGTACTCTGATGGACTGGGACCGGTACTCGGGTACTCTGATGGACTGGGACCGGTACTCGGGTACTCTGATGGACTGGGACCGGTACTCGGGTACTCTGATGGACTGGGACCAGTACTCGGGTACTCAGATGGACTGGGACCGGTACTCGGGTACTCAGATGGACTGGGACCGGTACTCGGGTACTCTGATGGACTGGGACCGGTACTCGGGTACTCTGATGGACTGGGACCGGTACTCGGGTACTCTGATGGACTGGGACCGGTACTACGGTACTCTGATGGACTGGGACCGGTACTCTGATGGGCTGGGACCGGTACTCGGGTACTCTGATGGGCTGGGACCGGTACTCGGGTACTCTGATGGGCTGGGACCGGTACTCGGGTACTCTGATGGGCTGGGACCGGTACTCGGGTACTCTGATGGGCTGGGACCGGTACTCGGGTACTCTGATGGGCTGGGACCGGTACTCGGGTACTCTGATGGGCTGGGACTGGTACTCGGGTACTCTGATGGGCTGGGACCGGTACTCGGGTACTCTGATGGGCTGGGACCGGTACTCGGGTACTCTGATGGACTGGGACCGGTACTCGGGTACTCTGATGGACTGGGACCGGTACTCGGGTACTCTGATGGACTGGGACCGGTACTCGGGTACTCTGATGGACTGGGACCGGTACTCGGGTACTCTGATGGACTGGGACCGGTACTCGGGTACTCTGATGGACTGGGACCGGTACTCGGGTACTCAGATGGACTGGGACCGGTACTCGGGTACTCTGATGGACTGGGACCGGTACTCGGGTACTCTGATGGACTGGGACCGGTACTCTGATGGGCTGGGACCGGTACTCGGGTACTCTGATGGGCTGGGACCGGTACTCGGGTACTCTGATGGGCTGGGACCGGTACTCGGGTACTCTGATGGGCTGGGACAGGTACTCGGGTACTCTGATGGGCTGGGACAGGTACTCGGGTACTCTGATGGGCTGGGACAGGTACTCGGGTACTCTGATGGGCTGGGACAGGTACTCTGATGGTCTGTGAGTGACAGGCCCTCTTTATTGGGGGGGGCACAATCAGTGTGATTGGTGTACACTGTAAGTGGTAACAAGATGTTACCGCAATCTCCTCCTCACACACGATCCGTGTGTGAGGAGGAGAACCTGGTAACCTCTCGTTAGTGTGGTTTGTTTACGTTTAGTGATCAGCTGTGAGAGGATCACATCCAATCACGTGGGTAAACAGCCAGCCAATGGCTGTTTTACCAGCGTCGGTGAAGAGCAGTGTACCCGGGAACACGCCACCATCGATGTTTGCGATCACGCACCGTTCACAGTGGGGGTGTAACCATCTGTGATCGGCTGTGACTAAATCACAGCCGATCACATGTTAAACAGCCATACCCAATGGCTGTACGTCCCCCTCAGTGGTGAGCGGTGTCTCTGTGACACGCCGCCCTGAAGGAACAGGGATGTGCGCGCATCCCCTGTTTAAATGGGAGGCAGTCATATGACGGCCTCCCGCCACTAGAGCTGCGCCGGCAAGCAGTTAAAGGAACACGATATGTATTCTACAAATTTTTGGTAAGAAAAAATAGAAATATTGCACTAAGCGTATATTGATTGGTTTGTGCAAAAGTTATAGCATCTACAAAATAGGGGGTAGTTTTATGGCATTTAAAAAAATAATAATAATTTGTAATGGCAGCTATCTGTGATTTGGCAGACACATCGGACACTTTTGACACTAACACTATTTTGGAACCATTGTAATTTATACAGCGATCAGTGCTCTAAAAATGCACTTACTGTGTAAATGACACTGGCCTGGAAGGGGTTAAACGCTAGGGGGCGATCAAGTTTAAGTGTGTCCTAGGGAATGATTCTAACTGGGGGGGGGGGGCTACCACTGCTCCTGATCACAGGGATCAGTGATCTGTCGTGTCACTAGGCAGAATGGGGCAATACCATGTTTACAAAGGCATCTCCCTGTTCTGTGGCTCTGTGACAAGGTTGCCGGAACACAGGGTCCCATGGGCACGGTCACGCTAGCCCCGTCATTTGAAGGTGACATAAAGGTATGCCCGTTTGCCCGTTTGCCCACTGCTGCCATTGACGTGCAGCAGTCAGCAAGTAGTTAACCACTTAAATACAGAGGACTTTTACCCCCTTCCTGCCCAGGCCAATTTTCAGCTTTCAGCACTAATGCATTTTGAATAACATGCGCAGTCATGCAACACTGTACCCTGATGTAATTTGTATCTTTTTTTTCACACAAATGGAGCTTTCTTTTGGTGGTGGTTAATCACCACTGGGTTTTTAATTTCTTGCTAAATAAATGAGAAAAGACTAGCAGTTTTGAAAACTATCTATCTTCATGAATTTAGGCCAACGTTTATTCTTTGCATGCTTTATACTTTGGTGAAATTAGACAAAATCGGTGTATACTTAGTCTGTTGGAAAGTTATAGCATCCACAAACTATGGTATATATCTGAATGTTGATCAATCCTGATGGTACTGACAGACTATCTGGTTTCTCGAGGCCCAAAATTGTTAGTACAGTACAGATATCCCCCAAATGACCCCTTTTGGTGTCATTTTTGGTCATAAGTTTTTGGAAAGTTTAAAGTGGTTGTAAACCCTTACAAACCACTTTGACCTACAGGTAAGCCTAGATTAAAGCGGTAGTAAACCCGCAATTTTTTTTTTTTTTTTTTTAAACCTGCAAAGCAAAATGCATAATGAGCTAGTATGCACCGCATACTAGCTCATTATGAAATACTTACCTTAGAACGAGGCCCCGACATCTGGCCCGATCCACGCCGAGGGAGCCGACATGCTCCCTCGGCGTCTCTTCCGGGTATCGCGGCTCCGGCGCTGTGAGTGGCCGGAGCCGCGATATCGTCACTCCCGCGCATGCGCGCGGGAGATTTCAGTCCGGCCGCACGAGCGCTGCCGGATTTTCACGGAGAGAACCCCCTTGTGCGCATGCGCCGCTGCAGTCAGCGGCGCATACCGAGGGGAATAGCTCCTAAACCGTACAGGTTTAGGAGATATTATTTTTACCTACAGGTAAGCCTTATTATAGGCTTTCCTGTAGGTAAAAGTTAAAAAATTGACCATACTACCACTTTAAGGCTTACCTGTAGGTCCAAGAAATATCTCCCAAACCTATACGGTTTAGGAGATATTTGCCGAAAGACAGGCACCGCTGTCTATGGCGCATGCGCCGCAGACAGTGGCACGCAGGCGCACTGAGCGCGCCGCTGTTAACGGCGATATGCCGTGAGGGGCGGCTCCCGTGCGCATGCGTGGTAGTGATGTCATCGCGGCTTCGTCGAATGACATCGGCGGAGCAGCGAGACCAACCGAGAAGATGGATGCGCCGGACTACAGGGGACAGCGGTGTCTTCACTGGCTCCTGTGTCAGGTAAGTGACACATAATGGACTGCTATGCGATGCATAGTAGTCCATTATGCTTTACCTTTGCAGGGAATTAAAGAGGAAGTAAACCCCTCTTTAAAGATTTTTTTTTATTTTAATTTTATTTTTTATTGCATACTGTCACCAGTGCAGTACAGCGTCATCATATAACAGGTGTGGCGGTGATCAGGGACACTGACTGTTGACAGTACTATATACAGTTGTGCTTGTAAGTTTACATACCCTGGCATAATTTATATTTTCTTGGCCATTTTTCAGAGAATATGAATAACACAAAAACATTTCACTCATGGTTAGTGTTTGACTGAAGCCATTTATTATCAATCAACTGTTTACTCTTTTTAAATCAGAATGGCAACAAACTACCCAAGTGACCCTGATCAAATGTTTACATACCCCAGTGATTTGGGCCTGATAAACATGCACACAAGTTGACACCGAGGTTTGAATGTCTATTAAAGGTAACCATCCTCACCTGTGATCTATTTGCTTGTAATTAGTGTTGGTGTATATAAAAGGTCAATGAATTTTTGGACTTCTGCCAGGAAAATTGTTCGGGATGCAAAGAAAAACTCACAAATTACTTCAGGTGAAACACAGGACTACCGGACTCTCTGGCCACAACCATAAACACTACTTTGAAGACGAGTCAACAAGGCCTATGATGAAAGGTACACCATTCCCACTGTGTAACATGGAGATGGGTCACTGATGTTTTGGGGATGTGTGAGCTGCAAAGGCAAGGAAATTTGGTCAAAATTGATGGCAAGATGAATGAAGTATGTTTTAAAAAATCTACTGGAGGAACATTTGCATTCATCAGCCTGGAAGTTGTGCATGGGATGTACTTGGGCATTCCAACATGACAATGATCCAAAACACAAGGCCAAGCCGACCTGTCATTTGGCTACAGCAGAATAAAATGAAGGTTCTGGAGTGGCCATCTCAGTATTCTGACCTCAATATCATGGAGTCACTCTGGGGACATCTCAAATGTTCAGTTCATGCAAGAGAGGCCTAGAATTTACAGGAACTGGAGGCTTTTTGTCAAGAGGAATGGGCAGCTTTACTATCTGAGAAGATAAAGAACCTCATCCACAAATACCACAAAAGACTTCAAGCTGTCGTTGGTGTTAAAGGGGGCAATACACTGTATTAAGAACTAGGGTATGTAAACTTTTGATCAAGGTCATTTAGGTAGTTTCTGTTGTGATTTAACCACTTCAATCCCAAAAGAATTTACCTCCTTTCTGACCAGACCACTTTTTTGCAATTCAGCACTGCGTCGCTTTATCTGACAATTGCGACATGGCTCCCAAATAAAATTTATGTCATTTTTTTCCCCAAAAATATAGCTTTCTTTTGGTGGTATTTTATCACACCTGCGGCTTTTATTTTTTGCGCTATAAACAAAAATGACGATTTTGAAAAAAAACTTTTAATTTTTTGTAAAAATAAATATCCCCAAAAAATATTTGTAATAAAAAATTTTTTTTTGTTCCTCAGTTTAGGCCGATGCGTATTCTTCTACATATATTTGGTTGAAAAAGAAAAAAAAAATTGAAATAAGCGTGTATTGCTTGGTTTGTGCAAAGGTTATAGCGTCTACAAAATAGGGGATAGTTTTGACATTTTTATAGATAATTGTTTTTTTTTGTTTTTTTCCTAGTAATGGCACAATCAGCGATTTTTCAGCAATTTCTTTTTTTATCATGTCTGCAACATTATGGCGGACCATTGGCATTAAATTGCATTGATTACTGTAAAAATGTCACTTGCAGTAAAGGAGTTAACCACTAGGTGACGCTGTAGCGATTAAGTGTTTCCTAGGGAGTGATTCTAATGGTGGGGGTGGGGGGGGGAGAAGGTCTCTGTGTGACACGCCACTGATCAGCGCTACCGATTATAGGGAGAGCTGATCAGTGACTGTGTCACTAGGCAAAACGGGGAGATGCTTGTTTACATTGTTACTATGTAACCATGTAACTATTAGCATTTCCCCCGTTCTTTTTCACTGTGAGACAAACACGGGTATCCCTGCGGACATCTGATCCGCAGGACCCACGATCTCGGTCACGAAGCTCTCGGTGGGCGCACGCCTGCAGTATATCTGCGTGAGGCGGTCGGGAAGCTGTTAAAGAGTAAACACAGTTGATTGATAATTAATGGCTTCAGCCAAACACTAACCATGGGTGAAAGAAGTTTTCCCAAGTGTTCTTCCAGGACAGCCCTTGAGAGATGGAGCTCCTCCCATCGACACAGGAAACACATTGCCACAGTTCAAAAGGCGGTCCCTCAGGTCCCTGGTCAGTCATTTGTGTTTCCTCCGTCGGAGGAACATGTTGCCAGGAACCTGGAGGCCCCTCTCAGGGGCTG
This sequence comes from Lithobates pipiens, assembly GCF_037356315.1. NCBI lineage: Eukaryota > Metazoa > Chordata > Amphibia > Anura > Ranidae > Lithobates > Lithobates pipiens. Next base: position 144,468,396 of record NW_027507785.1, read on the forward strand.
CCTGAGAACCTGTTAGCCATAAGGGACCGGGTCCTGTTTTTGGCTGCAGTATTGGGTCCATACCTTTCTTTGTGGCTCGGGTACCGTCCAGCTGATTCGGAGCAGACCCGTTACCCTCCTCCTTCCAGTGCCGAGGTGGCCAGGGGCAGAATGGCGCGGTTTCCCCCAGGAGCGGTGAGTGGAACCTTCCATCTTTGCTCCTTGTTGCGGTGGGGTCGGAGACGCCGAGCGTCACTTCCGGCGGAACCGCGTCATCACTGCGTGCCGAGACTACCGGTTCCTGGTCTCTAAGGGTACAAGGAGGAGAGGGAGAGCCAGCGCTGTGCCTGTGAAGCCCGACCAGCATCCAGCTATACCGGATTAGCGGCGGGATTCGGAGCATCAGAGGGGGACCATGGAGGCTATTCCCCAGGATACTCCGGCGGAGACAGGCACCAGCCAAACCCAGGTAGGCTGCTGGGCATGCTATTACTCTGGTGGAGTGGTGGTGTTTGTAGGCTGGGCCCTGTAGTGCCCCACAGTGGCGGTTTACTCAGTGAGGTTGTTTGTTAGTGGTGATTCTAAGAGGGACATGGTGCTGGCGCTAAGAAATCCTTTGTCTTCTTATTTTCAGGCTAAAGAGATGCCAAGGGAAGACAAGACAGGCCGCAAAAAGTGCCCTAATTGTGGGAATAGGTTGTCCTCTGGCTCTAACAAAGCCCTATGCAAGCAATGCATTGCAAGCTTGCTTAAATCTGAGGCAGATTCCCCTTTAGCAAAGTTTTTGGGCTCCTTTAAAGAGGAAATGGCGTCGACCTTTAAGTCCCTCCGGGAGTTAATCACTGACGTGGGATCAGCTGCAGCTGCCTCCACGAGTAAAACAACTATAATCTCATCCTCACCATGCCTTACAACACCCAGCTCAGGGGAGCCCCGTATGGTCAGGGAGCCTAGCCCCACGTTGATTAGCCCCGAATCCTCTGACACTGACTCGGGTCAGGAAGAGGATCAAGCAGCATCTAAAGCCTCAAAATATAGATTATCTCTCGAGGAAGTAGATGAGCTAATGGGGGCTATCTATGATACGCTGGAAATTGAGGAGGAAGAAACTCAGTTATCCAGACATGATCAAATGTATGAGCCTCTGGGGAAAAAGAAAGCAAGGGTTTTTCCTATACATAAGGTGCTTTCTGACCTTGTCCTTAAGGAGTGGTCTGAACCAGACAAAAAGGTTTTCTTTCCTAAATCCCTTAAGAGAAGGTTCCCTTTTGATGAGAGCCCAGAGGCGGTCTGGAATAAAAATCCTAAACTAGACGCCCCTCTGTCCAAAATCTCAAAGCAGGCTGATCTGGCCTTTGAGGATATGGGCCACCTGAAAGATCCCATGGACAGGAGAACAGACATTGTCTGGGATGCCTGGGATGCCTCTATGGCAGGCTTAAAACCAGCTCTAGCCACTTCCTGTGTAGCTAGAAACCTGGAGTTCTGGTTATCGCAACTACAAGAACACTTAATGGCAGGCACTCCTAGGGGGGAGCTTTTGAAATCCTTCCCTATGCTTTTTAAGGCCACCAGTTTCATCTCTGACGCCTCCACGGACTCCGTAAAATTTACGGCTAAATCTGCAGCACTTTCAGTGGCAGCAAGGAGGTCAGTATGGATGAAAACCTGGGGGGGAGACACGGCGTCTAAAACCCGCCTGTGCAGCGTCCCTTTTACAGGAGACTTAGTCTTCGGGCCTGAATTAGACTCCGCCTTAGAAAGGACGGCGGACAAAAAGAAAACCTTTCCCGCAAAAAAGAAAAATTTTCAAAGAAAAATTTTTCGTCCCTTTAAGGAACCCTCTAAACCAGAGAAGAGTTCAACCCCCAAAAAACATTGGTCGGGACATAAAGGGAAAGGAAAAGGGGGCATACTGTTTAGCCGCCCCAATCAGGATCCCAAACCCCAGTGACGTCAGGGTTCCTGTGGGAGGAAGATTAAGCAAATTTCTTCCACAATGGGAAGAGAAAACCTCGAACGAGTTTGTCTTAAATATAATAAAAAGGGGTCATACGCTGGAATTTCACAGCAACCCTCCTTCCAAGTTTCTGGTGACAAAGCTTCCAAGTCACTTAGAAAAGGCCAGGGCCTTACCTTTACTAATAAAGGAAATGGTAGATCAAGAAGTATTGACACCAGTCCCTATTCAGGAACAAGGGGACGGTTTTTACTCGCACATTTTTGTGGTAAGAAAACCGTCAGGGAGATTCAGACTAATTATGAACCTCCGTCCACTGAATCGCTCCATCCGTTACAAGAGATTTCGGATGGAGTCCATTTATTCCATAAAGAATCTCCTGCAGAAAGAGACATTTATGGCAACCCTGGACCTAAGGGATGCTTATCTGCACATTCCAATAAGGGAGGAATGCCAGAAATTCCTTCGGATGGCAGTGCAGATAGACACAAAGGTTTACCACTTTCAGTGCAGAGCACTTCCCTTCGGTCTATCATCCTCTCCGAGAATCTTTACCAAGGTTCTCTGAGAGGCTTTAGTTCCTCTGAGGCTTCAATCAGTCTCAATTATCCCCTACCTAGACGATCTGCTCCTAACAGCCCACTCAGAGAGTCGTCTTTCTCAGGACCTGGAATTGACTCAACTCAGCCTGAGTCGATTAGGGTGGATTGTCAGTCAGGAGAAATCCAAGACAACCCCAACACAGGAGATCCTGTATCTGGGGTACTGGATCAAGTCTGTAGATCAGAAAATTATACTGCCGGAAGAAAAGATTTTGAATCTGTGGCAGAGAATATCTTTTCTTCAATGCAGCCCCAAGTGTACGGTGAGGGAAGTAATGTCGGTCTTAGGTCTTATGACGGCAGCCATTCCAGCCGTACAATGGGCCAGGTTCCATCAAAGAGAACTTCAGGGTTTTCTGTTAGAACAATTAAAAGGCAGAGATCTGGAGGAGGAGGTATCGATCCCCTCAAGGGTAAAACGCTCCCTCTGGTGGTGGAAGGACAGGGAGAACCTAAACAAAGGGGTTCATTGGGTCCTTCCTATCACTTCAACACTAACAACGGATGCGAGCAGTTGGGGCTGGGGAGCCCACCTAGGCTCAAGCTGGGTCCAGGACAAGTGGACCCCGGAGGAGAAATGTTTCTCTTCCAATTGGAAAGAACTAACAGCAATCCTGAGAGCTGTTCTAGCTTTTCACCCCGCAATACAGGGTCACCATCTACAAGTCCGTTCAGACAATACGACGGCTGTAGCATACATAAACAAACAAGGAGGAACCAGAAGTCCTCGTTTGATGTTGGTAGCCAGACGCATTCTCCAGTGGGCAGAAGCCAATCTGGAATCCATTTCTGCAGTTCACCTGAAAGGGGAGCTGAACAACAAGGCAGACTTCTTGAGTCGACAGAAGATTTCGAATCAAGAATGGTCCTTACACCCAGAGGCATTCAATCTCATAACAGCTCACTGGGGAGAACCAGAGGTAGACCTTTTTGCGAGCAAGAAGAATGCAAAGGTTCCCAATTTTTTCTCGCTAAACCCAGGAGATCAACCCCTGGCGGTAGATGCCTTGCAAACTCCATGGACTTTCAGTCTGGCGTATGCATTTCCCCCTCTTCATCTCATTCCGAGGGTCCTAGCAAGATTCCTCAAGGAGAAAACCTGTTTGATTCTAGTAGCACCTTTTTGGCCCAGGAGACCGTGGTTCACAACGTTGCTACAATTGAAAGATTGTCCGCCTCTAAGACTTCCCTACAGACAGGACCTCCTGTCGCAGGGACCTCTTTACCATCCGCAGGTCGCCACACTGAAGCTTTCAGCGTGGTTACTGAGGAGGAAATCTTAAGGAGTAAGGGCCTGTCAGATGAGGTAATTGCGACCTTACTACAGAGTCGCAAACCAGTCACGAGGGCTATTTACAAAAAAGTCTGGAAAAAATTTAATAGCTGGCTGAATAGCCGTGACATAAATACGGCTAATATTCTACAGTTTTTACAGGAAGGTGTAAACAAGGGTTTAACCCTAAGTACTATTAAGGTACAGATAGCTGCCTTAAGTGTATACCTAGATGAACGCTTACAGGAAAATCCTTTTGTCGCTAGATTCTGTAAGGCAGTCGCTAGACGTAAGCCAGTCAGAATCACAAAAGTCCCATCCTGGGATTTAGCAGTTGTGCTAAAAGCTTTCTTGGGGTCACCCTTTGAGCCTATCTCAGAGGCCTCCCTAAGGCTTATTACCTTTAAGACAGTTCTCCTGGTGGCAATCACTTCAGCCCGTAGGGTCAGTGAAATCCAAGCACTTTCCATCAGGGAACCATTCCTACAGATCCTAGAAGACAGAGTCATACTAAAGACAGACCCTGGGTTCTTACCAAAGGTAGCATCTAGCTTCCATAGGTCCCAAGATATTGTCCTCCCTTCATTTTGTCAAAATGCAGCAAATGAGAAAGAGGAACGCTTTCATTTATTGGATGTGAGGAGGTGTATTCTAGAATATCTTAAAATAACAAATCCATTCAGAATCTCAGACTCCCTTTTTGTCCTTTTTTCTGGACAGCGTAGGGGACAGAAAGCTTCAAAAGTAACCATAGCTAGATGGATTAGGCTAGCTATAGCAGAGGGGTATAAGGCCTTGAATAGAGATCCTCCTGAGGGTGTTAAAGCTCACTCCACAAGAGCGTTGTCTGCATCCTGGGCAGAAAGAGCTGGTGCCACCCCGGAGCAGGTATGTAAAGCAGCCACATGGTCAAGCTTTTCCACCTTTACAAGGCATTACCGACTGGACTTAATGTCTAGTCAGGATCAGGCCTTTGGGAGGAAAGTCCTCCAGGCCGTGGTCCCCCCCTAATCTGGTAAGTACTTGGGGATCCTCTCAAGGGCTGTCCTGGAAGAACACTTGGGAAAACTGGAGTTAGTACTTACCGGTAACTCCTTTTCCGGTGGTCTTCCAGGACAGCACGATCCCACCCTTTATTTGATTGTAGTGATGTACTAATGTTATTACCTGTTATGGTTTATATGTTTTTCAGTTCCATCCTTCGGTTCTTGGTGAATGACTGACCAGGGACCTGAGGGACCGCCTTTTGAACTGTGGGAATGTGTTTCCTGTGTCGATGGGAGGAGCTCCATCTCTCAAGGGCTGTCCTGGAAGACCACCGGAAAAGGAGTTACCGGTAAGTACTAACTCCAGTTTTTGTGTTCATTCATATTCTCTCAAAAATGGTCAAGAAATCATAAATTCTGATCAATACAATGTTACCATAGTAACAAAGTACTACTCTTGGGAAGTGATCAGTGTTAATTTTTTTTTTTTTTACATATTTGCATATAGCAGTGCATTACATTGCTATATGCAAGCTTTTTACTGAATGAAATTGATTCATTCAGTTTCTTTTGTTGTGATCAGCCAGGATTGGTGAGAGCTAATCATATACTACAGATGAGCTGGGAATGGTCCAGTCTATTTCATGTGATCACACTGACCAATCACAGATAGCAGCACAATTGTATACAGTGGATGACTTGATAGGAATCCTTCTATTGTTTACTGTCATGTGAGTTTCAGTGATTGGTCACATGCTTGCTGCCTGCACACCTCTGTGCTGGGCGCAATCTGGTAAAACGTAATATGATGTCCCGCTCTGATCGTCTACGAGGTTCCAGCTGATGTCATTGCCCTAGGCTGGGTGGTAACCGGTTAAATGTCAAGTGGAATGTGTATTTAAAGTTACTGTGACTGTTTGAAACGTTGTCATTGTCAAAGGTTAATAACAATTAGCTGATGTCTTCTGAACTGAAAAGATTTATTTTTCTCTTCAGCTACACCAGGACGTCTTATTGACCACCTAGAAAACACAAAAGGATTCAACCTTCGATCCATTAAGTACTTGGTAATGGATGAAGCTGACCGCATTCTCAACATGGATTTTGAAACAGAGGTTTGAGCTTTTAAGTCTAATGATATGCATTAACAGTATTCCACAGTGTATAATGGTCAAAATAAGCTAACTTGCAATTCGCTTGTTAGCTTCCTATAAATTCTGTACCATGTCTTACTTTGAAGGGATTATTCTATTTTATAATTTTATATTTACCTGAAAATAAAAGGCTTTTTAATCTAGTTTTCTAAATCATTTCTTGGGTGACCTGAGAAGATTTTCTGGGATGCAGTCACCTTCAGGATACTGAACTCCGGCTACCAAACAAAGCTTAACAAAGCCCAACATACCTCAGTTTTTTTGATAATGTACTAGGAGAATGAAAGTAGTCTACCTGTTGAGGGAAGCAAACTTATTGCGTTCTTGAAGTAACTGATCACTTCAATCTATTATTATTATTATCAGTTATGTATTACTTTGTCTAGTCCCTATAGTTTAGCTAGTCTATCAATACGCCAAGCACATGCTATCGTTAATATCACAATACTATCACCATTGGCTATGAAATCAATACACGGTCTAAGATCAATTAAATCTCATTTATTTCCCAAGGAAATAAGAAAGCGTGCATAAAGTATCAATGGAAGTTAAAAAAAATACATAGCATACAATCAGAATACAATATAAGCCTTATACTTATCCGACCCTCGTGACTGGACCTCCTGATGGAATCAGAGACCGAACTCATTGTTGCAACCCTTTAAACATACCTCAGCCATACCACACCCCATAGCCCACCCTACTTTTCCTGTGGACCAATCAGCGTCTCTGGGGCGTCTCCTCCCCCAGGCTAACCACCTCGGACAGTCCTGCCATACTTGGCCTCTGGGGGGCAGTGTCTGGCCATGAATTGCAACTACTCTGACTGGGTTCCCATCTTGTGGTTTGATCTCGGACGCCCCTCCCGCTCACTAATTATCTTCTTTGTTCTTACAGACAGACCGGCGCCATACTGTCTTTGAAGTTCAGTACACTCCAGGTGGGCTGAATAGAACTCATTCTGCTATTCAGATTGTGTTTTGGTGCCACATTCCTTTCTCCTTTTAAACATGTGGGACTGCAAGTATCAATATGGCTGAGTTCGGCAGTACAAACAGCTGTGTAGATGTATAACATTAATTCCTGTTTGATTCCAACAGTTCTGTTTTTACAAAGATATATGTTTTTTCTTCTTAAAGCAAGAATCCATAAAAGGAAGAGCTTAGAGCTTAAAAGATGAAGCTTTCTTGTTTGGTCAGTACTTAGCATAGCCTTAAAGGCCTTACCTGGAGTCCACCAAAAGGGATGTGAAGCCTGTAATGTGACTTAAAGGCTTTGGGTTATATTGATGCAACTCTTCAACCACCCCATGTATTGTGTAGCTAGAAGCAGAGTACTTTATAGGTCCAGAGCTGTACAACACTGGTCTGATGGAATCCTTTTCCTGAAGGCCTCTGTGTGAGTATACTTGCCAGAGATACGACCACTGTTAACTGCATGCCCTATAGGACCCTTTCCTTACCACCTTGGACCTTTTTGAAGCAAGTACTTAAGGCTTTCCTCTATATCATATAAGCATCTTGGTATGTTCTCTTCCCTAAGTTCAGGTGCAGTGAGATCTGCCACAGGTACATCCTTTGGCAGGTGCATCATTTTATATTTTTTGTCTTACAGACCCTGTGTGCACTGAGACACATTTCAGTTTGCTCATGATGGGTTTTTAGTCTGTTTCAGAACTCCTGTATAAATTATGGTCGTGTGTCGACAAATCAGACGCACAAAGGGCCACACATGCTCAGAATAAATTATAAGTTTAAAGCTATTGGCTACTGGCCCGTTTATAGTCCCGTCATACGTGTTTTATGTCACCTTGTTTTGAATGATTGTTTTTTCCGACAACTTCGTGTGACCATGGGCATGCAGGACAAATTTGGGTCAAAATCCGTTGAAACAAAATCAGACTGATTTTGCCGTTGGAATGTCCCACTGTGGTGTGTACAGGGCATTATTTTCCTCTTCCCTGAAAAAAAAAAAAAAAAAAAAAGAGTTCACCACTGCCGTGGTGTAGATAATTGAAAATGTATTCATTTTTAATTTGCAATGCAGGGGTCAATGCTTTGACACCAGCATTAGCTATTTCCCTACAGCTGATGCTGCTTCCACATGGTTAGCAGGGAACATTTAAGAGCACCCTTTCCCTGGCACATGACTTGGTGCAAGAGGATTCTGTCTGCAGACCTTACTTCAAAATACAAGGATATGAAGTCCTTGTATATGCGGTAAACATTTGTTTTGAACTTAAGCTTCCTATGTCCTCTGTACAAGATTATCTGCCTTTGTTCCCTTAAGAGTTGTCCGCTTGCAATAATATTCCCTGTATGTATGCTCTTACAGCCTGTGTGTTATAAAGATTTGCCTAACTCTAATAAGGTTTTTACCTCTACTAAATGGTTTACTATGCAGTACATCCTATCGGCTTCCAAAGAAATGATGTGTCCCTATTGTAGATCTGGCCATTTCCTGCTTCTACAAGACTTTTCTCTGTGGAGAGTACCCCAACATTTAACAATCCTGTTGAGCATTTTTTGCTCTTGCCAATTCTGTCCTGCAACGTGCTATAGTGGCCATGTCTGGCAGGTTTTCACAACTAATGCCAGCTTAAAGTGCTATTGTGGCATTCTGGAAACAATTTTGGTCACTGGCAGGAAGTTCGCTCCTGATGAACATTCTTGAACCACAGAAGTTTGATTGTTCTTTTAATGCTGGACCTCTTGCATGCAAAGGCACTCATCTGGTTTCAGTTGGACCATGCTATGTGGTGGTTTGCATCGACCATGAAAGATGAACCAGAAGTTTCATGGCTCTTAAAGAAAGCTGAACTGATTCTGGATGGGTGGGAATTTGTGTTCCAGCTTTGTCCAACACACATGTTCTGGGCATGGAAAATTGTCATGCTAATTTGATAACACCACAATGTCTGGACTCAGGAGGAGGGGAATGGTGAGTATTTTGCAGATCTAATTTTTTTGTCGCAAGGTTTTGAAAAAAAACAAAAAAAAAAACGTATTTTTTCCTTAATTTTCCGAAAACTTTTGGAAACAAATAAGATCTGCTCACCATGCCTCTTAGCACATAACTTGGCGTGTCTACTTTGCAAAAAAAGTTTCCTTTTGGGAATGTTTTTTACTATCCTGGCATTTCAGCGTCTTCAAAACTGTCATACTTAGCAGTTGTAATGGGGAAATAATGCCCATTAATAGCCTGAAGGTGCTTATTGGATTTTGGGGTCCTGTGCGTGGCTATACTGCCAAAAAGTCTCACATGTGGTATCCCCATACTCAGAAGTAGCAAAATTTATTTTGGGGTTTAATTCAACATATACCCATGGTATATGTGAGCAATATATCATTTAACCACTTCAGCCCCGGACCATTTTGGCTGGTCAAAGACCAGAGGACTTTTTACAATTTGTACACCCCCCCCCTCCAAATGACCTAATTTTGGAAAGTAGACACCCTAAGCAAATTGCTAAGAGGCATGTTGAGCCCATTGAAAAAATGAATAAATATATATATATATATATATATATATATATATATATATAATTTTTTTGTCCCAAGTGATTGAATAGTGACGAAAAAACCCAAAAATGTTTACAAAAAGTTGTCACTAAATGATATATTGCTCACACATGCTATGGTTATATGTGGATTGGCACCCCAAAATATGTTTTGCTGCTCCCCCCCCCCCCCCCCCCGACTACGGGGATACCACACGTGGGACTTTTTGGGAGCCTAGCTGCGTACGGGGCCCCGAAAAACCAAGCACTGCCTTCAGGATTTCTAAGGGCATACATTTTTGATTTGATCCTCACTACCTGTCACAGTTTTGAAGGCTATTAAATGGAAAGATGGCACAAAACCCCCCAAATGATCCCATTTTGTAAAGTAGACACCTCAAGCTATATGCCGAGAGGCATGTTGAGTATTTTGCAGCTCTTATTTGTTTTTGAAAATGAAGAAAGAACATCATTTTTGTTTTTTTTCAAAACTTTGTGACAAAAAGGAAGATCGGCAAAATACCCACCATACCTGTCAGCAAATGGCTTGGGGTGTCTACTTTCCAAAATGTGGTTAAACAGGGGGGGGGGGGGGGGGTCTGTGCCATGACCTCCGAAACTGTGATGGGCAGTGAGGAGTGAATTCAAAAATTTACACCCTTAGCCTGAAGGCGGTGCTTGGTTTTCGGGGTCCCATACATGGCCAGGCTCCCAAAAAGTCTGACACATGTGGTACCCCCGTACTCAGGAAAAGCATCAGAATGTATTTTGGGGTGTAATTTCACATATGCCCATGGCAGGTTTGAGCAATATATCATTTAGTGACAACTTGGTGCAAAAAAAAAATATTAAAATTTTCCCACTACTTGTGGCAAAATATAAAATATTCCATGGACTCATCACACCCCTCAGCAAATAGCTTGGGGTGTCTACTTTCCAAAATTGGGTTATTTGGGGGGGTGGTTTAAACTGTCCATTTTATGCACAACATTTAGACGCTTATTTCGCACATCACTCACCTTCGAACCACTTAAAAAGTATTCCACACAGTATTTGCGCAGTGATTTTTCAAATGCATATTTTTTTAAAAACCTATTTTTTTTTTTTTTTTTTTCGTTTAATGCACTAAAGCACACTGTATTGCCCAAATGTTATACTGAAATAAAAAAAGATGATCTTTGGTATCCATGTACTCAGCCTAACACAACATGCTTTAAAATTGCACGCAAACGTGCATCAGTGACAGACTACATACGTTTTTAAAAGCCTTTACAGGTTACCACTTTAGATTTACAGAGGAGATCTGCTAAAATTACTGCCCTCGATCTGACCTTCGGTGATACCTCACATGCATGGTGCAATTAACGTTTACATATATGACGCCAGACCGGCGCTTGCATTTGCCTTTGTGCAAGAGCAGGGTGGTGGGACAAGGGTGTTTTTTTTTTTTTTTTTAATCTTATTTTTAAACAGTTCCTTTTATTTTTTATTATTTTTTTCTCATTTTATTATCTCTGGGAATGTAAATATCCCCTATGATGGAAATATGTAGTGACAGGTACTTCTGTCTAAGTCATGAAATGCTTGTAGCTTCCAGTTTCTTAGGCCATAGAGATGATTGGAGCTGTTCTGGTCTCTGATCAGCTCTATGGTCACCTGGTGGAACCACCAGCTGCATTCTCAGGTTCCCTGTTGAAACAGGAGAGCCAGAGAAAACCATGGAAGACAGTGGGAGGGGCGTTACATTCCTTTACACTGATTTTAAAAGCAGTCTAGGGGCTATTTAGCTGCTAGGATTGCTTTACATAAAATCTGACTACTGGCTGAAAAGAATGATGCCAAGATGATACCTAAACCCGCAGGCATCATTCTGGTATAACCACTCAAAGTCCAGCAACATACCAGTACGTTGCTGGTTCTTGTTAAGGATATATTGTAATCTTTTTCATGCAGCCTATGGGCAGAACGAAAAAGATTGCTCGGTGCGTATGCCCACCATTAGAATACCTCCCTTCATCCAACCACTTCTAATGATGGGCATACATGCACCATTTATATATGCCAAAGCATGGGGGCATACGCCCAAAAAGGTAAGAACAAATGGTGCCTCCACACCTGCTGCTCCCATGCTAAGGCATATATGCTCTTTTTTTTTATTTATTTTTTAACTGGTGGTGAAATTACCTCCTACAGCGCTGGAGTCACAGCTTTATCTATCGTGGGCGCAAACACTGTTGCTGTCAAGATAAATAAATCCGTTCTGCAGCTGAATAGTTTACCTGCTAAGCAAATGATGGTTAACAAGAAAACAAAGATTACAGTATAACATACCATACCTGCAAAGCAAATACAATAAAACATAGTAGACAAAATGATAGATATAGAACAATAGTAAGCGAACAGTAGAGTGGAAAGTAGAGAGTGAACATAAGATAATAGAGAAGAAAAATACAACCACAACTATTTTTGGCTTTTTTATTTTTCCTTTTTTTTGGTGTTTTTATAAAAGTGAAAAAAAAAATTATGAACTCAACGTTGCAGATTAGGGTTTCTCAATATGCGATGGCCATCACATCTTACAAGACCCTGTGTTAGTGTGCCTAGGACTGTGTGGTGCTGTACCCTACGCTAATACTCAACTAGTGTGTGGTAGCGTTAAAAACCGTCACCAATGCAAAGACTAGGTTGATCAGGACAGGAGGGAGAATAAAAGCGGGTGTCACGCCTAAATCCACGCTTTCTACAGACACAACATCATCTTTGGGGGTTTGCGGAAAATTCCTCTCATGCAGCCGGCTTACTGCATTTGTACTGGGAAGTTGGGCCAGAGCACCATCTGGAAACAGAAGGGCTCTGATCTCTTCCTGGAATTTAAGGAAGGATCCAGTTCGTCCTGAAACTCTGTATAGCACATGAGCGTTCAGCAAGGCCAATTCACCAACCGACACAGCTTCTCTCTTAGCCTTTGGGTTGTTATGCCACCTTTAGGAGAATACTAGGCATTGCATGTTATATAAAACATAGAACTTTCCAGTTCCGCCTAAGGGGCGGTCCCTTAGGTAACTACCCTCCTCTTGCCATGCAGGCATCAGTTTTATTTTGCCTAGTGAAGGACCTAGGAACCCTGACGGGCCCATCGTCCCGCCTTTTTTTTTTTTTTCTTCCTGCAGAAGCTTGACTTTTTGCGCAAGATGCTATATCCTGTGATCTACTATCAATTGCCGGCTGGTTGACAGACTGAATACCCTTATCCTTGTAGTCTCCCCAGCCTGGCCATCGAGCGCGTGCGGGTCGCAGCTCTGCGATAAACCGGCCACAACAAAACCTCCGCTCCAGAGGTGATCATGAGCTTTTATGCTCTGGGGCACACATGTCCGGGCTACTGATGTCTGTCACATTGTGCCAAAGCCAGCAGCCACTCTGCACTGATCAGAGAGTGGGTCTGTAATGGAATGTCTTCCAGCTCTTCAGGACTGATAAGTACATCTCTCCCTGCCTCGAGACTGAGCAGCTGGGCATTCCCTGGGAGGTCGATTCGGGGGTCCCTCACCTCCCTCTCCTCTCCCTGTCCGAATCATGGGGGATGCTGCAGAGCGGTGTGTCTGTGCAGGGTCTCTCCGGGGGGCTCTCACCTGGGGGGGGCTGCCCTGGCTGTCTGTGTCCCTAGTCCTTTTTTCATGTCTTTGGAAGGTGCCTGTGAGGCTGGACCTGTGTCCTTTGCAGCGCTGTTTTATCGACATTTTTCTCTGTCCCTCATGGTTTTTGCATTAGTGGCCATCTTAGGTGTGGGCAAGGGAAAGCATGCTCTCCTGGGCTGAGGTGTCCATTTTCCCTACGATTTGCCCTTATCCTGGATGCCGGTGGCCATTTTCTGGAAGCCTGAACACGTTTTTTCAGCGTTCTCTAGTGGCAGCATGTGCCCCTGTGCTCTGGTGGCCGTTTTTCCTGTGTTTATGTCCTTATACTGGACGCTGGGCAGTCATTTTCCTTGAGCCTGAGCACATTGCGGAGCGGTTTCAGCGCCATTAGCAGCAGTTTCCACCAACACAGAGCCAAGTCCTCTGCACCTGGGAGCCAACAGACTGCAGGCACTACCTGCTGGATAGCGCAGAACCTTTCAGGGTGGTGAGTCCTGTGGGAAAGAGCCCTTCAGCCAGCAGCAGTAACGAGGGTGGGACTGTCGCTGTCCAAAGTCCCCTTCGGGTGGTAGACAGGGTAGGGTCAGCATGGCTTCAGAAACTAGTGTTTCTTCCCCCTTTAAATCCAGGCAATTGCAACCAGTTCGCCTGCGGAATGCGCAGTGCCTTTGGACACCTTGTCGGCGGTCCTCAATTCATTCGTTGCCAAGATGGAGGCGGTGCATGGGCGCAAAGGTGCTAAAATTTGGCCCCTGCCCCCCCCTCCCCCGTCCTCAGGGGAGAGCTCTGACGCAGACTCGGGCCCAGCTGAGGATGGTGACCCCTGCTCTGTCTTGTCAGATGACGCTGACCAGGACCGTTTGGACAATGAGGATGAGTCCCCATCCGGGTCCGTGCATGACAAAGCGATTGTTGGAGCACTTATCACAGCTGTGCGAGATACCCTGAAGATTCAGGAGCCAGCAGATCCCTCTGCTGATGTAGCGGCCCATTTGGGTCCCGTAAGCCAGTCTGTTGACCTAAAGTGTACTGTAAGTTCATTTACAAGGAATGGGGTTGATCGCAATGGACCTTCTCTGTCCCCAAATATATTGCGGTGCATTACCCCTTTGAGGAGAGCTTTCTCAAAAAGTGGTCGGCTCCTCCGGTCGTTGACCGCTCAGTTTCCAGGTTAAACAAAGTAACCTCAATCCCGGTAGAGGGGACTCCTGCATTTAAGGATCCCACGGACAGGAAGGCCGAGGCAGTGGCTTGTTCCTGGTTTACAGTTGTGGGGTCAACAATGCGACCAGTACTGGCATCCGCACTTTTGTTGCAGACACTAACAGTGGGCAAAGTTGTTGCACCACCAATTGGGAGAACAGGCTGAACTAGCAGATCAACTAGTGCAAGGCCTTAAGTATGTTTGTGATGTGGCCCTGGATACTCTTCCCCTTTTATCCAGGGCTTCAGTGTCCGCAGTGGTGCTGAGGTGCCTGATTTGGCTAAAATACTGGTCGGCTGACCAGGCATCCAAGAAAGCCCTGACTGATCTTCCCTTCCTTGGCAACCGGCTTTTTGGAGCCTCTTTGGAAAACCTTCCTGACCAGTGGAAAAGGAGCCACGCCATAGGAAAAGGCCCTCCTTTTCCGCTCAGAAACTGCTTTTTCGTCCGCCTGGAGTTTCGCCCCCATCCCGACAAGACGACCACGGAAGGACAGAAATGTCCCTGGAACCACAAGCCTAACAAGCCTGCAAACAAAAGTTCTACCGCATGAAGGTTTGTCCCCACCTATGTCTCGGGTGGGGGGGTCCCCTTCCGGAGTTTGCAGCATGGTGGTCCTCTCGATTGTCCGACCAATGGGTCTGCGATCGGATTTCCTCTGGCGGCCAAGAGAGAAACTCTATCTTGTAGCCTAACAGATTCTTCCCCTCCAGCATTCCCGTTCTCCCAGCTCGCCGATAGGCCCTCTTGGGGGTTGTAAGGGACCTGCTGAATCGTGGGGTGATTGTACCTGTTCTGGAATCGGAACGTTTCCAGGGTTTCTACTCAAACCTGTTTGTAGTTCCCAAGAAGGAAGGGGTACGTCCAATCTTGGATCTAAAAGCCCTTAATTACTTGTGAAAGTGCAGAGGTTCAGAATGGAATCAGTTCGTTCAGTAGTCGCTGCACTCCATCAAGGGGACTCCCTATTGTCCTTGGACATCCAGGATGCGTACCTGCACATACTCATATGCCTCTGGCATCACAAGTTTCTGCAGTTTGCAGTCAAAGTCCACTACCAGTTTGTGGCTCTCCCTTTTGATTTGGCATCGCCCCCCTGAGTCTTTACCAAGGTATTGGATCCAGTTTTGTTGTTGCTGCGGCAACGTGGCATCGCGATCGTGGGATACCTAGACGATCTCCTCCTGAGAGCATCTTCTGCCTCAGAGTTAGAAGGGGATGCGGCAATCGCCATGCAGACCCTGCAAGAATTTGGGTGGCTGTTAAACCTAAAGTCATCGGTTGTACTGACCCAGCATTTGGAGTACCTAGGCTTGCTGCTGGACTCCAGGGAAGCAAGCGTTATTCTTCCTTAAGACAAGCTGCAGACTCTCAGAACTGTGGTAAAACTGTTGATGAACCGCAAGTGGTTGTCTCTTCGCTTTTGAATGCGAGTCCTGGGACTCATGGTGGCCTCCTTCGAGGCAGTACCGTATGCCCAGTCCCACACCAGAGTTCTGCAGAAGGAGATTTTGATTAAGTGGGACGAATCTCAGTTGTCCCTGGATCGGCAGATCCAGGTGAGCCAGTTAGAGAGTCACATATCTGGTGGCTGAGGTCCCCGGTGCTTCAGTCCGGGAAGTCGTTCCTACCTCTGAAATGGACAGTGATCACAATGGACGCCAGCTTATTCGGCTGGGGTGGAGTGATGGGGTTTCAGTTGGCTTAGGGCCTCTGGTCGACAGAGGAATCCAAAATGCAGATCAATCTGCTTGAGCTGAGAGCAATCAGGCTATGCCTCTCCACATGGTCGATGAGGCTGCAAGGGTGTCTGATCAGGATCCAGTCAGACAACGCCACTGTGGTGGCATATATCAATCACCAAGGAGGAACAAGAAGCTCAGCCACCACACGGGAGGTCACTCACATACTTCGGTGGGCAGAGCGACATGTACCAGCCCTGTCGGCCATTTACATCCCGAGAGTGGAGAACTGGCAGATGGATTATGAGTCGCCAGATGCTGGACCCAGGAGAATGGGCGTTGCATCCGGAGGTATTCAGGCTGCTGTGCCTGCGGTTGGGCACACCAGACATGTATCTTCTGCCCTCCCATCTCAATCAGAAGGTGCTGAGTTTCTGATTGATGCCTTTCCTCCACTAAAGCTGCTACCATGTCTGCTCCGCAGAGTGGAAGTTCAGGGGATCCCGTTAATTCTGGTCGTCCCAGATTGGCCTCAGCGTTCTTGGTATGCAGACCTAGTGCGGCTGGTGGCAGACACCCCCTGGCGACTGCTGTTACAAGAGGACTTTCTGTCTCAAGGTCCAATTCTTCTCCATCCTGCTTTACCATCGCTGGCTTTAACGGCATGGCCATTGAGAGCCAGGTGTTGAGGAACCGGGGTTTGTCGGATTTGGTGATCCCCACTATGTTGAGCATGAAAATCCTCTTCTTGTAAGATTTATCATTGTACCTGGAAGGCTTTACATCTCCATGTGTGAGGAAAAAGGATGGCACCTGCGCTCCTTTTCTATATCCAGGATCCTGCTGTTGCTTCAGCACGGAGTAGACCAGAATTTGCCGTTAAGCATCATTAAAGGACAAATATCAGCCATGGCTGTCTTTTTTTTTTTTTTTTTTTTTTTTTTTTTTTTTAACGACCTCTGGCGTCTCACTCACTGGTGAGTACCTTTGTTCAAGGGGTGCAACATGTAGTCCCTCCGGTGCATCCACTGTTACCCACGTAGGATCTGAACCTGGTGTTTTTGGCGCTTCAAAAGTCACCATTTGAAAATATCAGGGAGATTCAACAGTATATATGCAACAGTAATGTCCCAAAAAGTGCTCAGTGAAAGCTGTATATATGAAGTTCAATAAATGTCTCGTGAAGTTGCGAATGCCTCAAAAAAAAAATTATTGAACTTCATATATACAGCTTTCACTGAGCACTTTTTGGGACATTACTGTTGCATATTTTAGCAAACTTTATAATCTTTGCACTTGATTATTGTGGATTGCTGTTTAGTATAGACAACCTAATACAGTTGTCTGTTCTAAAATATTGTTGCAATTATCGTTTTTTCTGCACTGTAGCGTTTATATTTTTTTTGCATGGGTCTAGTGTATATTTTATCTGATGATGTTTTGCTGCATCAAGTTTGCACGTATTGTACTTTAGTACTATTTGCACCTTGAGGACACTTTATTAGTTTATAATATTTTCTAATGTTGGATTCTATAGTATCTGTGAGATAAGGATCTGGAGTTTGTACTACATCAGATACAATAGAACATTCATGTGGACATTACCTAGATCCTTCCTGTAAGAAGGATACACTAAACACGTATAGTTATTTGTTTATTAGGATCTTCTATTTTCATTTTTTATTTTTCACATTTCACCACTTTTATATTTGAAGGAATACTTATTTAGTTTACTCCCATTACCCACCTTGGGTACAATACATTTGGGGCGCACCACAGAGGGGTGTACATAAAGTAGGTAGGTGGGAAGTGAGCATGCATTAGCATTAAAGGGGCCTTTTGTTATGGATTCTGTCTTCATATAAGATATTAATTTGAGCCTCTTTCCCCTTCCTTTTTCTTTTTTGGGTTGCCATCTCCTTTACAATAGTACAGTGCATATATGACTGGTAACGTGGTGCGTGGATAAGCTAATTGCATTGTTTATACACTGGCACGAGCACTGGGAACTATAACCTGGGTATTATAGATAAATTTGTCATTCTGGTATAGGTAGCGCCATAAGCCCTATAATAACATTATAAATATCTAAACAGCCGTAGCTCCCTAATAGGGGCTGAGGGCTTAGAGGGTGGCAGTAACCTAAAAATATTCTGCTTCCTAAGCGCTGCGATTATATATTTTTTTTTTCTTGTCCTGCAAGTCGCCCTCTCTGATTATGCAAAGGGATAAGGTGGTGTTGTGTCCAACAGTCTTTTCTGCTGAAGGTGGTCTCGATGTTTGACATCAATGAAGACATTGTGTTACCGTCTGTGTCCTAAGCCGACACATCCTAAGGAGGTGGCCCTCCCTTCCCTGGATGTGGTTCGGGCTCTGAAGGTGTATTTGTCTGCCACGGCTCCCTTTCAGAAGTCAGACTCGCTGTTTGTTTTGGTAGCTGGTCCAAAGAAAGGCACGGCAGTCTCGTCGGACACCATTTCCATGTGTATCAGACAGATTGTAGCCTACACCTTGAAGGGGCAGGTGCCCCCCTTTCCGGTCACGGGCCACTCCACAAGGGCAATCGGAACATCTTGGGCCTTCCGACATCAAGCGTCTGTCGCTCAAGTGTGTAAGGTGACGACCTGGTCATCTGTCCACACGTTTTACAAGTTATACAAGGTAGACGTCAGTGCATCGGCTGATGCTTGTTTTGGCTGCAAACTTTTGCAAGCGGCCGCATAGTTGCAATTGAGTATGTAATATTTTCCCTTTTTCCTGTTTTTTGTGTAAAAATGCAGTACCTTAAGTTAATGCATGGTTGCATTACATTCCGCACTTTTTTGGTGTGGTTGTGGGTAGTCTCTCCTGTTGAGGGTACCCTGATTTTGTTTCTTTCCACACACTGTTGTTTTTTTGTGGGTAAAGTTAAACTAGTTCCCACTTGCCATGGTAGATGAAGTTTTTATGCTGTTTTCCCACCCCTCGTTTGGCACTGCTGGGGGACGTCCCAATGGCTAAGAGAGGAGCTGTGTCGGATGGTGAATATAAGAGAAAATAGGATTTTTTGTACTCACTGTAAAATCCTTTTCTCTGTAATTCACAGCACCTGCCCCTCCTTTTTCTCTTTACGTTATACTGCTTGTTGACATACTGATGACTGCATGGCAGGCTGGAGGGTTGTTGCCTAAGGGACTGCCCCTTGGGCGGAACTGGAAAATTCTGTGTTTTACAGAACATGTAATGCCTAGTATTCTCCTAAAGGTGGCGTAACAACCCAATGGCTAAGAGAAGCTGTGTTGGTCAGTGAATTACCGAGAAAAGGATTTTATGGTGAGTACAAAAAATCCTATTTTCTTATACCAGCGTCTGGCCTTATGTGCGATTGGGTACGGCACCAACAACTGGTCGTTGAGGTCCACCCCTCCCATATTTGTGGACACAGAGGGGTTTCTCCACAACACCGTTCGCTGTAGTAATTTGAACTGTCGTGTCTGCATGAAGTGAGGTAAGAACGAAAACATTCTTATTATCCCTCCACTTCATAGCGAGCAAATTATTACATCTCCAGCAGGCTTTCTCCCCCAGCCTAAGACGAGAATCTACAAACCGCTGGGGAACTCCCCGGTGATTAGATTGCACGGTGCCACATGTGCCAATTTGGTGGTCAAACAAGTGACTAAAAAGTGGCATGCTTATGTAATTGTCCATATACAAGTGGTACCCCTTTCCTAATAAAGGTGACACCAAGTCCCACACAAACTTGCCAGTGCTTCCTATTTAGTCAAGGCAGTTTTGCAGCTCTTCGTGACTCTCTCTTCCCTCGTAAACCATAAAACTGTATGTATAGCCTGTGGCCGTGTCAGATTATACATCTTGACCCCCTGTCTGGCACGCTTGCTGGGAAGGTAGTGCTTGAATGACAAGCGGCCAGAAAACGTAATCTGGAACTTCTCAAAGCAGACAACTTGATTGAGAGTAAACAAGGCTGCAAAATGTTGGTTGAAGTGGTTTACGAGGGGCCGAATTTTGTATAGCCGATCAAATTCAGGGTCACCCCAAGGACGACAGAGTTCATTGTCACTGAAGTGCATTAACTGCAAGATCTGATTGTGGAGGTAGACAACATGGGCATATGGTGAATTGGGTCAGTGGACCAATATGACCGCAACTCACTATTTTTGGTTATGCCCATGAGGAGGGATAGGCCCAGAAAGGTCTTCAATTCGGAGGCCGTAATTCATCTCCAGTCTCTGGCAAGGGTCAGATGGGGATTAGCAGCTTTGTATTGACCAGCATACAAATTGCTTTGGTCCACAATAAATCTATAGAGATCTCGGGTGAAAAACAGCAAATCAAAATAAAGTGACATAAAATAAACTGCTTCCACCTGAATTTCAGGTTGGCCGCTGAATGAAGTACGGGTGCTGCAGAAGTGGTGGGTTCCCAATTAGGACTGGCAAATGCAGCAGGAAGGCCACTATGGGCTTGACGGGCCTGTCTCTTATTTGTGGCAGTGAGACACTACTTGTGCTTGCCAGCTTGAACTGCACTTATGGGACTCGCCACGTCACCACGTGGTACTGCAGTGCTGGATGTATGATCAGGATGTACTAGGCCACTGGTGCTTGCCAGTTCACCAGAAGGAATAGCGGCGCTAGTACTGGCTCTCTTGCTCCATACGAGGGACCTGCGGTTCTTGCACCTCAGCAACAGCAGAAGATGATCGGGGTCTGGTACTCTCTGGGGGGCGTGTCTGGCCACAAGAGAGCGCACATACGTTTGCACTCCGGTGCTGAGGAGTTCGGTCTCCAATCTACTGCCATCCACCGCCGCAGACAACTTTAAAAAAACTTTTTTCGAGCCCAGTGGAGAGGAAGACGCCCTGGGAGCCCCATCCGGGCGGAATTTTTTTCTCTTGGGCTCACCTTAGCGGGGAAAACTTGCCGGGCCAGCGGCGTGCTATAACTGCCGCCATCTTGTGGCCTACACTCCGCCACTACGTTCCGCATGGCCCTGGATGCGGGGAGGTGTCTCCCCCGGACTTGGCAGGCTTCCGGAACCCTCGGAGGACATCGCTCACCATGGCCCCAGATACATCCGGCACACACAACCCCCCAGTGGACCGCGGAAAGCGGCGGATGGACGCTACATAAGCAGGCCTCTGCTGATCCACATGCTGGTGATTGTCTGGGGTGCCCAGGGCCTTTGTTACACATCCAGGCTGCTGCTACAGCCATTGCAATCCCCTCTAGCTGTGCCCGGGGGTGGACCTTGTGGGGAGCCCTAGATCTTACCCGGATTGTGGCCTACCTGGACGGGGGTGCCTGCTGCTATAGTGCAAGGCTGCGGCCTACCTGCTGCACCAGGGGGCCATCTTGCTACACCCACAGCTCCACTCAACCTCCTAGGGAAACACCCTACTGCTGAGCACTGCATTCCTGCCACGCTACTAATCCTTGGGCACTTTACTGTATGTCACTACAGCCATACATCTTATCAGGACTTTCTACTCTGGGTTTTGTGGTGGCTGAAAACCACTTGGGCCCTGTTCCTCTGAAGCACCCTATACAACCCTGTATCTCCACATAGCTGCCTTCCTAACAATATACTCATGTCGCTGAACAATATGTGAGTAAGACGGTCTCCGCTCAGCGTTCAGTTATATACCCTGTTTCCCCTAAAATAAGACCTAGCGTGATTGTCGACGATGGCTGCAACATAAGCCCTACCCCCCCAAATAAGCCCTAGTTAAAGTCCTTCTATGTCTTATTCTCAGGGTAGGGCTTATTTTCGGGGAAAGAGGGTGGGGTTTATTTGGGGGGGTAGGGCTTATTGCAGCCATCACCGACACTCACGCTAGGTCTTATTTTAGGGGAAACAGGGTAGCTCTAATTATGCCAGCAAAGACACCTAAATCTCGCTCCACGATTTACAAGCGATCCGGGAAGGGTTCGATGTCGTCTTACTGTTACTGGTCCCATACAACAATACTTGGCTGCTGGCAGATCAGAATCTGGATCACGCGGGAGCCAAGTCAGGACCCTCAAACGCAGTGCCTCTCCTTCCTCATTTGCAGCATCTGCTTGGGTGTGTTTGCCTGCATCGTCCTGCTGTTCGGATCTCATGGAGGACCCCGGCTCTCCCGTGGGCTCAGACATGTCAGCCCTGGTGAGCGGGCTCAAAAAATAACTTGCTGGGATGTTGAAAAATCCATATAGAAAGATCACCGGAATCAGAGCTGACATGGCGCATATCCTAGACAGGGTGGAAGAAATGGACCTCAGACAGGACTCACAGGCCACAGCCATAAGAGAACTTCAGGAGACTCGCGCAGTTTGCTTTTGCACAATGGGCCTCCTCTTATAAACTTTAAGACTTCGAGAACAGAAACCGCAGAAACAACCTATGTGTGCGGGGTCTACTGGAGGCTACAGGAGATTATGATGTTGAACCGTCAATCAGCGGCATCTTTAACACTATCTTGGGTAACCCAGTTACCGAACCGCTGAAATTCGACCAAGTTCATCGGGCGCTTCGCCCCCGTAACGTTTCTTCGGGTCAACCTAGGGACGTTCTATGCCGCCTACACTATTTTACAGATAAAAGCACTATCGTGGTCAAAATGCGGAGCACCCTTTCCATAGACTTTGATGGTGCCGCCATCAGCATTGATTCGGATCTGGCCAAAGACACTCATGATCGTCGCAGAGCCCACAAGCCCCTTCAGTAGCACCTCCGCACCAATGGGATCCCATACAGGTGGGGCTTCCCGGCGTGCCTCATCGTCACAAAAAACAGCCGCTCCCACACTCTGTGGTACCCCGAGGACTTACAGCTGTTTCTAAAAGAGCTTAACCTACCACAAATCGACTTCTCGGATTGGCAAGACCAAGTGCATTGATTTTCAACTGCACCAGAACCTCAGTGGAGTAGAACCCCCTTTAAGAAAAGGCACACTTCAACTCCAGGATCGGCACAAAAATAACGCCTAAGCAACATTCCCTGGTGTTCGTGTTCTCCTTTTTTTTTTCTCTCTCTTTTTTTTTTTTTTTTTTTTTTTATATACAGGTGTTCGGAGCCCCAGATTGGCCCGGGGTGCTTCCTCTTCATGAGGATGTCGGTGTAACCCTCGATTGAACTTTGCCTTTCAATGACTACCTGAATCAAGGACGCCCCAGGCTTATGGGCCCTTTTTTAGTTTGGCCGACTGAGCCCGTGAGTTGCCTTGTCCTGTCCACCAGGACTTCTCTGTTACGGTCATGTTGATCTCAAGTATTATATTTTTATAGAGCTTATTATGTTTGTATATTTTATTTTCCTATACTGAACGCTGACAGAGCATGTTTCTCCCATGTACCTTTTGCAGGGTACCCCCCCCTCCCTTCTGGGGTTGGCAAGAGCGGATGGCTTTTGTGCTCTAACTCCTGGTCTCCTGTTGATTGGGACCGCCATCGGCTCTCTCCCTCACCATGGCGTTCACCGCAGATTTCTGCTTGACGTGATACAGTTCCCCAATGAGTATCTTAACTGCTGTGTCTGTTCTCTACATTCACTCAGCTTTACTGCTTTCTTCCCTCCTATCTTTCTCCGCCCTCTCCTATTCCCACCCTCCTCCCCCTGGATGGCTTGCCTGGTTATATGAGCCAAGAGGTTGCGCTTTGCTGATGAAATGGCCAATTACTTCATATAATAGAAAAAAAGAGGGTAAAGGTGCGCTAAGGACCCTAAATTGTTCTAATGGAACAATCCAAAAACCAATAGACAAAAGAACTGCACCAAAAGTGCAAAAACAGTATGAAAGACAAACTATGTGATATGAAAAAAGGTGAAAAACCTGAATAAATACTAAGGTGGTAGTAACGGCGCTCGCCTACTATTAATTATACCTGCAGGAGACTTACCTGCTGTTACTTATGCCTAGTCTTTGTAGGGGTATATGTCAAATTTAAAGTATTACAAAAGTGAAACCTTGTGCATTAAGGTGCTTTAGTGACAATATCTCTCATACAGATTGTAAAAAATTATGAAAAAACAGGTAAATAAAAGTGAAACTGTCTAGCAGTATGAAACATGCATAAGGATGCTATAAAAAACTCTAACTCACATTTTAGAAACTACAATCCTCTTATTGCGATGTTGAAAGTGCATGTATAAGTTTGTGCAAAACATACATTAGAAAGTGCTACGTGCTTCTAAAAGTGCCACAATATGTAAATCCAGTCCTTTATGCTTTATAAAATCGCTAAATGGAAGCATGCAATTTATTGCACTTTTGAGGTTGATGTAAAAAATCCAACGGCAGAAAAACAATAATACTCAAATTAGAAAGTTCTGCTGAAACAAAAGTGACAGTGTGCTTCAATATTAAGTGGATTCCTGGATTGCAACCGGTGCGATTTCCGTATAAATGACAATTGGCCACACTCACCAGCTCCCTCTCCCCATAAGGGGTTAATGCGCCTTCACAGTGTGAGCCCCTGTGCCGCTTTGCAGAGCTGATCCGGTTACCATCCATTAATTTTCCAGTGATTTTATTTTTTATTTTATTTTTTCCTCATTGAAAGCAAAATAGGGCAGACATAGTGTAATCCAGTTTTCAATCACGTTTTATTAAATGTATAAAATGCTACTCACACAGTAGAAGATAAAAATGCGTCTTTGTACATATGCAAGTCACAACGTTTTTTGAATCTGCCGCCGCCACTATGCGAGAGTGTATTCACCTTAGGCCACGCCCTGCGCGTTTCGTCATTGGACGTCGTCTGGATGGCTTGCCTGGTTATATGAGCCAAGAGGTTGCGCTTTGCTGATGAAATGGCCAATTACTAAATATAATGTTAGGGGTCTGAATGTTGCCGTTAAAAGGCATCAAAGTAATCAGCAAATTAAAAAAAAAGCTGCCTCTTCTTTTGCCTTTCTCTGGGAAACACATTTGACCCACACAACGTCGGTCAAACTGTCATCCCCTCAATTTCCCCAAAGGTTTTTTAGTCTGACACTAACAAAGCCAAAGGCGCAGCCATTGGATTCAGCAGCAGCGTACCCTTTCACCTCAAAACTATGTTAGCGGATGATCATGGTCGCTTCCTATTTTTGAGGGGGTTCTTGGGCAACACCTAATGTACGCTAGCTAATGTGTACTGTCCGAACCACAACCAAACGGCCTTTCTCTCCCACACTCTTTTGAAATTGTCACAATTCAGCAAGAGTATAACTGTTGTTGCAGGGGACATTAATATGCCTTTAGACCCCATTTTAGATACTTCACACGGCCGATCTAGTATTCAATTTAAACGACTGTCTTTTGTCAAATGAGGACCTCCAACTGGTGGATGTCTGGTGGATTCTTCATCCTAAAGACAAAGACTATTCCCATTTTTCAAAGACTCGCCAATCCTATTCGCGTATAGACAATATTTTCCTAGACCATCACCACCTCCCGCTCCTAAGGCCCACTAGTATTGGCCCCGCCACCATATTGGATCGTGCGCCAGTGTCGATAACCATGCCCACCTTGGCACACCGCTCCTATAATTGGAAACCTAACGACTCTCCTTTCTTTTTTATTCTAATTTCTCTTTATTAAATTTTTAAACACAAATTACAATAACTTTCACAAAGACCTTCATCTTGTGCATATATAACGCAAGGGCAAAGCTGTACACAACACCCACGTTGCCACTGGCTTGCCTATATAAGTGTCCCCCACCCCCCCACTTCGAACACACGCTGCTAGCCCCAGCCATGCCAAATCATGGTTGACTGGTTGGAGGATGATGGACGCCATTGGGAACAGGAGAAAGGGAAAAGGGGGGGCGAGAAACCCCCCCCCCCCAAGGGACGCACCCAGGGGGCGGTCCACCGAGGGGGTGCGAGAGAGGCCCCCAGCCCCCTCCCGGCCACAAACCAGCTTGGCGGGTACTAGGTCTGTCCCTCAGCGACCCTGCCTAGGGGGTAGCCCATATCACTCAACCAGGGGTTCCATAGCGCCCTAAATTTCTTTAAGTTATTTTGCTTTATAAACATCGCTCTTTCACACCAGATTGTGGAATTAATTGTGTTTACCCATGATTCTAGTACAGGGGGATTTTTAGCTTGCCAGTTTATTGCTATTCGCTGCCTAGCCTGGTACAGTCACCTTTAATATAGACGTCCTTGTTAGGGAGGGAATTCTACCCTCCTCTAAAATCCCCAGTAGGCAAATCTTGCCTTCTGGTTTCAAAGTTGTCTTCAAGATCCTATTTATTCTATGTACAATTTCTATCCAGTACCTGTACAGTTTTGGGCATTTCCACACCATATGGAGAAGATCCCCTGATGCCCCACATCTGGGGCAATCGTCCCTGGGTTTCCTACCTATTTTCCACATCTTTTGGGGGGTATAATATGCCCTATAAATAAAAAGCAAGTGACACTCGCTGTGATGGCGATATAGATACCAAGCTCCCCTGTTCAAGGGTCTTGTCCCATTGCTCCTGAGTTATCGGCCCTACATCCCTTACCCATCCCCGCCTGCTCTTATCGGGTCCCTCTCCCTTCAGAATTTTATCTCTAAGCTTTACATATAGCCTAGAGATCTGGCCTTTTACTTACATTCGATGAATAAGTCCCTGAAGCAAGGGAGTTTCAATCCTCTCAATAATTAGTGACCCGTACTGGGCTTGAATTCCCCATAAGTAACCCCATTCCAGGCTGTCAAAGGCCTTAGTGGCATCTAGAGCTAATATAGCTCCAGGTCCATCATTGTCCCTGGGTGTTTGTATATTAAGAAAAACTCTCCTGATATTAGTGCTGGTTGTCCTGCCCGGGATAAAACCAGACTGGTCTGGGTGTGTTAATTTATGGATATAATTGTTTAAATGGGTCGCTAGGGCCTTGGCTAGTATTTTAACATCAGAGCGTAACAAAGATATTGGCCGATATGATGAGATTTCCTGTTGATCCTTCCACTCAAGTATTAGAGTAATGTTGGCCTCCAGCATTGAAGGCGGGAAGCTCACCCACTTCCAATGCATGGTTTAGCTTTTCCAGGAGTTCCGGCAGCAGCACTTCACCGTAACGTTTGTAAATTTCTATTGGTAGCCCATCTGGGCCTGGGGATTTATAGTTAGGCATTCCAGCCACTGCATTTTTTAACTCTTCTAGCGTAAGTGGTAGTTCAAGGCTCGTTTTATCATATTCTGATAAAGTTGGGATTGCTGTTTGATGTAAAAAATCAATAGCTGGACTACCATGGCCCCATGTAGCTGATTTATATACATTTTTGTAATAGTCGCCAAGTACCTTCATAATCGCGGAAGAGCTGGAGACTAGGTCACCGTTCGGCGTTTTAATCACCTGTATCGCTGTAGAACTCTGTTGGTTTGGACCAGAAGGGAGAGGACTTGACCCACCTTCTCCCCCTCGCCAAAATAGTGTTGGCGTTGAAATATACGCCTATTCTCCGCCTTCTACAAAAGTGTCATTTTATATACTTGTTGGCTATCCAGCCATACCTTCTGCCTGTAAAGTGATGGATCCTCTATATACGCTCTCTGCCTGAGTTACATTGTTTCTGATTACCCTCTCCTGTTCTCGGGTTTTCCTCTTGATTGTTGCAATTTGCTGTATTAGTATACCTCTAATATAGGCTTTTAAGGAGTCCCAGACTATTCCAGGAGCAGCTGAACCCTTATTGATTTGGAGAAATTCCCTAATCCTATCCAACGTGAAACTTGAGCTGCCAATCAATTCCAGCCAACCAGGGTTTACCCTCCACTCTCCGGTGCCAATTCTATCTCCCATACTCGCGGTAATAGACAGGGGGGAATGGTCTGAAAATCCCCCTTACACCATATTCTATATCCTGTACCAACCCCCGATACCTCCTTATTCCCAAGGACCATATCTAGTCTTGATAGTGTGGTGAGTGTTAGAGAAGCAGGAATACTGCTTCTCCTGGGGATGTCACATTCGCTATAGGTCACTCAGTCCCATTTCTGATAAGAATCCCTGCAGTTGACCTGTTCTATTCTCATCAGGGCAAGGGAATCTATCCAAACTCCTATCTAATATTTCATTAAAGTCGCCTAGTATTATTCACGGGACACCTAGTTTATCCAGGCTAAACGCAAACAATTTATACACAACCTCCAGCTTGAAAGGAGGAGGTATATAGATATTGGCTAGGATATAATGTTGCCTGCCAATCAAACAATACAAGGAGACAAACCTGCCCCTTGGCGACGCCTCCCACCCCACCTCCCCCACACCCCCCACGTCCACCACTCCTCCAGTACATACAACGTGTGTTCGAAGACCCGCCCATCAGAGCATCCCCTAGGGGTCTCTATTGTGGCCCACTTACTCCAGCCCATCCAAGAGCGCCCAAACTAACAACCCCCCCAGATGGTCCAACCCCCCCAAACCGGCAACAACACAGGGTATCTTGGCCATTTTGTAGCGTCCAATTAATCCCCCCTCCTCCCTCGGTCACAAGGGGGGGAGGAAAGGGGGGAAAAAGGGGGAGGGAGAGAAAAAAGGGGGAAGGAGGGGAAGGAAACCCCCCCCCCAAAGGTGAAAACCCCCCTACCAATCAAGGTCCATCTATTCCGCCCTACACAACATTTGTATACAATATAATTCACCCTGTAATGTCTCTCATTTCATACCTGGCTCTCTATAATCAATAGAATATTCACACCTTCCCCAATCTTTGTCCCCAGCATCACCCAGATGTTACATACCTAAGAAACGTATATATAATACTATTTGTGCCATACTGTTATCCACATCTCCCCCCACCCCATGATAAGTGCCAATTAATAACATAGAATGCTCTATCAATTGATTACAACTGATTACAACTATTTGTGAATTCCATATTGCCACATCTCCCACCCACATCTCCCACCCCCCTCCCCCATTCTAAGTGCCTATCAGTGACACAGCAGACCCCATCCATTTAATTACATAGATCCATAGACTCAATATTTCTAGTAGTGTATACCTCCGTGAAAAAAATGGGAGAAAGAACCACCCCCCCCCCCCCCTCACAGAGACAAATTTTATAGACAAACCAATACTAAGTAATTCTACAAGGTCCCTTTATGTTCCTCCAACCAGCTTGCAGCCTCCAGCGGAGAGTTAAAAAAAAGGTTGAGCCCAAGGCAAACACTCGTAGTCGGGCGGGCTACAATAATGCATAAGTTATCTTATGTTTTTGCAAGGTGCGTTTGATGGGAATAAACTCGGCCCTCTGTTTCTGCAAGTCCAATGAGAAATCCGGGTAGAATGATACTCTAGTCCCTTTGTAAAACATGTCTCCTAGTTCTCTAGTTCTTCGCATCAGAATCATTCGATCATTGTAATTAACAAATTTCAATATCAATGGCCTACAGCGTTTCTCTGATGACCGAGATATAAAGGGGACTCTGCGGGCCCTTTCAATGGAAGAGAGTGGGGAAAAGGGGATATCTCCCAATAACTCCTTAACCAGTTCTCCAGAAAGGTGATGGGGTTGGAGCCCTCACTTCCCTCTGGCAGGCAATTAAGCGGACATTATTCCTGTGATTCCTATTGTCCATGTCATCCATTTTTGATGCCTTTTGATGCGATTTGTTTCTGAAGTCCAATTATTTTTTGCTGCAGAGGGAAGAGCTTGTCCTCCGCCGTACTTAATCTTCCCTCGAGTACAGTCATTCTATCAACGGTATTACTCAACAGTTGGCTCATAGAATGCAATTCATTTGTAATGTTGCTCAGTTGATTATCAAGACCAGAGATAAAATCCTTGCATTCATCAACTGCCTGCAGTATCTCTCTTGCAACGTGGGTTTACCAGCCCCCATCACAAGAGGTTTTGGCGGGCCCATGGAGCTATAGCTGGTCTCACTCTCCCCCGAGGGTAGCCCGCCCGCTCCCCCCCCAAAGGTAGGGTAGCAGGATTTGAAGCCAAATAGCCCGTGCTTCTCCGGTCACCAGTTGTCCCCTGCGACTTTGTTTGCCCTGCTGGATGATGGTGCCCTTTCCTGCCAGGAGAGGTCGCATGGGCAAAACGCACAAGTTTTGCTGCCACAGAAGCTTGATTTAATTTTTCCTTAGCCGCTCGTGTTTTTTGGTTCCCCCCTCCCCATATGGTACATCCTTCATGGCTCTTTTGCTAAGCATGATAATGTCAGCGTGATATAAGCTAGGTCAGCAAAATGGCCGGGTGGCAGTATATAGCAGTATAACAAGCCCCCACAACAGGAGAAAACACAGCTATTGATAAGGAAAGGGGCCGAGCGGTCCACCAGGGGAGAGAGAAGGGAGAGGAAAATGCAGCAGCCCCTACTTCATTAATTTATTTTGCTCAGTTCTTTGCCTAACCCCCTCTACAATCAGTGCAGCAGCATGGTCAGTGACATATAATGTCCTTGATCTAAAACTCCAACAGGCTGGCCACTGAGGGGGGGGAGACATCCCACCAGGGGAGAGAGTGCTAGATCACTTTCCTGCTTTCAAACATTAACAATGTCCATAGTCCCCAGCCTTCGCCTCTCCCCCTCCTCACCCCCCCCTGGTTACCGCTGCCTAAGCTGATGCTTTAGGCTATGCTGCTGTCCAATCGCTCCACTGCTCCCAGCCGGTGTCGATCGTGTATCATGCGTGCCGTGTTGTTCAAACTGTGTCCTCCATGGTGGATAAACTTGCTAATTGGCTGAGGCGGCCCCGCGCCACCGAGCTCCGCGGAGGGTCTCGCATAGGCCCGAATCAACAGCGAGCTCTTTCCAGCTTGTCCTCGGGCTCCTTCGAGTACTTGTTCGGGATCTTGCGATAACCCGAGCCAGCAACGGGACCTCCCTCGGGTACTTTCGGCTACTTCCGACAGCTTTCGCAAGGATGGACAGTGATAGGCGCTGCAATCGCCCCCAGGTCCGCGGGACTCGTTGTAGAGCGAGAGCAAGGAGATCAGGTGGCGGTAAGGATGACCACACAGGCGGCATACATTTTCCCTATCAGAGGGAGCGGGAGGAGGTAAAGGCAGAGAGCCTGGGCACTCTCATCTCGCTCTCACACACCTCCATTCCGGCCACGCCCCAAATGACTATCTCCTTTCTTACCAAGCAGGGGTCTCCATGCTGTCCTCCCACTAAAACAATACTTCAAGGATAACAAACCTCCGCTGTCTATCTCCGCTATTGTGTGGGAATCGCATAAGGCCACCATGAGAGGCCGACTTATTGAATTAGGAGCTAGAAAAAAGAGGGAGCATGGTCACCATGTTGCACAGGTGTTACATCAGATAGCGGATCTCGACAGGCAACACAAACATTACTCAACTCACCTTAAGGCCCCTACGCACAAACTGGAAGAACCTCCTTGACTTAGACACTAAAAGGAAATTCCACCGCTATGCGCAGAAAATGTACGAGTAGGGGAATAAACCGGGAAGACTATTGGCGAGATCCCTTAAAGCAAGACAAACTAACTCCTTTATCCCTAAGATTAAACTCCCTAATGGTGATATGGTGCATGCGATTTATACAACGTGACAAGTGAGGCATCTTCTTTGTCCCCACAGGAGCGGCCTAATCGCATATTCTACCTAAAGGAACCCAAGCTACCTAAACTTTCCGCCTCGGCTCCTAAAGACCTGGAAGCGGAATTTTCTGTGGAGGAGTTCCATACGGCCCTGAAATCTTCCACTACTGGGAAGGCTCCCGGTCCTGATGGTTTCTCTATTTTTTACTATAAGACCAATCCTTCTCCCACATCTCACAGCATATGCTAACTTGATTACACAAACATCAGGTTTACGACCCTGAATCTCTCACAGCCCACATTACTGTTATCCCCAAACCAGAAAAGGACCCCACCCAATGTGGCAGCTATAGGCCGATATCCCTGCTAAATGTAGATGTTAAATTCTACTCCAAGGTAATGGCTAACTGTCTGCTCCCCCTTATACCCAGCTGGATCTCAAACGATCAAACAGGTTTTATACCGGGCAGAGAAGCCAAAGATAATTCCCTCCGAGCAATATCCCTGATCCAACTTGTCCGGAGGCGATCCCAGCACATCGTACTAATTTCTACTCATCCCAAAAGGCGATTGTTAGGGTGGACTGGGAATACCTCAGAGCGACACTGCGGCACTTCGGATTGGGCCCAAGAATGTTTCATCGCATTTCCTCCCTATACTCCAATCCCACGGCACAAATCCGTATTAACGGCATGTTAAGCATTTCATTTACACTCTTTAATGGCACTAGACAGGGCTGCTCCCTTTCCTCCCTCCTATTCGCACTTACCCATCACCCTTTCTGTCCACGGTTACATGCAACTCTGCTATACACAGTGTTCAGGTGGGCTCTAAAACTCCTAAATATGCAGCATATGCTGATATCTAGTTTTTCATACAACAGCCTCGTATATCACTACCTAACCTAATGTCTGCTTTCTCCACCTTCCAATCATTCTCCAATTTTAAAATTAACCTCACCAAGTCAGATTTTAAACATCAACCTCCCTAGACGAGAGGAGGAATTATTACGTCCCCTCTTTCCATTTAGATGGGTCCAATGTACCATAAAGTACTTTGGTATATACCTTTCGTCGCTTTTTAAGCACAACTATATCCCTTTATTGAACAAAGTGAGAGAGGACTTGCGGAAATGCAATAGGTTATCACTTTCCTGGCTAGGCAGGGTGAATGTTGTTAAAATGAACATATTACCTGTTACTGTGTTATACACCATACCTGCATACCTGTATCTGTATGTACCCTACCTGTTTGACAAGTTTACTGCCAGGGTATGCCCGTTTGGCTATGTACCTTTCTTCTGACTCTTCTTTTCATTTCATAATAAAAATTTACAGTTAAAAAAAAAAAAAAAAATGAACATATTACCACGGGTACTTTTCCTTTTCTAAATTATCCCACTGGGTGTGCCCATAAGGTTCTTCACTACACTGCAGACCATGATCTTCTGCTATATCTGGAGAAACGGCCACCCCAGAGGCTCTAGGGACTTTATACCTCCCGAACTTTAGAGCTTACTATCACGCTGTAATACTGTCTAGAATAACAGATTGGAAATATGCTGCCCACTCCAAAATGTGGGTTGACCTGGAGCATTCCCTCAGCAGCACTGATCTGTGGCTCCTTGGATACCCCGCCCATACAGGGGCCTTGACCACACTTCTTCACTCGCCTCTTCTACCTTAGATGCCTGGGACACTTTACACAGGAAATTTTCTTGGTCATATGATTCTCCTTTGCTGCCGCTTCTTAACCATAACTATTTTTTACCTGGCTTACTGGACCCAGGATTTAAAACATGGTCCCTGGACCGACCCTTACTGCTACACCATGTCCTCCGAGCTAAGGCTATCAAGCCCCTATCTGAGATCATTGGCTCTGAATCAACCACATTGTTGGATAGATGGAGGTTTACACAGGTTCAGTGTTTCATTAGAACCCTCTCTCAGCTGTTAAGAGGGTTAGAGGACCTAAACGTTATTGAGGAGGTATTCCATCCGGAGGATCCACCCATACACTGCGTCTCGATTTTCTACAAAGCTCTTATCTCACTCCTCTTCAATGCACACTTGGCTTTCTTAGCCAAATGGGAAGTGGGTCTAAACTCCCCTATCACAAAACACCGTAAAGATAAAATTCTGCAGTTAACCCACATCTCATCCCTTGCTTCTAAAATGGCGGAAGTGAACTATAAACTGCTCACCAGATGGCACTCCACCCTGTCAAATTTGCACCAGATGTTCCCTTGCAATTCCCCGCTTTGTTGGAGGAATTGTGGTTTTAAAGCAACTCATTCTCATATCTGGTTGATGTGCCCCAACATCCGACCGTTTTGCGCCACCATCACCCAATTTTATACACTGGATCTCAGGCACCAGCCTTCCCAATGACCCTTGGACCATTCTTTTCCATGCCACCACGGAATCGGTTGGCCCATATAAATGCTCGATCATTCATCACTTGTTGAACACAGCGAAGGCATTAATATCCGCTCTTTGGGGCCAACCCAGGATTCCAACAGTCAAAAGCTGGCTATAAAAGGTAGCAAAGGTGCATCTCCTGGAGGACATTACCCACCACAACAAGAATACTACTCAAAGACATACTATAACTTGGGCCCCGTGGCTGGAATTTAAAACCACCTCCCATTACAAAGAACTCATGACACAAGATCCCGATGATGCGACCACCCCTCTGAACCTGCAATAACAGCTTCTTTAGTAAGCCTTTTCTTTAAGCCTCTGTCCCCCTCCCCCCCCCCCCCCCCCCAACTCCCCTTCTTT
Source organism: Lithobates pipiens (assembly GCF_037356315.1). Taxonomy (NCBI): domain Eukaryota; kingdom Metazoa; phylum Chordata; class Amphibia; order Anura; family Ranidae; genus Lithobates; species Lithobates pipiens. Next base: position 144,502,642 of record NW_027507785.1, read on the forward strand.
GTTTCCCCCCTCTTCTCTCTTCTTCCTCTCTACTTCACTACCTAAACTTTTCTCGTTGCATAGATAAACTGCACTTGCTCCTCCCACCTTTATTATATGCACAGAGGTATGATCTTATTTTTCCAAGCGTTAACTATAATGGAGCATAAAATGGGACCAACAACTCCGTCAGAGCTATCTGTCAGGGTGCCGCTGTCTACAGGATCGTATTCTGAGCCTGAATCTGACAGATGAGTGACTTTCTCTTCACTATCTGTCATGCTCAGAAACGTGTAGGCCTCTTCACTAGTGTACCTTCGATTTGCCATTTTGGGCTCTAAATTTAGTGGTACATTAGTGAGACTCACAGGTAAAAAGAAAAGCTCCTAGGCTGTCAGCTGTTTGCGTTCTTGCAAAGCAAACAATGGTTTACAATAAAACACTGCAAAATCTGAACATTAACTCAATAAAACACAGTGGTGTAGTGGTCATCACTCTCACCTAGCAGTAAAAATGGTCGCTGGTTTGAATCCAAACCACAACACTATCTGCCTGGAGTGTACATGTTCTCCCTGTGCCTGCGTGGGTTTCCTCCGGGTACCCTGGTTTCCTCCCACACTCCAAAGACATGCAGGTAGGTTCATTGGTTTCTGTCCAAAATTGGCCTTAGTAAATGAATGGGGACCTTAGATTGTGGGCTCCTTGAGGGTAGGGACCAATGTGAGTGTGCAATGTACAGGGATAGGGGTAGACACTCACTCAGGTTGAACTGGGAAGGACTGGTGCGTTTATTCAACCTTACTAACTATGAAACTACCATTTTATTTTTTAATAAAAACTTTTGCCAAAAAAAAAATTAAGAATAGCAATCACATGAAGCCATTTATTATCGCATAGTTTTTTGGATGCTTTTTAAATCATAACAGAAGTCACCCAAATGGCCCTGATAAAACATTTATATACCCTGGAATGTTTGGCCTTGATACAGACCCAGAAGGTGGCACACACAGGTTAAAATGATAATTAAAAGTTCAATTTACCACATTTGTGGCCTTTTAAATCACAATTCGTGTCTGTGTATAAATAGTGAGTTTGTTAGTTCTCACGTGGATGCACTAAGCAAGCTAGACACTAAGCCATTGAGGAGGTAGAAAAGAACAGCCAAAAGACGTGCGTAACAAGGTAATGAAACTTTACAAAGATGGAAAAGGATATAAATCAGATATCTAATGCTTGAATATGTCAGTCAGTGCTGTTGAATAAGTTATTTAGAAGTGGAAAATTAGGGGATCTTTTGATACCAAGCCAAGGTCAGGTAGATCAAGAGTTTTCAGCCACAACTACCACAGGAACTGTTTGGGATACAAAGAAAAAACCCACAGGTAACCTCAGGAGAAATTCAGACTGCTCTGGAAAAAGATGATGTGGTTGTTTAAGTGGTTGTAAACCCATAGGTGGGGGGAGAAAAAAAAACCTGCAAGGCAAAGGCATAATGAGCTAGTATGCATAGCATACTGGCTCATTATGAATAACTTACCTGAGAACGAAGCCCCTCGAAGCCCCTCCATCTTCATGTCTGCCGCTGCCATGGATCCCGGAGTGACTTCCAGGTCTCGCTGCTCCGGCGCTGTGATTCGCCGGAGAAGTGATGACGTCACTCCCGCGCATGCGCACGGGAGCCAACAATCGCGGCATATCGCTGCGATCTGCAGCCTGCCCAGTGCGCCTGCGTGTATGCGCCGTAGACAGCGGTGGCTGTCTTTTTGGAAATATCTCCTAAACTGTATAGGTTTAGGAGATATGTCTTGGACCTACAGTTAAGCTTTAATCTAGGCTTACCTGTAGGTCAAAGTGGTTTGTAAGGGTTTTACAACCACTTTAAGGAGAACAATATGATGTGTGGAGAGTCAGCCTGGGGCAGGGTTAAGAAGGGGTTAATTGAATAGGGCAGGAACTTCCCTTTTGATACCTGCTTATTGCCAGCAAAGTTGAAAATGTCAGAGGGGGGGGGGGAAGTGTGCTTGGAGAAAGATGGCTGTTAAGCTATCAAAGCTGAGAGGAGCTTGAAGCTGGAAGGACCCCTGTTACCTATGACTTGATCCTGCTGGGTGAGCTTGTATGAACTGGGACTTTGTTATATGCTGTGGCTGGGATGCTGAGCATAATTTAAAAGGACTGTCGTCTTATACTGGTAAGTTGAGTTTTTTTGTGTTTGAACTGCCTATAAAGACAAAGCTTGTCAATTTTCTGTTTTTTTGCTGAATAAAGCATTTTAAGTTGACTGAACTGTCTGAGCCGGTGTTCTGCCGAGAACTGTCCCCCCATTGGATGGTGTCCACCCCTAACTGCGCAGGCGCAGCACGGTTAACAAGGAGACGTCGAAAGTCTCCAAAGATGAACAGCGCCTGCGCACTTAATTGTTCCTTGTGCCCTGAGTCCAGGTTCAAGCCCCACCATGCAAAAGGACATACGGTAGATGATGTTAAACAGCACTTGGTAAGAGGGCTCTCGCAGGCTCGCTTTGCTTGCCATGCTTAGGGCAATGGCCTCGCTTCGCTCTGCAATTTTTTGTTCTAACTCTGTCCACTTGGATGGTGGGGCTTGAACCTGAACTCAGTGCGCAGGGTGCCGTTAATCTTCGGAGACATTCGGCGTCTCCCTGTCCTCCGTACAAGCGCAGTACAGTGTGGACACTATCCGGGACAGTTTTCGACAAGGCACCGGCTTGTCACCCCTGATCCCTTACAGATGATACTTCAACAAACAATAGCTGCATGGTCAAGTTGAAAGAAAGAAGCCTTTACTGTACAAGTTTCACAAAAAAAAGCCTGGTTACAATATGCCCAACAACACCTTGACATGCTGCATTTGCTTTTTTGTGGCTTTGGTGCAATAAAGGCTTCCTTCTGGCAGCTCAACCATGCAGCTCTTTTTTGTTAAAGCATCGGTGAATTGTGCTCCTTAACCATTTACGAACTGCCTGTCGTTGTACGTCGATACTTAGAAGAGGGATATCGTTGTTATGGCAGCAGCTAGCTGCCATAATCCTTGGTATCCTCCTCTTCAGCGGGCGGTCCACTTTCAGATAAGTGGTCTCTTAGACGGATTTGCTGCTAGATCACTTTTATTGGGGGCGGATTTTAGTGTAAATATATCTGAGGTCTTTTTGTCCCGAGATTTCTTATTTAAGAGGTCCTGTCATGATTTTTTATTTTTTTTTCTGTTCGTTTCAGACACGTCAAAGCCCAATATATACACCGGTATCCCTCCTTCCGTGCTCATATTTTGGAGGTCCTGTCATACTTTTTTTTTTTTTTTTTATATTACAAGGGATGTTTAAAAATAAGTTAAATGAATATAAAAAAAAATCCTAAAAAAATAGCGTTTGGAAGACTGCTGCGCAAATACGGTGTGACAAAGTATTGCAACAACCTCCATTTTATTCTTTAGGGTGTCTTTTTTATATAATTTTATTTAATTTATTATATATATATTATGTATGTGTGTGTGTATATATACACATGTGTAAAGCTGAAATTAAAGAGTTTGAACAAAACCGCGCTTAGGCAATACGGGAACCAGAAAGAATACAGAGAGCAAGAAGCATACGACTATCTATATATACGGGTTGCAGCCCCCCAACCAAGAAATCCCCACAAGGGTCTTCAAAATCTATAATTTCAAGAGAATGTGAGGTGTCCGGCGCTACCCGATATTAAAAGGTGAATATCACCCTTATTTCCACTAGATACAATATTACCACAATACAGTAGGTTGTTCATTATAAGTTAAACTTACAAGTTTTAGGAGTATGTCTATGGGAATGTTTGACCCTTCTTCCAGAAGCGCATTTGTTTGGTCAGGCACTGAGGTGGAGAAGAAGGCCTAGCTCACAGTCTCCGCTCGAATTCATCCTAAAGGTCTAAATTGGACCCCCTCCTCTGTTGGATTGCGTATATGGTACCTGAAAATTGGGATCGCATTCAAAGGTGAAAAACCCCTGGAGGGGTGTTTTTGTTGGAGCAATCGCATCGCATATGGAATTGAAGTCTGGAATCGCATAAGGATTTATTTGAAGGCCCATTACCCCTGTAGGGGTGTATCGTTTCGGTGAGTGGGGAACCTTGTGGGGGAGCACACAGTCACCTGGAGAATTTAGTCGCAAGCACGAAAGTCACTTTATTCCTGTTGGATTTGCACAATCAAGATTTTTGTAATCTTCTTTGTTTTCACGTGTGGACATTTACAGACTTTTTAGTGTTGTTTTTATTTATTTTTTTTTTTGTTTTTTTTTTCCATTTTTTCTTTTTCTGCTTGGTTTTTTATTTTATTTTTTGGTTCTACTGTTCATCTAATGTTTGGGAAAACTTAAAATTTTTGATTTAAAGCACATAATTTCATATATATTTATTTATCTCCTTTTTCTATAATATATAAATATCCTGGTTGATATTTATGGTACCGTATATACTCGAGTATAGGCCGACCCGAATATAAGCCGAGGCACCTAATTTTACCACAAAAAACTGGAAAAAGTTATTGACTCGAGTATAAGCCTAGGGTGGGAAATGCAGCAGCTACCGGTAAATTTCAAAAATAAAAATGGATACCAATAATGTTTTTGAATATTTATTTCAAAGAAAAACAGTAAACTATCTCTGTAAGTGTAAAAGAGGGTCAATAAAAACAATATGGTATCAACAATAACTTTAAAAGTACAAAAACCTTAGCTCATTCAGCAACCAAGCTAAAACACAAGAGTTAAAATCCTTCAAAACTGGATTCCTCCTCATCTGTATGTCCAAACAGAGCTTCAGCATTAGCTGGTGTGAGATTATCAGCGTAGACATTGTCATCATCACTGAGTTCGCAGTCATCACCATCACTGCTGTCGTTCTCATACAAAGCGCTGTCTTCACTGCCATCCATAGCATTACTAATGCCACATTTCTTGAAGGCGCATTGCACCATGTCCTCCGGAATCTCTTCCCATGCATCACGAACCCACTTTGCTATCAATTCTATGTCGGGCTTCATCAGATTTCCACCTTTTGTCAGTCGGGCTTGACCAGATGACATCCATTCATGCCACATCACACGGTCTTTAAAAGGTTTATTTAAACACACATCTAGCGGTTGTAATACAGATGTAAGCCCACCTGGAATAACGGCCAAAGTAACTTGAGAAAATTTTGCCATTTTTTTTATGCCATCAGATGTGTGGGCTCTGAACATATCCCAAACTAGCAATGATGTTTTTTTCTTTAAGGTTGCTCCTGGTCGTTCTTTCCAAATTTCTTCCAGCCATTTTTTTGTTCCGTCTTCATCCATCCAGCCTTTAACATGTGCGCGCACTGTAATTCGTGGTGGGAATTTGACCTTTTTAGGCAAGGTCTTTCTTTTAAAAATAATGACAGGCCGCAGCTTAGTTCCATTAGCCAAACATGACAGAACTGTGAAATTATTTTTTTTCATTTCCTGTGGTTCTGAGAAAAATAGTTTTGTCTCCCAAACTTGCCACAGTTCTGTTGCTTGGAAGATCAAAGGTCATAGGTGTTTCATCCATATTTCCAATATCTCCCTGGCCATAGTTATGGATCCTTCTTTGTTTTATGATGAATTAATGGAATGACATCACTTTTTCATCAAGGTCTTTTGGCAACTTCTGTGAAATCTTTGTTCTTTGCCGCAAACATAGGCCAAACCTATTCATGAAGCGGGTACACCATCCTGCTGACGCAGCAAATTTTTCAATGCCTGGTGCTTTGAATTTGTCATCTTGTGCCATTTGAAGGGCACGTAAGCGAATTCCCATGCGTGTTACGCAGTAACCATTTTGACGACACTCCATAACCCATTTATGAAATTCAGTCTCTAGAGCCCCATATGAAGTTGTTAAACCACGTTGAGCTTTTTTTGCCTTTGGAATCTTTTCCAAGTCAGTTTTCTTTTTCCGCCATTCCCTCACTTGTTTTTCACAAAATTCCCTACTTGCAATACTGTTATTGCTTTCTTCTGCTCTTGACACAACCTTAAGTTTGAAACAAGCTTCGAATGACCTGCGTTTGTCTTTTGTTCCAGGATTACCGGTAGAAGTATTGGGATCCATTTCTAACAGGATAAAAAAAAAAGACTTGTTCGGGTACCTTTTGAGGCCTAATGCAGGCTGATATTACAGAAAGTGAGGACATGACTGTTTGCATAGAGCAGCCTGTGTTAGAGCTCATAATATTACGTACATTCTACCAGTGTCCTGCCTGTGCCCATTAAATATACCGTACAGCCTGCCTGTGTCCATTAAATATACCGTACAGCCTGCCTGTGTCCATTAAATATACAGTACCCATTGTAATAATGCTCTGGTTAACACATTAGACACATACCGGTATACAGCCTGCCCATTAAATATACAGTAGCCATTGTGATTTTTCACTCACCTCATGATGCTGATGTCCCGCTGTGATGATGATGTCCGCGGACAGGGCCGCTGATAGAAATCATGGGGCCCCGTACATCCTACCTGACGGGGCCCCCTTCAGCTCCACCCTGGTCCCACCCATTGCCCCTCCCCAGACCCCGGCGCCGTCTATGGATAATATAAATTTACCGTAGTGTGCTGCCATTCCACAGGTGGGCATCGTTTTAAAGCATGGTATGTTTGGTACCGTATCTATTCACCACTCGGTGCAACATCTTTTATATTTAACAAAAAAAAAAAGGGTACCGCTATTCTTTTGTGTTTACATGTGCTAGAATTCATTAAGGCTGGGTTCACACTGCTGCGGCTACGAGAACCGGATGTCATTCGCACCGCACTGCAGTGCAAAATCACATCCAATCTCTGTGCGATGCGAGTTCAGCCATACAGATAGTATGGCTGAATTCGCATCGCACCCGCCCCAAACTCGCACAGGACCCTTTTTTTGGTCCGCAGCAGAATCTGATCGCATGGGTGTTCACACCATGCGATCAGATTCCTGTCCGAGTTTGCAGATCGCACTGCGATATGCGAACTGATCTGGGGGTGTCATTAACATTTCACTGACACTCCCAGCAGTTCGCATAGGGCAGTGTGAAGTGCCGCTGGGAGGTATGCGATGCGGGAACCCGCCGCGGATTTGCGGCGTTCCCGCATCGCTGCAGTGTGAACCCAGCCTTTTGAAACATCATTTTACGGTAATAATTGCACTTTAGGCTGGGTTCACACTGCAGCAATGCGGGAACGCCGTGAATCCGCGGCGGGTTCCCGCATCGCATACCTCCCAGCGGCACTTCACACTGCCCTATGCGAACTGCTGGGAGTGTCAGTGAAATGTTAATGACACCCCCAGATCAGTTCGCATATCGCAGTGCGATCTGCAAACTCGGACAGGAATCTGATCGCATGGTGTGAACACCCATGCGATCCGATTCTGCTGCGGACCAAAAAAGGGTCCTGTGCGAGTTTGGGCCGGATGCGATGCCAATTCAGCCATACTATCTGTATGGCTGAACTCGCATCGCACAGAGATCGCATGTGATTTGCAGTGCGAATCACATCCAGTTCTCGTAAACTCTGCAGTGTGAACCCAGCCTTAAAGTACAAAATTGCTTAAGATTTAAAAAAAAAAAAATTACAGGATTCTAATCACTATAGATACTAAGGTAATCACAAAAGCAGGTCAGTTTGTGTCATACGGTATTTTTTGCCTCTCACCTCAACTTCAATATGACTGGATCGCCCGGCCCCTGCTCTCTCTGCTTCTTGTTATGGTAGTCGTGCAGAGAGAGGATTGGGCATATCACTCCGCAACACACAGTAACCTATCCTAATGCTGAGCGGTGTGCGGCGTGGGTGCAGAGGATGTATTCCTCCGCACCCGAAATAGAAAGAGTCCCCCCCGCCACTGCAGCCGTACAGCACATGGAGAAAAAAAATAAACTGTACCGAACGAAAGGGAGCAGAGGGGATGGTGCTGAGCGGTAAACTTACACAGGCCATTCACCAGCGTCAGCCAGCGGCATGGCCCCGCCCCTTTTTCTCCTCCATCTCCGGCAAAATTTCAGTGACTCGAGTATAAGCCGAGGCGGCTTTTTTCAGCCCTACAAGTGGACTGAAAAACTCGGCTTATACTCGAGTATATACGGTATATGCATTTATCTAGTAAGATTATCTTGCATTTTGCACATTTGGATATACAAGGTCTGGGGTTTGGTGCATATAGTTAATTTTATAGTAATATTATTTTGGGTTTTTTATGAGGTTGCATTTTAGCTTGTTTTTGAAGTTTATGAACAGTGATTAATATAACATATATAGGGAATTGTGTGAATACGCGTGTGACTCACACTAAGTACTATATGTAGCACCTATTCTTACACAAAAGCACTTTAGAAGTTTTCCTGTATTCCTTTTATGCACAGTCTATCGAATTTTTATGGTGAGGATACGACTGTTTTCTACAAACTTATAACGAACAACCTACTGTATTGTGGTAATATTGTATCTAGTGGAAATAAGGTTGATATTCACCTTTAAATATCGGGTAGCGCCGGACACCTCACATGCTCTTGAAATTATCGAAAATATATATATATATATATGTATATGTGTGTTCTAAGTAATTTTCTAGCAAAAAAATAAAAAATTTACTTGCAAACAAGGAGTGTGATAAATAGGCTTGGTACTTAACCACTAGGCGTCCGCGCTATAGCCGAAAGACGGCTGCAGCGTGGACATCAATTGCCAGGAGGATGTCCCTGGACATCCTCCCGTTTACTTCTGTAATGCACGCATCGGGGAAGTTCTGTGCTGGCCGTGTCCCTTGGACGCAACCAGTCACAGATCGCTGTAAATGGCCAATCACAGCGGCCGTTTACAGCGCGATCAGACCTGCCAATGAGAGATTATCTCAAATGTAAACATATGAGATCATTTCTCATTGCCGGCACTCTCTCCACACATGCGGTCTGTGTGAGGAGAGAGAGGATCTGTGTTGCACCTGCCAGTGCCAACGGATTTTTAAGTTGAAAACACACATCAGTGCCTACACAGTGTCAGTGCTTATCACTGTTAGTGTCACAGGGCCATCTCAGTGCCATCTGTCGCCAGTGTCACCTTTCGGTGTCACCTACCACATCAGGGCCATCTGTCACCAATGCAATCTGCCAGTGTCACGTGTCATCAGTGCCATTTGTGAGAATGTCAACGATTATTTTCAGCTGAGGAGGCATACAATATTCTTGCAGGTGACGAGAGCAACGGGGAACTCTATGCTTCAGATTCCTCATATTAGGATTGTGTGTCTGACGTGGACTACGAGCCTATCCTAACCAGTGGAACACAGACTGCCTCAGAGGAGAATGAGAGTCCATCCGAAGGCAATACTGGTGGGGAGGCAGTGCCATCCACCAGCACCGCAGTATCTCGGCAAACGCCATGTACTAGTGGGGTGTCACTTCAGTCTCAAAGGGTTAGGTCCCATGCCAGCCCTCCCTATTCCCTTCAGAACTCCTTATGGCTTCCTCCCAATTCAGGAGATGCTATCATTCCCCCTTTCACTGCCCAGCCAGCAGTCCAAGTGGTTGCAGAACATTTTTCACCAATCGATTTTATTTTATTTTTTCAACCTTATTTTTACTGAGGGCATGCTTGCATAAGTTGTGGTGCAGTGCAACCTAAATGCCAAACAATTTATAGAAAACCACCCAACGTCCTATTATGCCTATCCTTACGATTGGAGAGCCCTAACAGTGGAGAAGTTAAAAAAAAAATAAAATGTGGGCCTCACTTTCTGTATGGGACTAACCCCAAAAAATTTTTTACGTTCGTATTGGTCTACCCTCCCCATCCACCACATGCCCATCTTTTCCTCAGTAATGCCCAGGACCAGATATCTCATGATTTTGAGATTCCTACACTACAATAATACCCAGTGCCCTCCCCGAAATGACCCAAATTTTGACAAGCGTTATAAAATTCGGCCACTACTCAACTATTTTTCTGATATCTTCCCCCAGTTGTTTACCACAGCCCAACACATGTGTGGATGAGTCCCTTGTCAAATTTACTGGCAGGTTGGGCATAAAACTATTTATTCCCACCAAAAGGGCCCCCTATTGGGTGAAGATGTACAAATTGTGCGACCGAGCTACAGGGTATACCAATGCCTTCATGCTATACGAAGGAAAGGACGCCCAGCTACAACCCCCTAATTGCCCAGAATACATTGGATCGAGTGGGAAAGTCGTTTGGGAACTCATAAATCCGCTCTTAGAGAAAGGCTACCATCTGTATGTGAATAACTTTTAGACAAGTTTACCCCTGTTCCGCAACCTTCACAGATAACTCCAGCATGTGGCAATGTAAGGGAGAACCGGAAGGGCTTTCCTCAAAGCCTCATCAACAAGAAGCTAAGAAGAGGGGAGACGGCGAGCTTATGGAATGAGGAAATTCTGGCTGTGAACTGGAGGGACAGAAGGGATGTGTACATTCTTTCATCGATCCACAATAATACCTTCGTGGAGATCAATAGGAGGGATGGCCGAGTTCAAAAGCCAACATATATCCACAAATACAATATGTTCATGGGGGCGTCGACTTCAATGACCAGAGGCTCGAACCTTACCTTGGCACAAGACGAACATACCAGTGGTATAAAAAGTTTCCATTTTATTTTATTTGGCCATATACAACAGCTACGTTTATCACAAATCCACTGAAAGCCCCAACTCCTTTCTTGCCTACCAAGAGGAAATCATCACTGTCCCAAACAGCCCACCAGAAACCACTCGATCTGATGTGATTAGTAGACTCTCCGAACGACACTTTCCCGAAAAAATCCCTCACAGACCAACAGGCCAAAAACGGCAGAAATAATGCCAGGTGTGCTCCAAAGGAGGAGTGAGAAGAGACACCACTTTTTATTGTCCTCAATGTCCTTCCCAATCAGGCCTCTGCATAGTTGGCTGTTTCCGCCTTTACCATACTTCACTACGTTATTCGTGAAGTATGGTAAACATAACCCTCACTGCCATTTACCTTCACACTCCTTATGCCTCTACTTGCTCTGTAACTTACCCTGGCTTGTTATTTGACCACGCTTCTGCCTACCGATTCTGTACATACCTCTGCCTGATCTGGAACTAACCCTGGACTGTTTGACCATCCTTTTTGCCTGCCTCTTGGACTGATCTTGTACCCTGCCACTGGACTAGTGGGATTCATAACACAGGGGTCTCACATTTGTGAGGGGCTCCAGAATTGTTTTCCTGGATGAAGAAAACATTTATTTTTTATTTTTTTTTGTTTTCTCATTCCTAGATTAGGGTCTGGAGACTCGGAGGCTTCAAAGAGATTTGGGTGGGAGACGCCTCTGCCGCTATCCCCATTCTGTCCTGAACGAGGCCCTACTTTTGCCTGCTGCCTGTAGGACCTATGCCATCATGCCTCTGCCTGTCGCATGAACTGACCACACCAAATGGATGGACCATGTTCCTGCTACTAACAGGATCAATATTTTGCCACTGCTGATAATCTCTGCCTGCCCTGACCCTGGACATTATATGGACAGTATCCCTGCCTGTACAGACTATGGAAAGTGTTCCTGCTTGCTGCCTGGACCAGTGCTATCCTCCTGTGGACAACTGTGCTACTAAAACCACAGGTAATTTTTTTTTTTTTTTTTTTTTACCCTTTGCTCAGCAGAATATTTTTTGGGATTTTATTATTGGTATGTGCATGTTGTGTCCCAAGAACACCTGACGGTGCTCCTTGTATTTGGCCAGGCTGTGAAAGTCAGACATGTGGTATCGCCATATTCAGGAGGAGTAGCAGAATGTATTTTAGGGTGTCATTTTTGATATGTAAATGCTATGTGTTGGAAATATCTTATAAATGGACAAGTTTATGTGGAAAAAAAAGCGTTTTTCTTTTTTTTTTTTCCCCCACATTTTCCAAAAACTTCTGGAAAAAATTGAACCGTTCAAAATACTCATTATGCCTCAGATTTATACGTTGGGTTGTTGGCTTTCCAAAATGGGGTCATTTTGTAGGCGTTTCCATTGTCCTGGTACTTCAGGGCCTTCAAATTGTAATAGGTGGTTGAGAAATAAGATGTGTAGGGGGCGTGGCCTGGAGCCATTCCAAGATGGCCGCGTGAAGCAAGAGCTCCCGCTCCATGAGGTCCTGCTACATTAGCTAATCCCGGCTATCTTCGCACAAGGGTGATCATGACATGGTGCAGATATCCCAGAGCATATCAGCGACCCGCTCCCGCTCTCTGAGGACACAAGGAACACAGCTAAGTGCCCAGATCCCTGAGATCTTCCACTCATGGCAGAGAGACAGAGTGAGACACGCACACACAGCCTCCTCCCGTACCTCACGCTCCCCCAGCCAGAGCCCACAGCGCACAAGAACTCACATGGCGGCTGCCGCAGAGTCAGGGAGAAGAACCCCTCCACCACCGGTTCCACCCGCCTCAACCCCCCCAGCAATCAATTTAGATGCCCTCCGCAGTGTAGCCTCAGACATTAAGAGCACTTTACAGGTGGCCATTTCAGATCTCAGATCTGAAATCCAGGCAATGAAAAGGAGAGTAGATGACATTGAAGTGACACAGACCCGCTAAGATGCCTCTGTCGTGTACAAGTTACGGAATTGCACACCATCCACCTCAGAGAGATAAACCGCCACTTAGAGGACCTAGATAATAGGGGGTGAAGGCGCAACCTTAGAGTGAGGGGAATTCCAGAAATGATAGACCCCAGCCAGCACCCTCAAACAGTAACTGCCATTTTTAATAACCTCTTAGAGAGGCCTCCTGATACTCCAATTACATTTGAACGCATCCACAGAGCACTGCGTCCGAGGGGTAGAGATGCAGACCCCCCAGAGACGCAGTATGCTGTCTCACGGAGTTCCCCCCCAAAAGAAGAAATCCTCCAGAAAGCCCGAAGCCGTCACCAAATCTCTTTCCAGGGCTCAGAAATGAAAATTTACCAAGATCATTACAACATCACGCTACAACGCAGGAGGGAATTAAAGCCACTACTAGAGACACTAAGAGCCAGATCAACTGTGTACTGCTGGAAGTTTCAATTTTGCTTGTCTGCGACTCATTAGGTCGCACAGCAAACCTTAAAGTGCCAGAAGATCTGGAACACTTCTGCAATACGCTGGATATCCCCTATGTGGAATTACCAGATTGGTACAGTGAGTTCCGACTGCCCCCAATTAACAGGACCACATCAATGGAGGGGATTGATGAAGTTGGAAATTTTAGCTTGGGATGTCGCTGCCGGCATCCCCTTCCTCCCTGCTCTCATGCAAACACCTCAGGAACATCACGTAATGGCAGTCCAACAGCTTTGCCAGCTCACCGCAGGGCACTTCTAACCTAACCAAGGAAATATTGTACGTGTGCACCTACCTTTAAAACATATACAAATGTACCCGTGCTGACCTAGCAAACAACCCCTTATCTGCCTTTTGTTTTTTAAACTGACTTTTAACCAATGCTAACTGATGGAACACTAATATGTCTGTCTTTTTTTTTTTTGCTCTTCCTCTTCTCAAAATGAGACGGCGATCAAACACTACATACATTGACACTCTCGGCTACAGCATAAACTCCCCATATCCTCTCATCCACCCATGGTCTAACCCCACTATTAGTCATCTGTGAATTAGACCCGGCCAACAGAGCCTTACACCCTCTTCAAACTCGAGAAACCAAAGAACATTAGCAAGCCGTCATTTCCCTATACACCCAGCTCTGAGTTTTTGCTTAAACCGCTTCTCCAGACATTCCCAACGGGCTTTATTTGGGATAACCAGGTCTTCCCCACCACCCACAACACAGGGATCTACCATAACCCTCCCCACATTTTTTACACAGACAGGTGACTGAGGATCCCTACCTAATCAATCCATGTATAGTTCACTTATGGGACTGATGAAACTGATCCCTGGGAGGATTTTACGTCAATGCCTCCTATTGCTGAGTTGTCACCTTCATCAAGTCCCTAAAGCCTATATACCGGATACTGCCTCTCATGACAAAGGACTCCGGGACTAGAGAACGAACAAACTGTAACAATACCTAAAAACTTTCCCCAATATTGGTACAAAAAACTGTACCAATACCTACAAACAAACCCATCCGGCACAGATCTCCGGATCAGTGTTTGACCTGGTCCACCCAATCTCTCCACAGGACCCAACAGAAGATATGTCTGGTCTGCAAATTTTAAGAAGAAATTGTGAATTGCACAGTGACTTGGCCTACTGGGTACCCCTATACTTCCCTTACACCTCCCCCCAATTTTCGTTTCTACTCCCTTACCCCCCTTCCCTCCTGTCCCTCTACCCCCCCCCCCCCCCTTTTGACTCCTCTGCCCCACTTTTCTCCTTTTACCACGCCCCCCCCCACATTCTATTGAAAGCCAAGGTCTTAATGGTGTACTATTAAGTTTTACAGACTGTTTGTTTTTTTGGGGGGATTTTTACAAATGTTTTGTCCTTCCTTTGCAGACTGAAATCTGCATGCTTATAAGGTCTCTGTGTTCCAGTGGTGTCTGAGTGTTGTGTGTTTCGTGGGGTCTACATGCAGGTAAGGGTCCCACGCCACCCTTGAAACCACATAAGATCGCTCCTCCTCGCTTTACTTATACAACTCTCTTCATACCCAGCGACTTACATTTGAACTAGCATACAATTCTCATATAGGTTTGAAGGGATTGACGCAACCATTCCAAATTTTTAGACCATAAGGAGACTTGTCCCCCTCGGAACACACGTTCATATATACAGATGCAGACGCTTGTTTTGAATCCTCTTCCCTTTTTCTAAGAAGGGGAACAAGTTACCTTTGTTGATAGTGTTAATAGAGTTAAGATTTTGCTGTTTAACTAGCGATCATGTTAATTTTCCCATGATATGGATGGAAATAACCTAGTTACACTTAAATTTATCTTGGTACTGGTTTAACTACCATAGTGTATTTGATTACCTGTGTACCTAATTCTATATACTGAGGTTTAGTCAAAGGTTTTATTTTAGCACATTACACTGATGGTTCACACCCCCCACAATTTATTGGAGCGCCTTTCCCATGTCTGATTGTCCTCCATGTATTACTACAAGGGGCCGGAGAGGGAGTGGGATTCTGATTCCCTCCTCTTTCTGGACCCAGACCATAGCAAGCACTACACAGCATACATTTTTGACCTTGTGGTGTTGTACATCTGGTCTCCCTTGTTGAACAACTCTTACTACACCCTAACACAATGGTCTCTGGAAGTGACCGTTGACTCAATCCGGATTCCCCTTAATATTCTGAGTGGATGTGTAAACACAAGTTCACACCCGGTCTAACACCCCCACCACATTTATCATTTAATACCCATACCCCTCACCCCCTGCCCCTTACATTCCGTAGTACTATCACCCCTCCCCCCACTAACTCCACTACTCCACTTCCTCTCTGACTTCCCCTTCCTCAAGATCACTCATCTGATCTTAAAACCTCCAACACCATCAATATGTCAGCGCCAAGACCCAAAACATCTGACATTTCCTTGAAGCTCATCCCTTAATGCTCAAGGTCTCAATACCCCAGAGAAATGTTCACGACCGTTATCCTCCATGCGAAGCATGAAAGCAGATGTAATTTCTCTTATATTCACAGACTGACACAGCTCCTCTTGGCCATTGGGTTGTATACCTTACCTCTAGGAGAATACTAGGCAAAGTTGTTGTCAGGTCACCTTGAGGCGAGGTGACAGGTGCACACCATTGGGATCAGGAGTGCACCGCAAGGTTGTGGACCCTATGGCTGACTGCTGCAGATGGGTTACAGATCCCACTGGGGTAAGAGCGTAAGACTCCGCGCCCCAGGGAATCTAAGAGCCAGCAAGTGTTCACCAGCGCCTCCAGTGGCGAGGATGGACTTGGCTGCAACTGGCTCCAGGTCGTGACCCCCGGGGTCCCCCAGCTCACACCCACTGTAGGCAACAGGAGGATAGGGATGGTGAGGGACAAAGCCAAGGTCGGGCCACAAGCAGACGAGAATAGTCGGGTACACGCCAAAAGGTCCGGATCACAGGCAAACAGGGATAGTCAAGACACGCCAAAGTCTGTAACGGAAAACAGAAGCAGAGCACACGGCAGGAAACAAAAAGCTAACACACAAAGGAATACACAATGGTTGATCAGCACTGATGGCCTGCAGTGCACAGGTAATATAGGGCTCCCTGATAGGGTCTGGGGTGGAGCCATGCTTAGAGGAGAGGTTATAAAAACCACCAGGTGGAAGTAGCTGGCCTCTTAGTCTGAACACATGAGGGGAGGTAAGCAAACACAGGAAGATCACTGCATAACCATGACAGTTGTAATACAACACTCAGAACTCTCAGTTCCGCCCATGTGGGTGCTCGCTTAGATATCAACTCTCCTGCCTGCTAGCAGAACTCAGTTTTGTTTTGCCTAGTGAAAGAGAGAGGCCTAGGAACCCTTCGGGCCCATAGGTCCTTTTTTCTTTTTTTTTTTTTAGGCAGAAGCTTGTTTTTTTTTTTGCGCAAGATGAATGATCCTGTGATCTTCTATCGACAGCCGGCTGGGTGACAGGCTGATTCACTTATCCTTGTAGTCTCCCCAGTCCGGCCATTGAGCGTGTGCAGGTCGCAGCTACGGCTTGGCAGGCCATGACATACATCAGCTCCAGAGGTGGTCGGTGAGCTTTTATGCTCTGGGGCATACATATGACTGGGCTACTGATATCAACGTCACAGTATGCCGAGGCCAGTAGCTACCCTGTACTGATCAGGAGTAGATCTACAATTGAATGTCTCCCAGCTCTTCAGGACTGGTAAGTACAGCTCTCCCTGCCTCTGTGGGGCTGAGCAGCTAGGCATTTCCTGGGAGCTCGATTCAGGGGCCCCCTCACCTCTCTATCTTCTCCCCTGTCCCTATCTTCCCTCCCTCCCCCCTTCAGGGGGGAAATGCTGCATGTGGCTGCTGAGCGGTGTGTGTGCCTGAATAGGGGTTCTCTGTGGGCTCTCATCTGACATGGGGGGCGCTGGCTGAATGGCAGTGGTCCTGGGACCTGTATGGTATGCCCCTGGAAGGTGCCTGTGGGTCTGCTGGGAATGGTGCAGCGCTGTGGCCTTGCAGGTTTTTTTTTTTATATCTACCTCATAGCGATATTTGGCAGCCATTGTAGGTGTGGGCAGAGCAGGCTGACTGTCTGGGCTTCAGCGGCTATTTTCTATGTGATTCCTATTCAAGGCACTGGCGGCCATTTCCTGGAAACCTGAACATATTTCAGTGTTCCCTGACAGCAGGATGGCTCATTTGCTCTCACAGCCTTTTTTCCCTGTTTCCCGTCTGTATACTGGATGCTGAGCGGCCAATTTATGGAAGCCTGAGCATTTTTTCTAATCCTTTTAGCGAGCGTTCCAGCGGTTATCACCAACTCCGTTTTATATGTTTCCTCTGCACCTGGGCACACTCAGGGACTACAGGCACCACTTGTGAACAGCGCAGAACTCCCCAGGGTGGTGAGTCCGTCGGGATGAGCCACTCAGTCAGCGGCAGCAAGGAGGGTGGGACTGTCACTGTCTTAAGTCTCCTTTGGGTGGCAGACAGGATAGGGTCAGCGTGGCTCAGAAACTAGTGTTTTCTTCCCCCAAAGTCCAGGCAATGACAACCGGGTCACCTGCAGACTGCGCAGTGCCGATGGACACCCTGATGGCGGTCCTCAATGCACTCATTACTAGATGGAGGCTGTGCGCCACCTATGGTGTTCCCGTATCTGACTTATTTGACAAATTCACCCACAGGGAATGGGGTCGAACGCAACAAACAGTTTTGGTCCCCAGGCACAGTGCGGTGTGTTACCCCTTTCAGGAATGCCTTCTCACAAAGGGGTTGGCTCCTCTGGTCGTGCACCCTCCAGTATCCAGGTTAAATAAGTAACCAGGATCCCAGTAGTGGGAACTCCTGCATTTAAGGATCCCGCGGACAGGAAGGCAGAGAGGGTGGCTTGTTTCTTATTTATGGTTGGGGGGGTCCGCTGTGCGACCAGTACTGGTGTCTGCACTTGTGTCACAGACACTGTTTGAGTGGGCAAAACTTTTGCACTGTGAATTGGGAGAGCGTCAGGCTTTTCCTGTCTGGTTGAATCTGGCAGACCAACTAGTGCAAGGCCTTATAGTATGTTTTGTGACGCGGCCCTGGATACCTCCCTCTGGTTCTAGGGCTTCAGTATCAGCTGTGGTGCTGAGGCGCCTGATTGACTGAAATGCTGGTCTATTGACCAGGCATCTTCAAAAAAAAAAATAAAAAAAAAATCCCTGACTGATTTTCCCTTCCTTGGCGAATGGCTCTTGGGAGCCTCTTTGGATGGCATTAATAAGCATGCCACCGGTGGTAACAGTGTATTCCTCCCACAGGCCATGAAGGCTAAGGAGCCACGCTGTAGGCAAGGGCCCTATTGTTTCCGTTCACTGCTTTTCCGTCTGCCTGGAGCTTTGGTATTATGTTCCCAGCCCGACAGGACGACCACGGACGGACAAAAGCATCCCTGGAACCGCAAGCCTGCGAGTATAAGACTACCGCATGTAGGTTTATCCCCACCCATGTCTCGGGTGAGGGGGTCTCCTTCGGGAGTTTGCAGCCCAGTGGTCCCCTCGGTTTTCGACCAATAGACCTGCGGCCTGATTTCCTCAGGCTACAAGATAGAGTTGCTCTCTTGGTCGCCAAACAGATTCTTCCCTTCCAGCATACCCGGCTTGCCGGGGGGCCCTCTTGGGGGCAGTAAGGGACTTGCTGAGTAGCAGGGTGGTTGTACTGGTTCCGGAATAAGAATGTTTCCAAGGAATCTACTCAAATATGTTTTGTAGTTTCCAAGAAGGAAGGGGTACGTCCAATCTTGGACCCAAAAGCCCTCTATCACTTTAACGTGTAGAGCAGTGGTCATCAACCCTGTCCTCAAGGCCCACTAACAGGCCAGGTTTGCAAGATGTCTGAAATACATCACAGGTGATATAATTTGCTGCTCAGTGATTGCAGCATTCTAGTCTGCATCTCCCCAAGGTAATGCATAAAATCTGGCCTTTTAGTGGGCCCTGAGAACAGGGTTGATGACCACTGGTGTAGAGGTTCAGAATGGAATCAGTTGCCCAGTAGTTGCTGCACTCCAAGTGTACTTCCTGGTGCCCTTGGACATCCAGGATGCGTACCTGCACAAACCCATATGCCTGTGGCAGGAGAAGTTTCTGTGATTTGCAGTCGGGGAAGCCCACTACCAGTTTGTGGTTCTCCCTTTGGTCTGACATCAGTCCTCGAGTCTTAACCAAGGTTTTGGCTCCGGTTTTGACATTGCTAGGGCAATGTGGTGTCGCGATCGTGGGATATCTAGACGATCTCCTCCTGAGAGCATCTTCCGCCTCAGAGTTAGAGGAGGATGTAGCGATCACTATGCAGACTCTGCAAGAATTTGAGTGGCCGAGTCAGCATTTGGAGTACCTAGGCTTGTTGCTGGACTCCATGGAAGTGAGAGTTTCTCCCTTCAGACAAGCTGCAGGCTTTCAGATCTGCGGTAAGACTGCGTATGTACCGCAGGGATCCGTGGACAGATGCGTCAGACGCGTTAGTGCCTCTGTGGGATCAGCACCAGCTGATCTATGACTTTCTTCCACTGAAGCGGTTACCATGTCTGATTCGCAGAGTGGAAGCCGAGGGGACCCCAGCAATACTGGTGGTCTCAGATTGGACTTGGCGCCCATGGTACGCAGATCTGGTGGCAGACGCTCCCTGGCAACTGCCATTACGAGAGGGCCTTCTGTCTAAGGGTCCAATTCTCCATCCTGCTTTACCATCATGGGGTTTAACGGCATGGCTATTGAGAGCCAGATGTTGAGGAACCGGGGTCTGTCGGACTCGGTGATCCCAATTTTGTTGAGAGCACGGAAATCTTCTTCTAGGAAGATATATCATCGTATCTGGACGGCCTACGTCTCCATATGTGAGAAGGTGTGGCATCCGCGCTCTTTTTCCATATCTAGGATCCTGCTGTTTCTTCAGCAAGGAGTAGACCAAAAATTGGCATTAAGCACTATTAGAGGGCAAGTTTCAGCTTTGACTATCTTTTTCAGCGACCCCTGGCGTCTCGCTCATAGTGAGTACCTTTGTTCAGGGGGTCTGTTATGTAGTCCCTCTGGTGCATCCATCGTTACCCCCATGGGATTTGAACCTGGTGTTATCAGCGCTTCAAAATCCGCAGCTGAAAAATATCAGGGTGTTCCCCTGTTGACGCTTTTTTAGAAAGTGGTCTTTCTAGTGGCCATCACATTGGCCAGGAGGGTCTAGGAACTGGCAACCTTGTCTTGCAAGTTGCCTTATCTGGTTATCCATAAGGATAAGGTGGCGTTGCGTTCGCAACCGTCCTTTCTACCGAAATTGGTCGCAGCTTTTCACATTGAGGGCATGGTGTTACCATCTCTGTCCTAGGACAAAAAAACCCTAAGGAGATGGCCTTTCACGCTTTGGCCATGGTTTCGGGCTCTAAAAGTATATTTTGTCTACCACTGCTCCCTTTCGGAAGTTGGAGTCGCTGTTTGTTTCGGTAGCTGGTTCCAAGAAAGACATGGCGGTCTCATCCTCCACCATTTCCAGGGGGATCAGACAGATTGTAATACAAGTCTACGCTTTAAAGGGGCAGGTGCCACTTTTAACGGTTACGGCCCACTCCATAAGGGCAATTGGAGTGTCTTGCGCTTTCCAACATCAAGTGTCTATCGCTCAGGTGTGTAGGGCGGCGACCTGGTCATCTGTCTACAAGTTTACCAAGTTCTACAAGGTAGACATCAGCGCATCGGCTGATGCCTGTTTCTGGCCGCAAAGTTTGCAGGCGGCTGTGTAGTTGCAATTGAATATGCAATATTCTTTACTTTTTTTTTTTTCCCGATTAAAAACACAGTACCTTTTTAAGTTAATGCACTGTTGCATTACATTCCGCAGTTTTTTGTGCAGTTGTGGTTAGTCGCTTCTGTTGAGGATACGCTGATTTTGTGGTGGATTTCTCCACGCACTGTTCTTTTTTTTTTTTTTTTTTTTCTTTTTTTTGTGGGTCAAGTTTCACTTGTTCCCACTTGCCATGGTGGATGTAGCGTTTATGCTGTTTTTCCCACCCCTCATTTTGGCACTGCTGGGGGACAGCCCAATGGCTAAGAGGAGCTGTGTCGGTCGGTGAATATAAGAGAAAATAGGATTTTTTGTACTCGCTGTAAAACCCTTTTCTCTGTAATTCACCGACCGGCACAGCACCCACGCCTCCTTTTTTTCTTTGTTATACTGCTTGTTGACGTACTGAGTTCTGCTAGCAGGCAGGAGGGTTGATACCTAAGGGACCGCCCCCATGGGCTGAACTGAGTTCTGAGTGTTGTATTACAACTTTGCCTAGTATTCTCCTAGAGGTAAGGTATACAACCCAATGGCTAAGAGGAGCTGTGCCGGTCGGTGAATTACAGAGAAAAGGATTTTACGGTGAGTACAAAAAATCCTATTTTTCCTTCAGGAGACACTTTCGTACCAACTCGGCACCAAAACTTTCAAACTACTACTTTAAACACAGTCATCATGCCACCTTCCCAATATTGAAATCCAAAGGTGTATCCATACTTATTTCAAAAACGGTACCCATCAAAATCACGCATTCCCTCATTGATGAACAAGGTAGGTATATCTTTATAAAAGACTCATATAGAAATAATCCAATTTCATTGGCAAATATTTACAGCCCTAACTCTTCCCAGATTCCCTTCTTTTGGAAGATTACTCACCTCCTCTCCTCCTTTCACGAAGGAATCCAGATACTAGGGGGAGACTTTAACGTGCCCCTCGATTCTATACTAGACACATCTTCAGGCAAATCACTCTTGCCATACAAGGCGATAAAACAAATCACACGCTGCCTTCAAGACTTATTACTCCACGAAACTTGGCGCACCCTACACCCAAAACACAAGGACTACACCTTTTCGCCCCCCCACAACAAATACTCCCATCTAGATTATTTCTTTCTCACACAAGACCTACCAACACTTTCTACGGTAACCATTGAGTCAATGACACTGTCAGACCATCACCCCATCTCGCTCTCTTGTCTTTGCTGAAAAAAAACACTTACACCCCTATCTGGTGACTAGACCCATCCATTCTAACAGACAAAACTTCAGAAACTAAATTACGCACATGTCTGACCAATTATTTTACAGAAAACACACACCAGACACCTCAAAATTTACACAATGGGAGGCTCATAATTGTGTAGTAAGAGGTAAACTGATAGCCATATCAGCAGCGGTAATAAAAAGGAAAAAGAAAGCTCTATCAGATTTATGTTTCTAACTCAGAAAATTAGAAGCTTTGCACAAGGGAATCTTGGCTCGACAGACACGCCTTGAACTTATTGACGTTCGCACACAAATCCAGGAAGAGCTAGGCCTCAAACTTAAGAAAAAATATATCTCTCACAAACTTTTTTATGAGTTTGGAAATAAATGCAGTCACCTCTTAGCTCAAGCTATACGCACCAAGAGAGCACACAACACGGTACATCAAATACATTCCCCCACAGGTACAGAAATCATAAAAAATTGTGAAATAGCGAAAGGAGTTTGAAAACTATTACTCCTCACTTTATGACCTAAACACAACAGAGCCCTCATCCACACGACCCTCCAAGAGATTCAGCGACATTAAAGCCTTTTTGGAACAGTATTTCCCCAAAAAAATACCTGCGGAGACTTCTTCCCTAGAATCTCGAATCACCACCTGATGAATGTTAACAAGCAATCAAATAACTGAAAACCCGGTAAGAGCCCAGGACCAGATGGGATTTCTGCAATATTCTATAAAACATTTGCAGATATACATCAAACCCTGTTTCTGGAAGCATTCAAATCCCTATCCCCCATATAACCCACTTACTAAGGGAATGCTTATATCACTTTCATTCCCAAAGAGGGTAAAGACCCCACATACACAGGAAACCACAGGCCCATCTCACTACTAAATGTGGACATTTTCCATAATAATAGCAAACAGACTGACCCCTCTCCTCCCTTCTCTTATTTCCAAAGACGAAGTAGGCTTCGTCAAGGGAAGGTAGACTAGGGACAACACAGTGAAAGCTATAAACTTACACTACGTAATGACCCAATCCAAACAGAAAGGTTTCTTCCTGTCGCTAGATGCTGAAAAGGCATTTGACAGAGTGGCATGGTATTATATGGCAGAGGTTCTACACACCACAGGCATAGGACCTTACTTCTCTGATCTGATCATGTCCCTTTTACACGAATCCTTCGGCAAAAGTGAGGGTCACCAACACTGTTGGATGCCTTATCCATACGCAACTGGGACAAAACAAGGATGCCCTCTTTCTCCCATACTTTTTGTCCTCACCCTTGAACCATTCCTCCAAAAGCTAAGTCTCAATCTAGACATCCATGGCATAAACACGCCCAATAAGGAATATAAATACACCGCCTTTGCGAATGACGTACTATTGTTCCTGACGCAACCTCTGGTCACCTTACCTGTCTTGCGTTCAGAGCTCAAGCGATTCCAAATTATTTGCAATCTCAAAATCTATCAAAATCCTTTGCGCTCAATATCTCTCTACCCCAACATCTAGCAGAACAATGTACAAAAAACTTTCCTTTTCAATGGAAAAATTATTCTATTACTTATTTAGGAATACAGCTTCTTGCCAAACTCCCTGACCTCTACGCAAAAAACTACATACCCATCCTAAACAAACTAACCGCTGACTTCAAGCTCTGGAATAACCCATCTTTCTCATGGTTTGGTAGAGCGGCGATACTGAAGATGAATGCTCTACCAAGACTTGTATATCCTCCAAACAATCCCCATTCTAGTCCTTCTATCCTTCTTTAGTACATACAAATCAGCCTGCTCTAGATTCCTATGGGGACCTCAAAAACCCAGGATAAACTTTAAACAACTCACCATGCCAAAAATACAAGGAGGCATAGGGCTCCCAGATATCCACAATTACTACACCGCTACCCATATTACCAGAATAGTGGATTGGAACATACACTCATGTCATAAAGATTGGGTTTCCCTGGAAGCAAACCTCACAACACCACCCCTGGCTTCACTACCCTGGATAAATCCAAACCTCATCCCTCAATCGCTCCGTACCCACCCATTAATAGGACCTACTCTTACCTGCTTGCGGAAAACTTGTGCTCAAAATAACCCCTCTTCAATCCCAAGCCCATTAACCCCGGTGAAACTAAACCCAGATTTCCCTCTGGGAATGCATAATTACTTCTTGGCAGACAATCTCCCACAAGATAACATCAGGGCCCATCAATTCTTCCATCAGGGGAAAATTCTCACCGCCTCCCAAATCGCTACCCAAGCAGGGAGACCGCCTATTTCCCCATGGACATACTCGCTACTAGCTTACTAACTGCAATCTCTAGACAAAGAATCCAAATGTTTGAGACCTCTCACACCTTTTGAAAAGCTCTGCAGTCAAATAGACTCCCAACCTCACTTTTTGTCTACCACACACAACCTTCTTTTCGCAAACAGTCAAACTGCTCAGACCTTAGCATGCCGAAAATGGGAGAAGGATCTTTCCATTATGCCTTCGGCAATGCAGTGGGAATAATCGTTTATAAATATACATAAAGGGTCGAGAAATGTCCCTACTCAAGAAAATGGGTACAAAACTGCATCTCAATGGTATCGCACACCATCACTATTAAATAAAATGAACCCAACAATATCGGAAATATGCTGGAGGTGCCGAACAGAAGTTGGTACATTACTACATATCTGGTGGTCATGCAGCGAGATACAAAGGTTCTGGATAGACGTGCACAGAATCACAGCAAAAGTTACCTCTTACGATAGAGTTCTCCCCAGCCCAATTTCTACTCCACCTTTCCCCACTATAACACAGGACTTCTCACAAATATTTAGCGATGCACATTATAAATGCAGCAAAACAATGTGTCCCTATACACTGGAAATCGACATGCTCCCCTACAATCCGAGAATGGTTTGCTCGAATCTGAAAAGTAGCAGAAATTGAGGAGTTAATCCATATTGCCCAGGACAACCCTACCAATTCAATAGGAAATGGAGTTGCTGGCTTCCAGACAACGCTGGAATATATCACTCTCAACAAACCTCCTAATCAAACTAGCCCAAAGCATACTTGAAGCTCCATTCTCTAGGTATGGAATGACCATGCCTTACCCAAATCTGGGTCTTATCCTATCACCTCATCCCCTCTTAAGCTGAACATCCCCTTATCTTGTCTCCCTTACCCCCCTTTTTTCCCTCCTCCTTCTCCCCTCCCCCTTCTCCCCTTTATGTCTATTTCCCCCCCCCCAACACATCCCCCCCCCTCGCCTTTAGGGGATAACGGGCCCAATCACTTATCCCACATACATGCTCAACCTGACACACCCAGTATCATAATTGACTACAACCAAGCCCACATTAAGTTCCAAATAAACTCCACATAATTTACCACATCTCAGATTCCCAGAGCGAATGACACCAGGTCCGAAAGACTCCTCATAAACTCAGCCCACTTTGTACAACACTAATAGGCCCAGATTGCATCTGTTTCTTAGATTAAGGGCACGTAAGGAAATAGGGGGCAAAGACATACAAGTACTATGGGAAGTACAACGTGGGCGCAGAAACCTCACACTAAAGAACTTTATTTGAAAGGTTCATGTTTTTCAGTTTTATAGTATTGATGAAGCATGTATCCTTAATTATTTGTTTACAATAGTTACATCATTTTTTTGTAAATACCACTTAATCACACATCATAGGACACAGAGTCTCAAGTAATTACTTGGTGGGTTATAGGTCTACCTTCAGGTGTTCACACTGGTATAACAGCACAGGAAGTTGACTCCCCTATATAACCCCTCCTCCTTCGAGGAGCACTCAGTTTTTTCGCCAGTGTGTAAGGTGTTGGTCACGAGTGAAGATGTGCTCTGCGGAGCTCCAGGAGGGTTCCATGCTGGATTTAAAGAAACCTCCACAATCGGATCCATCCTCGCCACTGAGGCCATAGGATGGTACCTGGACCTCGATGCAAGAACAAGGTTTTGCCTGTAATGCTTCTCTTTGAGAGCTGGACCCTAGGAACCAGAACTCTTTTTGGTCTTGCTACATTTCCTAAAGTTGTCCTGAGGGGTGCTATACAAGGCCCCAGGAGCCTTTTAAAAGGGCCCCAGTCTTTGAGCGCGTTTAAACGCAGCCCTCCGTAATGGGTGAAAGTTGAATGTCTGTTAAATCAGCAGTATCCTGCAGCTGGGACAAGGTAAGGGAAGAAGCTTTGCTTTTTCCTTCAATATACCTTATATGCCTTATAAATGTCTCCTCTATAAGGAGTAACTTGCACTACCTATGATGTGTCTTAGTGCAGCTCTGTCTCAGAACATGTGTGGTCCCAGCTGCAGACGGGGTTCTTACTTAAATAGATCTTGTGGGATTTGGTAAATAAAGCCGTTGCTAATAGAGAGGTGTATAAACTTCTATATGGGCGCTGGCTGATTGGTTGACGCAGCTGCTTTAGCTGCATGGTTTAATTACAACCCAGAGCTTCCACCTAATAACATTGGGAAATGCCCTATGCTTCTGTGGTTTAAAAAAAAAACTATATATCTGCTGACAGAACCTTCCCCTCTTCCCCCTCCCCCTTCCCGTCCTAGATCTCCCTCCCCCACCTTAGACTATTTACAGTCAGTGGAGGGTCCAAAAGAATTATGGGGATAGGATGGGGTATTGCCCTCAGATGATCGGGAGGAAAGACATGCGATTATTTCTCTGCGGATGAAACAATACTTGAAGTTCCCAAGGATCCCTACTTCACAATCTGAAGTACAGAGGCTTGCAAAGATGGTTCGCTCTACTTGCATGCTACCCCTAACAGAGTTAGCTGAAGGGCCGGTTTCTTCCTTGGGTTCTTTGAAGCCTTTACAGCCCTTGCATGCGTTTCCCATCCACGCATTACTAAAAAAGCTTAATCCCGAATGGGATCATCCGGATAAGCATTTTTTCCCTTCCAAAGAGACTCGCAAAGCTCTATCCTATGGAAGAAAGATTCACTAAAAGATGGAAAGTTCCAGAAGTTGACGCTGCGATTTCCAATGTGAATTATTATTTTTTTTTATTTTTTTATCCAGTGGAAAATGCGCTTATGCTTAAAGATCCAACAGATAAGAAGTTGGAAGGTCTGTTAAAATCCTTTTTTTTCTTAGCAGGTACTGTTGCTCAGCCTGCAATTGCAGCTGTAGACATCTGTCAGTCCTTGAAGGACCAGTTCACAGATGCTCTCAGATGAGCTCCCTGCACAAGCACAGGAACTGGCCGAGCTACCTAAAGCATTATGCTTTGCTGTAGACGCTATGATGGATTCTATTCACCAGGCATCACGCCTTGAGTTTGTACTTGTACATATGCGAAGGACCCTTTGGTTAAAGGGTTGGTCAGCTGAGACGCCTTGTATGAACCTTCTAACTAGTTTCCCCTTTAAGGGAGAATGATTATTTGACGATTGTTTGGATAAATACATTCAAACAATTTCCAGCGGAAATAGTACTCTTTTGCCAGTCAAAAGAAAATATAAGTGTCTTTCATTTAAACTGTTCTGCCATTAGACCAGGCATAAAGGAAGACCTGGGGCTACAAGTCTGCAAAGCAGAATACAAGACCTCCTTATGAAGAGGCATCTACCCTCACCAAGGTGGGGGGGAAGACTTCTGATGTACTCAGAAGTCTGGCAAAGGGAGATTCAGGACAAATGTGTCTCTAGGATACAAGCTAGAGCTTTGAGAGTTTCCACCATCTCGTTTTCTGAGATCAAACGTTCCCAAGGATCCAGGGAAAAGGCAATCCCTGTTGCAAGCATTAGACCGATTATTGGCTCAAGGGGTGATCAGACAGATTCCCAAACAAGAGTAAGGTTTGAGGTTTTACTCAAACCTAATTACGGTACCAAAGCCAAATGGGGATATCAGAGCAAGTCTAGATCTACGTAATCTAAATCGGTTCCTGAAAATCTGCTCCATTTGCATGGAGTCAATCAAGTCATCAGAGATGCATAGCTGCTTGTCCATATATTTCCTCCTCACCAGAGGTTTCTGCGGTTCAAAGTAGAACAGAAGCTTTTCAGGTAATACCCTTGCCCTTTGGGCTTGCTACAGCACCTCGGGTATTCACTAAGGTATTAGCCCCACCTCTAGTCAGGTTAAGGGCACAGGGCTTAACTGTCTTGGCTTACTTAGACAATCTATTAAAAGACCAGTCAGTGGCTTGCTTGAAGCAAGGTGTAGCCATCACAAGCGGTTACCTGGAGGGTTTGGGTTGGATTCTCAACCTAAAGAAATCCTCCTTAAAGCCACTAAGGAGGCTGAAGTATCTGGGCCTGATCATAGACACAGCCCAGAAAAGGGGTGTTCTTGCCTCCCGCAAGGATCAGCTCCATACAGGAGCTGGTGAGGATGATCAGGTCGAAGAGAAATCCTTCAATTCGCCTTTTGCATGAGGTTGTTAGGGAAGATGGTAGCTTCATTCGAAGCAGTTCCCTATTCTCAATGCCATTTGAAACTGAAAGCAGTGTTCTGTCTGCTTGGAACAAAACGATTCAAGCATTGGACT
Source organism: Lithobates pipiens (assembly GCF_037356315.1). Taxonomy (NCBI): domain Eukaryota; kingdom Metazoa; phylum Chordata; class Amphibia; order Anura; family Ranidae; genus Lithobates; species Lithobates pipiens. The sequence goes on from NW_027507785.1 coordinate 144,531,335, forward strand.
TGCCAATGTGGCTGTCCCCATGAGTGTCCCAAAGCCTCAGTTGGTGGTTACTATCTGGGAACCTGCTGAAGGGAAAGTCCTTTAAATCAATTATCTGTAAGGTAGTAACGACAGATGCCAGCCTTTGAGGCTGGGGAGTAGGAGTCTTGCCCATCTGCATCCTAGAGATTCTGGCTCTAGAAACCTGGACCTCCAGGTTAAAGAATTGTCCTGCCAGGATCCAGTCTGACAATGCCACGGCTGTGGCATATCAATCACAAGGGGTCACCAATAGTCTCTCAGCTCAGAGGTGAACCAGATTCTAACTTGGACAGAAGAGAATGTCCCATGCCTATCGGGAGTAGAGAATCGGCAAGTGGACTATCTGTCGCCGGAAGTTATTCCCAGGAGAATGGTCTCTTCACCCCAAGGCGTTTCAGGCTGTTTGCCAAAGGTGGGGGACTCCGGACGTAGACCTTCTAGCGTCCAGATTCAACACTAAGCTAGTCAACTTTGCATCCATGACACTGGACCCACTTGCATACTTAACAGATGCGTTGGCGACCCCTGTGGGATCAGTTTTTACTGATCTATGCACTTTTCCCCGATTCAGTTGCTACCTCAAGTTCTTTGCAGGATCAGGCTGGAAAGAAAATCGGTAATACTGGTAGCACCAGCATGGCCCAGAAGGTCATGGTACGCAGAGATCGTAAGGATGGCCGTGGAGGGTCCAGGGCTCTTCCCACTATGGCCAGACCTGCTATCTCAGGGGCCGATATTCCATCCTACTTTATGAACGCTAAATTTAACGGCCTGGCTTTTGAGACCCACATTCTGAATAAACGTGGGCTTTCAAGGTCAGTTATCTCTACTTTGATTAATGCTAGGAAGGCAGCTTCTAGCGCTATATATTCTAGAGCCTGGAAAGCTTATGTTTCCTGGTGTGAGTCCAAGGGTTGGTACCCTCGGAGATATATCATAGGTAGAATTCTTACCTTTCTACAATTAAGCATAGAGATGAAGTTAGCCCTGAGTACTATTAACGGCCAAGTCTCAGCCTTATCAATTTTTTATTTCAAAGACTGCTTGCTATGTGTTCTTTAGTCCAGGGTTTCATGCAAGGAGTGCTGCAGATTAATCCGCCAGTTAAATCACTCTTAAGCTCTTGGGACTTAAAGAGGGATTCCGCCCAAAAAAAAAAATTAAAAGCCAGCAGCTATAAATACTACAGCTGCTGACTTTTAATAAATGGACACTCACCTGTCCCGGGTTCCAGCGATGCCGAGGCCGATCAATCGCTCAGCTCTCAGCTGCTGCAGTCACCATTCTAGGTAAGGGAATCGGGAAGTGAAGCCAATCGGCTTCACTTCCCGGTTCCCTACTGTGCACCCGTGTGTGTCCCAGCAGACAGCGCGGCAGGGCAGGAAATGACAGACTCCCACGGGAGTCTATGCCTGGAAGTGGGTGTAAATACCTGTCTTTGACAGGTATCTCCACCCCCTCCCCCCTGTAAGGTGCCAATTGTGACACTGGAGGGGGGGGAGGGTTCTCATCAGCGGGAGATTCCACTTTAGGGTGGAACCCCGCTTTAAATATAGTTTTGTCAGTGTTACAAAAACAGCCATTCGAACCGTTGCAGCATGTTCCCTTAGTCCTTCTGACTAGGAAGCTGATATTTTCATTTGCTATATCCTCAGCAAGGAGGATTTCAGAATTGGCTGCTCTTTCTTGTAAGGAGTCATATTTGATTATTCATGAGGACAGAGTGGTGTTACGACCTCGTCCAGGTTTTTTGCCAAAAGTGGTTTCAGGCTTTTATCTGAATGAAGATATTGTCATGCCGGGTTTTTTCCCCAAGACCTTGTTCCAGGGAAGAAAGGTCACTACATTGTCTAGATGTAGTGAGAGCAGTGAAAATGTATTCGAGAAAACTGCTCCGATTTGTAAGACTGATGTCTTATTTCTTCTGCTAGAGGGTCCTAAGAAGGGACAGGCAGTGTCAAAATCCACTGTCACTAAGTGCATTTGGCAAGTTATAATTCAAACTTATGATTTAAAGGGAAAGATTCCCCCTTTTCAAGTTAAGGCGCACTCTACCAGAGCAGTTGGTGCTTCTTGGGCAGTGCATCACCAGGCCTCCAGGTCTCAAATCTGCAAGGCCGCGACTTGACCTTCAGTACATACATTTGCAAAATATTAAGTCTATGTAAGAGGGAATGAGGATATTGCCTTTGGGCGCTGTGTGCTGCAGGCAGCAGTATAAGTCCTCAGGTCTGGGGGTTACCCTACAGGTTGTTTCCCTCCCCCCAAGTAGCATTGCTATGGGACATCCCACCAAGTTATTACTTGAGACTCTGTGTCCTATAATGTACGATAAAGAAAATAGGATTTTTAAAACGGCTTAGCTGTAAAATCCTTTTTCTTGGAGTACATCATAGGACACAGAGCTCCCGCTCCTCTATTTTATGGGTTGAGAGTATATTACTTATATTGCTTGGCTACGTAAACTGAGTGCTCCTGGAAGGAGGAGGGGTTGTATAGTGGAGCCAACTTCTTGTATTGGTTATACCAATGTCAACACCTGAAGGTAGGCCTATAACCCACCAAGTAATTACTTGAGACCGTGGCCTATGATGTACCCCAAGAAAAGGATTTTACAGGTACCGTATATACTCGAGTATAAGCCGAGATTTTCAGCCTCTTTTTTGAGGCTGAAAGTGCCCCCCTCGGCTTATACTCGAGTCATCGCTGTCTGCCCGCTCGATCAGCGTGTCGAGCAGACAGACAGCGGCCATTCTATGATTCAAAAGCCGCGCCTCCGGCTCCGCCTTCGCCTGTGATAGGCGGAACACTGAATTTCCCAGCAGCCTGTGTTCCGCCTATCACGGGCGTCGTCTCATCCTCGTACTACGGACGAGGATGATACGACGTCCGTGATAGGCGGAACACAGGCTGCTGGGAAATTCAGTGTTCCGCCTATCACAGGCGAAGGAGGAGGCGTGGCTTTTGAATTTTACAATGGCCGCCGACGAAGAGGGCACGGGACGGAGGCAAGGCACGGGACGGGACGGGACGGGACGGGACGGGACGAAGGCTCGGGACAAAGGCTCGGGACACAGGTAGGCTGGACACACACACACACACACACACACACACACACACACACACACACACAGATGGAGACACACACACACACGGATGGAGACACACACACACGGATGGATGGATGGATGGAGACACACACACACACACAGGGATGGATGGATACACACACACACAGGGATGGATGGATGGATGGAGACACACACACACAGGGATGGATGGATGGATGGATGGAGACACACACACACAGGGATGGATGGATGGATGGATGGAGACACACACACACAGGGATGGATGGATGGATGGACACACACACAGGGATGGATGGACGGACACACAGGGATGGACGGACACACAGGGATGGACGGACACACACACAGGGATGGACAGGCATGTCTCACCCTCGGCTTATACACGAGTCAATAAGTTTGCCAGTTTTTTTGGGGGTAAATTGGGGGCCTCGGCTTATATTCGGGTCGGCCTATACTCGAGTATATACGGTAAGCTGTTTTAAAAATCCTATTTTTACTCATTTAATAAAAGAAAATTTTATGGAAAAAAGAGGAATGAGATGTGTAATTTATGCTCCTAAAACCCTTGAAAGTGCTATTTCAATGTTGGGCCTCTGTATGTGGCCAGGCTGTGTAAAAGTTTCACACATGTGGAATCGCTATACTCGGGAGGAGTAGCAGAATGTATTTTGGGGTGTCATTTTTGCTATGTACATGCTATGTGTTTCAAATGTCTTAAAAATTGACAAGTTTGTGGTAAAAAATGCATTTTCATTTTTTACCACATTTTCCAAATACTTCTAGAAAAAATGAACCATTCAGAAGACTCATTATGCCTCAGATTATATGTTTGGGTGTTAGCTTTCCAAAATGGGGTCATTTTGTGGGCGTTTCCATTGTCCTGGTACTCCAGGGCCTTCAAAATTGTAATGGGTTGTCAACAAGTTAGATGTGTCATTAATGCTCCTAGAACACCTGATGGTGCTCCCTGCATGTTGGGCCTCACTATGTGGCCAGGCTGTGAAAAAGTCCCAACATGTGGTATCGCCATACTTAGGAGTAGCAGAATGTATTTTGAAGCGTCATTTGTGTTATACACATGCCATGTGAGAGAAATAACCTATTACAATGACAATTTTGTGGAGAAAAAAATAAATCTTAATTTTGCAAAGAATTGTGGGAAAAAATTACAACAAACGCCTCACCATGCATCTTGATAAATACCTTGGAGTGTCTACTTTAAAAAAAAAAAAAGGAATCATTTGTGAGGTATTTTTACATTCCTGGCTTGTTTGGGTCTCAAGAAATAAGATAGGCCACCAGTACTAAAGGTGTGATCAACTTGTAGACTCTAACTTTCACACAGACCAAATAATATCCACTAATTTGGGTTATTTTTACCAAAGATATGTAGCAGTATAAATTGTGACCAAAATTTATGAAAAAATTAATAATTTGCAGAAACTAAGAAAAATGTGTGTTTTTATTTTATAGTCTTTTTTTCATTTATAGCACAAAACCCAGTGGTGATCAAATACCACCAAAAGAAAGCTCTGTCTGTATGGAAAAAGGCCGAAAAATGTATTTGGGTACAGTATTGCATGACTGAGTAATTGTCATTCAAAGTGGGAGAGCAATGAAAGCTGAAAATTTGGTCTGGTCACGAAGGGGGTTTAAGTGCCCAGTTGTCAAGTCTTTTTTTTTTTTTCTAACACCCTAGAGAATAAAATGGCGGTCATTGCAATACTTTTTGTCACACCGTATTGGCGCTGCTGTCTTAAAAGCGCACTTTTTTTTTTTAACAAAAAAATTGTATAAATAAGACAGGAGTAAAGTTAGCCCAATTGTTTTATATTGAGAAAGATAATGTTACACAGAGTAAATTGATACCCAATATGTCATGCTTCAGAATTGCGCCCACTTGTGGAATGGCGTCAAATTTTTACCCTTAATCTCCATATGCAACATTTAAAAAATGCTTCAGGTTGCCTTTTTTGAGTTACAGACGAGGTCTATGGCTAAAATGATTGCTCTCGCCCTAACGATCGCGGTGATGCCTCACAGGTGTTTTTACCATTGTTTTCATATCTGGTCGCTACTCACGTATGCATTCGCTTCTGCCTTCTTCTGTGTGAGATCGTTGGAATGGGGTACTTTTTTTTTATTTTTTTTTATTTATTTAATTTTTACACTTTAAAAAAAATAATAATAATAATTCGGGTCACTTTTATTCCTATTAAAAGGAACGTAAATATCCCTAATGGTAAAAAGCATGACGGGTCCTCTTAAATATGAGATCTGGTGTCAAAAAGTCCTCAGATTTCATATTTGGACTTAATTGCAATAATTAAAAAAAAATTGTCATTTGAAAAAAATTACAACAAAAAAAGTGCCTTTAAGAGGTATGGGTGGAAGTGACATTTTGACGTTGCTTCCGCCCTGCTATGGTATGTAGACAGACTAAGATAGACCCTACCTGTCTCGTCTCCATACCCATCCATGGATAGGACCCATTGCCTCCGCTGATGGCTCCAGTAAGTGGCGGAGGGCACGGGAGAGCGGCAGGAGGGGGGAGGCACCTCTCCCGCCGCCAATAGCGGTGATGGGGAGTATTGTTGCTAACCATGTCCATCTCTTTATGACTACGGTGTACTCATTCTGATGGCTTCTTCCAGCAGGATAATGCACCATATCACATAGCTCACATTTCAATGTGGATTCCTGATCATGACAATGTGTTAACTGTACTCCAATTGCCTCCACATTCACCAGATCTCAATGCTTTGGCGCACCTTTGGGATGTGGTGAAACGGGGGATTCACATTATGGCTCTGCAGCCGACAAATCTGCAGCAATTGTGTGATGCCATGATGTCAATATGGATTAAAAACTATTCCAACACCTTGTTGAATCTATGCCACAAAGAATTAGGGCAGTTTTGAAAGCAAAAGGGTCCAACCCGGTACTAGCAAGGTGTAACTAATAAAGAGGACAGTGAGTGTGTATATGCACACATAATGTGTGTGTGTGTGTGTATTTTACATATATTTAGAGGAATAATAAGAAAATAATCAAATAAAATATAATACAAACATGATCAAAAAAACTGCTAATACAAGATACAAATAGAAAAAAAAAAAAAAACCTGCGCTTGATTCTAATATGAGAGGCCGCTAACAAAATTTTCTGGCTTCAATTATACAAGATAAAAATAGAAGTGTAGCACCACTAAAAACATTTATACGCCAAGATGATTAAGAAAAGTAAATTTCTCATCAACATCCAATGGTTCTTGGATGAAATCAAAGTGAGACCCAGAGAGATCTGCCACTGCCTACAATAGCTCTCACAGCCTATTACCAGATGGGATTGACCCCATCTTTTTTATTTACAGGTGGTCAAAACGCGCTAAACAAAGGCCCCAAGTATGGCTCATAAAGGATCCAATCCTTCAGTTGACAGGCTCGACTTAAACCTTCTCAAAACTATTAGTTTTCCTTTTAAACTTTCCATCCATTCATTTTATTTTTGGCAGCCTACAGCATTGGCAACTGAAGCTCTGACTCTTTGAACTGTTAATTACTATTAAGAAGAATAATGTTGTAGTTTCATTACTTCAAAATAACACGCAAGTTTTCAATGTGGCGATTAACAAACAAAATAGATTTTTAATCCAGAATAAGGAAATCTCTTCACCTTTTGCGGAGTTTAAATTTGTTATCACCGGAACAGGCAGCCCTTTCTATCAGGTAAGATACACAGCATAACTGTGTTCTGGCTGAGGAAAATGAGACAGGAGTAGACTTTTCATTATTCTGGATTAAAAATCTATTTTGCTAAATGCTACACTGAAAACTTCTGTGTTAAAATGGATTTAAATTTAAAGGAAAACTGTATTAATTCTGAGTAGGTTACAGCCAAGCTTGTCAACTGACAAATTGGCTCCTTTATGGGGGCCTTTTCTTTTACATGTTGACCACCTATAATATGGGTCAGTACCATCTGGTAAGAGGGTGTGTGTGCCACAGTAGGAGGTGGCGTATCTTACTGGGTCACACTTTGCTTTCATCGAAGAACCATTGCATGTTGAGGAATGGGCTTCATATTCACTTTGGTGTAAAAATTGTTTTAGCAGAGCAACACTTCTGCTTTATTTTCTATTTCAATATTTTTATTGAAAAGTTGAATAAACAGGAATAAACAAGAGACTATAATCTGCTCCTTGTGCGCCCTCGCAGGGGCTACAAAGCATGAATATGAAACCAGAGGGCCAGCCATCACATTATACTTATAATAAACAGAAGAAAAGGAGGGAATATGAGTAGGGGATGGTATCGAGACTGGTTCCAGAACCAGGCAACTCGTTCCCTCGTCGTTTCCGGAGGGCATGCCCTAATTCCACTACCCCCTCCTACGGGGGGAAGCAGAATTCGTTAGCAATGAGAGAGATTACAAAGAAGAGTGAAGAAAGATGGGGAACAAAAGAAGAAAAGATAGAGACAAGAGGGGGAAGAAAGGAGGGGGAACGTTCGGGTGTGGGCGCCTCGCCAATAGGAGTTAGACCAAGCCCAGGCATGCAGCTTGGTAGCGCGGGGAACTCATAGGAGATCCACAGCTCCCAGATATTTAGAAATTTAGCATGAGAATCATGAACAATACTGGACATACGTTCCTGAAGTAACATTGCAGTCATGCGGGTTTTAACACCTTGAAAATCTACCCGTTGGGACTTCCAGGCTTGGGCAATGGTCCGCTTGGCCGCTATAAATGGATAAGTAGCCAACTTCTGTTGAGGGCCCCGCAAACCAGGTACCGGGCAATGTAGAAGAGCTAGCTTAGCGTCCTTTCGGATGGTTAGGTGGAAAAGTGTCTGCAGCAAACCAAAAATCCTAGACCAGAACCCCACCAGCCTTGGGCAAGCCCACCATGTATGCATAACATCACCTCGCTGTCCACAGTTGCGGAAGCGAGAAAGCCCGAGCTGTTCGGGCAGATACCCAATACCATCGAAGCATTACTTTATATGCAGCCTCCAGGGTATTTGTGTTGAACGAGGATTTGGAGATTGTTTTCCAGGCCCTGCTCCAGTCTACTGGGGTCTGAAGGTCCTTTTCCCATTGAGTCATATAAGAGAGGGGCGCTGATGGCGAACGGCTATTCAGGGAGGCATAAATGGCCGAAATAAGGCCTGGGGACCCATGTGAGGACCACCAGGAAAATGCCTGGGGCTCCTCCAGACCCGGGGGGAAAAGAGGGTTATGGGTGATGGGAAGTAGGGGTAGAAAGGGGGACATCAGATTGCTGGAAAAGCGAACTGAGTCCCACACCTGCAGACTATGTAGGAGCATGGGGCTGAGGGAGGGAGGGCGCAGATTTCTGGGGAGCCAGAGGAGTGCCTTAAGTGCACAAGGGTCACAGCCAGGCACCTCCAGGAGCACCCACAGAGGAACATCCGTGGTTGCATGGAGCATAGTCAACGGAGCGATCTGGGCCGTTGTGTAGTATTTAGAGATATTGGGGACCCCCAAGCCTCCCCGGAGACTATGGGTGTAAAGGGTCGCTCTAGGTACCCTGGGGCCTTTGCGCGCCCATATAAATTGGAGGATCCTATTCTGCAGGAGTCAAAGAAAAAAAGTGGATACCCGGACAGGATAAGTACGAAAATAATAAAGGACTTTAGGGAGGATGGTCATCTTCGCCGCCGAGATCCTGCCTACCCATGAGAGTGTGGGGAATTGCCAGGCTTGCATAAGGGTGGACCCCGATCGCAACAGGGGATAATAATTGGCCGAGAAAAGGGAAGAATAAGACTGCGTCAATTTGACAGCTAAATAATCAATCGAGTGGGATGCCCAACGTTATGGAAAATGGTCCTGAAGGCGCTGCACCAGTTCCAGAGGGAGGTTAACATTCATCGCTGTGGTCTTGGAGAGGTTAATTTGAAGACCTGAGAAGCCAGAGAATCGGTCTAATACTAGTTGCAAATTGGGCAGGGAGATGAGTGGGTTGGACAGGGTCAATAGGGCGTCGTCCGCAAAGAGGTTCACTTTGTATTGAGTGCCCGCGTAAGGGATTCCCGAGATATCACCACATTCCCTGATCGCTGCCGCCAGTGGCTCCAATGCCAGGATAAATAGTGCCGGGGACAGAGGGCATCCCTGTCTAGTCCCCCGGAGTATCGGGAAAGGTTCAGAAAGGAAGCCCGCATATTTCACCAACGGTGCGGAATAGAGGGCCTGGATCCATTGTAGAAAATGTGGTCCAAATCCCCATTTGGTTAGAACAAAGTAAAGGTAATCCCAGGAGAGCGAATCAAACGCTTTATAAATAACTAGGGAATAGCAAAAGTCCTGGTATTTTACACTGATGAAGTATATGAAGGAGATGGACCACCTTGCGGACATTGTCCCCTGCCTGGTGACCGGGCACAAAGCCCACCTGATCCCCGTGAATGAGGGCCTGAAGATATCTGTTGACTCGCGTGCTCAGAACCTTTCCCAGAACCTTCAGGTCAACATTCAACAGGGAGATGGGACGAAAGGACTGTGGGTCTGTGGCCTCCTCGGATGACTTAGGGATCATAGAAATATGGGCTTTCAGCGAGTCTGGCGAGGGTCTCGCACCTTCCCGCCAGGTGGTGAAATAAGACGTTAAATGGGGCGTGAGCAGGGATGCAAATGTCCTATAGTATAGACCGGTAAAGCCGTCCGGACCCGGGGCCTTGGACGGCTTAAGGGACTTTAGGGCTTGGGCGACCTCCAGTTCAGTTATGGGAGCATTCAAATTAGCCTGTGCCGCTGAGGACAATAAAGGAAGACTAATTGATTCGAAGAAACTCTCGGCCCTGTCTCGGTCGAAGGCAGCTGGTCCACTATAGAGGGAAGAGAGGAAGGAGGCAAAGCCAGCAGCTACCTTGGATGGATTGGACGTGAATCCCCCACCTGTCACCTGTAATCGAACCGGCCTGCCCGGACCCCCCACTGAATTAAGTTTCCTAGCCAACATGGGACCAGGTTTGTTCGAGCAACTGTAAAATTGATATTAGGTCCAGCGCAGAACTTTCTCCGCCTGAGCGGAGGCGAGCAAGTCCAACTCGGTGGCCAAGTTGTCACGTGTCCGCCTGTGGGCTACTGTAGGACGCGCCTTCCACGTCGTAACTGCCGCTTCTAACAAGGTCAACTCCCGTATCCGCTGCTCCCTGGCCCGCTTTGTACGGGAAGCAAGCTGGATTAGGTGTCCCCTGACCGTCGCCTTGTGGGCTTCCCACAAGGCAACTGGAGAATCAACTGAGCCTACATTTTCTGTGAAATAGGTTTGGATATATGTTTTTATCTGAGAAGATGTAGCTTGCATACTAAGGAGGGATTCATTAAGCTGCCAGAGATAGGCCGGGCGGGAGAATCCTGCCAAGGATATTCCGAGGATCAGGGGATCATGATCATACCAGGGAGAGGTAGCAATAATGATCTTATGTACCAACGGCAGGGAGCTAAGTTGCAGAAACACGTGATGTATTCTACAAAAACTCTGGTGGGGGTTAGAAAAAAAAGTAAATTCCGGTGACAACGGATGTTGCTCGCGCCACACGTCCACCATGCCATATGACTGGAAAAGATCATGTAATAATTGTTCTTGGGAGGCATCACGGGACTGAGGCACTTCCCTGAGACTATGCCTGTCCAAAGAGGAGTTAAAAACAGAGTTAGTCTCCCATCATAATCAGAAGGCCTTTCTGGTGCCTAGTGATCACCTGAAACAAATGGGAGAAAAACCTGTTGAAATGAGTTAGGAGCGTAATACCCAACCAAAGTGACCTCCTGGTCCCAGAGGGTGCCCTGCAAGATCAAATATCTACCCGTAGGGTCCGCTATTTACTTAGAACAGGTAAATTGGAGGTTACGCTTAAAGGCCATCAGCACCCCTCTTTGCTTCTCAGAAGCGGAAGCCGTAAAAAACATTGGATAATGGGAGGACAAATATTTGGGGGAAGAGGATAGGGAGAACCTGGTTTCCTGCAGACACACCATCAATGGATTGAGATTTCAAGTGACGGAAGACCTTCGACCTCTTAATGGGGGAATTGAACCCATGGATGTAATGCGAGAATATTTTCAGCACATTCTGAGCAATTTGGGGGATAAAGGAAGGTTCATATAATTATAGAGCGACCAACAAGGTACGTACTTACCCTGATCCCATGGCGAGGCTATCCGAGCCCGAATAGGGGAGTGGAAGGGAGGGAAACACAAGGAAGAAGAGAAAGAGAGAGAAAAAAACTCAGAATAGAAAAGTGAAACACATAAACACTACAATTGGTGGGCATTGCATCCTGCAGCAGGACACTAAAGGAGTTGCCTCTACCACCAACCACAAGGCTAACAAATAGTAAAACATAACAGCATTGACAACAGTAAAACTACAATAGTACTAGAATATTACTACATTATTGTCTTATTACCGCCCCTGCACAGGGCAATTAAAAATAGAACAAAAACAGGTGAGACAAACTAAGCCCATCCCGTAGTACTGCTACTGGGTAGCAGTGAATAAAACTAACAATGGGATTAAAGGTCCTCCCCAGCTGGCGCCGCCCCGCCGGGAGTGCCCAAGGAGAGAACACGACCTCGGTCCCCGAACGTGACCCCCACGCTGGAGCGCCGCCAGGGGTCCACCAATAAAAGAGGGGACCCCGTATGGCCTAGGGCCACGGTCCAGCGGGGGGCCACCAGTGCTGATCATGGCCCGCACCCTTAAGGGGGTGGACCTGAAATAAGCCATGGCTTGACCCGATCAAGGAGGGAAGGGTAGGAAGGAAGTGGGAGGGAACAGGGAGGAGAGAAAAAAAAAAAATTTAAGAGGAAGGTATGGGTAAGGGAAGGGAAGTAAAAGGAGGGGGATGGGAGGGGGGAATTAAGAGGGGGAGCAGGGGGAAGAAGGAAAGTGCAGGAAGGGGGGAAGAGAGGCGCAGGGTATGGGGAGTGGGGGAATGGAAGGAAAACGGGGAGGGGGCATGGATGAGGAGAGGAGGGAGTGGGGATGAGGAGGGAAGGCAGGGTAAAAGATGAAAATATTAGAGCCTTCTCACGGCGGTTGGGGTCATCCGAAGAGGGGAGCAAATGTAGTGCTTCAAAAGTCGCCTGGGCTTCCTCCGCGGTGCGCACTGTGTAGCCCCGGCCTTGGTAGGTGATAGCGAGGCGAAAAGGAAAGCCCCAGGTGTATTTGATGCGGCGTTCCACCAGAGCTCAAGTATGTTTTCAGTTGTTGCCTCTTTTGCACTGTGGAGGGGGCCAAATCAGTAAAGAGCTGATACTTATGGCCTTGGAAACTGAGATCAGGCTTGTCCCGTGCTGCCCTAAGGAGCGTTTCCTTGGTGCGGTAGTACGTGAACATGATGATGATGTCCCGAGGAGGCCCCCCTTCCTTCCTCGGCCCCAGGGCCTGGTGGATCCGGTCAAATTCCATGCGATCAATTGGGATGCCTGGGACCAATTCCTGGAATAGAGCCGTGGCAGTGGAGGTTAAGTCCTCAATAGTTTCAGGGAATCCCCTAAGCCGGAGGTTCCCTTGCCTAGACCTGTTCTCATAGTCCTCTAATTTTAGGAGGGCTGCATCCAGCTCCCTGCGGATGTCCTGCAAGTCCTGCTCATGGTGATCGATGACTGTTGCTGCAGCCTCCATTCTATCTTCCAGCGCATTCATACGGTTACCCAACTCACGGATTTCCTTTGTGAGATGCGTGGCCAGTTTGGAGGTGGCCGCTGACAGTTCCCCCTGCAGCATGGTTTTAAAGCGAGACAGCAGGTCTGCATCCCGCAGTGAAGGCTCTACATAGGGTTGCTGGACTCCTGGTATGCTTTCTACATCTGAACAGGCTTCGGGCTCACCAGTGAGCAACGGAGGGGTGAAGTCCATGTTTGAGGCCTGCGACTCCAGTCTGGGAGGCTCAGTGAGTAGAGGGACCTCTCCTGAAGGTCGTCCGCCGCCGATGCGGTGGTTCCCGGCAGGCAAACGCGGTGATCCCGGAGGCCAAGTAGGCCGCAAGATGGCGGCCTGCCGCTGGGATCCGCGGCGGGCCGGATCGCCCTGTCTGCAGGCTATGGCGAGCGGCCAAAGGCGCCCCGGGCTGTAGGGGAGAGCCCAGCAGAGAGGATGGGTGAGTGAAAGAGCAGTGCCAGCGATCCACAGCGGAGGATGGCTGTGGATTGCAATCCGGCCCGCGGAGCACAGCCACAATGCCACTTCTGCTTTATTTTAACCCCTTCACACCTACAGGTAAAACAAATCTAAAAGCCTAAGCACATGATAGTAAAACCGTACATATCATCACAACTACTTTGTGCTTCCAGGTGGATTATACCTTGTTCTTTTCAGGACAAATTGGGCTTTCATTTGGTAGTAAGTTATGGCTATCACCCGATTATTATTATTATTTTTTTTTTTTTTTTTTTTTTTTAAGAAAAACTGGCCCAAAATAGTAAAAAAACAAAAAACAAATTTTTATGTAGCTGAGAACTTCTTGTTACTACCATAACTTACCACCAAAGAACAACCCAAAATTCCCCTGCTCTTGATGATTGTAGCCATACCTTTTTATATGTGTATGTTATTTGTTGTATGAACCGTAGCACAGACAAGAAGCAGTAGTGCACATTTTGCTTCTTTTTTTTGTCCTGCCTAAAACACACTAATGCTAAATTAAAAAGAAAAAAAAATCCTGCTCAAAATATACTGAACCTGATCTTTACCTTTTTGACCCTAGCCTTGATCTAGGTATGTTTCATTTTTTTTTTTTTTACAAACTTTTTTTTTTTTTTTCCTTTCTACATGGAAAAACAAAGATACAACCTAGTTATCTTCATTCACAGGAAAAAAAACACAGGGATTGGCTTCACAGTGAACACTGTGGTAGCCAATCAGAGGCTACCACATGAATTAGTTGACCTGGAATCGGGGGATCCAGTGACGCCACGGTCTCTGTGCTGTGCGTTCCCAGCACAAACAATTCCCTGTCAATGTCCGAGATCTGGAGAAAAGGGCAATTGTAAAAATTCATTTTTTTTCTGTAGAAGTATAGCTAGTTTTAGAAGCATGCAAATCATTGTAGAACTGGTGAAAGTCATTCAGTATGTCAGTTAAGAGTATGTACTTCCCCCGGTAGTATTCTTAATGGCTGTAATAGTAGTAGAATCCCTATGCTCTCTAGCCACTAGGGCCAAGAGATGGCCTGTATTTTCCCCTTCCTCAAAATATCCCTGTTGAAGGAAGTATCTCCTCTTCTCCGCTGCTGACATTAGGACAAAGTTGTACAGTGACTGTGCCTCCATCCAGGCCTCATAGTTAGATTGAGATGTATCGGTGACCAATGCCTGCTCTGTTTTTCATGTCATCCTGTACTCCCATTCTCTAGAGCGGTTCTTGATACCTGTGAATTCTCTAATAAGGTAGCCTCTTAAGAATGCCTTGAGTGAGTTCCAAACCACCTCTGCACTAGCAGAGCGCCTGTTTTATCGCAAAAACTCAGTACCCCATCGGGTGACGGAAACGGGGTCAGCCAGAAGGGGTTCACTCTCCACAGTGGACAGCCAGAGGAAACCGTAGCATCCAGTCGCACCCAAAATGGGGAGTGATCTAACAAGAGGCATGGTTCATATGCAGAATTTTTTACCCGTTGCAATAATGCACTATTGCCTAACCACATATCTATGCGGGAGAGTCCATGCGTGGCCGAGTAGCAGGAGTAACATTTATCATTGAGATCTGTTTCTCGCCACACATCATGAAGCCCCAGTTCAGCAAGCAGGGAGGCAAAGGCTGTCTTTCCTGTATTAAGTCTCGCTGCCCTGGGTGTTAAGGGTAACCTATCCAGACATGAGTCCAGGGTGTTATTAAAGTCCCCCAAAAACTGTAGCATCAAACACCGGATGATAGAAATTCACAAACAAGTGGGCAGGAATACTCTATCCGTTAAAGGAAAATCTTCCGGATCATCAATCATCAACAAAATAAAATGTGAATGCTCTTACCAGAACAGATGGACTCCAATGTCAACGACACAGAGTCTAACAGGCAGTATGCCACAAATGGCAAATGTATGAAACTCGCAGTGGTCCAAGCTTCCAGAACGGGATTCAAGGGAGCCGTGGCTGACCTCCAAATTTACCTCCAAACGACAACTGTCTCAACTGGAACTCGGTGTTAGGTTTAAAAGTGGACAGCACATCTATTCACATCCGGGCAACATGTGGAAAAAAGAAACCGCTTCCACATAGTATAGATAAGAGGGGTATTTATTTCTAAAAACCGTTTTACAGATAAACAAGTGATCACATGTGAAAATGCAAGGCAGTGAGGGTAGTAATAAGCCACGCCCTATGCATTTAGACCTATGTGCATTCTACAGGGGCATATATCAACCCTCACACACTGCCTATATACAGTTACTTGCGAAAGTATTCGGCCCCCTTGAACTTTTCAACCTTTTGCCACATTTCAGGCTTCAAACATAAAGATATAAAATTTTTATTTTTTATGAAGAATCACCAACAAGTGGGACACAATTGTGAAGTGGAACGAAATCTATTGGATTTTTGAAACTTTTTTTAACTAAGAAAAAAATAAAAAGTGGGGCGTGCAAAATTATTCGGCCCCCTTGCGTTAATACTTTGTAGATCCACCTTTTTGCTGCGATTACAGCTGCAAGTCGCTTGGGGTACCGTATATACTCGAGTATAAGCCGAGATTTTCAGCCTCTTTTTTGAGGCTGAAAGTGCCCCCCTCGGCTTATACTCGAGTCATCGCTGTCTGCCCGCTCGATCAGCGTGTCGAGCAGACAGACAGCGGCCATTCTATCATTCAAAAGCCGCGCCTCCGGCTCCGCCTTCGCCTGTGATAGGCGGAACACTGAATTTCCCAGCAGCCTGTGTTCCGCCTATCACGGACATCGTATCATCCTCGTACTACGGACGAGGATGATACGATGTCCGTGATAGGCGGAACACAGGCTGCTGGGAAATTCAGTGTTCCGCCTATCACAGGCGAAGGCGGAGGCTTTTGAATTTTACAATGGCCGCCGAGGCGCCGACGAAGAGGGCACGGGACGGAGGCAAGGCAAGGCACGGCACGGGACGGGACGGGACGGAGGCAAGGCAAGGCACGACACGGGATGGAGGCAAG
This sequence comes from Lithobates pipiens, assembly GCF_037356315.1. Lineage (NCBI taxonomy): Eukaryota > Metazoa > Chordata > Amphibia > Anura > Ranidae > Lithobates > Lithobates pipiens. Next base: position 144,547,600 of record NW_027507785.1, read on the forward strand.
GCACGGCGGCAAGGCACGGCACGGGACGGAGGCAAGGAGGCAAGGCACGGGACGGAGGCTCGGGACAAAGGCTCGGGACACAGGTAGGCTGGACACACACACACACACACACACACACACACACACGGATGGAGACACACACACACACGGATGGATGGATGGAGACACACACACACAGGGATGGATGGATGGATGGAGACACACACACACACAGGGATGGATGGATGGATGGACACACACACAGGGATGGATGGACGGACACACAGGGATGGACGGACACACAGGGATGGACGGACACACACACAGGGATGGACAGGCATGTCTCACCCTCGGCTTATACACGAGTCAATAAGTTTGCCAGTTTTTTTGGGGGTAAATTGGGGGCCTCGGCTTATATTCGGGTCGGCCTATACTCGAGTATATACGGTATGTCTCTATCAGTTTTGCACATCGAGAGACTGAAATTCTTGCCCATTCTTCCTTGCAAAACAGCTCGAGCTCAGTGAGGTGGGATGGAGAGCGTTTGTGAACAGCAGTTTTCAGCTCCTTTCCACAGATTCTCGATTGGATTCAGGTCTGGACTTTGACTTGGCCATTCTAACACCTGGATACGTTTATTTGTGAACCATTCCTTTGTAGATTGTGCTGTATGTTTGGGATCATTGTCTTGTTGGAAGATAAATCTCCATCCAGAATGGTCCTGTATTTGTCTGCATCCATCTTCCCCTCAATTTTAACCATCTTCCCTGTCCCTGCTGAAGAAAAGCAGGCCCAAACCATGATGCTGCCACCACTTTTGACAGTGGGGGATGGTGTGTTGAGGGTGATGAGCTGTGTTGCTTTTACGCCAAACATATCATTTTGCATTGTGGGCAAAAAGTTGGATTTTGGTTTCATCTGACCAGAGCACCTTCTTCCACATGTTTGGTGTGTCTCCCAGGTGGCTTGTGGCAAACTTTAGACGAGACTTTTTATGGATATCTTTGAGAAATGGCTTTCTTCTTGCCACTCTTCCATAAAGGCCAGATTTGTGCAGTGTTCGACTGATTGTTGTCCTATGGACCGAGTCTCCCACCTCAGCTGTAGTTGTCTGCAGTTCATCCAGAGTGATCATGGGCCTCTTGGCCGCATCTCTGATCAGTCTTCTCCTTGTCTGAGCTGAAAGTTTAGAGGGACGGCCAGGTCTTGGTAGATTTGCAGTGGTCTGATACTCCTTCCATTTCAAATGATCGCTTGCACAGTGCTCCTTGGGATGTTTAAAGCTTGGGAAATCTTTTTGTATCCAAATCCGGCTTTAAACTTCTCCACAACAGTATTACGGACCTGCCTGGTGTGTTCCTTGGTCTTCATGATGCTCTCTGCGCTTTCAATAGAACCCTGAGACTATCACAGAGCAGATGCATTTATACAGAGACTTGATTACGCACAGGTGGATTCTATTTATCGCCATCAGTCATTTAGGACAACATTGGATCATTCAGAGATCCTCGCTGAACTTCTGGAGTGAGTTTGCTGCACTGAAAGTAGGGCCGAATAATTTTGCACGCACCACTTTTCAGTTTTTTATTTGCTAAAAAAGTTTAAAATATCCAATAGATTTCGTTCCACTTCACAACTGTGTCCCACTTTATAGTGATTCTTTACAAAAAATTTAAATTTTATATCTGTTTGAAGCCTGAAATGTGGTAAAAGGTTGAAAAGTTAAAGGGGGCCGAATACTTTCGCAAGGCACTGTGTGTGTGTATGTGTATATATGTGTGTGTGTATGTGTATATATATATATATATATATATATATATATATATATATATATATATATATATATATATATTAAATGTACATACAAGACCATTCAGAATACATGACCTCAAAAGACACCCTGCATCTCCTCACCACATTTGACACGGGCATGCTTATTGTTGGAGGAGATTTCAATTTGGCCCTCACCCCTTCACTAGTCACCACTCCAGGCTCTTCCACCTTAATGTACAGAGCACTACGTACAATAAAAACACTGTTTAAGAATTTGACGCTGCACAAATTATGGTGGACACTGCACCCCAACACAGAAGATTACACATTTTTTCTCGCCACCTCATAACAAATACACGAGGATCGACTATTTCTTCCTAACCCAAACTGACCTTGTGACAGCAACCATAGACCCTATGATACTCTTGGACCACCACCCCCTCTTCATTACCCTAACATTCTCGACAATGTCCACAAGATCTACACTTTGGAGATTCAATAATTCACTCCTTAATGACCCTGAAACCCTTAAGGTGCTGAATTCACGCCTATCACAATATTTTCATGAGAATGATTTCTCTAAGATCCGCCCGATGACCCTCTGGGGGTGGCACACATATGTGTCATCAGGGGAGAGCTTATCTCCATCATTGTGAAAAGACAGAAAGCTAGACAAGCCCTTATTACAGAATTGTCAGACTTTAAATGAGCTCTTGATGGCTAGAGAAACGCTGCTTGAAGATCTGGGGAAAACAACCAGACGCTGATATTGAAACCGGGTAAAGATGCCTCATTGTGCTTAAACTACAGGCCCATTTCACTCCTAAATGTCGACGTTAAACTTTACGTGATAATACTCTCCCCTTACTCCCCAATTTAGTCTCTTTAGACCAGGTAGGGAAGCAAGGGATAACACCTTGAAAGCCATTAGCATGCATCACTGGCTATCCAAACCCCCCACACCAGGCTTCTTCCTGTCTCTCGATGCGGAGAAGGCGTTTGATAGGGTTGCTTGGGACTACATGGCAGTAGCAATAAAAGCGCTGGGGTTTCCGGATTGCATGTTTCAGTTCATCCTTGCACTCTACTCATCCTTGACAGGGAGAATCAAGGTCAACGGTCGTGTTTCATACGGAACACATTCAAGGTTGCCCCTTGTCCCCTCTCATTTTCGTGCTCACCTTGGAGCCTATACTCTGCAGACTTCGGGTTAACCCAGACATTAAAGGGGTAGAAATAAGTTGCAGACAATAAAAACTAGCAGCATACGCGGATGACATCCTACTTTAACTCAGTGATCCCATCAATAAAATTCCCACCCTACTAAAAGATCTCTCCCTTTTTAAATTAATATCCAATCTCCAAATTAATTTTGCAAAATATAGGGCCCTGAACATATCTGCCCGCCAATACAGTGTCACTTTGCCAAGACACGCACGCTCTCACCTACATAGGAATCCAACTACCAGTGAAACTATCTGACCTATATTCCAAGATCTTCCTTCTTATACTCAAGACTATACAAAAAGACCTTCAGAACTGAAACAAAGGCTACTCCTCTTGGTTCAGGAGAGCGGAAATAGTAAAAATAAATATCCTCCCCAGACTCCTATACTTCCTACAGCCTATACCGATCAAACTACCTGTATTATTCTTCGCTACATACAGATGTCTAAAATTCATCTGGGCTTCTAAACAACCCCACCTGAGATGAGACAAATTAGTCACTCCTATGCTGAAGGGTGGAATCGGCCTCCCTGAAATACATAAATATTACTGGTTGTGTCAGTTGGCCCGAATAGTTGACTGGCACCTTCACGTTATAACCAAAGCATAGATCAAACTTTAGGAAGCGGTCTCCCACCTACCATTGCACCATCTACAGTGGATTAGCCCCCATGGGATTCCAAGAGAAAGCAAGGCTCACCCCCTTACTTGGCCCTACCTTAGAGGTCTTTCCAACAATCAAGACACAGAACAATCTGTCTTATTCACGGATAATAATCCCATAGATGAGTAGCATTTCTTCCAGACGGGACATCACGTTGCTCTCCTGACATTCCCAACAAGGGGTCCATATGGACTAGGATACTCCCTGGGAGCCATATTTTTGGTTTGGACCCTTGTTGCTTTGGGGTGATTCTACCCCTTAAATACCCCTTTTGAGACATTGGACACAGAACTTCTAGTATTTATCTCAGACTTTGCTGTGTATGGACGAATGTGCCACTTCCCACGGCTATTACTGGGGACTTGTTGTTGTGGTCTGGATATCTTATTATTGATTGACACTTTTACCTCCTATTGAGGAGTGGCTGAACCATGAGTTACCACCATATTTATACTTCCTTTTACTCTCTACCCCCGATGAAAGTTTTTTTTCAAGCAAAAACTGGAAACGCGTCGGGTTTTGGGGTATCCAATCCCTATGAGAGCTTAAGTGTTTTTCCTTTATATGGTTTAAAGGGATTGTAAAGTAATTTTTTTATTTATTTTTTAAATAACAAACATGTTATACTTACCTCCACTGTGCAGCTCGTTTTGCACAACTAGGGTCCCTCGGCGGCGGTCTCTGCTTCTTACTGCAGGTACTTGTCACGTTCATGCGAGCTCCCTTGCATAGTGAGAAGCACCTGCGGGCGCGCTCCCGTGATATAGCCGCGCGCTGGATCACACGGCCCAGCCCCCCAGCGCTCCGCGTCATTGGATGTGATTGACAGCAGCGCGAGCCAATGGCTGCACTGGCTTCAATCCATCCACTCCAGCCAATCAGCGGCCGGGCTGAGTGGTGAAGAGGACGGCGGGGGCGTGCGCGGGACTTTCGAGGGGTGAGGTAAGTAAAACGAGGGGGCTGGGGGCGCCGCCACTTTGAGACGTTTTTAAACCTTAATGCATAGAATGCATTAAGGTGAAAAAACATTTACCTTTACAACCCCTTTTATGTTCATTTTACATTGTATTTTCTATTGTGTATTTTCATGGCTCAGATGTGAGTCGTCTGCTCCGGTTTTTATTACTCTGTGTAACAATAAATATTATATTTATATATAATCCTTTGTACTTGTTGGTGGTCTAAGTCCCACTAAGGGGGGTTCTCCTTTTTTTTTTTTTTTTTTTTTGATCCATATATGGGGTTGGGACCACCACACTCTTTGCTGACATAGCGGGAGCCTCCTTTTTTATCTACCATGGATTAGCCCCCATGGGATACCAAGGGGCTCACCCCCTTACTTGGCCCTACCTTACAGGTCTTTTGAACAATCTGTAACACATTGAAAGCCTCGTCTCTAACTCTGACCGCAACCCAGATTTTCCCCCCAGGGTTTACTGGTCCGACACAAATGGCACTCCACTGGAATCCTCACTCAGGGCAGAATCCTTTTTTGACAAGGGAAAACTCATTCCCTTCCAAACCCTTATTTCCCGACACCCAGACAGATATCCCTTTCTTCGAGTGCCTGCAGATTACGCATCTTTTAAACAGCTCCAATTCGCCCTCTAATTGGTGCAGAGACCAAACACCCTTTTGAAGTAATATGCACCAGATCACCAGACACATGGTCTCGGTGATGTATTCCCTATTATTCACAGTTAATAATCCCATAGATGACACGCCCTACCAAAAATGGGAAAAGGAATTTGATACAGATCTCTCTTGGGCAGATTGGGAATGTGTCAAC